>NC_141691.1:1689348037-1690062481 GCF_964263255.1 Lissotriton vulgaris
ACACGCATAGAAACCCCGCTCGTTTCAGCCTCCCGCCACTCCTTGCCATCACGATGCACCAGTGCACCTGGGATAGTCCAGATCACCTTGAAAATCATAGGCCGCATCAAGCAGCCGCCCACCCCGCATCTCAAGCTCGCCCACAGTCCCTATCACCACAGGGCATCCCACGTGCATGATAGTTGCTGAGTGCGATCTTACTGTCTGAATCATTGTAGTCACTGGAAGTAGGCACACACCGCTCCTGCAGTCACCAGATGGTGTAGGGTGAACTGCTATGCCCATGATGCCCACTGCTTTGCCTTATGCACCCACTCGATCCAGGATTCGAGCCCGATCCATTAGAGCATCAGCGCCATAAGGCCATCTCGGTCACCGGCATGGCCACGCCCCCTTAAACAAGGGCTCTTAATCAAAATTAGTTGAATCAACCAGACTAAGGCATGTTTGGTAAAGTATGACAATATTATGGTGACTGGAGGAGCTTCATTAGAAAATTGCAAGGACTGTGACAAAAAAATTTAACTTGCACTACGCCAAGAAGGAATGGAAAAGATGAGTGTCACCTGTAAATTTTCTGGTGGAACCACACCCAGCAGCAGATTTAGCACAACTGTGAGGCTTTGAGCCTGGTTCATGAACTTGACTAGTAATGGAAACTTCTGAGACAGAATTAATAAGTTTTCCTGCTATTGGAGGCATTTGATTTAAGTAAATATTCCCACCCACTCCAACATGTTTTTAAATCTTCTTGAAAGGCGGTAGTACCCTGGGCTACAATCTGGGGTGGATTAGGATCCAAACAAATGCAGTTAGGATATGCATGACAAACTATCAGCATTCGTAATTTCGGTCCAGCAGTGACTGATGAAAATCCACCCACTCCCCAGAAAGTGGTTCTACTAGTACACAATCAAATACTTAATAACTGTGGGCCAAAAATCCGCAAATTCCACGAGCGGAACGGATTTTTGGCGATCCGCGAATCTCACGAAATTGCTGAAAAATCAGCAAATCCACTCGCAGGCTGATTTTTTTTTTCCCACAGGAAGCCCGTACAGTTAAGGAAGGTGCTCGAGGTTGAAGCTAACTTTTTAACCATTTTAGAATGGCGCCCGCAAGCTGCCAGAGTTGAAGTTGCAACTTCAACTCTGGCAGCTTGCCGGCACCATTCTAAAATGGTTACAAAGTTAGCTTCAACTGGGCACCTGCCTTAACTCTGTAAGTGCTTCCTTTGGGCCAAAAATTAAACCTCAACAGGAAGCACTTACAGATATAAATAAAGCAGGTGCGCGAGTTGAAGCTCAAATTCAGTAACGTTTTAATCAGCCCAAAACATTAGTGAGCACGGTCAAGGCTCGGCAAGTGTGATTTAACCCCATATCTGCCATTGAAAATTAGCTAAAATACTCAAGGGAGGTCTTTGAATCCATGAGTTTCTCGAGCGCAACCCCCATTTAGTTCCTGTGACCAGGAGGCTGCTTTCTCCTCACCTGCTGCCCTGCTCGCTCTCTGACCCTTTACACAAGAGGCATGTGAACAAGCATAGAAGCCCCGGGTCTTTGCATCCATGAGTTTCTCGAGCGCAACCCCCGTGTAGTTCCTGTGACCAGGAGGCTGCTTTCTCCTCACCTGCTGCCCTGCTCGCTCTCTGACCCTTTTTACACAAGAGGCATGTTGGCACGCATAAACACCCCGCTCGTTTGGCTGTGCACCACACACTAGCGGTATCAAACGTCTTCCTGCCCTTTCCCAACTATAATGGACAGCTCACTCAAGGGACCTCAGCGCCTTTTGGTGCTGTGGCAAAGTTACAGGCACACATGGTCAGTTGAGACAAATCTTCTGGCCCTTTACGCAGCTGCATTGTAAGAAAAGCACTTTACATTTACCCAACGAGGTAGCACTTACCGATTAGCCAGTAGAAAGTACTCCAGTTGAATAGAGGTATTGCACAAACTCGTGGCATCTTCGTGGATAACTATGCAGGGCAGGATGCATTCTGGCACGAGGATCCTGTCACAAAAATTAAGCCTCAACAGGAAGCACTTACAGATATAGCAGGTGCCCGAGTTGAAGCTCAAATTCAGTAACGTTTTAATCAGCCCAAAACATTAGAGAGCACGGTCGAGGCTGGGCAAATGTGCTTTAACCCCATATCTGCCGTCGAAAATTAGCTGTAATACTCGAGGGAGGCCTTTGAATCCATGAGTTTCTCGGGCACAATCCCCGTGTAGTTCCTGTGACCAGGAGGCTGCTTTCTCCTCACCTGCTGCCCTGCTCGCTCTCTGACCCTTTATACACAAGAGGCATGTTGACACATATAGAAGCCCCGCACCACACACTAGCGGTATCAAACGTCTTCCCGCCCTTTCCCAAGTATGATGGACAGCTCACTCAAGGGACCTCAGCGCCTTTTGGCGCGGTGGTACAGTTACAGGCACACATGGTCAGTGGAGACAAATCTTCTGGCCCTTTACGCAGCTGCAGTGTAGGAAAAGCACTTTACATGTACCCAACGAGGTAGCACTTACTGGATTAGCCAGTAGAAGGTACTCCAGTTGAGTAGAGGTATTGCACAAAATGATGACATCTTCGTGGATAACTATGCAGGGCATGATTCATTCTGGCACGAGGTTCCTGTCACAAAAATTAAACTTCAGTAGGAAGCACTTACAGATATATCAGATGCCCGAGTTGAAGCTCAAATTCAGTAACGTTTTAATCAGCCCAAAACATTAGTGAGCACGGTCGAGGCTGGGCAAGTGTGCTTTAACCCCATATCTGCCGTCGAAAATGAGCTGTAATACTCGAGGGAGGCCTTTGAATCCATGAGTTTCTCGAGCGCAATCCCCGTGTAGTTCCTGTGACCAGGAGGCTGCTTTCTTCTCACCGGCTGCCCTGCTCGCTCTCTGACCCTTTATATACAAGAGGCATGTTGACACGCATAGAAGCCCCGCACCACACACTAGCGGTATCAAACGTCTTCCCGCCCTTTCCCAACTAAGATGGACAGCTTACTCAAGGGACCTCGGCGCCTTTTGGCGCGGTGGCAAAGTTACAGGCACACATGGTCAGTGGAGACAAATCATCTGGCCCTTTACGCAGCTGCTGTGTCGGAAAATCACTATACATTTACCCTACGAGGTAGCACTTACTGGATTAGCCAGTAGAAAGTACTCCAGTGCAAATCGCAAAAAAATCAGCGGTTTGGCAGGAAAATCCGCAAATTGGCAGATTTATTTGCGATATCGCGCGAATTCGCGGACCGCAGATCTGCAAAATTTGCCCATACATAATACTTAAAGCCCAACAAAATTCTGTTTTGTGTAGTTAAAGTTTTATTTAGTTGTATTGTTTAAGTGTGTTTAATTGTGATGTTTCCTTGAGTTCTTGTGCATTGTGATGCATTGCTGCTTTGTATTGTTGCACCATTGTATGTTGTTGGCACGGGCTTGATGTTAATATTTTATATTGTTATTAGTGCATTGCTGTTGTTTTTTTATTGTATTCTGTTGTGTTGATGTATAGTTGATACACCTTTGTGTTCTATTCTATTGTCATTATTTTGTTGTGTAATATGAACTTTCCCTGCTATTTTTATGTTTGTGTTCTGTTGTGTTGTGCAATTGGATTAGTATTTTCTGATTATTGTATTCTGTAAGGCCATTTAGGGGCATATTTACAAGAATTGTCGCTAAGCAGTTTTCACGCTGCTTAGCGACCCTTTGGTTTATCGCTGCTGATCACCAAATTCTAACACCATGTTTGTGAAGTATTTACAATATGTCGCTGCGTGGCGTTAGGTTCAGCTGGCGGCCGGGAAAAATTACGCTAATGCTAGTGTCAAGGCACAAAGAAAAAATACACATCAGCATAAAGAAAGTGACGGTTAGCAAATTAGCATCAAGAAAGTTCGCGCTAGTCAACCCAACGTCACTTTTCAGCAATTATTGGCAAAAAAGGTTACAAATAAAGCGCGAAGGATAAGAAAACTGAATACAGAATGGAGCAACCAGGACCAAGTTCAGCACAGGAAAACAACCCCTCAAACCCCCCAACAGCCAGTATGACAAGCCAGAGTCCATGGGGAAGAGGAAGAGAAAATGCAGATTCAATCAGGAGGATCCTGATTGCAGAGGTGACGGGGAATCAACACCAGCTCTACGTCAGCTCTAAGGTGACCCTGAGGAGCAAAAACGCTATATGGCAGTCCAAAGCAAATTTAACTCTGTCGCAGAAGTCAAGAGGCGAGTGACACAGACTGCAAAAAGCGCAGGCATGATACCAAGAGCAAGACTAAGCAGAAACTGGCCAGCAATTGACAGACAGCACTGCAGGCCGAAGATGGGAGTCCAGTGCTCCAGGAGGAGCCTAATGCCTTGGAGGAACAGGTGTCTGCAGTCATCTGTAATGAGTGGGTGTTTGGAGTAGAGCGACTGGCCAAGCTGACTATGACCAACTACATCAACAACACGGTAAGTAACAACAAGGGGGGAAATATGTCATGTTGTACAGTACAAGCAGCTATGTCTCAGCGCTATCCCATACAGTGTGCAGGTCAAAGGGTGGCCACATAGGAACTTTAGGGCTTATTTACAAGCCCTTTGCACTTCAGGTAGTTCACCTTTTTTTTTAGGCCTTGTAACTAAGCCCTTCATATGTACAAACAATGACAAGTGAACAGTCATGTGTCTGCTATCTAAGGGTCAGATGTATCAAAGGGTTTTGCCCATTCTGTGTCTATGGGGAAATGTGTTGATACGTATGGCCCTAAATGTCTTCATCCTGCAGTGTTGCATGTTTTACAGTCATCCTAGATTACCACACATTGCAATAGCAGTCATGTGCATTGTTGTCAAGATATGGCTCTTTCCTGTGCTAACTACAGGGCATAAATATACCATAATCTGGTGGAGCACAGTGTTGGCAGCAAGGTGTTCAAAAGAATAGAAATGCAGAGATGCAGAGATGTGCTCTAGGCACAAAAAATACAACACACCCCTGCATGTCCTTCGGTCCTGTTGTCTTTACACCTTCCTGCATATAAAGAATCCTTACAGGGGATTTGCTGTTTCTATGTGTGCAGCAGAATGCAGCACACATACACAGAGTAAAAATGTAGGAGAAATTGATAATTCTGTTTTCCATATTTTGCTCTCCTGAGAACAGGGTCATAATTTACATACCCCTTGCTCTGCCAGTGCATCTTTTTCAATATTAGAAAATGTGGCATACTAGTGGTGCAAGGGGCTTGTTAATAAGGCCCTAGTGTCTACCTGTCCTTAGTTTATGGTTCCATCCTAGCCTTGTAGTTATGTGATAATCCAAAATGTACATGTCTGTTGTGTTGGAATGCTCATAGAAACGTGCATTGCACGTCACTTTCAAGGTAAGTGAAGGGTGGGAATTGTCTCATTCACAAGGTTGCATTAATCAACCATAACTGGCTAGATGCTGCATTGCTAACAAAAAGAAGTGCATTTATCCACTAGAATGTCGCTAAAAGTGATGTTGCGTGGGCAATATGACATAGTATTTATGGCCTTGGATTTTGTGGTGAATGACACTTATGTACATGTGTGGAACATGGGGCCTGCTAATGTCAAATGTGGCTGAATGCAAATGCTTACTGATTGGTTTGTGTCAACATGAATCTTTTCACTAATGCACAAAAGGACCCTATACATTGCAGGATGTCTCATCCATGTGCACACCCCTGTGTTGTTGTAAAAAGGTCTGCGGTGCACCAATGCAGCCATCCCTGGACCCTGCCTCAAAGTTGTTTGTTTTGAACAAAACACGTGTCGGCTGCCTGTTTCTCTTATATTGGAATTTTTGATATGGAAAAAAGGATACACAGAAGAAAATTAAGTTCGAATTATGGACTTCCTCTTTTCTACTATGGTGGTTAATGCCTGTGATATAGATTTGGACTAATTTGTAGATGTTTGTTATTTAATATATACTCTACATAGAGTGGTATCAAGTCAGACCAGCCAGACTCACATGATACCCTAGAGACAAGAAATTCAGACTTTAATAAAATAATTGGCAGGAATTTTTCTAATAAGAAGATGTCACTAATAACATTATACACTTCTTTTTTCTGTGTTTTGTTTGTTTCCTCTCTTGTACTCCTGGATATGAATTGAATCATGAAAACAGGAGAATCACAGGTGACAATAAGATTGTTATTTCACTTACATTATTTCACATTATTCCTCACGATACTAGCAGTAGCATACATGGTCCTGATGAAGCAGTAGGAGACCAGCGGGCCCCGATAGACTGTAGAAACATGTCGACCAGATTACCATTCAAGTAGTTATTTGTTGACAGTACTTTGCACTGATTTTTAATCTTGGGAGTAGAGAGGTTCCAATTAAAGTTTTTTCCTCCTTACAACTGAATTTTATACATATCACTTTCATCACATTTGATTTATATTCACTAAGCACTGCTTTTTCAGGCACCTCCTGATACCAACCTTCGAATTCACTACCATTGGGACATAACAGTTAGATTTGGCAGGACTAGGCCAAATCTCTCCAAGGGTACGACTAACTACCTGCAGCCAGATGGCTTCCCAAATTATGTAGGGCGGTACAGGTTGGCTTCCTGATGGGAATTTCTCTCTTTGCACAAAGAGGACACCCTTGGTTAAGATTTTGCCGTTCACCTTTTACAGTATTAATCACTGGAGGACAAACATACACAAAAGTTTCTTTTTCACTGACCCCTTGCTACTTTGTAGTTGGTTAATAATTTGTGGATGTGCCTCAGCATTTGTGCTATATATTTGTATATCTAAAAGGGGATTCTCATTTCCCTAGAGAGTTGGTTTGGTCTCCCAAAGACAGAGGGAGGCTGTATGCCTGGAGAGCACCACGATATACTAAAACATTGAAAAGTACTTCCCAACAAACTGAAGTTTGTAGATGTGCATTCGCTATTCAGCAGTTCTGCCTTAGTTCTCTGTGCAATAATAACATGTCAATATGTAACAGACAGAAAGAATAGTATTTGCCCTTTACATTGCAGAGGATGAAACCTTACCTCCTGGTCAGCACATTGTTCAGACATCACGGATGATGGTGATGATGAAGAAAACCTTCCAACCACCGACCACAACACTCTCCAAGAGCACCTGGACTGCAAAGGAACACCATCTCTTGACCTGGGGAGAGCCAGCAATGCCATTGCGTCTCCAATTGCCCCGCCAAAGCAGGCACTACCCCAACAGCCACAGTAGGGGGGTCCCTGGGTGCCTCAGTCCTTTTATGAGCACCTTGGTTGCCATCAGAGGCACCTACTCTCTTCTCTGTGGCCTCCAGCTGTCATTGGCTGACATTGCTGGTCTCATGAGGAAGAGGCACCAACAACTGTCCTGCCAAAGTGGCACCACCAAGTTGATCAATGCAAAAAATGCAAAAAATGCAAAAAATGCAAAAATGCAAAAAATCTTGTAGACCCTGGAGCGGGAACAGGACTCCCACATGGCTGCCTACCACTGCAACATTGCTGCTGTGTTACAAAACCAACAAATCCTCCTCACTGCAGCGATGCCTCATGTGTTGGCACAGATGAATGCTGCTGAACTACCAAAATTCAATAGGGCAACCCAATATTCCCAAGGGACTGGGTATGTTCAATAACACAAAAGATATGTTCCTTAGGCGTATTATTCAAAATTAACTTCACAGTTGGAAAAATGTTGTCACTGTAGTGAGCATGAATTGTATAATATTCAAGAGGAATACATACAGTATATCAATTATTTTTATTCAATCATATTTAGGCTGTGGGGTTTTAGGTTTAAACCTATAATAACTGATAAAACCCCACTGAAAGAAAAATAGCCCTCACCGGTGAAAACATATAAACACTGAAAAAACACCCGAACAACCACAAACTAAATGCCATTCAAAGAAAGGAAAAATAGAGTGAAAGAGTATTTTTATTCTTCCTGAAGGGGTCAATACAATGTAACTTCATTATACAAGTTAGCAGTAACATTATTCAGCTTGATTTTTACTCTTTAGAGATGCCACTAAAATATTGTTTCTTGTTCCTTTTACTTTTTCAGTTTTGTGGCCTTTGGCCTAAAGATGCAGGGTTTAGTTTTATGTTTTAGGTCTAGTTTAATTATTTTATAAACTATAGAGAATCAGGAAATATCAAACTCATATTTGATATTTTGGCTGCATTTGATTCTTTCACTGATAGATAAAATGTCTGGTTTCATAAAAATCAATCCAAATATGTGTCATCACATTTACCCACAGAGAATGGGTAAAAACCCTTAATACATCAGGCCATAGTTTCTAGTGGGTCAGTATTGATAGTTTGTGAATTGCCAACACCTCAGGCTTTAAACATTCAATGCAAGGTATAGTGACAAGTATATATCACCAAGCATCTGGGATAGTGGTGAAAACATGACACCAGACTTTTGGAAAACATGGAAAGCAGTCTCACTTGTAATGCTCTGCAAAAAAGATTCTTTCCAAGTTCAACAAAGATTGGAGTGATATTGTTTGTATTTGCAGTGATTCAGCTACGTATATAAAAAAAGTTGTGTGATGACCTGTCAAAATTGTTAACCGAGCTGAAGTGATTCCCTGTAGCAGATCCTTGCCACTTGTTAGATGGTATGCTGAAAGCATCTTTACAATCTTTGGAGTTAATGAGGGATGCTATTGACTTTTTAGTCCATTCTGGTGCACTGTTTTCTTATGCACAGGAACTAAAATGCAAATATTTATAATTTTGTGCTTTATGTGGCATCAAAGAAAGAGGCATCCCAACTGTGTTCCTTTGCTGATGGTTCTCAGCCCAAGGGGCTATGAATGCTGAGAGGGCCTTTTCACAGAAGTTTACATGGGAAGGAAAGAGCAAGTGCACATGACCCAAAGACTCACTGAAGAAGTATTGTATGGTGTACTACAATAAGATTAATTTGCAAAAATCTATTTGGACCTCATATACACTATAAGTACACTGTCTATATACCATGTTCATTCAGTGCAGAAAGCAAGCAATAATAAAAGCAAAACGTTCCATAAACACCGGAAAAACATTTTCCTGTTGTTTTTAGTTGCGCAAAAATGTATAACTACTGATAACAACTGTTTTTTAAGATATTGAAAACACTGAAAAAACCCCACCAGAAGTTACCAAAAATAGAAACTGAAAACAGGAAAGCCTAATCATATTCATCTCAAATCATAAGAATATGTATATTCATCATATATCAATCCACTTTTGGCAACAAAAAGGTATACTGTTTCCTCAGTTTCTCAAAATATACAGTACCATAGGACACTTTTGTATTGAATATGGATAGTATTTGCATATCTAGTTCCGAGGACAATACTGACAGAACTAATAGTTCCAGCTACAGATTTGGTAGAGGTCAAAATCTTTCCCCTTTTTTAGGGAGAGGCCGGACCCCACAGAGAGGTCGCACACGCAACACTTGGCGGGGCTGGTACAGAAACCAATACACAACAGGGCGCTGTGGAGCACACGAGCTGTGGAGCACACAAGCTGTGGGCCTTTGGCTGCGTGCTGTGGAGCACACGAGCTGTGGGCCGTTGGCTGCGAGCTGAGAGCAGGCGAGGAGGACAACGAGGCGACGCCGACTGCGGAGCCTGGCCGCACCCTATTGCTTACTGCCTGAGGGGTATCCCGGGCGTGGCTGTACTGCTCTGTGTCCTGGACGTGGCGGGAGCGAGACGTCTGCCGCGATTGGTGAGCAGGCTGCGGCTGGAGCCGCGAGTGCCTGCTGGTTGCAGGCGTCAGCCGCGGGTGGCGTTTGGGGTGCGGCTGGTGCGGCTGTAACTGCGAGCCCTTGCTCTTGACGTTTTCTGGTGCGGCCGGAGCCGCGAGCCCTCGCAGGGCGTGGCAACTACCGCGAGTGACGTTCTTGGTGCGGCCGGAGCCGCTAGCACCCGTCAGACGCGGCAACAGCCGCAAGCGTTTTTTTTTGTGTGGCCGGAGCTGCAAGCCCCTCCTGGACTCGGCAGGTACCGTGAGAGGCGCTTTGGGTGCGGCCAGAGCCACGAGAGACTGCTGGACGTGGCCACAGCCGTGACTGATGACCCAAGTGACGACCCAAGTGAGGCTGGAGCCATAAAATCCTCCTGGACGTAACAACAGACCTACTCGAATCATAAAAACCAACTAACGAAAGACAGGCAATTAATGTTTAATGTGCATGAAAATGTTATAATTCTATAAGAAATGGAGCCAGGGAGCAGGAACGGGGTCTCTACTTTAATTCTGGCTCTAAAGTAGTGGACAACAGGAGACCATATCAACCATACAGGTGGCCAAGATTTATCAAGTAACATACGGCCGGTGCAAATAGCACAGCTAAAACTACAACTAAAACAACTTAGTGATTCACTACACTGCCATGGCCTATAAAAAACTAAGGTCGAGAACTATTTTTATGAACAGGATGGGAACGGAAGAAGCAATTAGAAAGAGCACGGGCAAGGGGAGGAGCTTCGCGGGCAACCAAGATGGCCGCGTAAGCTCGGAGCTCCGCGAACCCTCCGATCCTCCTCATATATCCTGCTCGAAATCCTGATCCACGTTGGTGGATCCTACTTGCTGACGGATCACTGAAGCGGGCGCTGCTTTCCGCCTCCTAATTGGTGGTTCCTACGCTGAGCTATGTCGAGTGAAACTCCGTGCCAGGGATGCGCCATTGTCTCCCCGATCTCTGCCACTCCGTACGATTGGAATGCGTAGTGGCTGCTTGAGATCTTCACCGGCGGAGTGTCTGTAACTACGCTGCTTGCTTCTATTGGCCTGGCCTGAATAACTGGCTTTGACCCCTCTCCTTGATTCGCTTGGCTCTGGCTTGGGTGGCGTGCCCCTTTGTTCCCATCAGACCCATCATGGCGGGCAGAGGAGACCCCGACAAGACGTCGAACAAAGGCGCTCGCGGAAAGTCTCAAACTCAACTGAACAGGATTGAGCGATATGTTCAGCCGAGGACGCCACCTGCTGCGGCGACCTCCACTAAAGAACTTCCATCGGCGGGCTCGCTCGATGGCTCCGAGCCTACCCTCAGTGACATTATGGGGGCCATCACAGGCATACGAGCTGAAATGCAGAAGCAACATGAGGTCTTGACCCACAAGGTGGACACTTTGGCAGTTGATCTCACCCTCATCAGAGCCGACCTGGGTAAGACTAATGACCGTGTTAAGTCATTGGACATTAAAACTTCCAGCCTAACCACCGACGTCTTGGACCTGCAGACTGAGGTCCGGAACCTGCGGATGACTACGGACCACTTCTCCAGGAGGCTGGAGGATTTTGAGGGACGTGCCAGGCGGCAGAATGTCTGCATAATTGGTGTTCCGGAAGGCTCGGAGGAAGCGGCGACGGACCTATTTGTGGAGGAACTGGTACAGACCCATCTAGCGCCTTCTGGTCTTAGTAACTTTTTCTCAGTGGAGCGTGCCCACCGGGTGCCGGGGGGCCCGCCGAAGTCGGGCATGGCGCCTAGACCCATTGTTGCACGGCTCCTTAACTTCCGTGACCGGGACGCGATCCTACAGGCGTCCAGAAGACAAGGGCCGCTTAAGTTCCAGAATTCGGAAGTACACTTTTATCCTGATTTTACCAGGGCAGTACAGAGACAGCGACATAGTTATGTGGGAGTGAAACGGCGACTGAGGGACATGGGCTTCAAGTACTCGATGTTGTTCCCTGCCAAGCTTCGTATTGAACATGAGGGCCATGCCCTGTTCTTTGATGTCCCCGAAAATGTGAGTGAATGGCTGGACACTCTGCCACAACGCCGGGATGATCAAGAAGGACATGCTGGGGGCGCGACTGGTGGTTCGGATCAATGAGACTTGGCTCTACTGGAAAGACTTTGGCGGTTGGTGGCCCTGCTATATGTGACTGTCGATGTTATTCTTTAATTGACTTTGCCGATGCTCCTGTCGTTTACATGGAGGGTGGCGGGAGGTGTTCTTAGAGATTCCTTACTCCTCTGGGGGCTTTTCGTAGACTAGTTAATGGGGCGACAGGCACACTGCTGGTTGGGGGGGCTCTTTAGTCTGATGCAGGGGTGCAGGGTGGGGGGTGGATTTGGGAAAGTTTATCTGTTGGCTCGTTTTTTCTTTCTTCTTTCTCTTAGGCAATGGGTCCTGTACGCTGTGGAGTTTTACTTGCTGTTGAGGATTGTTGGGGCTGGGTGGGGAGGGCGGCTGGATGATGGGGGGTAGGAAACTAAGAGTAATCAGTTGGAATGTTAATGGGCTGGGTGACCGTATTAAAAGAGGGGTGGTGGTTCAACTGCTCAAACGTCATATGCCTGATGTTGTCCTCCTGCAGGAGACACACTTGGTTGGTAACTCGTGCAAAGCACTCAACCGCAAAGGGTACAAGATGGTGGCCCACTCTGGGTTCTCTTCGGGCTCTCGGGGGGTGGGTGTCCTTGTGCGTACGTCCCTGCCGTTTGAGATAGACGCCACCAAGATTGATGAGAGAGGACGCTTCGCCGCAGTGGCGGGGAGATGGGAAGGGCGTGCCCTTACGTTACTTTCGGTTTACGTTCCCCCGGGCCTGCAGTCTAGTACTTTCCAAGACCTTGGTGGCGCCATTTTGTCTTTGCCTGCTGGTTTGCTGGTAGTGGGGGGTGATTTCAACTCAGTCTGCTCTGGCTCCCTGGACCGACATCCGCCTAGAGACCTCCGGAGTTCCCAACTATGGCTGCCTTCCTTCCTCGAGTCCATGGGCTTGGTGGACAGTTGGCGACTCCTACACCCCACGCTCTGCCACTTCTCCTTCCTTTCGGGTGCCCATGGTAGCCTTTCTCGTATAGACTACATCCTCACCTTAGCAGCACACGCGCCTGCCGTGTCTGAGGCCCGGTTTTTGGCGCGGGGCATTTCCGACCACTCCCCGTTGTGGGTTTCATTCGACTTCGACATAGTCCTGTCAGACCGGCCAGTGGCGGTTAACCCGTGGTATTTCCGTAATTCTATTTCTCTGAAAATGAGGGTTCGGTTGACTCAGCCGCGACCCTGTGGGAGGCATTTAAGGCTGTTTTGAGGGGTGAGGCTTTCACTCTCATAGCTGGGGCCCGGAGAGTCAAAGATGCCGACTTGTTGCGCATCGAGGAGGAGGTCATGAACCTTGACTCCCAGTTGGGACCCGACCCCGACCCCGCTCTTTTACATGCCCTTGCCCTCAAACAGTCGGAATACCATGCTCTTGCCACAAATGCTGCCCTGGCCCTGGCTAAGGAACAGCAAGGTCGTATTTATGACGTTGGTGACAAGGCGGGAAAGCTGCTGGCGTGGTTGGACAGGAGAGAGATGGCTAGCCGAGTCGTGCCCGAGATTTTGGGCAACGACGGGGCTGCGGTCACTGACCCGAGTGCCGTTGCCGAGTCCTTTGCTGATTACTTCCAGGGTGTCTACACCTCTACCTCGGAGTGCTCCGAGGCTGACTCGATGGCGCTTCTCTCGACAGTTGACCTTCCCTGTCTCTCTGAGCATGACCGGGCCGATTTGGATAGAGACATATCCGCTGACGAGATCGCCCTTGCGATTCGTTCGTTGAGATCGGGTAAGGCATCTGGGCCCAATGGCATCCCGGTCGAGTTATACAAAATTCGGCCGGAAGTGATCTCCCCCCGCCTGCGCAATATGTTTTTAGAAGCGCTGGACGCTGGCCTTCTTCCCCCAGACCAGAGGTTGGCCACCATTGTGGTCATCCATAAGGAAGGGAAGCCGAGAGACATGTGTCGGTCATATCGTCCCATTTCTCTCTTGAATGTCGAGCCTAAGATCCTTGCAAAGCTACTCGCAAATCAACTGATTGGAGTTATTGGTGACGTAGTGCATCCGGACCAGTCGGGCTTTATTCCACACCGCAACACTGCCCTCAATTTGCGTCGACTCCACGGCGCCCTGGCCAGGGCCCATACCCTCGAGGAGCCGGCAGTCCTTGCGTCTCTTGACGCCACAATGGCCTTTGACTCTCTTGAGTGGAGCTACCTATGGGCGGTGTTAACGAAGCTCGGTTTTGGTCCGGTGTTCGTGGGCTGGGTGAAACTCCTCTATGCTAGTCCGTTGGCTAATGTCACAGTTAACGGCCGTCTATCGGCGCCATTTGCCCTTCATCGTGGCACCAGACAGGGTTGTCCCTTGTCGCCCTTGCCTTGGAGTCGCTCGCGGCCATGCTGCGGACGCACCCGGACCTGCACGGCATAACCTGGGCCCCCGGCTTTGAAGACAGAGTCTCCCTGTATGCAGACGATATTCTGCTATATTTAACCTCCCCCTGCAAGTCACTCATCGTGGCCTGTGACGTACTCAGACTATTCGGACGGTACTCTGGCCTAGTTATTAACTGGGCCATGTCCTCATTGTACGTCCTGAAAGGGGATACGCCGCGCCTCCCCAGAGGCTGCAACATCCACGTGACCAGAAATGGTTTCAAGTACTTGGGGATCTACATCTCCGGGAGTTCTAGGGCGCGCTACGAACACAACTTGCCCCCTCCTCTCCAGCGTCTCCGGCGCGACGTGGACAGTTGGCGCAAGCTTCCGCTCTCCCTGTTGGGCCGTGCGGCATTATTCAAGATGATGTCGCTCCCCAGGTTCTTGTATGCCTTACAAAACACCCAGGATCCGGTTCCGGCCCACTACTTTCGTGAGATTGAGAGTCTTCAACGGGCCTTGCTCTGGGATGGTCGGCCCCGCGTTGCTGTCACGAAGCTCACGCTTCCGTGGTACGATGGGGGCATAGCACTTCCGGATGCGCGTCGGTATTACTGGTCCTCCCAGCTCGCGGCTCTCAATCATGGTTTCTATGGTCCTGTGAACAGTCCCGGTTACGCCATGGACAGGTGGCTTTTGGGCGGTGGTAATTATTACCGGGCCCTGTATTCGAGGTCCTTAGATCGGCGGATGTCGGGTCCGACGAAGACAGCGGTTCACATTTGGCGGGCGATCACCAAGGCGCAGGGCTGGGGGGGCAGACTGACCAGATTCACCCCTCTGTATGACTCTGATATTTTGGGTAGGCTATGGCACACCAAGGGCTTCGATAAGTGGGACCTCATAGGCATCTCCAGGGTGGACGACATGATTTCTAAGGGTGACGTCAAGACCTTTCCTCAGTTGCAGGCCGAATACCAGTTGGGTGACTCAGAGTTCTTCCGCTACGCCCAGCTGCGGCACGCACTGCTCTCTGCCAAACCACCGGAGGGAGATATTCCAGAGAGCTCTCCCTTGGAAGACAGAGTGTTGGATGGCCATATGCCCGATAGTGCTATTTCCCTGTCATATAAAAAACTAATTAACGTCCGCACTGACCTTCTCCTTGGCGTGCGTGATCAATGGGTGGAAGATGGCCTAGAGATTGACGATGAGGATTGGCAGAGTGCAGTATCCTCCCCTAAAGAGGTCGCTATCTCCTCTTGCCTTCGGCTAGTGCAATTCAAGATCCTGCACAGAGTGTTTGTGACCGGCCCCAGGCTTGTGCGTATGGGATTCTCGCCCGACGGACTTTGCTGTCAGGGCTGTGGTGCCCTCGCTACTTTCCTACACATTCTGTGGGAATGCCCCGTCATTGCCTCCTACTGGAGGAGGGTGCACCGGATAATGAGTGAAGTGACTGGGGTGGTGTCTAATGCAGAGGCTCGAAGGTGCCTCCTCAACATCTGGGAACCATCTGATCATAACACGGCGCAGACTCGGTGGGTGACCCTGGGTAACATGGTGGCCAAGCGGGACATCGCTCAAAAGTGGGGCGCTGCCACGGCTCCCCTTGTGGTGCAAAGGAAAGCCAACATGGACTGGTGTATGTTCAGGGAAAAGACGGTCTATGTTGCCAGGGGGAGGCCTCAGAAATGGAATAAAGTTTGGGGAGCCTGGAATGCTTACAGGGGAGATGTGTGCCTGCCGCCGGAACCTGTTTCTCTGGATGAGCGTATGTCACTATAGCCTATGACCCCAACTGAGACATGCTGAATTGCTTGATCCTGTTTTTCCTCCTCCCTTCTGCCATCCTGTTTTCCTCTCCTGAATTTGTGATTCTTTGCTTGCTCTCCACTGCCCACTACCAATACCCTGACAGCTTTCTCAATTCCATTGCCACTCTTTTGCGCCTTTTGGCGTTTCTTCCTTGGTTTCAGTTCTCTTCTATATAAAATATAAAAACAACCTTCAATGCTCTGTTGTGAATGCTCTTGCACTATTGCTCTCCTGATTCACCATGCTGCCTTGCCTCCGGGATGTTAGGCTGAATAGCTGTGTGCTCTTTCATAATAAAGGTTTTAAAAATTTTAAAAAAAGAAAGAGCACGGGCAAGATGGCAAGCGCCAGAAAGTCTGTAGTAATTCCCGGGATTAAAAAGTATTTTACAAAATTAAGCCTAGATGAACAGGGACAAGTACAAAAAGATCAGACGGTTAAAGAAAAAAAAGGGAATAAAGGGCCCGATTCACAGAATGAATTTAAGACTCAATCCTAAACTTACTACTGTTTTGGTATTCACAGATTGCACTTACTACTTTTGGTATTCACAGAATGAACGTACTACTTTTGGCATTCACAGAATGCACTTACTACTTTTGGTATTCGCAGAATGAACTTACTCATTTCAGTATTCACAGAAGTAAGGACTCCTAACTTTAGACTCCTAAATACCTTCTGTGAATACCGAAAGTCTTAAAATTAGGATTTTTCTCAATTTAGTAGTAGTAAAGTTAGGACTCCTAACTTTACTACTACTAAATTGAGAAAAATCCTAATTTTAAGACTTTCGGTATTCACAGAAGGCATTTAGGCGTCCTAAAGTTAGTAGTCCTAACTTTACTACTACTAAATTGAGAAAAATCACAATTTTAGGCCTTTCAGTATTCAAAGAAGGCATTTAGGAGTCCAAAAGTTAGTAGTCCTAACTTTACTACTACTAAATTGAGAAAAATCGTAATTTTAGGCCTTTCGGTATTCACAGAAGGAATTTAGGAGTCCTAAATTTAGTAGTCCTAACTTTACTACTACTAAATTGAGAAAAATCCAAATTTTAAGACTTTCGGTATTCACATAAGGCATTTAGGAGTCCTAAAGTTAGGATTCCTAACTTCTGTGAATACCGAAATGAGTAAGTTCATTCTGTGAATACCAAAAGTAGTAAGTGCATTCTGTGAATGCCAAAAGTAGTAAGTTCATTCTGTGAATACCAAAAGTAGTAAGTGCAATCTGTGAATACCAAAACAGTAGTAAGTTTAGGATTGAGTCTAAAGTTCATTCTGTGAATCGGGCCCAAAGAGGTTGGAAAGGATGAAATACATCAAATTCAAATTCAAAACCAAAGAACACCTGAAGCTCCTCAAAAAAGTATCTCCATCGAATCGGAAGAGCTAATCCCGATCTCTACTACAGTAGGTTCAATAATACCGGAATCATCCAAATTACAACAATCCCAAGAATATAGCATTACATGTCCAGATATCAACATCAAAGACTTAATATACCACACGGGATCACAAAAGGAAATCCGGAACATACAGAATAGTACTCCACAAAAATCATCAGACCTAAAGGGATTCCTCGAAAAATCACCAGATCACTCTCTCTTTAAAAGTATAGATCTTCATAAAAACCATACCCCAATATACAAATCCTTGTTTACATTGCAAAGTATTCTGGAAGCAGTTCTCACTCATCTAGGGAACATATTGAAAAATTCTGACCAAACACTTGATACCCAACTAGGAATACTAAAATTCCTAGTTGAGAAAAAAAGGGAGAAAGAGCAAACAAAGTCAACAACAGGAGTCTGTGGTAAATGTAAAGGGGAATACTCTTATAACGCAAAAGTTGAAACAATAAAAACATTTCCTTCTCAAACAAAGGAAACTGCAACCCAAACTTGAAAAAAACTAATTATGGAACCTAAGGGCAAACAGGATTCTAACCCTACATACTCTCTCAGAAACCTTTTTAAGGAGGAAACCAAAGCAGTGTTTCCCCAATGGCCCGTAGCTTACTATTCAATCTTCACTAAAAGAAAATCTGACTCCACCTAGAACAGCCCTGCAATATCCAACCTTAAATCAACTGTCGAGGTTGTGCTTTCCAATGACGACACACAGGAACTAAAAAGCGCTAATGACAAAAGAAATCAAAAGCTGATTAAATCATAAAGGAGAAAGGCGCAAAGAAGAATTAAGAAAAAGAAAGCTCGTAAAATAAGATTTCAGACCAATTCTCCTCTTTTACCGGAAATAGAGGAAAGCGCAGAAATACCCCACACCACGAAGACAAAGGAGCAGAAATCACCGGCAAAAACCCAAAGAGACAACTCTGACCAACTGAGTAAATTAAATTCTAAGGCAATACATTTTTTACCATCAGGACATGGTCCGACAAGTCCAGCGTTAAGAGAGATCTCAAAAGGAACTCTCTCTACACCGAAAAAGGATCTGCAAACAGTGGAGAAATCATAGACCTATTCCCGTCTGATGAAGTACCACTCAACCGCGGCCGAATTATCAGTCTGCTACAAAAAATTTGGCTGTTACAATCTCTAGCGCGTAATGAAATAAAACTAGTTATGTTTCCAGAAGAATCAAAAATGTCAATTGCGATTGTTGAATTTTGGTCTCAGGTGATCCCAGGAATCATACTGCAGGAGAGCGACACTTTACACAAATACGGTTATGATCTGGCCCCAGTATTAAAATACGAAACTCAAAAGAGACCTATACCAGATGAATCTTACAAAAAGGCTTCGATCCAACCAATTTCTTAACACCACCACCAATCTTCTAGATCATGCTACAGAAAATATATTTGTGTCCATAAAGAATGGCGATAGAGAAATCTGGAGCAAGAAAACCCCCAGTGTTGAAATAACAAAGAGAGATCATTCCTGGTCCTGGATTTTGGAAACCCTGAACAGTAATAAACAAACTAAGGATAACAAACTCTCTGTTTAGCACAGGCTTGACGATTTCCTCTTGGAACATAGCGGGAAAACTAAAGAAAAATTGGCTGAAATAACATAAGATTCCCCAGCAATAGTGGCCCTCCAAGAAACTTGGTCTACACAAAACTTCAATCTGGAGAAATATTTTGTATATGATATCCCTGCAGAACAGGTCGATCGGGGACACGCGAAAGGTGGGATAGCGATCTTATTAAATGAAGACTACAAATGGGAACAAGAAGTAATTCCAACTAACTCAAAGAATAATCAATGTATCAAAATAAAGTGCGAGACAAACCCTCCTGAAACCTTAAAAGAGTAAAAATGGACGCACTTACTATAGAAATCCTAAAGGACATGGAACAAATAACAGAAAATCAGGGTTATCCATCGCTTTTCATCCTGGGTGATTTTAACTGGAAAATTTCTAATGAGTTAATATTGAAATGGGAAAATTGGCTCACAGATAAGGCCCTGGAAATCTCTATTCAACTTTTCCTAAAGAAAATAAGGCGGACAAAAGAGGGAAGATTCTAATAGCATCACTACCTATTTTAAACCGAATAATATTAAATGGCAATGTAGAAGGAGACATCCCTGCCTCAAATACAAGACAGGGAAACTGTAATCCCTCACTATTGGACTACATGATCTGTAGCTATGATCTGTTCAGGTCAGTTTTACAACTTAAAATCTACTTTGCTGATGGTAGTGATCATGTGATACTACAGCTAAGTACAGAGTGGAAAGCACAACAGTCCCAGTCAAATCAAATTATGTATAGCTATAGTACAGTCCTGGTAAACCCAACTCAAATACGGATTCACTGGAATTCAGCTACTCTTACCAAATTAATTTCCATAATTGATTCAACACAAGTCTTGCAAATAATACACTCAGCAAATCCGACAACAAATTTTGAAATTGTGATTAAAAAACGAACACAAAAATTACAGGAAAAGCTAATGCAACCTACAAAGAAACAAACCAAAAAACAAAAGTTAGCTACTAATACAACTTATCTAAACAAACTGGTACAAGCACAATTTTTAGAAAAATCACCAGCTAGACAGCTAGAAATCAACAAATTGAAAAATCAACGCAGGAAAGAAAGAGAAAAAAATAAGAGAATAACCCAAGATAAAAATTGCGTAGATTTGCAGATAGCGAAACAAAATAGCCAACGTGCGTATTGGAACATAATTGCTAAAGAAATAGGCACGAAAAAAGTATTACAAACTATCCCGGTGCCTCCATCAGAATGGGAAATTTATCTGGCCAATTTATATAAATTAAATACTACCGTAGAAATGAGCTATCATTCTGTTAGGAACTCAGAAATAAAATCTTCAGACTGTGGAGTTTCTAGTCCATTTTCTATTGAACTACATATAAGAAAGGCAAGAACAACAGGAGCAACAGGTTCGAACCAAATACTGATTAAGTTCCTCCAATGCAACCCCAAAGAATGGAGTAAGATGGTATCTCCCCTTTTCAACTACATTTTCAGAACTGGAGATATTCCCAAATCTTGGAAGGGGAGCATTATAATACCCATACACAAAAAGGGTACAATGTTGTATCCTGGTAACTATAGACAGATAGCCCTTTTGGACGCAACAGGAAAGATTTTTACAGTATTAGATCATCTAAAAGTTTGGGCCTTTTCATCCGGACTGATTCCCCTCTACCAGGCTGGATATAGACCAAAGCATTCAGTCACCGACAATATCGCTGTTCTGCAAACCATCTTAGATAAATATGTTACAATAAAATCTCAGGTTGTATATGCTGCTTTTATCGACTTTTCCACCGCATTCGATAGAGTAGACAGAGAGACACTATGGAGAAAACTCAGTAATATGGGTATCCCGGACAATCTACTACATATATTAACAGCATTACATACAGATACTTGGTGCCAAGTCCAAATGGGGAAGGAAAAACGTCTTACTAGTGCTATCCCAACCCAAAATGGCCTTAGGCAAGGATGTCTCCTCGCTCCCTTACTGTTTTCCCTTTATCTCAGTGACTTGCCTCAACGTTTTCAACAGATATGTAATTTTCCACCAAAAATTGCTTCCCATAAAATACATACTTTATTGTATGCGGATGATGTTATCATCTTAGATCAAACTCCATTTGGTTTGCAAAGAAGCCTTCAGGTACTCTACAATTATACAGAGGAAAATTACCTAATACCGAGCATCTCGAAAACAAAAATAGTACCGTTCTCCGGAAGAAAAAGGAGTACTAAATTTATCTGGTCCCTAGGGGGAAAAACAATGGAAGTGGTAAAAGAATACACCTACTTTAGAAGAATCTTCACCAAGTCCTTACAAAATAAATCCCACACTTTGAATCTAACCCGGAAATCTGATGTCCATGTGGGAGCACTTTTACGTCTATACGCTGCATCTGGACAAAGACATTTTTCTGCAATTCTTAAGGTATATAGTGCCAAAGTTCTACCAGTACTGTCGTATGCACTTGAGCATATACCAATAAGTCAATGGTCCTTTCTAGACTTAGAAGAAGGGAAGATCCTATGGAAACTTATGAAGTTATCCCAGTCGGTTCCAGTGCAAGCTCTCCGCCTTGAGTTTTCATTAACTAGCTCATATGCCCGAGGAATAACCAATATCATCAGGTGGGCGTATAATCTCCTCCATCGATTGTTTTGGTCTGATTCGGAATACTTCCTGTAAAAACCATTACATTTAGGTAGCACTCAGAAGAAAACCCTATTTGTAATCTATGTAATGGTGAGGAGCAGGACTTGGAACATTTATTATCTACTTGCACAAATGCGTCAGTGGTGAAGGCAAGGAAAAGATTTTTATGGACAGTTTATTCAAAATGCAGAATTAACTCAGTACAGGAATTGATTATTTTATGTAAAGTTCCGCCAAACGAATTTGTATGTCACAATTTTTACAAATTCTTAAAATCCTTTTTAATTTTGTATTAGAATGAAATTTGTAACAAAATTGTTTAAATTTGAATATTGTGTATTTAATATTTGTGGTTCTCAGTGGAGAACCAAATCAAATACAATAAACAATAAAACACACACCAGGCTTCCGGCAAACAAGGAACAACTACTACGAGTGGTAGACAACCCCAGTGATACTGATCCATCTACAATGGCTACTGTACCTGTAACCACAAATAACAACAACTGCAATCTAGAAGTAGTTCCAATCTTCGATTTGTCTAAACATATACTGAGTAAAAAAGAGATAGACGTACTAAGTCATGGGCTTTCATTTGTGCCTACATGTATGAATGATCGTTTTAACACACAAGTAGAAATGTTTAGATTATTTAGAACAATACGATTAAAATGTTTCTTCAATAATGCCACTCCACCTACACAAATAATCGCTGGATTACGTTGCCCTTCAACATTTTATCCGGCAACCAATTTGATGCCTAAAGATCTAATCACGTTTGAAAACGTGGTGCTTAATGAGATTGATCAAATGTTCGATGAGAGGAGATATATTAAATATAACTTCTCTAAAGATGAACATGAGACCCTTAAAAACCTTGCCAGCCGTGATGATATTATTATCAATCCGGCTGACAAGGGCGGTAGTATTATTGTTCAGGACAAAACAGCCTATGATGATGAGAAATTGAGACAACTGCGCAATACCTTACACTATAAAAAACTACCACAAGATCCCACAGACAATATCAGATCACGGATTTTAAGTCTTACTAAACAGGGCACAGAAGGTGGTTGGTTAGACCCGAAAGAATTTGACTACTTAAACAAAAATGATTATTCTATCCCAGCCTTTTACACTTTACCTAAAGTGCATAAAGATGATAAAAAACCACCTGGCCGACCTATCGTAGCTGGATGCCAATCGGTACTCCAACCCTTGCCTGAATATGTTGATCATTTTATAAAGTCTGATGTATTACTCACCAAATCTTACACTAGGGACAGTGCAAGTGTAATTAACCGCCTGAAAGGTAAAATATACGACAGACAGACAAATGTCCTAGTCACCATGGACATTGAAAGTCTATACCTTAATATACCACAAGTAGAGGCCCTGAATGTGATCACAGATGTGCTGAATAATAGACAACGCCCACACCAAGTCCCGACCGAATTTATAACTGAATGTGCCAAAATTGCACTTAATGATAACTACTTTATCTTCAACGGTGTTTTCTATGACCAAATAAAGGGAGTCGCAATGGGGGCAATTTTTGCCCCTGATATAGCCAATCTTTATGTTGCTGCATTTGAAGAAAGAGTTATTTACAACAATAACCCATTTGAGAACAACATTCAAGAATACTTACGTTATATAGATGACGTCTGTCTAATTTGGGATGGTCCGTTATCTAAGCTACAGGATTTTCATGTGTGGCTGAACTCTCAAGACAGTAATTTACAATTCACCATAGAATATGACAAGGAATGTATTCATTTTCTGGATCTCAAAATATGGGATGACGAGAGACAATTATCAACTAGTCTCTTTACCAAACCAACAGCGTGTAATACGCTTCTAAAATACACTAGCCAACATCCACGTAATTTACGTGATAATCTGCTTTTTGGACAGTTTTTAAGGATAAAACGTAACTGTACCAAACGAAGGCACTATTTTAAAGAAGCGAAGGTGCTACAAACAAAATTGTCTATGAGAGGTTATCCACACAGATTAGTAAAACGCTCAATGAAAAGAGTGTGGTACTATGACAGACAGGCGCTACTTGAAGAAAACACCAAACACGACCCTGTAAATGATCAAGTAACATGTATAACTACGTTTGGATCAGAATCCAATCGTATCAAGAAAATAGTGAAAAAAAATTGGCATCTCATCCAAAAAAATTGAACCCCAATTATCGCTACCACGATTTACTTTCAAAAGGGCACGCAACCTAAGGGACCACTTAGTAAAAGCCTACAGAGAACCAACTGTGAATACCATCCAAAACATTTGGGGCCTAACACCTATAGTGGGACATTACCCCTGCAGCTCATGTGTTGCATGCCAAACAACGACAATAACAAAGACCTGCTGTATAAATGGAAAAAATTGGACTATGAGAAACCACACTAACAGTCTAACAAAAAATGTCATATACTGCATCAAATGTCCGTGCGCCCTGTATTATATAGGAAAAACCACACAAGAGATAAAGAAGAGAATTCTACAACATCAGTCAAGAATAAGATGTAAAATTGAAACAGCACCTCTGGTTGAACACTACTTGCACAAAACAACACTCTCCATGTGAGATGCAAGGTTTGTTTTTAGAAAGTGTTAAACAGTCGAAACGAAGATGTGATATTGACCGCTTGCTTACACAGAAAGAAAACAGGTGGATTTGGTCAGCTAACACTGTTGCCAAGGGACTAAACTCCTTTGTAGAATGGCAAGTCTTAGCAACTTTCCGCTGAAGTAGCTGTCTGAATCATTATTTCATTAGGGTTACGTTCTAGTTAGATCAAGGAACTTGGTTACTCCCTATTTTTCAGATTGTATTGATTGGATTGAGGTACAACCTTACTGTATAAATCTCGATGTTGATTCTGTATTTTGCAACATCGACATGCTGATTGTGAGACAATTCCTTTAATATTTTTCAAAACTTTTCCTTACATAGTTGCAGGACCCCCTATGTTTCATCTATGGAGAGTCAAGCCCCATTCTTTAACTTTTTTTAATACGCCAATCCCAGATGATCGTCACGATGCTGTATGTTCTACTACGTGACCGCTATTAGGTCGGGCTTGCCTGACCTCCAATGTTAGCCCTATGTAGAGTCAGGCTCTATTTTCAGACCCAATATGTCCGCCACAACGCTGCACGTTCAATCATGTGATTGCGATCTAGAGCTTAGTATGCCGGGTAAACGCTTCAATCAGGTCGCGTTTTCCTGACATTAGCTGGATATCGAATGGTGATTTATTCCCTTAGAAGTAAGTCTTGCCCTCTTAACTATTGCTGATATTCACTAGTTTTGGTGGTTATTACTAGTGCCTTAATGGTTCTTCGTGGTTCTGTTTTAACACAGATATGACAAAGCTGGTTCAATTGTTTTTCGAGTTGTCCAAACCCAGTCCTGAGGCGGAAGCCGGGAGCTGGCGGTACGACTTCATTTTGCATTTGTATTGGTTTTTAAACATTGTTTGGTGTCACTTACTGCTGTGTTTTTAAAGCGACTCTAAAACAAAAAGCTTCTTCCTGCGCACAGCCGATCTGAACGCTGTTGGCGCTTTCCATCCACTTGAGCGGCCGCCATCATCTCAGGCGTACTTGCTGACCACGCCCCCTTGAGGCCACGCCCCCCAGCCCAGCCTATGAAAACGCTGATAACTAGCGTCTTACATCATTTCCAAACCCAGTCCGGGGGCGGAAGCCGGGAGCTGGCGGTAAGACTTCATTTTGAATTTGTATTGGTTTTTAAACATTGTTTGGTGTCACTTACTGCTGTGTTTTTAAAGCGACTCTAAAACAAAAAGCTTCTTCCTGCGCACAGCCGATCTGAACGCTGTTGGCGCTTTCCATCCACTTGAGCGACCGCCATCATCTCAGGCGTGCTCGCTGACCACGCCCCCTTGAGGCCACGCCCCCCAGCCCAGCCTATAAAAACGCTGATAACTAGCATCTTCCATAATTTCCAAACCCAGTCCTGAGGCGGAAGCCGGGAGCTGGCGGTACAACTTCATTTTGCATTTGTATTGGTTTTTAAACATTGTTTGGTGTCACTTACTGCTGTGTTTTTAAAGCGACTCTAAAACAAAAAGCTTCTTCCTGCGCACAGCCGATCTGAACGCTGTTGGCGCTTTCCATCCACTTGAGCGGCCGCCATCATCTCAGGCGTGCTCGCTGACCACGCCCCCTTGAGGCCACGCCCCCCAGCCCAGCCTATAAAAACGCTGATAACTAGCGTCTTCCATAATTTCCAAACCCAGTCCTGAGGCGGAAGCCGGGAGCTGGCGGTACAACTTCATTTTGCATTTGTATTGGTTTTTAAACATTGTTTGGTGTCACTTACTGCTGTGTTTTTAAAGCGACTCTAAAACAAAAAGCTTCTTTCTGCGCACAGCCGATCTGAACGCTGTTGGCGCTTTCCATCCACTTGAGCGGCCGCCATCATCTCAGGCGTGCTCTCTGACCACGCTCCCTTAAGGCCACGCCCCCCTCAGCTAGATATGTGCATGCACTGGAAGCGCAGCGGGAGCGCCTAAGGCAAGCCCGTCTGCGCCTGTCCGCGCCAAGTCCGCGACAGGCGCAGGAAACTCTGCCCTAACCCCCCCCTTAATAAGGTACCAGCCCAACGACCTGCACCGTCTACGCGGTACGAACAATTGCAGCTGCAAGCTCGATATGATGATCCTCAACGGTTCGTTCAGCTGTAGACTCTGCCTTTGGTCTTCAGTCAGAACCCCAGCTCAATCGCCCTCCCCCACATCCTACCCCATGGTTAACCTGCCGCACTTTAAAGGAGGACTGATTAACGCCCGCTCCATGTGTAGGCACAGCCAAGACATAAGAGACCTTATCCTCAATTTAGACCTCGATTGCCTTCTGATAACGGAAACCTGGCTAACGGACGATAGCAATCCGGATTTAGCCATTGCCCTCCCCCAGGGTTTCTCCATTTTCAGACAAGACAGACTGAAAGGGAGAGGCGGAGGAATTGCTGTATCTTGTCGGGGATTTTAATTTACACCTTGAGTCCAAATCCGACGTACAGACCAACAACTTTCTACAGACCCTAGAAATTTTCAACCTTCAGCAAAGTGTCACCCAGCCCACTCACTTACTAGGGCATACACTCGATGGGGTTTGCTCTAACTTTCCCCTTCTAACTACCCTACCCCGGTCCCACAAATATGGACAGATCATAGTTTGATCCGTTCCATATTAAAACCTCACGCGAGCAGACCACCAGTATATCCAGCTCACACTTGGACAACCTCGTCAACTGGAAAAAGATACAAGAAATTCTCGTGTTAAATCCTATCACCCAATCTCAGGCACCTAATTTCACCGGTGACGCTGAACATGACGCTAATCTTTTCCACAGCTGGATTTCTCAGGAAATCAGAGCACGTGAACCTTCTAATCGCCCACGAAGAACAGACAAAAAACCTAAGACCAATGCCCCCTGGTTCACCTCCGATCTAGCTACAACTCATCTATCTTGTAGAAAAGCTGAACGCAAGTGGCGTAGAACGTACGACAATGCTGACCGACTTTCATATATTCAGCTGAGGAAAATATACCATTCCAACATTAAAACAGCCAAAAAAATCTTTTATATGAACGCTATTAAGGAGTCCAAACAGAAACAAAAAACACTGTTTTCAATAGTGAAGACGTTCACTCAGCCCAGAGTGTTACAACCTGAAATTCCCGCATCTCAAGAGTTTTGTAACAAAATCGCCGACTTCTTTGAGGAGAAAATCGACGCCATCCAAAAAAACTTTCCTCCCCCTCAAGCAACTCAGGTTTCAAGCAACTCTGCTCAGAAAGCAATTACAGTTGGAAGTCTTAAAAACTTCCCACCGGTTAGTCTAGATCAAACTAGAGAAGTTATCTTGGCATGCAAATCTGGATCTCCCTCTGACCCTTGCCCCCCCAGAATTCTCCACCAACTCATTGACGTGGTGAACCCAATCATTAACAACATTGTTAACTCCTCTCTTAGCACGGGATCTGTGTCTCGTTTGTGGAAACAGGGAATAGTTAAACCCCTGATGAAAAAATCCAACAAATCCCCCTCCGAGCTCACTAATCTCCGGCCTATATCGCTCCTCCCTGCTCTTGGAAAGATCACTGAACAAATGGTTTACAGGGAACTCAAAAGGTATCTCAAAGTTCACAACGTACTCCACCCCCAACAATCAGGATTTCGCCCCCATCACTCTACAGAAACTGCACTGATTGAATTAACAGACTCGATAAAGCTGCTGCAGGACCAGAAGAAGAATGCCGTCCTCATTCTTCTAGACCTCACGGCGGCGTTCAATACCATCTCGCATTCCATCCTAATTAACAGATTGAAAGATATAGGTATCTCTGAGGTGGCTCTAGCATGGGTAAAGTCCTTTTTAACCGACAGATCTCAAACAATCGCTCTAGGTCCTTTCCTCTCCAAAGAGAAGAAGGTTTCATCAGGAGTTCCTCAGGGATCCATCCTGAGCCCTCTCCTCTTTAACATTTACCTAATTCCACTCATATCTCTGATTGAGTCATTCGGCATACTTGTAACATCGCATGCCGATGATACGCAACTCATTGTGCCCTTAGAGGAAAACTCGACTAAGGCAGAACAAAACCTCAAAAATTGTCTGAAGGCTGTCTTCCACTGGATGGATACAAACCATCTAAAATGCAACTCCAGCAAGACAGAGATCCTCCTGATGGGAAAAAACACCATCATCTGTCCAGGACTATGGTGGCCGGAAGATTCAGCTGCCCCCCCTCAGACCGTAACAACCACAAGGAATCTCGGTGTCTTGTTCGACACCGATTTGTCCTTCGACCAACACGTCAGGACTGTGGCTGGCCGATGTTTTGGAATCATAAAATCCCTAAAAAAAATGTTTGACTTTTTACCGTTAGACTCTAGAAAAACCGTAACAGTAGCCCTAGTACTCGCACGCTTGGACTACTGCAACGGTCTCCTGGCTGGAGCAAAGAAGGCTACACTTAAAAAACTTCAAAGTGTACTTCACACCGCAGCCAGATTAGTTCTAAAGCTTCCCAGAAAATCATCAATATCCGCAGCTTTAAAATCCTTCCACTGGCTTCCACTTCATAAAAGAATATTTTTCAAGATTCTTATTGTTGCCTTCCGGGCATTCAATAACTCCGGCCCAAAATACCTCACCAGGCGTTTCCCCCACTACAACCCTAGCAGATCCCTGCGCTCCTCCCATAACAATCTAATCCTTCCAGCTAGGTTTAATCTGAAGACAAAAGGTGGCAAAACCTTAAATTACCTGGCCACTAAAGCCTGGAACCTCATGCCCAAAAACCTGAGGTTCCAAACCCAAGAAAAACACTTCAGAAAATTGCTAAAAACCTGGATCTTTAACCTTCCCGATGATTACACCATGGCAGCCATCTAATTCCCCAGCCACTATGAAGTAATGTGATCTCCTACCTGGAAATCAGCGCCATGATGCTCCTTCCGGAGCGACCGTTGCGCTCTATAAATACCCATACAAATTACAAATTACAAATTACAAATTGAGCGCCCAATTTAAAGTGGCTAAAGGTACGATTTTGATATTCTGTGACCATTTCTTGCTTGACTGATACAATTCTGTGGTTACTCCTGTGTACGTTGTATATACAATTCGGATAGTTTTGAGACCTAATGTTGTTTTACTTCATTCCAAATAGGATTAGTGATACCTTCATTGCTTTTCTCTGAGTACTCTTTCTGATTTGTTTTTCCCATGTTGTCACTAGAGGTGTGGGTGCATGTCGTTTTGGGACATGACCACCATATATAAAGTTGTAAATAAGATGTTTTAGTCCCTTGGCACATATTGTTGGCACTTTTATTTTTATTTTTATTTATGTTCACTATTTGGTTCTGTGTGGGCAGTCGATCTTGACTATGCTATCAAGAGTATCTACATACAGAGTTTGATTCTATGTACATTGTTTTTTAATAGGTCCATGGTGCAACATATGTCCTTATGATGGTCTTGATGAACTGTACTATATGAGACCGAAACGTTGACGCAACGACACTTCTTTGTAAATAGTATCAGCATTGACTTAACTGTAATTTTGTATATATTTTTGCAAAATTATTGTATATATGGGAGATATGTAAATACTGTCCATATTAAATACAAAAGTGTCATATGGTACTGTATATTTTGAGAAACTGAGGAAACAGTATACCTTTTTGTTGCCAAAAGTGGACTGATATATGATGGAAATACATATTCTCATGATTCGAGATGAATATGATTGAATACAAATAATTGATATACTGTATGTATTCCTCTTGAATATTATACAATTCATGCTCACTACAGTGACAAAAAATTTCCAACTGTGAAGTTAATTTTGAATAATACGCCTAAGGAACATATCTTTTGTGTTATTGCTGCTGAACTACGGCGTCCACATCTTCCGCCACTGATGTGTTTCCCGACCCTGACGCATTTACCACAGCACTCTCACAGAAGACCCCCCCACACATCAGAGGAGGAAGATGTGGAAGTACATTTTTCCAAAGGAGAATCCTGCGGTAGTGAGGAAAACAGACTTTTTATCTTGACACCCGCTCAGCCATTTTGTACTCTGTATAAAAGTATATCTGTTAACTTGCCATTCACTCCACCATTTTGTGCTATACCCTTCATGACTGACCTTCTCTTGGTATCACGAACACTCTGGAGCTCCACTTTTGACATGCCACATTCCTGCACGGACACTCACACCCTGTTCGTGCTTTGGCCTGCTACAAACTGACCAGCCCATGCTCAACCAGTCGTACAGGGAGTTTCTCAGATGTTTATCGTCTTCACCCTGCACACTATGCCCTGCAGGCATCCATCAACAGGCCTATCCCTGCTTTACTGTGTAATCATACCTCTTGCCTGTGCCATGCAGGGGTCCAAACAACTAACATTTGTGGACTTATTTGTATAAACATGCTTTTCTCCTATACCCTGCAGGGGCCTCACCGCTACCACCTGTGCTTATCGGATTGACCTCTGTGTACTATGTAATTATAATGTTTTGCCCATGTCCTGCGAAAACCCCCAAAAGGCTACTCACCTGCTGATCCACCAGATTGATCTTTGTTTACGAATGCAATAAAGTATTATTGGTAAGGTAAGGTATGGTAGGTTTATTATGCATAGTTAATTAAAACCAATACAAAACATTTTACAGTAAAAAATTTTTAAATGAAGTGAAAGAGTTTGGTAATTATAATCATCCTTTTTGTAATCCATGTAGTAAAAAACCCAAAATGGTTATCTAGCAGTCTTTTCCCGGGGCAAGGGCAGCATGAGTCCTTGCGTCCTAGTGGCCATCTGCTTGTTGCCTGTGTGAGTGGTCGCCAGTTATTGGGGTTTTGACAGTCTTTGCTCTATCATTGCCAGGAACTTAACATATCTGCAGTTCAGTTTGGTGTTTGCAGGGTTCAAGCAGGCGAGCACCACTTGCCTTCGGGTGCTCGTCCCTATCTGCTTGAACTGTTCCTTTAAGAGCTGTTGGCGGGCTAGTCGAAGCTCTTCACAGAGACAAGTCATGGGGAGTATGTCTCCCTTTCCTTGGTTGCACAGTGGACAGGCTTCTTGGCTGTTGCTCCTGAGCCATGGTGGAAGATGCTCTCTGCTAGGCAGGACCCCTAGTCTGTGTTTCAAGAACTTTATGGTTTTTGAATAGCCCTGGCTGAAGTATGCTTGTGGCGTCAGGGATTTGTACGTATGTAGTGTCATCCATGCATGGTTTCTTTTTGCAAATGTGGCCTTGTCCTCTAATAGAGAAAGAGATTTGACGTTTTTCCATACTAGTTTTTTGAATGGATTATGCCCGAGTTGCATGTCCCAGAGCTCAGATGCTTTGACGGCCCCCAATGCTGCCTTCAGGTAAGATCATGCCTGAGATGGATCCCTGTCTTGCCACAACAGCGAGTTAACTGCGTCAGTCGTGGCAGAGCGGAGTTTGTGGCAGCAAATAATGTAAGCTCCCTGTCTTGCAAGATCCTGTTTTAGCAAGCCAAACTCCAGCCTTAGTTGCGCGGGGGAGGTGTAAGGCGGGAGCGAAAACATTGTTCTGTAGGCTTTTACCTGGATAGTGTCTAGGTTCTTGGAATCTCTTCCTCGTAGTGCCTCTCTGCCGTAAGAGATTGAGGGGAGTAGCTTTGCCTGAATGACTTTCAGGTAAGGTGTCAAGGTTGGCCCTGACAGTTGGTTGGCTAAGTTTTTCAGTGTGGCGGCAATCATAGTCCCTCTTCTTTTTGTTTACTGCCTCTGCTGGGCGAATGAACATTCACTGTCAAAAATTACTCCCAGGTATTTATATTCGCGTGATAGCTCTATTATCTGGCCGCCCAGAGCCCAGGACTTGTGGTGTTTGTTCTTGGTGTTGATTGGCATCGTGCGTGTTTTACTCAGGTTTATTTTTAAGTTGTTTTCAGTTGCATAGCTGTGCATTTGGATGAGTAACTTCTGGAGGCCGGTGTGAGTATGGCTGAGAAGTACGATGTCATCCCCGTATAGTAGGTTACTTAGAGTTTTTCCTCCCAGCCTCGGAGAATGGAAGTTGCATGTATTGGGTAGGCTTGGTAGATCTGCCATAAATAGATTGAACAATATCGGGGCAAGCACACACCCTTGTTTGAGGCCTTTGGTGGTGCGAACTTTGGATGACAGATGGGTACCGCTTCCTAGCTTCACCTGCACCCAAGTGTCAGAGTGGAGAAGCTTCAGCATGTTTAGAGTCGGTTGCTAGTATCCACCAAAGCCTGCCTCTCTCGATGTTGTCAAATGCTGCACTGAAGTCGATGTAACACAGGTGCAGCAGCATTTTTTTAGTTTTTGCTGCATCAATAATCAGTGAGATAGCCAGAATATTAGTAGCTGTTCCAGTGTTTGTGCGGAAACCCGTCTGGTTCAAGGGTATGATCTGGTTTGATTCCGCCCATGACACAATCTCCTCTAGGATGGTTCCTGTGAAGTATTTGCTTCGTTGTCGAGGAGGGCTAATAGGCGGTAGTTGTTAGGGTCATTTTGTTGCCTTTTTTGTGTATGGGGACGATCGTCGACCCTCTCCAGGAATCTGGGATGCGGTTTAGAAGTCTGATTTCCGCAAATAGCGGTTGCATGATGGTCGCCCATTCTGTGTATTTTTCCTTAAACAGGGCTGGCGGAATACCATTGGGACCTGGAGCTCCTTCTTTCCTGCCCTTGCAGATCTGCTTTGTGATTAGGGCTATCTGTTGGGCAGCTGATGTGGCCAAGATGTCTTTGGGCTGGGTTTGCTCTCTCATGGTGAATGACTCTGACATGGGCCTAGTAGAGGCTTGCTCTGTGATGTTACTTCTTTGTGCTCCTGCGTGTCCCGAAGGATCATTAAAATGGCTAGCGAGGTAGTTGGTCCAAGACTCTTCCACAATGTGAGATCCTATGTCCTTATGCTGTGGACGTACGATCTTGTTCACTGTTTGCCAAAAGCGGGCACTATTGTTGCTTTTGGTATCGTGTAATAATTTTGCCCATGCCTCATTTTCTACGTCTTTTATTATTTTCCATTTTGTATGGTTGAGCTCAGCCCTTTGGTTTTTCAGTGTGGCTCGTAAGTATGTGTTTTGGGGTGCTGATCTCAGCTTCCGTAGGGTCATGTTTACAACTCTTTTTTGTGACCTTAGTTGCATTCTTGGACCGTTGTTTAGGCAGGTTTTGCTGCTCTCTTTGTTGAAGTTGCTTTTAGGGGCGGTCTTGGTTGCCAGGTTCTTTAGCAGAGATTCTGTGAATTGCTCTCAGTGAGAGATATGCCCCACTACATTTGGTTTTTGTTTGTTGTATATTTGAAGGGCAGTGTCGGCCAGAGTGGTTGAGTTGGTTGGTGTACATTTAATTCCTTTTTGATTAGTGGAGTAAATCTCCCCCAGCATTTTATCTGGCTTGATTGATGGTGGCGTCTTGGATGTCATGTGGCATTCCTGAGGGCGATGGTCGCTTTCGCCCTTGTCCCCCATTCTGAACCCCTGGATGTGTGGAAATAGGGCCAGGCTAGCGAAGTATAATCCAATATGGAGCTAGCTGTTTGTGAGTAAAATGTTTTTACTGGAGGGGAATTAGTCGTAAATCTTCTGTTTAGTGCCCGAAGATTTTGATGTTCTAGATCTTGAAGTAGGGCATTGTTTTGACGCTTTCATCTATTTAGAGGGGAGCTTTGTGCTGGTATAATGTAGATTGTGTTTCGAGCCAAATCCTCCTCGTCTGATGAAGAGCCAAGTAAGTTTTGGTTGAAGTCCCCTGTCAAGATGAGAAGTGGATTTTCCATTTGAGTGACGAGCTCCGCCAGTTGGTTCGAGATTTTATTTGAATCCTTAGCTCTGTTTTTGGGATGAACGTATGCATTGCTAATGCATAACTCTTCTTCTTTGTTGCCAAGCTGTAGTTTTATCTTTACTGTTAGGATTGAGGATGTAGAGGAGTCCATGAGGACAGCCGAGGGTATTGTTGTGGTGGATACGTATGTTGCCAAGCCTCCTGACTGGTGTCCAAATCTGTTAATTCTGACTGCTGCTGTAGAGTAGCAAGTGAAGCCCAGGATGTGCTTTTTGCTTGTAAGCCAGGTTTCATGCAACATTATTATATCAAATCAAGAGATATACTTTAGAAAGTGCGGGTCGTCCATTTTTGAGGTTAGGACGTTTATATTCCAAGAGCAAATTCCTATGGATTGTGCCCCTCCTCTTTTGTCTTCTCTAGTTTGTTGGTGGCGTCAAGCCTCGTCAGGACATATGAAGATCGTTCAAGACAGAGTTTCTCTTGTTGGTGCACGATTTTGGTGTGATGCTCCCCTTGGGCTGGCTTCTGCCCGTTCCCTGGTGCTGCGTGTGTTCATGTTTGGCAGGCTACCTCGCAGGGACTTCATAGTGGTGAATGTGCGGGTCTGAAAGTTCTTTGATGCTGAATTTCGCCTGCCCGTTGTAGGCCCTGGCTAAGGGCCTGTTGTCGCCGTCGGTCTGTCTGTTGGTCGCTGCCAGGGGCTGTTGTCCCTTGTATTGGGTTAGCTCCCCAAGGCACCCTTGAGAACACTAAATGTGTATGCCTGTCAAATCTCTGGTTCAGGACTGGTTCTCCTCAAAAGAGGCGAGGGATAGGCTGGTCTTTGCTGAGGGACCAGCTTAATGCCCCAGGTCTTAAAGTGCTCTGCTTCTGCTGCAATTAAGTCTGCGACGTTACTGGAGGACCAGATTGTCCTCGTCGCCTCCTGGCTGTTTGGATTTAAGGCGGGCAGAAATTCGATGGAGATTAAGTCCTTGGAGCTTATCCCCCCCAGGTTTGGGATGCATTCCATTAGTTTGAGGATGTTGCCTCGGTTTAGCAAGTCCTGCTGGCCTTGTGATGTGTATTCCGGGTAGAAGACAAGAATCTCGGTTGATTGTTGTTTGGCTCCTTCCGCATGCTGTTTTATTGTGGTATGAAGTGCTTGAACTTCTAAGCCGCAACCAGACTGAGGTTCATGGGTTGCTAGGTGTTTGCCATCACCTGGTGTGATGGAGGTGTGTGTTTTTGCTTTAATTGATATTGGTTGCTTTGGTGCTGTTCGCGTCTCGAGTGGCCATTTTGCCTGTGAGTGCTCAGTTTGGCTAGGAGCAGAGTGGGTAGTCGTGATGAAGGTGACTCTAGTTTGTTTCACATGCTTTTGGCTTGGCGTGGAGCCTAGGGTTCTTTCTCTGGCCCCCTCCTTGGGGATTGGCAGAGGTGATCTCTTGCTTACGGCTGTTTTTAGTGTGTCTTGGTTAGTACACTCATCAAGTGTGTCCCCTTGGTGAGGAAGCTTCCTGTTTGGCGGTGTTAGGTCTGCCGCTTGTCGGTCGGGGAGCAGCTCTTGGTCCTTTGAGGTCCAAATGGGCTGTGTAGGCTGGTTGGTCTTTGTTGCCGCTGTTCTAAGTGCGTCTGTATAGCCGGTTCGGTTTTCGGCCGTACGAGGTTGGGGCCCTTGTCCTTCTTGAATTAGCAGGCTGTTGTTTCGGTTTTGCTGCTGGATTGGACAGGTGGGCGCGTCGGTTTCCCCTTCTGTGGAATGGGCGTTGCTTGTGGAGACCGAGCGTTTTTCGTTTGTGCCAAGAATGATGGGGAAGAGTTTTGTTGTTGTCGCTGTGTGAGATTTTTGCTTGCGCCCTTTTCTTTTTTGTTGGCGCCGTTGTTTGGCGTTGAGTTTCTTCGGGGACTCCAGGCCCGTCTGAGTTACCTCCTCGTTTGCGGGGGCATACTGGGCAGTTGGGTTTGTACCGGGTGTTTTGCTCCCGGTGTCGCCTTCTTCGGGCTTAGTGGGGCCCGTTTCAATGATTACATGGCCTCTGTGTAGGTTCTTTATGTCGCCTATTAGGTCAGTTATCATTAGAGGCAATGTGACTAGTTTGTCTACTGCCTGGCTACAATTGCAACGTAGATAAGTGTTTGTTTGTGCTCTCAGTATCAGATTATTCAGGTTGCCCAACTTGTCGTCGATTCCGGCTGTGAAGACTGCCAGTGTGTTGAGGAGGTTGCGTTGTAGCTCCATTTTGTCTGATTGATATTGCAGGGTATCTACTGCTAGCTGGATTGTGTTTAGCAGTGAGAGCAAAGTTCCACTGTTGTGGTCTTTTCCCCGCTCTTTCTCATTGGGGAGATGGACAGAGTTGTTGGTGATGTTGGCTGCCGAATGTGAGTTAAGGGAGTGGGGGTCTTTAAGATCTGGTGTGTAGGTTGCTAGCATGTCTGCCCATTCCTGTGTATTGAGGTAGGAGACTGTTGCCATGCCGTCGGCTTTCCGACTGGAGTTGTGAGGACTGGAGGCCACCCTGCCCGAGGGGCTTGATTCTAAGCCATAGTTTCCCAGGTCTGTGAGTGTTAGGGCGCTTGCTGCTGTGGGGTGGGACTTAATCGGTGTGCTGTGACTGTGGCTTGTGGGTTGTGTACCCTGCGCCGGGCTGGAATGTGTTTCCTTGGGGATAACCGGTATTGGTATCTGTGTTGATTTTGTTGTCTGTAGGCCGGCCCCGGGATCCCCTTTGCTTGGTCGGCTTGGACAGCTGTCCAGTTTGTCTGTTTTTTCTGCTGCATTTGGTACTGGAGTAGTATTTGAGTTAGTTTTGGACTCGACCGGTGGGGATCTCAGGACATTGCCCTGGCTGCGTTTAGCCCAACTGGCTGAGTAGGTGGATGATGGTTGCTGTTTGGTAGTTGAATCGAGGGGCTTTCCTCTGGCAGTTGGGGTCCCTGGGATCTAAGATAATGTGCTTGTACTTGTATTCCTGTGCTCTGAGATGCCGCCTTGGTGAAGGTCGTCCGTGGGGTTTTCTAGGGCCAGGATGCTTGTGCTCGTTTCACACGATGGTGGTGGTGAGCATGTTGGCCTTAGCGGTGAGGGGAGCAGTGGGGTTTGCATCCCGTGTAGGTGTTTGTTGCTAGAGAATATTGCTGAGCCCGCGTCCTTTAAGAAATCGAACTTAGTGTATATTTTGGGTTGATGAAGCTTTTTTTGCAATTTGTGGTTCTCTTGCCGGTGTCTCTTGAGTCCAGGCCGTTAGTGGTCCCTGTGTTGTTTCGGAACTAATCAGCCCTGATGCCTGCTCTGTTGAGGGGAAGTTCAGCTCCATGTCTATGGGAGAGCTTGGATTTGTTTTGTCCTTTTTCTAGTTTTTCTACCTGTTTCCCATTTTTGCCTTAGTTTTTTGCTTTCGCTTTGATTCCGGGGAGCCCCTGGCCCTTCCAGACCTCATGCTGTTAATAAGCCGCCAGTGGATGGCTCAGGGCTTCTTCTGCGTGTAGAATCTTTTTTTCCTGCCGCTCTTCCGCTCCTGCCCTGTGCCTCGGATCTCCGATCGCCGAGTCTCTGGACCCCCCGCAGTGTCCGACACTAATTGCGGAGAGGGTGATGGTTGGATGGGTGGGGTGGTAGGAGCGATGGGGGACCTAGCCCCTAGTCCAGAGCTTTCCAAAGTGTGTGTCGCGACACAGTACTGTGTCGCATCCCCCACGTGGGTGTGTCGCACGACGATGACCTCTGTGGGCACATGAGCGGGAATGCTCTCGAGACTCCTGGAAGTTTACATTCAGTGACGCAGGAGTACAGCGATGTACGCAGAGGAAGGAGAGCGTGAGCTGAGGGCGCGGCCTTGTTCCATTTGAGATGCAGGGACCACGGAGCCTCCTCTGCTCCCCAGGCGCTCGGTAAGCTAAATCTTTAAAAGTGTTAAGCTGTTTGGGCATGCAAATTAAATCGCTCAATGGAAAGCGTAGGGCTGAGTCCGGGCGCTTTAAATGGTGTTTTGGATGGCGTAGAGATCACAGAACTCGTGAGCTCCGTCGGTGAGATCGATGCCCGTGCCCTCACTGTCCCTCCCGCTTAAAGGCTCAGCTGCAGGGTAATAAAGGGTCAGTAAACAAATGAATATCTTGTTTATTTTAAATTTGATGATGTCTCCCTCAAATTGTGATTTAAATACAAATAGGTGAGCTGTGTGAATTGCGCATAAATGAAAGTTGCAATAGAAGCGGAGGTTTAGATTCTGACATTGTGTTTTATTTTGCCTTTGACTATTCCGGCTTTAATTTGTCACCACGTCTTGAGCCTGCAGCATTATGTCATTCAATCTCGTCAGTAACATGGAATACCAACACGGGGATAACACAGTCTTGAAACTGTTAAAGGTGCTTGTTCTTTTACAATTCAGTGGTGACAGTAAGCGCTATATAAATGCAATTCAAACAAATGTAAACAACACAGATGGTACAAACGGAACTTTCTCAGTGCATGAAAACTATTTTCAAAGTGACGTTGTGCAGAAAGATTACACTTTTCACCAAAAGGCAGGCATAAAAGAGGAAAAAGGAGTTTTCCAAAACTGAGATGACACAAGATGTGACTATATCTGAAATAGAAGTCACAACCTTTTAAAAACTTTCACTGTATTCCAATACGATGCTGCAAAACTGAATATTGTTAAATCACTTCCAAATGGTGAGGAATACATCGAATCAGAACTTTCTACAACCTCCTTATGTAAATATTTCCAATTAAATCCATTCCCGTGATCTGATGAGTGGTCTTGCATAGTTTGTTAAATGAAATTTGTAGGCAGGAACATAGCATAACAGGAAATGATCATTTGATTGCACGGCTGTAATGCAGTTGTATGTTTACTACTGCTAACAGATGTTTATAAACAAGATTAGAAGACATTACTTTCCCCAAGCACTATGCTACATGAATAAATGAGTACAGGCAGCCTAACCACAAGTTCATTAAAACAGGTGTAGTTGTAACATGAGGCAGTCACCCCCTCACATTTTAACCATATGAAGGTATTCATTTTTATTCCTATAAAAGCAATCTACCTGATTGAGAGATAATTACAAAATAAAGTAAGAAATGCCTTAAAAATACTTGATTATCCCACAAAGGTAGGGAGTGAGAAATAACATCTTAACGGCACATAGCAAAGACAAGAGCACTCGACTGATCATTTCGATCAGTTTACTGGTGTGGTGCTAAAATTCACCTTTGTACTCTCGCTAGCAGTGTTACACGGATTGTCAAATGTAATTAGTAGTGTTACTTATCTGACTTCATATGCAGTAAAGATAAAGCAAATAAAAAGCATTTAAAACTTAGCTTTCTCCTGTTTGCTCAAAGTATTCAGGGCTGTGCCTTCTAATTTTAGAAAAAAGATGAGAAAGGCCCCCAACGAAGTTAGCCCAATGGTTTTCTATCCACATAGCGGTGCAGCTCCGTGCACACACACACTAGCCGGGTAGGACTGGGACAGAAAATAGTCCTGGCATCAAATAAAAGTGGCCCTCCATTAGTGAATTATATAGCTAGTAAAGTGGCCATGTTTGAAAATGAGGGCAGTTTCGACACCGAAAGAGTGGTTCGCAAAGGATTAGCTTCTTTGAGCCATCTCTGTGTGTGTGAGTGTGTGTGAGTGTGTGTGAGTGTGTGTATGTGTGTGAGAGAGCGTGTGCTTGAGTCTGGAAATGTCACATATTTTTATGCATGTGTTTGTTTTTGAACATGTGTCAGTCATCCTTTGTCTGTATATTTATGCATGTTTGTGGCAAAGTACGAGGGGTAGGTATGGGAGACATTTACATACTCCAGCACTGTAAGCAGAGTACGAGGGGGGTATGAGAGACACGTTTACATACCCCAGGTACCTACTTCTGTAGTACGGTATGCATGAAACTAATTTAAATGGGCTACAGGTAAAACATGTTATCTAAGATTGACTTTTTCATGTTAAAGGTTTTTTTTATTGTGGCAATTCGAAGGGGCGCAGGTGGCAAAAGGCCACCAGTTCGGGAATAGATCAGCAGCATGCAAGTTATTATACATGAGCATGAACATGAACAAATGGGAAGCCAAAGGATGTGGATTCTCGAATGCCAGGGGTTAGTTGGCCCTTCTGGGGATTGCTCTGGTATTTGGTGTAGTTGGCATTACAGCAGATACTTGGTATATTTTTGTGTCCCTGAATCACCGAATTAGTCCAAATTAGTATCAGAACTGAGTGGTAAAAGGTTTGTGTTCCAAAACGCTTGTTCTGAGATCCCATCCGTTAATAAAAGAAAGGGCGTTATAGCCCCAGGGTTGATATTATATTGCTTAATGTACTTCTACCTCCATTTTTACAAGGCTTGTATTCCAAGTTCTAAGCCTGATAAGTGGCATGATTGTTTTACGTCTCGCAAATTCCCCCTCCTGAACAGATTTTTGTATAACTCATATTCAGCAAGGCAGCATGCAGACTTTGTGCATTGTTGAAACGGTTGGCAGTGCATGAACCCTCCCTTTTTGTGCTGTAAATCACTGGGGCATGTGTCGATGTGTGCATGATTATATTCTTGTTTCTGGCACAAACCTAACCTTGCTTGCACCCAGTTTTGTCAGTCACTGTCTTTGTTAGAAAAGATTCACAATTGCTTTATTAACCTTCCTGCTTTCTCAAATTTGCTTGAAAATGCACCATTTGCCCACTATTTTTTCAAAATTTGGTCGGGGGCGAACGCCCCGAACTGCCTTCGGTCGTTCGGCCACGCGCACTGCGCTCACTCGCATTACCGTGTCTCAAGATGAAGATTGTCTAAAAGGTGTGTCACCAACATGAAAAGTTTGGAATGCTGTGCCCTAGTCCTTTGCTCCTCGCAGCTGCTGATGGAAAGAGGCAGAGGAGGTGGAGAGGGGAGTTCGTGGAGGGTGGCTGGCTGCGAGCGGAGCGCGCAGTGGGGCCGCTGGTCAGTCAGACCTAGTCGGACTGCCTGTCGGTCAACCCCCCGGGCTCTTACTTCGCGGATGCCTCTATCGGCAACCGCGCTCGTGTCTCCCCCCCCCAGTACCTTGAGCTTTTGTGCTGTGCGCGTTGGTGAGTTGCCTGAGCTCGCAACCTCACTTTCTTCCTCCTTACATCCTCCTTTCCGCTGGGCGAGTAGGATAGGGTAGGATAGGGTAGGTGGGCGGGCGGAGCAGAGTGTTTTTCGTCATTTTCCGGCGGTGCCGGCGGTGCCAGCGGCTGGGGCACGGGTGACGGGTCACAGGTCGCAGAGAGGGAAACACGATGTTTCGATGGCGAGCTCCCGGCTTCACCTCACCTCACCGCCGTGTTGCTTCACCCCGCACCACACCACACCACACCACACCACGCTCGCCCGCTCGCCTGCTCGCCTGCTCCTCGCTTGCTCCTCCTCCTTCTTGCTCCTCCTAGCAACGAATCGCTAACCAAATAAAGTATTATTGGTAGAACTCCCTTACATGCCAAGGGCAAGATAGAGGGTATATAAGATGTAAAGTAAGAACATTCTGCAGACTGCCTCCTCAGACAGCTATGGGTGTCTGTTGCTGATGCTCTCTCCATCTCATGAGATTGTAATAAATATCCTTTCTCTCTGAGCTCTAGTGTTGGTCTCAGTTTGTATTCCGGACCTGTGGACTATAGGGTGATTCCTGCACCTTTTGGGTGGGCCCCAAAAGACCCCCAAAATCCACAGTAGCATTCATCTATGTCAAATATCCAGTTTCTGCTTAGCCCTGTGATTACCATCATGTCTAAGAACATTATCTATCACTGTTCTCATCTTGACTTTGCCATGTTCACTTTGGACATTTATGGAATGCCAATGTGGTCATTCCTTCCCAATGAAACTGCAATCATCAGCCTGCCTGATATTTTGCAATTCCTCTCCATGTCTCCTGACATGTTCCCCACAAGAACTCTGTCTGTTCATTCACTGGCTATATACATCCTTTGGGGTTGTTGTCAAATGAACTGGTCCAGTGTGACCAAATCTGTTTTGCACATGTAAATAAATTTACTTTAAATAGCCAGATGTGTCGCTTGCCACCATGAAACAGGATATGTGCCAAACAATGGCTAATCTGTGTAGCCACTACATCAACTGCAGAGTAAAATTGAAATGTTGGTGTCTGCAAAATCGGGGACCTTGATAGGTAGTGAGATGTCAGACCATGTGTGAAGGACTCAATGTCGGAAATACATTGAGTGGAAAAACAAGTTGGGCTCAGCAGTGTTTTAACTGGTAACATGCCCTCAAAGTCTGTGGAAAGAACTTTCGGAAAGTATCGTGTCCAAACATGGTAACTAGTGTAAGCACCTAATTCGGTGTGACAACCAAATGCTGTGAGTGCCATAGGTCACGAGGCAGCTAATTAAGTATCATTCAACACAACTAAATTATGTGGAGAAGTCAGAGGAAGCTCCAGTACTCCAAGACCTAATGCTTCTGTAAAAAACAATATTCTTGTTCAGACAACTTATTTAGCACCCTATCCCCATGCACTGAGAAAAGACACATATTGCAATCTATACTGTATGCGTGTTTGATCATGTCAATCAATAGGCTGTATGACAGTACCCTGCCCCTAGATATGAAGCCACTCACAATGTTTTTAAATTATTCAGGTTGGGAAAATAGATTAATTGTCGGAAACTTGTAGCTTAATCCCTCTCTGTTCCATATTATACATTACTGACACTAAAATTAAGAAAAAGGTATATGTTTATTTTATCAAGAAAGTCACTAAATCAAAACCTACCTACCCTGTACTAAAGTCCTGAACTAACCTACACTAAACTACTTTATCCTTTTTATCCTAAACACTACCATAAAAAACCTTATTCTAGCCTACACACTTAACAACATATATTAAACATCAGCCACACATCCCCTAAAGGCACATGTGAAAACAGGACAAAGACAACTATACATAAACATAGACTACCTAAACATATATCCTAAACAAATATATACATTTTTGTGTTTACATTTCTTACGTGTTTTTGTATTATTTTATTACATCGTAAAGAAGTACTAAAACATCAAACCCCCACCCAAATGAAAAGGAAACTTAAACCATACCACTACATTAAAACTATATCTAAACATAACACTAAACTAAGCCTACACTAACTATAACATTACCCAACATTTTCAAACATATTTCCAAATATAAAATAGAGAACATTGGATGTGGGGGACTGTAAAGGGGTTCAAGTCCAGGAAAACTTCTTCAGAAAGGGAGGCCAGTGCCCCCTTAATGTCCTCAACATTGAAGCACCTGTTACATTTTCTGCTCCAATGTTACCACTTTTACATTAAGTGCCAACAGTAGCCTCATGTCATCCCTGCCAAGAGCTGGTGGCTGTACTTGTGAGGCAGATGGGGCCGGTGAGGCAGGTCCGGCAGCTGGTGCTGCTGTTGGGGCAGGCGGGTTTGGTGCAGCAGTTTGGGCAGCTGCGGCTGGTGGGGCAGGTGGAGTTGGTGCCGCAGGTTTGCCAGCTGTAGCTGGGGCAGGGGGTTGGGGACCAGAGGTGCTGGGCATGTCATCAGTGTCAATTGTGGTGCCTTGCAGTGGCTAACACATTTTCACTTGGGGTGGCATCTCTTGTGGCACCCTGGGGGAAAATCTCTTACCTCCCTGCAGCCTTCTCCTCATCATACCTATGCTGCATTGCCTGGTCACCCTTGCCAACTCTCTATGTATGAGGTTTTCTGTCCTTCCTTAGCTTAAGTGTCTTGGCTGCCTCAGGTGACATGTTGTCTGTAAGACAATAAACCCATGACAAGATGTAAGAAACAAGACAAACAACAATGGCTAACACGTCATTTCAAAACTCAAGTTAACACCAACATGAAGGTCACAGTCTGTTACTAAGTTTTACAACATGAAGCTTGATGGGGCCACTCACAAGTGTTGTCAATGTCAAATCACAATATTAAATTCTGACATTTAGGGTAATGAACAGAATTTCACATATCAATGGCAAAGCTCCACAACCTCAGTGGATGGTCTCCTAAGTGAAACACTGACATTAACATATGCTCAGGCTGAGTCTACCAGTGGAACGTACACAAGGCGACTGTTTTTCATGACCATTGCAGCCATAGTGCTGAACATTTACCCATACTCATAGGAGACACTGGATGTAGTAGGGACATACAAATAAGCACCAAAGTGTTTCCACTACGCAAATATCACTCATCTGCCAACCCCAATACACTAGATAGTCTGATGTGTCTCCACAGCTACATATCCTGGGTTCATGTTCTATTCATCTACTTGAAGCATGTGAGTACTTGTATTTCAAAAGGCAGTTTGCCATAACACACATGAGCATATGGGAATTAATATAGGGTATAATGGTGGAAAGGGTTGTTGGCCACATCACATTGTCCAATAATAGAAATCTCAATTCCAGCCTGTTGCAAGTCTGGTGTGGACCAATCATCCAACTTCTGACATACACAGGTCCCAACATGTGTATGAGACTGGCTCATTGCATTAATCAATGTCACTGAAAAGTGGAACTGTAATGCTTAGTTCCTCAGTGATTGCCATATCATGCCAGTGTGTACATGAACCCCCAGTCCGGTTATAGACATCTCTGACACCCCTTCTTCATAGTGTTGCCTGTATCTACGCTGTGAAACACAGATGCATGGGCTGATGTCTGATAGGCCTTGTGGCCCATATGTACAAGGGGATGGTGCTACAGGAAATTCACAAGGTTACCATACGCCCGGAGTCACAATGGCTTACACCATGTGTAGTAATTAATCCCCAGCAATCCACTGTGGACAAATCCTGCTATGTACACTTGCTACACTTCCAAGAAGGCATATTTGCCAAGGGAGCAGCAATTGATGGTTGCTGCTGGCTGCACAACAATACACTCATTGCAGGTACATGGTGCACAAGAACACAAAGAATCAAGATTCGTAGCTGCACCTTCAGGTTACCGCATAATTTGTTATGTTGAAGGATGGGCACAATGGGTGACATTGTACTGAATATCTGTGTTAAGACATTTAAAGTAGAATCCTTTCAGAATAAAGGTGGACCTCGGTGTCAAGGCAAATTTGATGATGATGATGTGCTCCAACATTTGGAAAATACATAGAAGCAAGGAATTTGCAATATTATGGGGGCACCCCTGTGTTTTGCAAAGCATGGGTTCCATACTTAGCTGCCTAGCACCAACGCAAGCACCATTGCACCATGGAGCAAGGGTGAATGTGTTGGTTCTAGGCAGCTATATATGACACCTATTCTTGGGAAAATGCAAGGGTGTCCCGTAGCATAGTACATATGGGGCATCCCTGCATTCAGAAAATGTGGTGCAGTGCAGTAGATTTTGCTGCAGCTCATTCCTACAATATCTTCTAATGAATATGCTGCATTGTGGTTGAGGTAATAGCTATTTTCTGCACACACAGTGTGGGATCAACACTCTACAGCACCAGTCGTCACAAAACTCATTTGGGGATCAAACATATAGGGACTAAGAAACTCACCAGTAGTGTGCGGGTCCTTGAAGGCATCACTGTCCCCTTCTGTGAACAATGGGCATTCAGCTGTAAAACAGGAAACCGGACTAATGATCTGTCATCATGTGCCACAAGTTTCATGTCTCATCTCAGCTTATCTACTTACAACATCTAGTAATTCAAACCATGTTTAGGGTCATGTTCCATAGATGAAGGGGTGTGAAATGACTGAATCTCACACAACACATGCTCAATGCAGGATCATGTTGTCCAAGACAATCTGGAGTCAATAGGTGCTTCTCTTGTGAACATGCTTATGGAGGGGCAGTGACATCAAACATTGCTGAACCACCTTTTGACAGCTGCGTGTCAGAAGACACCTAACATTCATCACTTGTATGTTAAACACTGCTAGGTGTCACTGTTTTCCATCTCACCAGCACATCAGACTCTGAGACATGAGTCTATTATTTTACTCACATACATGGATTCAGGTAAAAGCAATCTCCATCCTGCCAATGGTGAAACTCTTTTTTGGTTGCTCTGGTGGTGATGAGTCATGGTTATTCATTACAAGGTGGCGCAGTGTGTCATAGCGTGGCTTCGGCCACCTTATAAATATGACCCTTACCACTACAGTACACTACAGCCAAGTTGCAGGCAATTGGTTTAGGGTAGGCATACAAACACAAGACTTACTTCTTTTTACGCTGGCCCAGATCAGTAAGTCTGTGTCAAACCCAAATCTAACAACTCCAAGAAGGAGGTGTTAGATTTGGGTGGATCTACAAGGGCTAATATTTAAATTTCTACATACAATGTGCTCAACCTATGAGTACTTCATTTTGCAGCACACATAGAAGCATGAATTCACACTGAGATGGTGTTTTGTGCAGTAAGGTGTCCTTTCCTACATATCAATAACCATTGACAAATGACTAATTTTCATTTTGATGTGTGCTGCATGAAGAAGCACACATAGAAGTTACAAATCCCTCATTACTGATTGTTTATGTGCAAGAAGGAACACTTTCCAGCACATAAACAGGCTTTTCCTGCAGTGCAGGCAGCCTTGCACAAAGGTATAAGAGTGTCTGCGTTGGATCTTAGGCAGCTAGATATACTGGGAAACCTCCGGGTAGCTGCGCGCTTAACAAATGTAATTATAATAATAATAATAATATAGCGCTAATTCAAGGGGAAATGCAGGGGTGTGCCGCATGTTGCTAAATTTGGCGCATCCCTGTGTTTGGAAACTGTCAGAGCGCTGCATTAACAATTGAGGCTTAAAGTCATGCTCCAACAGTTTCCTTGTACATATGCCCCATGCAGTCTTCAGGCTGTTTCTGACATATCAACATTGAATAAAGTAATTTACATGGGACACACAGTCTGAAGGCGGACAATTGTATTCATATACTTGCTTGCCAACAATGATGCCCAGGTTGTCCAAGAGTTCGCACTCCTGGCCAACGCAATTCTGCAACCAGTGTTTAAGTTGTTGGACAGTCCTGGCCACACCAAAGATGTACTGTATCTTGCTGTGGATCTGGTCCCAGTGTGACATCCGGAACCTTCATATCATAACCCACCAATACACATCCCTCACTCTTAACCATCCTGGGAAGGTAGAACTTCATCAGCCAGAGGAATGGCCAACATGCATTCTCTGACATCTGCACCTCTCTTTCTTTCCCCAAAATCTTCCACCACAGTCCTTTGCCCACTATGTAAAGAAAACCCGACCTAAAGTAACAGTAACCATCACAATTTTAACTGTACACCCAATAGACTGGCAAAAAGTACAACAAATATGAGACACAGGACATGACAGGGACAGTAGGCAGAGCAGACTCCACAAGTACACTTTGACCACATGGATTCAGCACACTCCTCTAAACACAACCACACAGCTCAAAGGACTCTAGCAGTGTGGAGAAAAGTGAAATTGTACAGCACAATTCCTGGGGACAGGATGCATGCTGACATCACTTCCTTTTTTTGCTACTAATGGTTTAGAGTGGAATTTCGATTGACAACTCATGTACTTTGTGAGTTTTTTGTTTTACTGCTTTCAAAAACCTCACGTTAACATGTAAAGCAGAGATAAACAAATGTTAAGTGGTACGGTACTTAACCAGTACTTGTACCATTTTTCCTTAGCTGTTGCATTCCTGGCAACAGTCTACGGCTATGGCATGTGAAATATGTTGCATTTGTGGCTTTCCTTGGCCAGGTGTCTTTGGTTCAAAATGGGTCTGCGCTGTCAACATGCAAACCTCCACAGATTCATGCTGCGCCATACTTCATAATGTTCGATTTTTTTTCTGTCCTCATATCACCAGAGTTTGCAAAGTTTGGCCTGATACCCGCCCTGTACCACCTCAGGCAATTTGCAATCAAGCATCTAGCCCTTCGATCCAGTCCATCCAGTTACCTGGTTATTGGTTCCACGCAGGTGTAATCATAGAAAGACAAGGTTAAGTTCTTAATATTCCCTTCCAGCTCAAATAATCTTCCCAGATCTTACTGCGTGAACCACCCTCGATTCCTGTATCCATTTTGCATGCCGTTTTAACCGCCAAGAGCCAATCAAGACGACGAGGTGGAATGGGGTTGGTCCATCTCTTGCAGATCTCTCTCCTGGCAAGGAGAATCATATAAAAAAGTAAATCCCGCCTATTTGCCAATAGGGACAGATTAGACTGGTCTTCCAGCCCTATCAGTATCAATGATGAGCTAATTTTTATATTGGCCTACAAAATGTCATTAATAACTTTCTCGACCGCGATCCAATACTCCTGTAATTGGGGACATTAAAAAAACATATGTAGATCGTCTGTACTTAGCATACTGCATCTATGGCATATTGGAGTAGGAGCTGATACACATTTTGCAACTTTCTGAGGGGTCCAATAAAGCCTGTTAACCATAAAGAAGTGATTTCTTTTCAGGTTGGCTGATTTAACCACCTTATAAATTAGTTTTAATGAAAGTTGCGGATCCACCATCTGAATTGCCCCTTCCCAGATCACATATGGGGGCTTTAGCTTCTTATCTTCCCGGAGCAACAAAGTCCAATACCAATCGGTGACTTCCTTACTTCTAGGGGCCTCATTCTGTAATTTTGTTTCAAAGTCTCACAATTGGCTAATCTCCCTTCCGGTAGCCTCCACCCAAGATAGCAGCTACAGGTATTTGAATATTGAGAGGGAATTGCCCGTTTTTGCCACCAAGATTTCCCATGGCACCACTTCCAGCATCACCTGGAGATGCCCCCGCACTTCAATTCCCGCCCTCCTTAATGGGATCCTTGACCGATCTTGAAGGCACTCTGGCGTACCTGGTGAATTCCAGACTGGAGAGAAGTCTGAGAAGTAGCCCATCCCAAATATCCTTGCCCCAAACTTATAGAGAAACCCTTTAGAGCCCCATTCCTTTACCATTTCCTCCAATAACCCACCCCATACTAAGAGCCCCGGCTTGCCTAAGAGGATTCTGCAGTTTTTGAACTGGAAAGCCATGCAATACAGTCTTAAATCAGGAAGAGCCAGCCTGGCTTTCTGCAACTTACACCTCAATTTCTTCCAGGTGAGCCTAGCTCCCCTAGATGCCCAGACAAACTAACCAATTTCCCCTGTAGTTTATCAATTACACCTTTGGGAAATGTCGAGGGATACAATTAAAAAGATATAACACCATTTTATTCAAATTTACTCTCCCATACAAGGACAAGGAGAGATACTTCTACCTGGCAAGTGATTTCTCAATTTCCTTCGCTATCCTCTCTAAATTGAGCTTGAGGAATTCCCTCTAATGAGTTAATGATGTTGATTCCTAAATATCTAATCTCTCTCTCTCTGCACATCTCCCTTCCAATCTGGAACATTCCAATACAGTATCCCGGTTTTCGCGTTGTTGACCAAAGAGCCGGATAATGCCCCAAACACTTTAGCTTAAACTTCCACCCTGGGAATAGTTAAGACCGGATCTGTCGTAAAGATTACAAGATCCTCCAAATATAACACAATTTTCTTTTATATGCACCTGCACTAAAAGCAATAACCTGATCATCCCGACGCAATATCTGGGCGAATGGCAAGATGGGGCACCCCTGCTGTGTTCCCCTACAAATCGGGAAACTCTTAGTGAGGGAACCATTGAGAAGAATCCTAGCTGTTGTACGATCATATAAAGATTTTAGTGTTGTTATAAATCCTGGTCCAAATCCCATAACCTCCAATACTTCCCATAAATAACCCTTACAGACACAGTCGAAAGCCTTGGCGGCATCCAATGTAACTACCGACAAGCGTACTGACTTTGATGTGGTCAGGTCTATGCCACCAATTAATTGCTGGGTCAATTCGTGGATCTGTCTCTCAGGAATAAATCCTTTTTGATCAACATGGATAAGATGGGGAGCCAGTGTAGCAAGCGTCCCCGCTATAATGCCAACAAACATCTCATAGTCCGCATTCAGCAGGGGGATCGATCGGTAGGACTCTGATTTGCCGGGGTCTTTGGCTGGTTTTAAGATCAATACTTTGGATGCTTCTTTCCATGATTATGGAACTTTCACCTTCTCCTATATAGATCATGTCAAACAGGTTCTCCCATACTGGGAGGACTTCCTCTATTAATAATTTATAAACTTCTGACGGGATGGTATCCAAGCCAGTGGCCTTCCCATTCTTAGTTCTCTTAATTGCCCCCCTGATATCTTCATGGGTGATTGGAGCTTCCATTGCCTTAGCCCCTTCGCCAATCAATACAGGGAGACCAATTGGCCTCAGCCAATCTTTAAGCTGTAGGGGTTTGGGAATGGTGTCCTCCCTATAAAGCTGTGAAAAGAGTGCGACTACGTGATTCTGTATTCCCTCCCAAATGTGAAGTAGTGTGGCTCACTGGTTAGAGGCGGCAGACCCGAGAGCAGAGGACGGCCCGGGACCAGGGTTCGATTCCCGGCGCGGCAGGTTTCTGGACCAGGGTCAGCGGACTCGATAATTCTCTCGCCTCGGTGCCCACTCTGATCAGCGATCACACTCGGCAACTCTGGGCATTAGCTTGCCTCATCTTCACTAACGGCCCCACCAGACCGCCGGGGATGCCTGGTCTCACCCTGGAGATACCCATTAAGGGACCATCTCTCAGGGAAGCCAGGAAGGGTTTCGCAGCGGTCGAAGCGCCTTGGGACCCTACGGGTAAGTAGTGCGCTATATAAATGCCAATACATTTAATGTCGAAAATCTCCCCTGAGGGCCCCCTCAGCTCATTACTACCATTTATAATTCTTTCGACCCTGACCTTTCAGGCCAAAAGCGCCCCTGCTTTCTCTCCATATTCAAATTCCCTCACGTTCGTTGCTTGCCACCTTGCCTTACACTTTTACTCCAGCCTGATCCTATAATTCTATTGGGGTTCTTCTAATCTTCTTACCATCCCCTCCCTTCTGGACCCTTCCCAGTCCGGTTTCCGTGCATCACATAGCACGGAGGCTGTACTGTTGGAGGTTACGGATACCATAAGCCTGACACTGGATAGAGGAACTCCAGTGATCGTAGTCCTCCTTGATCTGTCAGCAGCGTTTGACACTATCTCACACAAGATACTGCTAGACAGATTGGGGGGGATGGGGTTCAAGGGCAGGGCCCTCAAGTGGATACAAAGTTTTCTATCAGAGCGCACCCAGAGTATACAGCTGGACTACTTTGCATCACAGACTACAGTGGTGGACAGGGGAGTTCCTCAGTCTTGAGTCCCACCCTTTTCAATGTATACCTGACTCCCTTGGCTGATATCATCAGAGGCCATGGTTTTGAGACCATCTCATATGCAGACGACACGCAGCAAATTGTCCCCATCGAGGAGGACACTATGTCAAATCAACTAAAATTTAGAAGCTGCATGTCTAGCATTTTGAGCTGGATGAGGAGGAACTTTCTACAACTCAACTCCTCAAAAATGGAGACCCTGCTGTTTGGGAAGGCCGAAGCAATCTGGTCTCCCGAGTGGTGGGCTGCCGAGCTGGATGAAGCCCTCTCTCCCAAGAGTTGGGCTAAGACCTTGGCATTAGGATAGATGACAAACTATCAATTGAGGAGCAGGTGAAGACATTGTCAGGCTCCTGTTTTGGCACAATGAAGATGCTCAAGAAGATCTTTCCCTGGACCCCTCTGTTGCAAGAAAACGACTGGACTATGGTAACTCATTGCTGGTGGGAGTAAGGGAAGATCTCCTATCAAGGCTACAGGTGGTGCAGAACATAGCAGCCTGCCTTGCCCTCAACAAGCCGGCGCGGACCCCTTCTACCACTCTGTTGAACCAGCTTCACTGGCTTCCAGTCAGGAAACAAGCTATCTTTAAGATGCTCTATGTGGTCTACAGATCACTACAGGGGAAAGGACCTGCCTATCTCAGAAATAAACTTATATGGTATAAACCAGCATGACAACTAAGATCCAGCAATGGCAACCTTTTGTGCATCCAGAGAATACACAGGGCAAGGATGGGTGGGAGAGCCTTTTCTTATTTGGCTGCTAGCCACTGGATCAAACTGCTGTAGAAGATTAGGGCCTGCTGTGAGCTAACCAGCTTCAAGAAACTCTTAAAGACATGGCTGTTTTAGATGTGCATGGCCAACAAATACCCATTTCTCAAAGCGCCGAGAGATCCCCTTGAATATAGTTCGCCTGCGCCCTTAAAAGAACATAGTAAAGTAAAGTTTCTTCTCCCTCACTCATGGATTGCAAAGCTGCCTCATTGTTACCCAACTCTCCTTCCATACTTGCTAATTCAATCCTCTATTCTCTACTTTTCGCACATCCAAGACTTTTTAAAACCCTCCACATATATACTTTAAATTCATCCCACACTATTCCAGGGGAGGCAGTGTCTTTATTAATCATAAAGTATTCTGATGCAGCCTTTTTCAAGGCACGTACCACCTCTTCATCTACGAGAAGGGCATGTTTTATTGTCCACCTCCTGTTGGGCTGCAGTCCAGGGGCCTCTAATGTCATAACGGCTGAATGATCCAAAATGTGGGCTGGATGGTGTATAATATTTTTAATATTGGGCGCTAAACATCTTTCTACCAAAAAATACTCCAGTCTAGAAAAGTGGCAATATTTTTTACTGTGGTAGTTATAACCTCTCGCCTTCCATCTCAGATACCTTCAGGCATCTACTAAACAGAGATCCTGCATCAAGCTTTTCAAGGCAAGTCTTGTTCTAGGCCCAGGGGCACAAGCCCTCCTTGTAGATCGGTCTAATACAGGATCTAACAGGATATCAAAGTCCCCCTACAATCACTGGGGTTGATATATCAACTAATCTCAGTTCTAGCTCTGTAATATACTGTGGGTTATCCTCATTAGGTCCATAAAAACCAACACATATAAATTCACTATCTGCCCATTTATACCTGCTAAGACCCATCTTCTGGACCTATCCATACTTGAGAATTTAAGCTCAATCCAGCTGCCTCTTCTAATTAAAATTGGGACACCCCTGCAGCATTGTGATTAGTCGGAGACTGCAAAATTCTGAACCCAACCACACCTACCAAACAACTCCTTACTCTCACTTGCTAGCCAATGGGTCTCCTGTAAAACCATGATTTGCACCTGACTTTCTTCCAGATACCTCAGCACTATCCTCTGTCTGGGTTTTGACCTAAGTCTATTCACATTCCATGTGAGTATATCAATGTTGGCCATCATATTTCCTCTCAAATTCCTCCTCCTGCTTCATCACTGGCTCAATAGTTCTCTCCTGACTGTAGGATTCTGAGGGCTTTTTTTTGTTTTTTAACACACTGCTCCCTACCCGTGACCCTCCCCCCACCCCACCCCCTGAACCTACCCTGGGAACCCTCCCTTTCTTTTTGGCATAAAAATGCCTAATGGGCGTACCATTAAAGGGAACTTCAGCTAGCTTTTAAGATAGAGAGAGAGCATACTATCACATTTGGCTGGAACCAAATTACACGAATCATCTGTTAGTCACTTATCCATGTATCACCTCTTTTATATAGTATCAATTAGTGACTCAACATCTTCAATGGAGCAAAAATTGTACATTTGATTATCCCACATTATACATAGCATTGCAGGGAATTTTAGTTGAACCCTGGCTCAAAGCTTCCATAGCTCCTCCATCTTGTTTCCTAGCTCCCATTGCCTCTGTCCTGTGGATGTACATAGCTCTGACCTGATTACCAATGAGTAGTCATTTACTGGATATGGACCATTTTTTAGAGCCCCGCTAAGAATTTCCTCTTTGATAGTATAAGAAAGGAAATTCACGAGGATCTTCCTGGGAGTAACTCTTTGGGGGTTGCGGCGGAAGGGCTCTCTGTGTGCACTTTGGATTTCCTGCTCCAAGTTTATAGCAGCCTTATCCTTCAAGATCGTATTCCATAGCAACTTGATTATAAAGGCCTTCATATCCAAACCCTCCTTGGCTCCTGGGATATTCCGAAATCTCAAATTATTCCTTCGGGAATGGTTTTCCAGTCTCTCGAGATCTTCCCTTAAACTTAGGTTTTGCTTAGCTAACTTAGTAATCTCAGAAGCATTCTTTGTCACATCCTGTTTTACTGCTACCCCGTCTTCTTCTAGCATCTTAGTGTGAAGGGTAACCCCATCTAGTTTTTGTGTTAGCTCCAAGCAGGAAGTGTGTATGCCTACTTGATTCACTTCCGAGACTTCAAAACGGTGCTTAATTTTGGTTTTCAAACCCAATAGGATGCTAGCCATCCTCTGAATTTCAATGGGTCCCCTCAATTTTTTCCACTTCCATGCTTCTCTATGCCCGTATACGAACTGTTCCGACTCTCCTGGAAAATTCGTCAATGCCAACATAACAACATAACAAACCTGTTACTAATGGGGTTTGTAACAGCTTCTTGTTGAGTTACTGCAGCATTAAGTTTGGGTTTGTTCTGTTGCGAGGACCTGTCAGATCTGCTTGTACCACTATTTAGACTGCTTGCACCTTCCTCGCAGTGTAGCCCCATACTGAATGCATCAGCTCCTACATTTTTAGGAACTGCCCTACCCGAGCCCTCCTTCTACATACTTGGTAGGACATGAAAGAATGATTTGTGTAAGGGTGTGATTTCAATGGGTATGCTTGTAGTTTTCTTTTTCTTTCCACTAGTTTTTTAAGGCGATTTGCCTGCTCTCCTACTCTGCAGGCACCCTTCTACTTGTCGACCTCCCCTCCCCTTAGTGTCTTTCACTTCCTGCGCTGTCCCTAGAAGGGAGTCTGACACTTACGGAATAGATAAAAAGCTCGCCTTACCTCCTTCAGTGTTCCTAGTTCTCAAGGTGTACCTGGAGGGTTTATCTCCAACCTCACCTTCCTTGGTAATACCTTTCTCCATATGCGGGGGTAGGAACCTCCTGACCTCACCTCCCTTGGGTAGCTCGCCTACTCGCCCAGCTCACTCAGCTGCAGCTTCAGTGTTCCCACTGTAGTTGCCCGATCTCCATCTGCCTCCTCAACTTCCTCGAGAAACTGTATACAGACATGACTTGTTCTGACTCTGCCCCCAGTCCTGATGCCAACTTCCCTGCAGTGTCAGAGGTCCACCGCTGCCTCCTTCTACAGCGTCACTGAGGTCATGCCACACAGCGGGCAGCCCCCAGATGGCCCACCTCTTGCTACCAACAAAGTGGCCCGCATCTCCAGCGTTCTTACGGTAACAATTTTCACTTTATTACCGGCTGCTCCCCTAGCTCGATCCCATTGCGCTTCCCCCAATGGTGCACGCGGCCCTCTAGCTTACGGCCGCTATGTTCCCCTTCTTCACAATGTTTGTTTGGCAGTGCATACAATTATACAAGTCATACTGTTTTTCATATGTTGTATGTGTGATTATATATGTGGCAATTACCTACCCCATTTCACTAAGGTGTGTATCACTGTCATGGGGTTAAGACACACATATATCTGCCAACGAAGCATTTACTACTTGTGCGAAAGATTTGGGGACATGCATACAACATAAACACCAGCGGAACATCAGTTTTCTTTTTGCTTTGGTGGTGTTAAAAATATCCCCATATTTAAAGGTTGGGACAAAGCCACTTAATGTAGATTTTCACCATCCTTGTCCTTTTTCTGCCTTGCCACAGAAGTCTGCTACAGGAAAGGTGTGTGAAATTGGTGTTGTGTTGGTCCTTCTATAACAGCATCCAAAACTTTTGCTGCGGCTCCAGATTCACACATCTGGGGCTGTGTCAACTTTGACGCCTTTGAAAATGCACCATTAGACAGGCAATACTAGGAGACATGCAATAAGTACTCATGCACTTCAGTTAATTCCATGTTAGTTACATTCTGCAGCAGTCATGGATCAGTGTTTTCCCCTTTTTAGATTATTTTCTGGGATGGAAGGTGTAGAGTCTTGTGGGCCCTAGGCCCTCATGCCCGCAATCACGGACACAGACACACTGGCTGTATGGTGCAACTGGCCCAGAGCACGTGGACTCGGCCTCTTTTATTGAAGCTGTGTCACCTGACCAGTGACATCAGTGGTGGGTGGGGGTTCGGTGTAATTACAGGGTGAGCACTAGAATGCTAACTGACTCTGGGCATTACAGAAGGTGCCCCTTCATGCACAGAAACAAAACATGCAGTGCTGTCACCCTTGCTACATGGTGCAAGTGTGTGTGCACTGACACTGCCCTGATTTGTTGGCACCAGCACTGGGGCACGCACAGGGTTGCGCCATAATTAGGATAAATATGACTCATCCCTCTGTGTTAAGACAAGACAAAGACAGTGCAACCAATTTTTTTTCAACACAAGCTTCAGACCTTTCATAATAGATTACCCCTAACAGTTCTAAATGAGATTATGCTGTTTCAAAGTGTGCAGCAGCATACATCACACATTTGAAGAGCAAACTGTGGGGAAAATACAATGATTTATACCCTTATCACCCTTCTGAAGCCTCTTTTTCAGTACTGTTATATATTTTGGCTTACTAAATCTGTGCCCGCATCATGAGGCTAAGTATGTTGCAGCAGAAGCCCCACTGCAAAACAACTTTCACGCTAAGTGGAGCATGTACGTATGCCTCAATTCCAAAGCAGCATTCAGCCATGTTACGTGGCTTGATACCACTTCGAAAATCTGGAGAGGGTGAGTACGCCACCAGAATATCACAAAAAAAGATTTTCAATTGGCAGAATCGCCTGGTAAATGTGGCCCTAAGTACTTTTGACACAATAGACATGTCTTTTTCAATAGTGAAATATGTAGATATATGTCCTGTATGATGTAGAAAAAATTGACTGTGCCCCATTATCTTTTGGGCACATATGTGCATGAATGTGTGAGGAGATTGTGGCATAGGATGATGTGACACCCATATGATATTTATGTGGGTTCACGAGTTTTGGGCAGTTCTCTGGTGACAGCCCACATTATGTGACATGAACCATTTTCTTGGAGTGCATGCTCTTATTTGTGTTCATCTAGGCTCTAAACATATTTAGATATGCTGACATGTGTAGTGCTAACAAATACCTAGTTTTCAATCATTGACGTATGTTTCAATAGGTTGTGCCGCATTTTTGAGCTAGGGGTACAAAAGGGGGTGGTGATGGACGGAGCATCTGAATCAATCAAACACTCACACCCAGTCAAAAGTTCTGGGTTTAATCCATCACTGTTCTTTAGCCCACTCTGCCACCCCAGTTCAGACATGGCTATATGCAAATCAGTCTGACCCTGTGCCTCATGGGAACAGTCCAGCCCGAACTGCCAAGCCATGTCTTCCCTGGACCGGAAACAAGCTTCCGAGGACCGGTTTCTGGCATTCCAGCCATCTTCAGTCCGGCTTGCTTGAATCCAGTGGCAAAGTGAGCATGGGACTCACGTCTGAGCATACCCTGCCACACTTATGGCGGCCAAAAGCGGTACAAAAGGGGGTGGTGGTGGACGGAGCATCTGAATCAATCAAACACTCACACCCAGTCAAAAGATCTGGGTTTAATCCATCACCGTTCTTTAGCCCACTCTGCCACCCCAGTTCAGACATGGCTATATGCAAATAAGTCTGACCCTGTGCCTCATGGGAACAGTCCAGCCCGAACTGCCAAGCCATGTCTTCCCTGGACCGGAAACAAGCTTCCGAGGACCGGTTTCTGGCATTTTTGAGCTAGGTGATGCCTCTTCATTTTGACACCATTAGCTTTTTGAAGTTTCTGAGCACATTGCATTTGCCTTTGAGGGTGTAAAAAGTTGTATGCCACCTTGCATGTATTGGCCATGCTTGTTGGGATCCCTGAGGCACTCTACTCATGGGACTTGCTTTCCTTGTTTTATGGATTGAGACACACAGTAAGTGTGGGCATAGGGCATTGTTCTAATTGCGTTATTATCCGATTTGGCCTACGTACACATTAATGAAAGCAGTTGCTTTCTCAACTATCACATGGCTAACCTACTTGTCAGATTTGTGATGAGTGTTGTTGACTCATTTAAGGATAGTACAGTGTGGAAAGCTGGGTCTTACACAGTTTTTGCATTTCAAAACATTTACTAACCTATAGTTGCAGTGAGACATGTCTGAGGTATAGGGGAAGCAGTTGCTTTCTCAACTATCACATGGCTAACCTACTTGTCAGATTTGTGATGAGTGTTGTTGACTCATTTAAGGATAGTACAGTGTGGAAAGCTGGGTCTTACACAGTTTTTGCATTTCAAAACATTTACTAACCTATAGTTGCAGTGAGACATGTCTGAGGTATAGGGGAAGTATCACCTGCAAGACCGGACATCATGTGTAAAATTGGTAAAAGATGTTGTCCCTCCATCGTTGGATGCAAATGTTGGTCTTTTGACCTTATCCCTTTCTTCTTTAGCCTCCCAACCTCCTAGTATTTCTGCACACATATATTCGATGAAATGCAACACACAAAGATGATTTCACACATAATTGGCAGTGAGAAGAGCAGCATGCCTACAGCTACATCTAGGCACCACAAGCAGGATATCTTGACTCCTAACTCAAATGAATGATGGACCTGGTGCTGCATAGGGCACAGCACACCAAGCACATAGTATTTCTCAATTATGCTTCATCTGCATTATGCAGTTGACATGATTGAATGGTGGTATTTATAAAGTGTGTATCTTGGCACTAGAGGGAGGAGTATGAAGGTCAATGCAGATGTGCAGCTGGAGGGTCAAATCTAAAGGAAGAGAGAGGCTCAGATAAGAGTGAATACCAATTTATCAGGTGTAGAAAATAGCCAGGTTTTTAAAAGTTTCCCGAAGAGAAGTTCTGATTGTGTCAATCTCAACTGTAGTGGAAGAGAATTCCAGGCCTTGGTTCCTAATATTGCAATGGTTTTCTCCCTTTTATCTTCAAGCAATAACTGGAGGTTGCTAGGTAGTTACCTGAGGATGATCACAGCAGTCGCTGAGTAGAGTATGGGTGTATTCTAGACCTGAGATAGGAAGGCCCTGTTGCCATGAATGCTTTGTACATGATTGTAAGCACTTTAAATAAAATCCTTTTGTGAATTGGCAACCATTGCAGCTGATTGAGTGCTGCTGCTGATGAGGATACCCTTGGGAGCCAAAATATCAGCCTGGCTGCCTCGATCTGGACCACCTGCAGTTTTTTCAGCACTGATTTACTAGCTCCTGCATAGAGGCTGTTGCAATAGTCTAAACAAGACAGGACCAGTGCAACAGCCACCTAGCGTTGATTGGAAGTAGGTCCAAGAACTTTCTAGGAGTTTTAATTGTGTGAAAGCACATACCTGCTACTGTAAGTGCTTGGCTATGGAAAGACATAGCAGTAATTTAGAAATGTAACTTTACAAAGTGAAAATTTCTCTGTACTTACTGGTCTTTGTCCCTGACAGCCTGTCTTCAATATACACCTGGGATGAGTAAAAGCTATACTGTGTGCATTCCCTCTAGACATCCACAAACACAGCAACAGCTAGGTGTGACAGAGGACTAGCCTGCATTCTGATAGCCTTCCTGAGTAGCACGGAAGAGAGGTGGCTCTTACTTACATCTAAATAGGCTGTGTCCTATCCTTGCACAAAGCACTGATTTATCTCTCAGGGTTAGCCTGGCAGACAGGACTGGGTTGAAAGGATCCTTGTACACTTCAGACAGTCTTCCCGACATCAAAGGCACTTATGAGCATAAGTACTGGGTCTCTGACCCCCTAAAATCAGACACTTCAGAATCTTGAACTGTCAGAAGAAGTGCTGTGCTGCTTAGATGACTCAAAAAAACTGCTTTCCTGGTAGGACTGCTTTTCAGCATATTTCCCTGCTGTTTGCTGACTCTGCTGGAAGGAGAGCTGGACTCTGACTTCACTCCAAGTGAAATCCAAGGGCTTGCTGGCTTGCCTTCTGTTTTCTGAAGTCTCAGGGACTAAAAAGACTTCCTACTGCTGGACTGCCTTCTGTGAGTCCTACCCTTGCCTGAGATGCCCATCCAAGCTCTGGGCCTCAGAAGAGAGTTCTACAGCTTCTTTCATTACCTATAGCTACTGTGCCACTGAAATCAAGCTTTTGGGCTCTTTGCGACCGCGAACGGGCCAGTTCTCACTGGAACTGTGCCGCTCACTAGAAGAATCAGCTCAAGCCATACAGCATCATGTTCTCACACAGCAAGTATTGCCGCCCCTGACCACAAGGCCTGTCTGACATTTGTGATGCCCGACCAACTATTTGCACCCACAGGATCATTGTTAGTGACGTTCCATTTGTTCCTGGTGAACATCTCCCCCACAAACAGGGCACTTCGCTCAGCTTGAAAAGGTAAAACTTCAACATGATCTGTTTCGAACTGCCTACGAGCCACGCTCCATTGTGGTCAGCCGGAACTTTGCATTTACCCCGATGTAGTGTGACCTAAAGTAACCTTTTAGTGCTGTTGAATTCTAAGCACTATTTTTTTCCAAATTCATATCTCTGGTTCGACTTATTGTGTTTTTATTGTTTTGATCTTGTTTTATTCATAAAAATATAATCTATATTTTTAAACATGTGTGGAGTATTTTTGTGGTGTATTCATTGTGTTACTTTGCGTGTGTTGCAGAAATACTTTACACATTGATTTTGTACAAAACGCCCATACAGACACTCTCACACCCACTCACACACATAGGCACTCTCATACCCACTCGCGCACATACAGACACTCTCATATCCATTCTGATGCCCATTCACTCTCACAGCCACTCACACACACAGACACTCTCACACCCACTTACACACCCAGACATATACTCTGATACCCACTTTGCCATCCATACAAACTCTCTCACATTCACTCACACACGCAGACACTCTTAAACCCACTCATACACACACAGACAGTCATACACCCTCTCACAGACTGATAGTCAGCCATCCATTCACAGATCCACCCAGATCACACACCCACTCATAGACCCAGACACACACTCACACACACACACATATTCGCGTCCACATCTACTGTTAGAGTGATGAACCACTCTAATATCCAATAAAATATTCTGTAGCTTTACTGGTATATATTGGATGTGTGCTTTTGTTTTGTGAATCCACAATGGATCTGCGGATCTACATGAAATGTAAGGAACTGGAATTGAAAAAAAAGCTGCCTTTAGTGAAATGATTGGCTGTGAAAAGAGGCTTTTTGTTTATGATGTGTTGATGATAACTACACATAATAGAGGATGCTGTCCTTCAAGTTTCTGTGGAACACCTTGTTGCCTTTCTCTGTCAAGTGAACACCATCCTTTCTATATATAGCCTCCATGTCAGAGCATAAATTGTTGTTGGAGATTGAGCCCATGTTGTGGTCTTTGAAGAGTGCAGTAACAGTTTTAGTGACATGTTTCTTGGCTTTGTCTATCCGTGGACAGAATTCATTTAGCCATTTCCATTTCTTCCATTTGGCAGTGTATAAGAAAATTGAATAATTGAGCAAAGGTATCCTTCTTTAGCATTTCCAGTACAACCCCAGTAAGTTATTGCCACCATTGTGCACCATCAAGTGATCTGGATGTTGCTAATCCACAATGATTTTAACCAAAGGGAGCAATTAATGTCACTTTAACCCTCCATGGCCGAACCAAATAATGTCCATTTTAGAGAAACCGAAGTCCTTGTCAATGCCACTCTTTCCAGCACACTCTCTGGCCCAAAACACAAAGCTATGACCCACAATACACACTCACCATTTTGAAGGCCAGAAGGAGTAGCACACAGGAGAAAGCTGAATGAGACAGTTTTCAAAATGAAAGGCAGTTAAGATGGAGGACAGCATTTAATTGAAAGCAAACCATTTGATTGGATGGTGTAAACCTGCAGGTAGCTAAAATTAGGTAATGATTTTAGGAAAAAGTAACTATTAGTGATTGGCTCTGGAAATTCTAAAATAAATTATGCTATTTGGGATTTGCTTACATTTTCAAATGCTAAACCACTCCTGCTGTTGTTCAATTTGAAGCTTCCATGCTTGTCAGAGAAAGTGTTGTGAACTTTTGATCTACTGGTACAAGAGAGTGTTCCAAAGGTGTTGGCTATGGAAAGTGAGCTAAGGCAGTGTGGAGAGAATGGTTCAGAAGAGACTGTACTTTAAAATGTAAAATGAGAGTACTTTAGATATATTCCTTATTATGGAGGAGTTATTTTTTAAATCAGTACTATCTTAAAAAGTTAAATGTAGGTGCAAACATATAGTAGTATAATGTTAAATCGTTTAACAGACTTCTGCATAGATTCCCAAATCCATCGTGAAGTTACACGGGATTCGCAATCCACCCAAAACCTCTATTAAATTGGGCTTTCTTTGGAGGAGTGTTAGTAATGGTTAACAATGCTGACCAATCAGAAGTGGTATAACATAAATTAAATATGAAAGGGATGTTGTGATTAGCTTTCTGACTGAGTACCTACGGGAATGTCAAAGTTAGCTTGGTTTCCAGTCATCTAGACCAACTGCACTGGCTTCCAGTTAGAAGCCGTACGAAGTTTAAGACTCTCTGTATTGTCTATAAGGCAATAAAAGACATAGGACCTAAATTCTTGAGAAGTTCTTTTAAACCTTTGGCAACCCCTAGAACATTGCGCTCTAACACAGCTCACATGCTTCAAACTCCTAGAACAAGGACAGTTAACTGGGGAGATAGGTGTTTCACCATAGCAGCAGCTAAACTGTGGAACTCCCTTCCCCTCAACATAAAGACCAGTCCATCTTTAATAGTTTTTAGAAAGCAGCTAAAGACTTGGCTGTTTTCTTATCGACACGATACATAAATCCTTTACTATTGTCCCTTCGATTCATCACTGGTTTATTTTAGATTTAGCCTCAGCGCCGAGACACCTACGGGTAATTTGTAGCGCTTTAAAAATTGCAAAAAATAAATAAATAAAATAAAGTTGAAATCAACAAGGTGGTGATAAAATACCCGCCACCTATAACATAAATCAAAAGATGAAGACAAAAACCAATTTAAATCCCACGGTTGAAAAACCGCGAATGCTATTAGCAAAAGTGATTTGACCCCCTCAAGACTTATTCAAGCCAGGGAAGGAGGGGAGTAGGATAACATAACAGAAAGAACAAGTATCCCTTATCTAACACATAGTTTTAATATAGTAGTAAAAGGATTAATCAAATGTTGATGACAAAGACTGAACCATGACTTACATTATTTCAAGAAATATATATTTTTTATTCCATATTTATAAATATAAATTCCATAAATTTGTATCAATTAACATTTCTTTGTAAGTTCATCAAATATTATAAAATGTAAAATTTTTACAAAGACAAAACATTTTTTCAAATATAAAGAGTGAAAACAACAAAAAGCATAATAAAGTGCAATTTAGTCAAACATATATCAAATTGAACGACTGCAAATTAATACATAATTCAATAAACCCCTGGAAAAAAGAAAAATACTGTCATCTGCACACATTCATAACAATCTCTACATTCTCACTAAGACTACACACACTCTCACAACATTTGAGACAAGGAAGTAAAATCATGAATACAGGTCTCCAAGATCAATGTGAGACCCCACACTTGGTCGACGCGCGTTTCGGCGGCTCAAGGCCACCTTCTTCAGGACCACTTCCTATAAAGCAACCCAGATGTCCAGGGGGTACAGAGAAGCAAGTGTTGTTGATTCAAAAGGAATTCTGATGGAATGATCCAAAAGTAAGGTATCAGATGTTCGCTTTATATCTATCTTCCAAATAATAATCCCTTTGGGTGAAGTTTTAATGCAAAGCCAACTTGGCATTCAAAGCCCCTTTGCCAAGACTTAGATTGTTCTTCTACTACATAAAAGCCACTACTAACATAGGCTGTAGGTAGGCTATAGGATAGGGTGCTATGTGGTTAAAAGGTAAGACGTACTTTGAAGTTTCTATGAGTTGAAGAACTATATGTCCAGTTAAACATCAAGTCTTTCACCCATACTGCAACTCATAAACCTACTTACAGAATTAAAAATTTAAGAGATGTACTCTACTAGTTTCAGTGAGTTAAATGCGCACTTACAAACCCATACACCTAGTTATGCATCCAGTCTCTCACCCATACTTTGACAGACATACCTGTTTATGAAATTAAATTAGACTTGTATAGAGTGCTACATATACCCGAAGGTCTTTAGGCGCTACCTTCAAAACAATGGGATTTATATAAGATTAACTTGGACTCACCCTCTAAAAAGCCAAGTCTTCGACCCTCCCTAAAGTTTAACAGATTGGTATCTTTTTTTAGAGTTTGTAGCAGGGAATTCACAAGTCTAGTTGTGGTGTAAATGAAGCTTTTGCCCCCCCTCCCCATATAAATTTACACGGTCTGGGGGTGACAAGGTTCCTGCAGTCCAATGACCTAAGTGGTCTAGCCAGGGAATACTGCTTCAAATAGTGTGACATTTGCTGTGGACCAATTCCTTGCAATCATTTAAATCTATGCTTAAGGCTTTGAATTGAATACGCATAGCAACTGGCAGCCAGTGCAGTTGGATCAGGGCCTTAGAGGTGTAATCAAGTCTCGAAAACCCCAGAATAACTTGAGCTGCTGTATTTTGTGCCATCTGAAGCTTACGAATACTTCGCTTATTTTCACTATTAAATATTGCGTTACAGTAGTCTAGCCTGGTTGCAATTAGTACAGTGACCATTGTTTTTCTCAAATCAAAAGGGATAAAAGGAAGTACCTTCCACAGAACTTTGATAAAATAAACAAGCAAGCAGAAGTGGAGTGATTGATCTGAGCTTCGAATGACAGATTTTTTTACTTAATTTAATGGGGTTGGCAAGGGGCCCAGTTGGGAGGGCCACCAACTGTCTGTCCAGATTGAAGAGCTATTCCCGAAAATAGGAATTTTGGTCTTAGATTAGCTTAAGACAATTGTCTAGCATCCAATTGCCAATATGACAAATGCAGTCATGGAATCTGACTGCCGTTGAGTTGGATTGACTATTAATTGACACAATTATATGTGTGTCATCCGCATAAGACACCAGAGCAAAGCCGGAACTTTTGAATAATTTTGCCAGGGGAATGACATACAGGTTAAGTAAAATCAGATTCAGGGAGGAACCCTGCAGAGAAGGAAGTGGAGAAGTAGTCTCCAAGAGCCATTGTTTGGGAATGATCTGATGGGAAGGAGCTCAGCAGGGAGAGCGCATTATCTCTGATCCCGAGTGACAATATACAGTCAACCAGAATATCATGGTTGACCATATCAAAGGCTTCTGATAGATCCAACACGATCAGGGCTGCGCTCCACCCGCCATCCAAGGTTTGTCTGAGATTTTCAGTGGCAGTAATCAAGGCTAGCTCTGTTCTATGATGGGCCCGAAATCCATATTGAAAAGGATCAAGAATGGCATTGTTGGAGATACAGTGGTTAATTCCATATTGATGGCCTTTCCGATTATCTTTGAAGGGAACAGAATGACATAGCTAGCGAGTTACAAAATTGCTGGCTAGCTCTAAGATTATGTAGATCTGGGAATTTCGAGAGACATTGAACCGTGGTGAATAAAACCTTTTGTGACAGTATGAGGTCTTTTCCTGTAAGATTAGGGTCTTATAGACTTGAATGGACATTTTATATTACGTTTTTTGTGAGGATTGTTATCTAATCCCCATTTTCTTTCCAGTCTTCTTTATATTTGTCTTTGAGCTCAGAGTGAGTTGCTAAAAAAGGGTTCCAAAGGTGAAAGCCTGGGGCGCCGGCAGCTAACCGGAGGACCCAATTGCAGGGTTGCGGAGTCAATCCAGGACTGATAGTTCGCTACTTCAAGGTCTAACTCAGAGGGAGTCTCCAGTAAAGATTGAGTGAGCAGGGTTTTTAATTGCTCTGCTTCTATCTTATTCCATGACTGGTGATTACGTTACCTGGGTATTTAACGGATTTTGTTTTTGTGAAAGTGAAATTTCAAACGGAATTGCCTTATGGTCCAACCATATTATGGGAACTGAACTGGTCCTTTCAAGGTTTGGATTGTCTGAAAAGATCCCATCCAGACAATGCACTGCTGTGTGTGTGTTGGCCCTTTTAAAATTGGTCTTAGTCCTACACTGGCCATTTGGTCAACAAGTGCTTCTGTTTCAAAGTTAGAGATATTCTCCAAATGGATATTAAAGGCTACTAGGATGGAGAAGTTGGACAAGCTGGCCTTGACTTCTAAAAGTTGACCAATGTTGTCAATAAACGTTGATTTAGTTCTGGGTGGACAGTGGAGTAATATGCCATTAAAAGTATTTTGACTGTCTAATTAAATCGTAAAGGCCAAAGACTCACATTCTAGATTGTCGGGAAGAGATTTGACCCATGACTTATGGCTGGTTCTAACGATTAGGGCTATTCCTCACACATTTCCATGGCGAAGGCCACTTCTATTTGATGAGCTTCGACGATATCACAGAATACTATGGGATTTTTTACCAAGAATCTTACGTTAAAGAGGACACTGGGAATCCAAGTTCTATTCACCTCATGAGATGCCGAGGTGGGGTGAAAAGCCTAGCATTGTGCAAAGGAAGAGAGTAAAAGGTAAGTTCGTATAGAGGGCTGCGCAACAAGCAGTTCTCCAGCTGAGGATCATAGAGTGATGCAGTAAATTAGTTACCTGCTGATCTGAGTCTCAGCAACATTTCTCTGGAGTAGTGGAGTTTGGGTATTGGCTGTGAATCTGGATAGAAACCAGCATAGTGGCCTGCGCTGAGCATTGTCTGGGCGTGGACGGGCACAGACGGGCTTGCATTTGGTGCACCGAAGGCAAGCCAGCGGTGCACCCTCTGCACGTGTCCACTTCGCGGATGCGGTAGAGGTCCTGCTTTGTAGGCCGACATCTTGGGGTGGGTTGAGGGGGTGTGGCCACAGGCACTGCTGCATGAGGGCAAAATACAGATAAAAAGGTGAAGGCAAATGAAAATTAAACACGGGTCCAGCTACCCCGGCTACGCTCACAAACTCCCTTGTGAGCCACAGCTACTGTGAACAGAAAATTAAATTAAAATATAAGTGAGAACTAAAATCATAAAAGGATTAAAAAATCGCCTTACCGAAATGGTGTCTAAAATCAGGAGCAAGGCAATTCCAGGGCATACCAGTACCTACAAGAAAAATAAATTCAAAAAGGATTCAGTGGTGTCCAGATACAAAACATAGAAGAATCTAAGAAAGCCAGCCTTTCCAAGATGGTGGTTATAGTCAGGAGCCAGGCAACTCCCAGGCACACTAGTGCTTACAAGGAAAAGAAAATGGAATACTCTGTAGGTGGTGTCCAACCTAGCAGTGAAGCCACTCACATACCCAGTCAGACAGCGACAGATGCACTTACACATTCACTCACATACCCATACAGCACTTATATATCTAGCAGTAACTGAGCCAGTTGCACACACAGTTACATACCCCAGCATTTACTAACACAGCCAGTAAGCAATCTATAAAGGCACTCATATATGCGTTTAGAAACTCATAAAGTCAATATGAGAGCAAGTCATATACCAACATAATTACTTGCTCATTCAGTGACACATACCCAGAGGGCTGATACAGTCTCTCAGATATGTACTCAAGTACTGTTACAACCAAGGCACCCATACACACACATATACAGACGTATTGAGATGTTAAGCCAGCCAGTGACACACCTACATAATTACTTACACATCCAGTGACACACCGAGAGTGGCACTGATACACTTATTTAGGTATATAATCAAGTAGTGACACTCTAAGTCACCTATCGAGACAAGTAGTCCTTCAAACATGTCTTAGGCCTGCTACTGCACCGTCTGTGTATATTGATTTACTGCCAGGTCGAGGAGGCATTTAAAATTCCCTAAAAATCCTTAAACTCCTATTTTCTACATATATGTGATCCTAGGGTTGGCCGTAGGTAGACATACATTGAAACATACATTGACACACTCAGACGCACTCTAAAGAATACAGTAGCACACCTAGGCACCCACCAGTGCATACACTAATACACTCAAGCACACACTCATGCGTACACTAAAACATCAAGGCACACACTGATGCACACAGTAAGACATCCAGGAACACACTTATGTATACACTGACACACCCTGGCACACACTGATACATACACTAAAACACTCAGCCCACCCTCCTGCGTACACTAACACGCTCAGCCACATTCTAATGCATACAGTAACATACCCAGATACACACTTATGCATACAATAACAATGTTGGAAATACAGTGAGTGGAAAAACAAGTTGGGCTCAACAGTGTTTTAACTGGTAACATGCCCTCAAAGTCTGTGGAAAGAACAGTCTTTCATAAATTATCATGTCCAAACATGGTAACCAGTGTAAGCACCTAATTGGGGGTGACAACCAAATGCTGTGAGTGCCATAGGTCACGAGGCAGCTAATTAAGTATCATCTAACACAACTAAATTATGTGGAGAAGTCAGAGGGTGCTCCATTACTCCAAGACCTAATGCTTCTGGAAAAAACAATATTCTTGTTCAGACAACTTATTTAGTACCCTATCCACATGCACTGAGAAAAGACACATATTGCAATCTATACTGTATGAGTGTTTGATCATGTCAATCAATAGGCTGTATGACAGTACCCTGTCCCTAGATATGAAGCCACTCACAATGTTTTTAAATTATTCAGGTTGGGAAAACAGATTAATTGTCGGAAATTTGTAGCGCAATACCTCTCTGTTCCACATTATACATTACTGACACTACAATTAAGAAAAAGGTATATGTTTATTTTATCAAGAAAGTAACTAAATCAAAACCTACCTACCCTGTACTAAAGTCCTAAACTAACCAACACTACACTACTTTATCCTTGTTATCCTAAAAATTACCCTAAAAAACCTTATCTTAGCCTACACACTTAACAACATATATTAAACATCAGTCACACACCCCATAAAGGCACATGTGAAGACAGGACAAAGACAACTATACCTAAACATGGAGTACATATAGATATCCTAAACAAATATATACATTTTGGTGTTTACATTTCTTAAGTTTTTTGTATTATTTTATTACATCGTAAAGAAGTACTAAAACATCAAACCCCCACCCAAATGAAAAGGAAACTTAACCCATACCACTACAATAAATCTAGACTACATTAAAACTATATCTAAACATAACACTAAACTAAGCCTAAGGTTGGCAAGCTGTAGCTGGGGCAGGGGGTTGGGGACCAGAGGTGCTGGGCATGTCATTGGTGTCAATTGTGGTGCCTTGCAGTGGCTAACACATTTCCACTCGGGGTGGCATCTCTTGTGGCACCCTGTGGGAAAACCTCGTACCTCCCTGCAGCCTTCTCCTCATCATACCTATGCTGCATTGCCTGGTCACCCTTGGCAACTCTCCATATATGAGGTTTTCTGTCCTTCCTTAGCTTAAGTGTCTTGGCTGCCTCAGGTGACATGTTGTCTGTAAAACAATAAACCCATGACAAGATGTAAGAAACAAGACAAACAACAATGGCTAACACGTCATTTCAAAACATGAAGGTCACAGTCTGTTACTAAGTTTTACAACATGAAGCTTAATGGGGCCACTCAGAAGTGTTGTCAATGTCAAATCACAATATCAAATTCTGACATTTAGGGTAATGAGCAGAATATCACATATCAATGGCAAAAGCTCCACAGCCTCAGTGGATGGTCTCCTAAGTGAAATACTGACATTAACATATGCTCAGGCTGAGTCTACCAGGGGAACGTACACAAGGCAACTGTTTTTCATGACCATTGCAGCCATAGGGCTGAACATTTACCCATACTCATAGGAGACACTGGATGTAGTAGGGACACACAAATAAGCACCAAAGTGTTTCAACTACGCAAATATCACTCATCTGCCGACCCCAATACACTAGATAGTCTGATGTGTCTCCACAGCTACATATCCTGGGTTCATGTTCATGTTCTATTCATCTACTTGAAGCTTGTGAGTACTTGTATTTCAAAAGGCAGTTTGCCATAACACACATGAGCATATGGCAATTAATATAGGGTATAATGGTGGAAAGGGTTGTTGGCCACATCACATTGTCCAATAATAGAAATCTCAATTCCAGCCTGTTGCAAGTCTGGTGTGGTCCAATCATCCAACTTCTGACATACACAGGTCCCAACAAGTGTATGAGACAGGCTCATTGCATTAATCAATGTCACTGAAAAGTGGAACTGTAATGCTTAGTTCCTCAGGGATTGCCATATCATGCCAGTGTGTACATGAACCCCCAGGTCGGTTATAGACATCTCCGACACCCCTTCTTCATAGTGTTGCCTGTATCTACGCTGTGAAACACAGATGCAGAGGCTGATGTCTGATAGGCCTTTTGGCCCATATGTACAAGGTGATGGTGCTACAGGAAATTCACATGGTTACAATACACCCGGAGTCACAATGGCCCACACCATGTGTAGTAATTAATCCCCAGCCATCCACTGTGGACAAATCTTGCTATGTACACTTGCTACACTTCCAAGAAGGCATATTTGCCAAGGGAGCAGCAATTGATGTTTCTGTTGGCTGCACAACAATACACTCATTGCAGGTACATGGTGCACAAGAACACACAGAATCAAGATTCGTAGCTGCACCTTCAGGTTACAGCATAATTTGTTATGTTGAAGGATGGGCACAATGGGTGACATTGTACTGAATATCTGTGTTAAAACATTTAAAGGTGAATCCTTTCAGTATAAAGGTGGACCTCAGTGTCAAGGCAAATTTGATGATGATGATGTGCTCCAACATGTGGAAAATACATAGAAGCAAGGATTTTGCAATATTATGGGGGCACCCCTGTGTTTTCCAAAGCATGTGTGCCATACGTAGCTGCCTAGCACCAACGGAGCACCATTGCACCATGGAGCAAGGGTGCCTGTCTTTGGTTCTAGGCAGCTAAATATGACACCTATTCTTGGGAAAATGCAAGGGTGTCCCGTAGCATAGTACATATGGGGCATCCCTGCATTCAGAAAATGTGGTGCAGTACAGTAGATTTTGCTGCAGTTCATTGCTTCAATATCTTCTAATGAATATGCTGCATTGTGGTTGGGGTAATAGCTATTTTCTGCACACACAGTGTGGGATCAACACTCTACAGTACCAGTCGTCACAAAACTCATTTGGGGATCAAACATATAGGGTCTAGGGGCCAGATGTAGGTGTCAAAATACCGGTCGGAAACGGCCGAAAATACCGATTTTCGGCCGTTTCCGACCGGTATTTGGACATTGGTTTGTAGGGGTTAGAAAAACTTAGAGATTCGGTAATTTACCGAATCGGTAATTTTAATGAATCGGTAAAATTACCGATCGGTAAAAATACAGAATCTGTAATTTGCTATGTAGGTAGCACTGTTAACAGTGCTACAGGCCTTCAGAATTCGGTATTTTACCACCCAATCCTATTGGGTGGTAAAATACCGAATTCAGGTGTACATGCACATCTGTGCATGTACACCTGTGCCATGTGACACACAGACATGCCCTTAGGGCATGTATGTGTGCCACATGGCACACAAGCCTGTACTTGGGGTGCTAGAGGGTGTCAAAGTGACACCCCCTGCACCCTTGCAGGATTCGGTATTTACCGATTCGGTAATTACCGAATCGGTATTGCCCATTGAATCCTATGGGCTTCAAGGCCCATAGGAATCAATGGGCAATACCGATTCGGTAATTACCGAATCGGTAAATAACGAATCCTACCGATTCGGTAAAAAGTACAGAATTTTTACCTACATCTTATTTACCGATTCATGAATACCGATTCGGTAAAATTCGGTATTTATGAATCGGAAAATATGATTTACCTACATCTAGCCCCAGGACACTCACCAGTGGTGTGCGGGTCCTTGAAGGCATGACTGTCCCCTTGTGTGAACAATGGGCGTCCAGCTGTAAAACAGGAAACAGGACTAACGATCTGTCATCATGTGTTTTTGGGAGACTTTGTGAGGGGAACATGGCGGCAGGCTGACGTCAGCCGTGAGAGCTCCGGACCGGGAGGTGGTTTCCCCGGTATGAGGCAGAATCGCAGGCTCCGAAACGGTGGGAAAGCATATGTAGGCTCACCTTTAACAGCGACCCTGCTCTGAAGCGTTTTTCATATTATTTCCTTATGTTTTTCTATGGCGAGAAATCAATCGCTCCTTAGCCGCGTCCTGGCTGTCCCTGCATTCGACGAGCACTAGGTCCCTGCGGACGAGGCAAGCGAGGCGAGCTCCTGGGCTATGGGCTGGTGGGGACGTTCTTCCTGTTGTGCGGCGGACCGGGAGGCTGGAGAGGTGGCTGGAGAGGCAGACGTCGGCTTTGTTGGGTTAAGAAGGAGGCGTACCGGTGAATTAGCGAGGCACATAGGAGGGGGAGACCGGGCGAGTATCTGGCGGCGTTCGAGGCAGCTGTTGGCAAGAGTCAGCCTCAGCTTGCCTTTAAACGGCAATCATTCATACTTGTATTCAGTGAGGTCAGTCAAGGGGACACGGGGGAACATTTGGGAGTTGGATTGCCAATTTGCAGGGGCAGTAGGTTTTGGGTTTTTTGGAAGGAGGTCATCAAGGGCTGGTATAGGCTGTGTGGAATTTGTGAAGTGTGCCCCTGCTATGCCGAACCTGACGCAGTGTAAGGGCATGGACCCAGGTACAACCCCTGACACAGTGCATTTGTAACCCCCCCCCCATATAACAGAGACCAATGCAGCATCCTTGACTGGTCCCTCTAAGTGTAGCCCGGTAGGGGAGGAGAGCAATTTCAAGAGAAAGGACAAGGGACTTCCACACGTGCCCCCCGCTCCACAGGCCAGGAATTGATACCAGCTAAGGTCTAGATTACAACTCCAGAAGACTGGGACTGGGACTGGAACTGGGTGTCTGAGTACTTTGAGGGTAGAAGCTACACCATTAACCCCCAAAGAGAAGAGGAGAGAAAGGAGGGGGAATATTGCAAGATCTGGTGAGGTCAAGAAGCAAAAGCTTCCGAAAGTGTGCTCGTCTCTGCCAAAGCCTACACCCTCTCTAAAATCCTATTTTAGAATTATGGAGAAGGTGGTTGACCCCAAGGTGGGGGGGTCTACTACCCTGACCCCGGTACAAACATCTAGTATGGGTAATGGAATTGTGACTAGTATCCCTAATACTCAGCATCAGCACTCCTAGCCTCCAGTCTGCTGATGGTCCGAACGTGATAGATTCGCTTAGCGCTCAAAGTTCACCTATCGACAGCTCACCCAGTGTGCTCAGTATGTCCCCCCCAGTGCCTCTTATAAATAAATACACTGTTCTGGCAGAAATAGAGGACAGAGAGGGGTCGGAGGAGTAGGCTGAACAAACAGAATTGGAAGGAACAGAAGGAGCGCTTCCAAGTCAGAACTCCCCACAGCCTGATCAAGTCGATTCTTTAATTCCTGCAACTAAACCAGCAGTCGAAATTGGGAGCAATAAAGCCACAGCAACCCCACCAGTAACTGCAGAAGGGAGCATATCACACGTAGAGACTCTTCTTCTGAGCCTCAGGGAAGACCTTATGTCGAAATTGGATAAAAAATTTGACACATCCGAAGCTAATCAAAGAAGCATTCATGAGTAGTGCGCCAATCTGGAAGCGAAGTTAGACAATGTCTGTAAACGCACAGATGTTTTGGAGGAGGAAGTTAGCCTGCTTACTGGGGCCTCAAAAAGGCATGACAGAGACATTGAAACCCTTAGGGTGCAGAACAAAGCCCTGCAGATGGACGGCGAAAGACTAGAAATCCATTCAAGGAGAAACAATTTAAAATTCTTAAAGATTCCTGAGGGAGCAGAAAATGGTGACGTCAAGGGTCTTATTTGTAAACTCCTAAGAGAGGGAGTTCTCAAAGACAGCCCAGATATTAATCTAGAGGCCGAGATCCAAAGAGCACACAGAGACCCCTTCAGGCAGCGCGCAGGGAGGTCAGGCCCAAGAAAGATTCTGGTAAACTTTCTTACTTTCACCGTGAAAGAATTGATTTTAAGCTGGGCACTGCAAGATAAAACTCTACAAATTGTCTCTACTCACTATCTTATACGCTCGGATGTGGGGAAAGTAACTGCGCAGAGACAGTGGGAGCTGGGGAACCAGATGCCAGACTTAAAGAGCATGGGCGCACAGGTGCAAATGAAGTTCCCAGCCTTTTTGAGAGTGGTGTGGAGAAGCAAAACATATAATTTTACTTCTCCTCAAGAAGTTGATGATTTTCTCACCCTAATGCGCGAAAGTGCACTTTAATAAAATATAAATATATCTGAATTTAAATCATTAGGAAGTTGGTTAACCATCAATACAGCATAAGACTATTGAGGTATAAATTTGAAAACTGTATAGGATTTCTGAGAAAATTCACAACAAAATGTTGGGTAAGAATAAAGAAAAAAGAGAGAAAAAAAACTAATATATATATCTTTTGGGTAATAACGGAATCATTTGAAATTAAATTACATACTTTTGGATGCTATGAGAGGGAGAAAGAGTGATACAAGTAGGTAAAAGAAAAAAAAAGGAAAAAAGAAAAAAAAGAGGGAAATGGGAAAGCGCACTTAGGTATACCGGAACACATGAACATACACACGTAGAAGAATAAGATTATTCAATGGTTTAAGGGTTTAAGGGTTTATAAGTAGGATTTAAAGACAGCATTTAGGCGCCTGTATGGAGTTTAGCACACTACAGAGGGACCACCTTCAAGGTGTAGTGTAGTTCCTATTTTCCCAATAGGCCCTGTGCATTGGAATAACATAAACAGCAGTATAGACGTAGAAGTGCGGTCTTCCAGGTCTCTACTGACTATGCTAAACTTAATTGGGTTTGTTACCAACTAGCTCAGAGGTCACTGGAAACTTTCTTGACTGAATAGGAAGTGATCAGCTTCCCTGGCACAGACAAGAAGGGATTCAGTTTTCCAACAACCGCATAAACATGACAACTTTGCTCCTTAGATTAAGAGTCAATCTCTAGAGTCGTGTGAAACAATAGACAGTTATTTTACTCAGTCAGTTTTGCAGATTACTTTCACCAAGGTGCAGAGAATAGAGAGACAGGCATTTTCAATAAAAGGTATTATTTATTGAACAGTCTTTCTTCTCGTGCAAGAGAAATGAATTGCCACAATTGCAAGACTTGTTATTATAAAAAGTGCGTACAGTAAAATGAGGATTGCGAAATAATACTGTAAAAGCATTGATATGGTTTCTTAGCCATACAATGGTTAAAATGAATAAAATATATACATTCATATATACATTTAGCTAACATACTCAACTGGTGCTTCTAACTACGCCTACCCCAGTGTACCTGACCTAAGCCTAATACTTGGGAGGGAGTAAGTAAGTAGCAGTTTTAGTTAAGTTGGTTTTGCCAAGGTTTGCTTCAAGAATTCTCTCTAAGGGTTTAGTCAACACCATACCTCTGAAATAGAATGTTGGAGGTCTTGTATCTCTTTCCAGGACTAGATATCCCAGTCACTCGCAAGAGTAGGCTGGAAACGCCGGAGCTGGATTTTCTCGGCAGGAGAAAAGACAGCGTCTCTCTCAGCGCTTCAAGGAGGAGGATGGGCAGTGTCCGTGGGCATCTTGCATCTGCTGGGCTCTGCAGGGGACAGCTGTTCTGCTCCTATGTTGACCACATCATCGCTATCATCGATGTCGTTGAGGCAGCGCTTGCTTAAGGCAACGTTGGTAATATTTATACCTGAAAGGTGCCTTGTTTGACGTACGTTTTTGGACATAAGAGGTCAATAAAGATGTCACTAGGAAGTGATCGTCTCTCAGTGCTCATTAGAGTTCTATTACTAATCAAAACATAGCAAGCGGGGCTTTCCCAGGTTGCTGAGTTTTATCTTGTTGAAGAACTCGGAGTGTAATCTAGGAATCTTAGATAGTGGCTTCTGCTGTGTCATTTGCTCTAATGAGCTGCAGAGGAAGAGATTCTGAAATGTGGCTCTGATCGTGTTAGGCCAGAGACGAGTTTCTGAAATATCGCTCTTGATCGTTTATGCCATTATAGGGGTATAAATGGATTATAGCCGTATAGGGGCATAAGGTCACAGTATTGATCGGAGTCCTAGATTAGAACATGACACCCACTCCACAAATTTATGTCCATCAAATTACTAAAAACTATAGCAATAAGATGCATGTGTAACATTACCCACCCCAAAATACATATCTGCATTTGAAATGGCGTATTTGAAATACATGGAAATATTGGTACTGTACGTCTTTAAGCATAGAAATCATTCAAAATTATAGCATATGTAATCAGTGAACGATTTTGCGAAAAAATTACACATGAAATATCTCTTTATACAGAAAAGAAGGGCGAGATAATTTCATCACATAGAAATGCAATTGTTGTAACATGTGCTAGAGGCTGGTGTAAAGTATTTATGTCTCTAGAAGTACCTAAAAATAGAAGTTCTGTTCTTTATGAATAGGTCTACTTTAAGCAAAGAATTTTCGTGCCAGAAAAGGTAAATATTTTGAAAAATGTTCAATTCAAAAAAATAATTCTTGGTGAACTGGGGAATAGAGTTCCAACGCTTTTCAGTAGTTTTTGTTGATCAAAACTGAAGGCCGAATTCAGAGTTCATGGGAACGCTGTGTGTCGGAATGTTTTTCAAAATTATTGTTTCTGTTCGGGGGAGAACATCATATCAGACAGGCTCTCAAAAAATTGGTCTGCAAAATCAGGTGACAGTTCGACCAAGTTCGATAGTGGTGTAACTTGGCAGGTGTGAGAATGATTGCTATCATCAAAGTCTGGATCAGCAATGCTCACAGAAGGTCGTACCTGGGTGATGTTGCTTTTATTTCTCGCTCCACTGTCACCACCTAGTCGTAGTACAGGAGTCTCCACGAATGCCGTCATCAGGATTGGTAGCCGCTGGGGACAACACAATGCGTGAGCCGTTACAGGACTTAGCAAAGTATCGATATCCATTGGTACTGCTGATGGAAGTGCAAGACAGGTGTCCAAAACGCACTCATCTCCGCATAGCATACATCGAAGCACAGGTAAGATGCAGGTCTGCCATATAGGTCTGAATGAAAGAAACCAGGTCATGTTCAGATCTCTCAGCCTGGCCAATCCAAGAACTCTAGTTATTCGGTCCCGGTAGCGTATTGCTAGGATCGTTTCTTCCATTCCTGCCGGAGTCATGTCTGAGTTTTGGCTTGCCATATCGGAGCAGGAGGGTCAAAAATAAAATGCCTGCTACAAGTCCCAAAATCAGGGGTATGCCGCCAAAGACTGAATGGACAAAATTAGGAATGATTCCTAGAATTGCTTTGAATGGTGTTAACAGTCCCTTAAAAATGGTCTTAAATACGCCTGGGATGCCTATGGCACTCGACATATTTAGAATTTCGCTAAGCATTTCTGTGAAATGCACGGGGCAATTTGTTGATAAAAGGTCATGTATCTCCGAAGCTGTCCTTGCAACTTGGAGATCATACGTCTCTTTTGATGTTGTGATGGGCACTTTTGTCTGCAAAAGCACAGACTTCATTCTGCTTAAAGTATCAATTCGTATAGAAGAGACATTCAAATGAGGCCATATGGGAGTGTCTGTGTCTCCAGGGCCGTTTGGAAACAATGCTTGCATACAGCATTTGACCATGAATGTTACGCTTACGAGATAGGCTTTTCCTGGCAAAAGGCCACAACAGCTGTGATCCGTTATTAGAATGTAACTCCCATTCGAGAGCTGCTTAAAGAAAGGCTCTATCTGCGTTGCAGGTGTGACATGTTGGTGGCATGAAAGGTTGTTTGAATTTCCTTCACAGGCTCCGTGTAAATTAATACCTTGGCACAAAAGTATACCGCTTAGTGAATGTTTGCAATTTTCACCACTAAGAAATACATTTTTGTTGCTGTCACTATAGCATGTGTGTGTGTATGGTAATTTCCATGCTGACTTAATGTACCCTTTACCCAAACGTTCATACTAGCCAGTCGGTATGTATTCAAGGCAATTTTTAAATTGGAAAGTTGTTATCGGAATTGTGATAATCCAGTATATTATCCATTCAATGACAGGACTTTCTGACATTGTCAATGGTAATCTCTCAAGTTTTTCGATGCTCAGGATTGTATAGTCTGCTCCTTTCTGTGCCAAGCTGATTTGTTTATCAGTAAGATTAAAGATGGAAAACAATGACGTTGTGTTGATTAAACACCATGGCACATAGCCTGAACGAAGATTTTGCAGCGTCTAGCCTAACTGTACAATAGAACGCAATTGCGACTGGCCATGCTGTAACATTAGCAAGTCTTTGTCTATTATATATATGGCAGATGATACAATACTGTCCAGTGAATATATTCTGGAAGACAGAGTCATTAACCCATTGTCCACAACAGAAAGTGATTTTTCCAAATGAATACGATCAATTTCTCGTATTTTTTCAGCTGTTTCAATTTGTGTGACTTTCCAAGCCTCGTTGTAAGCTGCATATATACTGGTCGCTATGAAACGCTTTTGACGCTGTTTGCGTGGTCCCAGAATGAAATCGTGCAAATCAGCACCATCTTTAAGTAAAGATAAGTGTTGCTTAATTTCTGCCAGTGTGGATGATTCTAGCCATTCAAGGCACAGCTTCCCTACACTGTATGTTGTTACTATCCCTGGATGTTGTCTCTGGGAGTATCTAGGGTCTTGTCTGGTCATTGTTAACCCCTGTGTTTTGTTCAGGAATCTATCTTGACAGTTGTCTGTGTCAGTAGGCAAGATTAACCACTTTTTCCAATCAGGATGTGTTCTGTTTAGATGTAAAATTTTAGATACGTCTATTTCAATATCTGTAGTTGCATTATCAGGTATTGGCTTTGGAATAGACGGTTTGTTAAGGTCTTTAATCTTAGCTAGGCCAAGACAGGTTGTTTGTTGAATTGTGTCATTTAAGACATTATTTGCTCTGGGATCATGCAGGCTCGAAATAATGCTTCTAGGCCTTGTACCTGCCAATCTTTTGTACCTCAGATGGTTTTTGTTTCAATGATATTTTTCCAAAAGCCAAAACCAAATGTCATAATTTTTTCATAAAATGCTTCTGAATATATCAATTTAGTATTTGTCAACATAGTTTTCAACCCTGTTTTATCCAACAGTTTATAATAAAACATTTCTGCATCACTGATGTTAAACCCTGAGAAGTACTGAAATTTCTCATATAATGTTTTCGAACTGCTTTTAGGTGGAGTAGCACAATGTTCCCATTGGTTATATTTAAAAACATTTCTAGGTTGTGCAGATTTATGTAAGTAATGGTCCCCATAATGTGAGAAGCAGTAATCTGTTCATAACGAGATAAACCTTGTAAGTAATGATGTTCTGTAAATCTAGCTGACAACACTAAATCAGACATCATATTATTAATACTTTCAAAATCCCAATCATCAGAAAATGTACTTGGTTTTACAAAGTCACTTAAGGAAACCTTGAACTGGTGAGGATATTTCAGGATTTCGACCGAACCATAGATTTCATAGTCAGTTTTGTCCCATACTACCCCCCCCCCCGGGTATTGGAATGGCTGTGACATTTACTGTTCATAGTTCTCTTTTCTTCACGTGGGATGATCTGTGTGGTTTTAGGACTAAGTTGATGTTCTGACTTGCTGTGTCCATTGAACTGTAATGAACTTTCCTAAAATTAAAAATAAAATTAGGCATAGTAGGAGTATAAATACCCCTGAAATTATCCAATGCTCAATCAATGGTGCATCCAGATATACTTCTTTGATTTGATGAAAGAGTTCTGTTTCTTTTTCTTTAAAAGTCTTTCTTTCTGGCATCACTTCGGCGTCGTTTTGATCTTCAGAAAAGGTATCGAAGTTGATGAAGTAGCCAGAGGCAGTTCTGTCAATTGTTGGAATTGTTCTCCCAATTTGTCTTTCGGTAGCACATTCTGATGCCACGTCATTGTAGACTGGTGTTTCTTGACGAACTGTTTCAATCTGTGTTCCAAGTGGCACGAGTTCCATGGCATTATTGCATAGTCCCTCTCTGTGCACTGCAGGCTTCTCGAATGTGATTAGTCTTTCAGTTTGAACCTCTTGGATTGATGCAAGTTTGGGTATTCTGTTGTTTCACCGGAGTCCACTGGGCCTACTGTTGATTATAGGCCACATGCTTGTGGTTTTACCAGGTCGATTGATACAACTCTGTTCTCCTTTTTACCAGCAAGGGGCGGTAGTACTACTGATCTTGTTCCGTTGATTGCCAAGACAAGTACTGCTTTTCTGTAAGAAGGCCCAAATTCCTTCTTCACCGCTATTTTTTCTCTGACTAGATCCCCAATCTTTGGAATCCAGACAGGCCTTGCTGGGGCTGGTGGTGCCTTGTCAGTGGTAGCTGGCTGTTGCTTTAACTTTATGTTGCTTAAGGATTTTCTTGTTTCATTCAAGTCCTGTAAAACAGCCAAACGGTCTTTGATGTCAAAGTCTTTATTCTTATCTTTTACCACTGATACCTGACTATCTAAGTCCTGAATGTACATTCTAGTTCCGAACAATAGTTCGTATGGGCTGAAACCTTTTAGAGAATTTCTTGGCAAATTGTTAAGACTGATCTGGACACTTATTAAATGCTTGACCCACCCATCACCCGAACCTAATACCTTCGCTGTTATAGATTGCTTTATGTCCCGGTTTTTTCTTTCCACTACACTGTTCCCTTCGGGGTGTGATGGACAAGAGTATCGCAAGCCAATGCCCATGCTGGCCATGGCCTCCTTATAAGCTCGAGAGCTGAAAGCAGGACCCTGGTCAGAATGGAACATGGCAATTGCGTATGTGCCGATAAAGACTCGCAGATCTTTTATAACCGTTCTGGTGTCAGCCGAGCGCTGGTGCCACATTTTTTAAGTGAGTTTTGTCTTAATGATGTACAATGGGACACGTTTCTCTTCTTTGATTGCGCGGATAGATCGCCTTATGCTTTTTATTTGGGTTCCTGACACTACACTGGCCGGTTCTCCACTGCGATCTCTGTTGCAGTCTACACAATTTTTTGCAAAATCATGAATATCTACGCTCATTCCCGGCCACCAGTACTCTGATTGTAATTCTTTCAGAGAGTCCCTGATTGTTTGGTGTCTCAGCCCCTCCCCCATATGTGCTTCCTGTGTGAGGAAACCTCTCTGTTTCGTGTTTGGAATTACCCTATCCCCCACTCCAGGGATTTGAGCAAATGGTACGGAGTTTGTATCAATTACGTATGCATAATTGAGTGGATAGTTCACGGGTAGTGCTGCACAGTCGCCTTTTACGGACGTTTTTACTGCCAGCATGGTTTCCCCATCTATGTATTTTTCTGAACGCTTTTTTGTGGCTACGGAAGCTGGTTTGTTGCTTCCGCTGTGGCTGTATTAGGCATTGAATTCCCTGCAACGTGAACGCCATCACGTTGATGACTCAGAGTGTGTATCACGTGAGTCTTTTGTAGTTCCTTCTGTAAAAGAACTACCTGTTTCCAAAGCATTTTATGCTTTATTGTGGCACCTGTGTCATCTTTGTAATCATTTTGAATCCAGCTCTGCAACTTATTATTGTAAGAGTTGACGCAAAAATGCGAATCGCACACGGTTAGTGTTGGGAATTCACGTTCTGCATTTTCAAGCGCAATCTTTAAAGATCTGATTTCAGCTCTCTGAGCCGAACAGTTTCTCACCGATTCAGTTTTTGTTATTTTCGGTCTGAATTTACTGCACAGCCAGTGACCTTTAACAATCGCGCAGGCTGCATCGTAGGTTTTGTTCGCTACGTTGAAATGCTGTACGAATCTGTCTGTATAGATTATACAGGCGTACTGTGGGAGAGGCAGAAGTTCGATTGGCAGAGGATATTCTTCTTCATAAGTCAAATCATTCAGTTTTTCGAATTGTGGGGCGAAATAGTATTTCACATCTTCCGCTCCAAGAGAATTTACACACTGTATCCATTTCGGATCAAGTGACACTGTAGGCAGGTTTACTGGGCTGAATAGCGCCTTGAAGGCGGATTCCGCTGTGAGGACATTAATCCTTTTGCCATGTGCTAGTTCCCTTTCATTGGCTAATGCCGTTATTACTGCTTTCACAATAAAACAGTGACCCAAGCAGAGGATTCAAAGGGGCACTTTATTAAAAAAAAATGTCCTCAGCGAATGCATTTCGGCATGTGTGCCTTTGTCAGCGCTCCTTCCCATCTGCTTGCTCTGCTGTGGCGTAGGCAAACCTGCCTCGATGTAAGTACAAGTCCACATTGCTCCGCCCTCTGATGGTTTTGAGCTCCCACATGCAGTCCTGTAGGCAAAGACTGCAAGTCCCAGAATGCCACAATATGGTGCCAGCTCAGGAAGGAGATGCTCGGCGGGGTTTCACTCGCGGAGAGGGAATCGATGGCAGGCACAGACTCCAAGTATGATGGCAGGTAGGGTATCTCAGTAATCCAGCGCCCCCTCAAGTCCCCTGCATTGAGACCGCTGCAACCTCTTAGCCGGGAGTTCGTCGCGGGGATGTGCACAGGAATCCCGGTCAACCAACAAGGAAGTGGAATACTTCCTAACTGCTGCATGGTCCCGGCGTCCTGGTGGGTTCTGAGCGAAATTGCTAGCGCAATTAATGTAGAGAAATGCTCGGACGAGCTAGCCAGAGCGCCCAGGCCTCTTGTGCTGCGGGGGTGACACTGAGTGCGGACTGGCAGTCGCAGTGCTAGATGAGCGTAAATTCTCCTCCGAGGAAAAGAAACAGTGACCCAAGCAGAGGATTCAAAGGGGCACTTTATTAAAAAAAATGTCCTCAGCGATGCATTTCGGCATGTGTGCCTTCGTCAGCGCTCCTTCCCATCTGCTTGCTCTGCTGTGGCGTTGGCAAACCTGCCCCGATGTAAGTACAAGTCCACATTGCTCTGCCCCCTGATGGTTTTAGAGCTCCCACGTGAAGTCCTGTAGGCATAGAATGCAAGTCCCAGAATGCCACGGTATGGTGCCAGCTCGGGAAGGAGATGCTCGGCGGGGTTTCACTTGCGGATAGAGGGAATCGATGGCAGGCACAGACTCCAAGTATGATGGCAGGTAGGGTATATCAGTAATCCAGTGCTCCCTCAAGTCCCCTGCATTGTGACCGCAGCAACCTCTTAGCCGGGAGTTCGTCGCGTGGGTGTGCACAGGAATCCCGGTCACCCAACAAGGAAGTGGAATACTTCCTAACCGCTGCATGGTCCCGGCGTCCTGGTGGGTTCTGGGCGAAATTGCTAGCGCAATTAATGTAGAGAAATGCTCGGACGAGCCAGCCAAAGCGCCCCGCCCTCTTGTGCTGCGGGGGTAACACTGAGTGCGAACTGGCAGTCGCATTGCTAGATGAGCGTAAATTCTCCTCCGAGGAAAAGAAACAGTGACCCAAGCAGATGATTCAAAGGGGCACTTTATTAAAAGAAATGTCCTCAGCGAATGCATTTCGGCATGTGTGCCTTCGTCAGCGCTCCTTCCGATCTGCTTGCTCTGCTGTGGCGTAGGCAAACCTGCCTTGATGTAAGTACAAGTCCACATTGCTCCGCCCCCTGATGGTTTTGAGCTCCCACGTGCAGTCCTGTAGGCAAAGACTGCAAGTCCCAGAATGCCACGGTATGGTGCCAGCTCGGGAAAGAGATGATCGGCGGGGTTTCCCTCGTGGAGAAGGAATCGATAGCAGGATATATATATATATCCTGCTGTTTCAAATTTTCTTTGCCCAAGGTACTGGGACAACTCCAGCCTGACATCCAGTGCCAGCAAAGCATGGGGCTGCTGCCAGGGACAGCGCGTGACTGCACGTGAGGCAAAAATCACTGCATTTGAACCTACGGCCCGGTGGACACTTATTCTGGGGACTTGAACATATGCGGGGACCGGAGGAGATACTGGGACATTATTAAACGGCACTCTCATTCACCAGACCTTACCCTGCACTGCTCCAGCCAACATGGGAACAATTTTGGGAAGAATGGCTCCACGCAACACTTACCCGGTACAATGAACTCTGGGAGATGCAGTCTGCTACCAGACTGCATCTACTGGGCGGATATAAGACTATGGGAGGCGAGCATTTCCACCGATGGGATGTGCGGAGGATGACTTTTAAGGCAGCGTTTATGCGAGGCATGGACAGCATCATCATCTGAAAAAGGCGACAGTACGCCGAAATGCATCATGCCACACTTGCTTGTCAAGAAAGTGCCTCCCTAAGGAATATTGTGTGGCCTCTTCTTCCTCTTCTCACTAAAGGGGAGTTTGGTGATATGTGCACGTCAGCCAGAGACGTGAAAGGGGCCCCATTTAGCAAGTTGGCTGGGGTTTACCTGGCTCCTGCTGTTTCAGCTTTTCTTTGCACAAGGTATTGTACAGCTCCAGCCTGCCATCTAGTGCAAGGTGAGGTGAAAATCACTGCATTTAAACCTGCGGCCCAGCGGACACTTATTCTGGGGGCTTGAACATATGCGAGGACCGAAGGAGACACTGGGACATTATTTACCGGCACTCGCATTCACAAGGCCTTACCGTGCACTGTTCCAGCCAACATGGGCACAATTTTGAGAAGAATGCCTCCACGCAACACTAACCCTGTACAATGAACTCTGGGAGATGCAGTCTGCTACCATACTGCGTCTAGTGGGTGGATACAAGACTGTGGGAGGCAAGCATTTCCACCAATGGGATGTGCGGAGGATGACTTTTAAGGTGGTTTTTAAGCGAGGCACGGAGAGCATCGGCATCTGAAGGAGGCAATAGTACGCCAAAATGCATCATGCCACAATTGCTTGTCAATAAAGCGCCTCCCTAAGGAATCCTCGTGTGGCCTCTTCTTCTTCGCACTAAAGGGGAGTTTTGGTGATATGTGCGAGTCAGCCAGAGACGTGAAAGGGGCCCAGTTAAGCAAGTTGACTGAGGTTTTACTGGCTCCTGCTGTTTCAGCTTTTCTTTGCCCAAGGTATTGGGACAGCTCCAGCCTGCCATCCAGCACAAGCAAAGCATGGGGCCGCTGCCAGGGGCAGCGTGTGACTGCACGTGAGGCGAATATCACTGCATTTGATCCTACGGCCTGGCGGACACTTATTCTGGAGGCTAGAACCTATGCAGGGACTGGAGGAGACACTGGAACATTATTTACCGGCACGCTCATTCACCAGGCCTTACCCTGCACTGCTCTAGCCAACATTGGTACAATTTTGAGAAGAATGCCTCCACTCAACACTGACCCCGTACAATGAACTCCGGGAGATGCAGTCTGCTACCATACTGCATCTAGTGGGCAGATACAAGGCTGTGGGAGGTGAGCATTTCCACCAATGGGATGTGCGGAGGATGACTTTTAAGGTGGTGTTTAAGCAAGGCACAGAGAGTATCGGCATCTGAAGAAGGCAAAAGTACTCCGAAATGCATTATGCCACACTTGCTTGTCAATAAAGTTCCTCCCTAAGGAATCCTCGTGTGGCCTCTTCTACTTCTTCGCTCTAAAGCGGAGTTTATATATATATATATATATATATATTACCTACTGGCTGTCGCCAGTAGGTAGTTATAGTTAGGACATAGTTTTCAAAGGAAAAGCATTTTTTGTTTTCCCAATAACTTTGTGACCCGTTGACTAATCTATGCTAAATTTTCAAAACTAGTGATCAGATCCGGTCAGCTCCTGTCTTAAAAGGTTTGGAGCGATTTGCCAAGCGGGGGCAAAGAAAAAAGGGGGTCCCAAAACGTGTTTTTCCCATGTTATTTTTCATAGGAAACTTTTGACACGGCTACAGCCTGAACTGCTGAACGGAATTACAACAAATGTGGCAAAAGGTAGCGCCTGGTTCAGAAAGCGACCTTTTTTTTGAAATGGTGTAAATCTATTCAGTAGTTGCTGAGAAATTTAAAAAATGTATGTTTTGATATCTGGGACAGCGGTGGGCTCGCAAACCTTCCTGAGCACGAGCTGCACTGTGATTGGCTGCCAACACTCCAAACCAGGCAGCGTTGGCAGACATCTTGTGACTCTGTAGAACTGAGTCACAAGAAAACAGAGAAATAAGGATGACAAACAAGAAAAGAGGGCAGGGTACAGACCCCCTGACCCCCTAGGCCTGCTGAGGGGGCCGCACAGGGACCCCCAGGGCCAAAGAAAGCATTCCTTTAAAAAAGAAAATTGGCCAAATTCACGCTGGGTGCTCAAATCTGGCTGAACCCCCCCCCCCCCAAAAGTAAGTGTGGACACCGGCGCTTTGTTATATTTAAGCCCCCCGGGTGGGCCAGGTCCTTGGGGCAATGCCAAAATGTATAGTGGGGGCCCGTGGGGGCCCCTGCAGCACCGGGGGGCTGACACCTCCCTGGGGCATTTTTCATTATTTGCAGGGGGCACGCAGCTTCTCCCTGAGCCCCGGGGACCAAACCCTCCCCAGAGCTCTCCTGTTTTATTATAAAAGGTTTTGTGTGGAGGGCTCCAGCACCTCCACGCGCACCAGGGACCACCACCTCCCCGGGGCTTTGCCCCAAAAAATGGAAGGGGGCATGCAGCCCCGGGGACTCCACCTCCCCGGGGCTCTCAATGTTTTACTTAAAGAAACTGTGTGGGGGGGTTGAGTCCCCCACACGCCGCAGGGACTGCCACCTTCTCGGGCACTTAAATGTAAATGCAGGGGTCTAATATGGGCCCCCGGGCCCACCACCTCCCCGGAGCTTCACACACTTTGGGAGGGGGGCCGTGCGGCATCTCAAATGACATTACTGATGACATCACTAATGACATCATCCAGTGACTGTGTTTTTCTTTAAAGTTTAAATTTGTATTATATATATGCCAATGTGTATTGAAGAATGAGTAGGTGTATAATGTGTGGAGAAGTGTGGCTCACTGGTTAGAGCAGGCAGACCCTGAAGCAGAGGTCAGACCCGGGACCAGGGTTCAATTCTCGACGCGGCAGGGTCTTGAGCTCAAATGTCCATGGACTCGATAATTCTCGCTTCGATGCTTGACCTAATCATGGGTTCACACTCTGCAACTCTGGGCATTAAGCTTGCTTAATCTCCACAACGGCCCCCCGCGGCGGGATGCCTGGCTTTCACCTTGGAGATGCCCTGTAGGGGCTATCTCACAGGGAAAAGCCAGGACGGGTTCCCAAGGCAAGTGCGGAGATACCCCTTCGGGGGTCGATTCAGGTGCTATATAAGAATACAATAATAATATAATGTCTGAATGCAGGATTGAGTAGGTGCGTGACTGACTGTTTTAGTGAGTGATTTAGTCTTACTAAATGCATGGTTTAGTGACTAAACTGTGTGAATATCTGTATTAGTCTATCTATTGTTGTATAAGCTGCTGCATGGGTTGGTCAGTAGCTATATGAGTGTCTATATGGGTTATCGATTGGTTGACTGAGTATTTTTATGGGTGCCTGAGTGTGTGTGTGGGTGGGTGGGAGGTGTGTGACTGTGCATAAATGTTTGAGTGGTTGATTCACTGTGAGGGCCCTACATCAACAGGATGTGAGATATCCTGTAGCGACACATGCAGCATTATGTCCCAAACAAGGTCCATTCAAGGGATTATAATTTTTTGGAATAGGAACCATAGACCCCGGTCCACATAGGGGTAACAGAGAATTGCGTTTAAGACGCACTGAAGCAACATGGATCATGTGACTGCATACAGAGGATCAGGGCCTGAATTGTGACTTAGAGATGCAATATTTTTTGGGAGATTGACAGGTCTTTTCCGTCTCCCTTACCAATTCACAGTTTCCCTCAAACACAAGATGCTTTCAGCTATGTATGTTCTCAATGATCAACCATGATTTGCTCATATGTGGTTTACCTTTAACGTTGCTCACTATGTTATTCACCCAATGAAGGATGGGATTGTCAATCAATATTTGTACAGGCTTAGAATGGAATACATGACTTAAGAGCTGGACTGCATGCATTAATCACTTGTACACAAATTGCATAACCTAGGGAGAAACTCATGTACATATCTATGATGTTTTTACAAAGGGTTCTATGCACTGATATGAATATTGGGTCAGTATCTCCTAATGGATCCCCCAATGAAGGACAGAATCGTCAATCATTGTGTTCGCATTTAGCATTTAATCTAGGGACTTAGATCTGGCCTGTATGCACCAATCATTTATAAAGAGTTTTACAACCAAATGCAGAAATTGATACAGTTATCTATTATGTAGTACAATAATGTTTCAATGTACTTAAAAATGTGATAGGATCAATGATCAGACCTCCTGATTGTATATACAGTATGAGACATTGACCTTTTAGTTTTGATCTTTTGTCCTACAGGTTTACTCACTCTTTGAAGTTTTTAGTTTTCCTTGGACCCTGTGTGTTTGCCTTTAGGCTACAATTCACGTCTCTCTTCTCTTAATTCTTTTCATAAATCAATTCGCCCTTTCTTTCCCCAATATCAGCCTTGGGTGTCCTCAGGCCGTACCAAATACGTGAATATTTATGAATGGGCCTACACTCCACACATTCTTGGACAAGCTCATCATAGAAACATTTTGTGCCTGTCTTCCCTCCTTATCTACATAACGTAACCATCTTTCACTTGCTTTAGAACATTTGTACAACACGTCAGTATTTGTAATAGTTCAGAATAACTCTTGGCATATGACGCCTCTTGCGAATTTACGCAAATTTTGTGAACACGTTCTAGCCTTTTCCAAATTATATGGAGATTACACCTCATTGCATTTGCTCATAGTTTACTTTCAGTTTTTATAATCTTCTTGATCTACACTCGCGAGACTACACCCAGTTCAGAATTTTACATTCTCTGGGGTATCGCATTCTAGTCTTTTTTAGTGCTTTGGACTATTTATTCACTTCCAGGTTTTTTCCGAACTACACTTCATCGAGGGAACTGGCCCCCCCAGGATGCTCTCATTGCTCTGTATCCAATTAAGTGCGGTCACGATAACACTTGTGGGGACATTCCATCCTATGATATAGGTTCCTTCCATAGTTAACCTTGTAATAGCGATAAATCCTGATTTTTAACCCCAATTGTGGTCTCTCTTATGTTTTAGATGGATACAGTGAACACTCACAAGTGTTCTACATTGATTTTACTGAAGTCCGACCAATTGGGGAATATTCTTTGCCCATAGTCTATGTAAGTTATACTGTGATCCTTTGCGCCCACTCTTAATTACATGTTACTTTGCTCTCATCAACTCTTTTCCCTGACGCCACTTTACTATGTATATTTTCAGAGGGATATCATACTGAAGTGCATGTGTACTCTACGGGCAGTTCAAGCTGTTTCACTATCCTATTAAAGGTGAGATTCCAATCCATCCACAGCTCAACCTAGATAGTAGACAGTTACTTTGACTGCTGTTGTAGCATGGCGAGTTTTAGACCCCTATTGTTTCACTTCCCTGTAGATATACACAGGACTCTTGCTTCGTTCATTTTAACCCTGATCGAGTTCTGCCGGGTTGGAAACATCACTGGCATTCCGGTGAGGAAACTTAATTCTTTTTCTTTTCTGATTAATTGGTTTGGATATTTCTCTTTAAATTCACTCCCTTTCTTAAAGCTCCATCCTTATTGTAATCTTGTCCATTGATCTACAGATCACGCAACACTGCTGTTCCACTTCTTAGGTAGTGCCTGTTATTTTACTTTGTTCCCTCACACTATGTTTCTATCCATGTTCTTACCGGTTCTTTCTCTACACCTTTACAGAAGCCTTACTTCTTATCACCTTGGAATCCGTAACATATTTAGCACTTGTGCCCCACCGGGTTGGAATTATCACCGGCATAGGGGTAAGAGATATCAGCAGCCTTACACTATTACTTTGTGATCACTTTATGCCCCTCTTCATGATAGATTATGGTTCACACCTATATGCCCTTGATTTTGTTTTTCCCCCATTCTTTAACCTTTCAGACATTACAGTTTTCTGGCAACTTCCCTAAGGTACATGGTTTCAGGGGATCCTTTGTCTCCATTAAACTCACATTTTCTTTTCCATAGACTTTTTCCCGCCAAATATCTCTCCTCTTTTGCCTGATACCAGTTCTAGTTTTTACTACCTAGCATGTACTTCGTAGCCCTCTTTGACATTATTTATTGTACAGCTGCTTCACAACACAAACCAGCCCCAATTGCTATTTTCCTGTTTGCCTTTAGCCATTTATGTCAGAATTTTTTGGTCAGATGATTGTACCATAAAAGTCACATATGTCTTTGTAATACAGGCACTTATATATCTAAGTTGTTAGACCAGAAATGCTCACAGGTACTGCCCATACACCACTGTTCGGGTTTTGTCTTATATCAGGGTTTCCATGTGTGTCTGGGTGAGGTTCACTGATGCAATTTGGAGAACATGTGCTCTCTAGTTACTGTCACTCCATACCTTGTTTACAAACCAATATTTGTATCATTCCCAGCCCTGAAGAGTCATGGGATTACTTTTCCTGGACGAAACACGTGTCAGCTGGTTGTGTTTTCCATCCAAACAAAGAAATCATGACATCACCCAAGAATTCTGTACAAATTGCTTTGAATGATACCTGCATTTCTTGTTGAAATTATGTATGTATGCATGGGATTTAGTTATACTTGTTTGCTGTAGGGTTCCCCTACACACTTTAAGGCGTTACGAGGTTCTCCCCTTCCCATGCAGCACCATAGGCACTATTGCAACCCATATGCACTGATGTAAATTTGCTGTGCGCCATTACTTCCCATACACCAAAACCCTTAACCTCCAGTTCCAACCCACTGTGTGAATGAGTTCAAAAGTGCATATGGAAACGTGCACTTTTGTGGGTGAGTGTGTGTTTGGGTATGTTGGTGAGTGAATGGATGTCTCAATGTTACAGGTCCAAGTAACTACATATGTAAAAGGCAGTGTATGTGAAAGTGTGAAAGTATATACATGACTATACATGAGAGTCAGTGACTGTGAGAGTGGCTGTATGGATGAGTGTGTACTTGTATCAGTGATTGTATAAGAGAGTAAGTATGCGTTTGTTTCTATTTGAATAAGTGATGTGGTGTGTGTATAACTGTATAGGTCAGTAAATGGAAGTGTGATTGATTCTTTGCATGACTGACTAGATGGGTGAGTAACTCTGGATGAGTGGTGGTGTGTGAGTGTCTGTACAGGTGTATGAGTGCTTATGATATTATTTTAACGATGAGTGATTGCATGTGTGAGTGATTGTATGGGTGAATGAGTGGATGTGTGTGTAGACCTAACTATAACTTGTGCCCCTGTACTGCTGATGATGTCACCTATTACATCATTCATGACATGGTCAGTGACATCACTGATAACATCACTGATGACATCTCAAATGACATTACTGATGACATCATTCAGTGACTGTGTGTTTCTGTAAATTTTAAATTTACTTTATATATACATGCCAAGCTGTATTGAAGAGTGAGTGGGTGTATAAGTGTCTGAATGGAGGATTTGGTAGGTACATGACTGACTGTATAAGTGAATGATTAGATGTGTCTTACTGAATTCATGGGTCTGTATCAGTCTGTCTGTTGTTATGTAAGCTGCTGCATGAGTTGGTGAGTAGCTGCATGAGTGTCTATATGGGTTATTGATTGCTTGTATGAGTATTTGTACGGCTGCCTGAGTGTGTGTGTGTGAGTGGAAGGCATGTGACTCTGTGCATAGATGTGTGAGTGGTTGATTCATTGGGTGTATGGGTTCAAGAGTAAATGTGGAAACAGTTGTATGGGTGGGTGAGTGTGTGTATGTATGTGTTGGTGAGTGAATGGATGTCTCAGTGGTACATGTGCAAGTAACTTCATATGTGGAAGGCAGTATATGTGAGTGATGGTGTATATAAATAACTATATTTGAGAGTCAGTAATTGTGAGAGTGGCTGCATGGATGAGTGTGTATTTGTATCAGTGAGATTAATTATGTGTTAGTATCTATAAATAAGTGAGTTGGTTTCTGTATAACTGTATAGGTAAGTACATGGAAGTATGATTGATTATGTGCATGACTGACTAGGTGTGTGAGTAACTCTGGAGATATGGCACTGTGTGTGTGTCTGTAGAGGTATATGAGGACATTTGATAGTGTTGTATTGATGAGTGACTGTATGTATGAGTGTCTGTATGGGTGAATGAATGGATGTGTGTAGACCTAGGAATCAGTCAGTGCATATTTAGTAACTGGTATTGATGTGTCTATTTTTTTGAAAATGGTAGTCGTTCGTTTCGTTTCGTTTCATAAACTTTATTTGAATGTTTTAAAACATCATAAAAGTATACAGATTAAAACATTATACTTATAAAATTGCAGCAACAGGGGAGATACATTTCATACAATTTAACTAGTGAATATGGCATAGGCTATGATAGTTAAAATACAAAGTTTAAAGGAAAACCATACTTTTTCTTGCTGTAATAGATTTTAAGATGAAGGTTGCAGTAAAAAAACATATATCCGGGCTCGCAAGTGAAAATAATAACTTCATAGCATTTCCTGTGGTATACATAGAATATTTCATGAACAAAGGTTTAAGATAGAAAATACGCAGAGCTTTGTACAATGGACAGAGTAGGAGAAAGTGCATGGTGCTTTGTTTAGTTAAACCGTCACACGGACAAGGGGCAACAGGGTGGCATTTCATCATAGGGAATGCCACCAAATTATGCACAATGCCAAGTCTTGGCCTTGAAAGGACAAATTGATGGGGTCGTCTACTAATGACATTGAGGTACATAGGTATGCCCGAAACATCATCTTTAAGAGAATAATAAAAAACATGGGTTGAATACTTTCTTGTTTCTGTTTTCCGCATATCAGTTTTAACCCTCAGAAATTCACCTTTGACCCTCTGTTTAGACAAGGAATTAATACATACAGGATCTTTACTTACATCCATATCAAATAGGTCCTTAAGGGTTGAAATCACATATTTTAACCAGGGGATGTTAGAGACTTTTTCCAAATGTAGACAATCCTTGATGATTCTTTTGGTAAAGCCCGTTTCGGACTTGGTAAAAATGGATTTCCACACCAATAATGGTCTTAGTCCAATTAGGTTGGCTAAATATTCCAATCCTAATTCTAGGTGTGCTAACTCAGTGGATGCCGAGGGTGGGAGGCAGAGTAATCTTTTGAGGAACATATTTTCCATAGTTTGCAGACCCCTTACATTACAATGTCCCCATACCCCCGAACCATACAATGCTATCGATGCACATCTATGTTTGTAGATATTCAACATATCTACAATCCAATGACTTCCTACTTTTGAAGCAAAGCGGAAAACGCCTAGACAAGCCTTCTCCGTCCTTGCTTTAACATTTAATTGCTCTGGTCTCCAGGAGCCTCCATTATTAAAAGTAACGCCCAGATAACAGAAATTTTCGACAACCTCAATACGATTTTCCTTAAAATAAAACGGTTTAAGATGTTTTACCTTTTTGCCACACACCAGAATAAATGTTTTTGAGTTATTGATTTTGAGTTTCTTCCCCTGGATAAAGGCATAAAAACAATTCATCAATTTTTGGAGGCCTATTGCGGTTCTAGATAGTAAAACCGTATCATCGGCATAGAGTAATACCGGTATAGGTAGACCTCCCGCTTGTGGGGCGTCGGCTTGGATTTTCATTAGTTCCTGCTCAACTGAGTTAATAAAAAGCGAAAAAAGCAACTGTGCCAAAATGCATCCCTGTCTGATACCAGATCTGACCTTGATCTTTCTAGTACACTCTCCCGCTGGACCGTAACGGATTTGGGCCGATAGGTTGGAGAAGAGTCTTGCTAAGAAGTGGATAATAGCAGAGGGGGCACCCATGCCCAGTAATAAGGCATGGTCGACCAAATCGAAGGCACTGGAGAGATCCGCAAAACACAGGAACAGAGAGCCCGGTTTGGCCTTGGTGTATTTTCCTATTAGGAGGTTTAAGTTAATACATTGTTCTACAGTACCAAGGCCCTTTCTAAAGCCATATTGGGATGGTGCAAGAATATTGTTGTCTTCGGCCCATTCTTCCAATCGTATCAATAGAACCCTACTCATGATTTTTAATGAGGAATCCAGGAGGGAGATAGGGCGGTAGTTCTTGGCCTCTCCTCTATCTCCCTTCTTGTAGATTGGAATAATAATGGATTCACTCCAGGTTGAGGGGGTGTTATTGTCAGCAGCGGCATTAAAAGCTAGGGTCAATAGAGGACTCAGCAGGGCTAGATTAAATTTGTATAGGTCAATAGGGACCCCATATGGACCCGGAGCCTTCCCTCCTTTGCTCCCGTTAATAGCCATATCTACTTCGTGCATCGTAATTCCCAGGGGTTCAGGTAGTCTGTATTTTAGAGTGAGTGTTTCAAAATTATATTCAGGTGTGAAGAGGTGCATCATATTTTCACGTGGATGATGTAATTTGAGCTGTCATCAGTGATGTCACTGACCATGTCATGAATGATCTAATATGTGGCGTCATCAGCAGTGCTTTGCGGGGACACGAGTTATAGTTAGGTGAACTAACTATAATGCCGGAATTTCTATGGTTTTGAATGAGTGAAATGTCCAACTAACCATAATGTTCCTGAAACCTATGTTTTTTCAGTGACTTTCTATGGTTTTAAAATGCTAATTTCTAACTATAACGTGCCTGAAACCTATGGTTTTTTCAGTGAATTGCAAAGGTTTTTAAATGCTAATTTCTAACTATAATGTACCTGAAACCTATATTTTTTTAAGTGCATTTCAAATGTTTTTCAAATGCCATTTTCTAAGTATAATTTTTGCAAAATATTTTTTTCCTATTTTTTTTATATTTATGAAATTTAAGTATTTTTTGTAGTTTGTTAAAGATAAATATTCATTTTTTTTTAAATAAAAAATTGGAGTCGCGCACCCATCATCTACTAGTCTTGATTGGTGCGCGGATTCAAGCCGCCATTTTGGTAAAGTCGTGTAGGATGTGTGCTTCGTAAGCGATGGGTGCGCGAAATACAACCTCATGTAACGTTACGCACAGAGTTGCGGGCCCTGCGCTGGGTGTGCGACTCCTCTAGGACTTTTTAGCTTCTAAATCTATATATATATAACTTTAAAATGGATATTAAACCAAGATATTATTTTTTTTTTTATGAAAACTATATCTTTGTAAGTTGGAAAAAGATAAATTAGTAGTAAATATATTTTTTAGATTTTGCAATGGCTGCACGCGCGGTGATTGCATGGTGCGCAAATTCAGGTTCATTTTTCAAAGGAAGAATTTCATTGGTTCATAACTTTTTAATTCTGGAAGTTTCTAGACCCCACCCATATTTTATTCCTTTGGAGAACATCAGCAGAGAGACTGCAGCTGTGGTTTCTCTGTACTTTTTCGCAATTTTTTGGGGTGTTTTTCGAAAACAGCAAGGACAAATGGCTTCTTCCAACATTCCGCCACAGGTTCATCCACAGGAAGAAGTTGATGAATCAGAAACAGTGAAGGAAAGGTATGAAAGTGTTGTCTGGGCTTGCTTTTATATCCCTGAAGTCCAAAGGAAAGTGAATGCTTATTTAATGTTTATTTTTGTTTCATTTTTGGAAAAAAATAAAAAATAAAAAAAACAAAAATTAAAAAGAAATAAAGTTCTTCTTAGAACTACCTACTGTGGTTTAAAAAGAGACATTTCTATGTTGTGTATGAACTGTACAGATAATATGTGCATGATTACATGGATGCCTGAATAAGGCCTGGATGAGTAGATAATTGCTTGGTATAAGAGTGAATCGATGAGTGCTTAGTTACTGAGTAGGTGGTTGGAAGTTTGTGTAACTACTGCATGAGCGATTGGATGAGGACATTAGTACCTGGCTGATTGCTTTAGTATATTAGTAGTTCTCAGGTGCTTGCATGAGAGTATGGGTAGTGCCTGCATAATTGGATGTTGACATGGATAATGTCTGAGTAATTGCATTAGTGCATTGGTAGTGCCTAAGTGATTGCATCAGTGCATGGGTAGTGCCTGAGTTATTGCCTGAGTGAATGGGTAGTTCCTTGGTGATTGGAGAAGTGCGAGGAGAGTAAATGGTGAATTTATAAGTGGATGAGTATTGGTAGAGTGTTTGGATTAGTACATGGTAGTGGCTGGATGACTGGAGCAGTCCATGAGGAGTGACAGGCTGATTACAGGACTGCATGGGTACTACCTAAGGAATTGAAGGAGCGAATGAGAAGTATGTAAGTAGTTAGAGGACTGCATGGATAGTGCTCAGGGATTGCAGCAGTGCATATGTTAGTGACTGGGTCATTGCATGAGTACATGGGTACTGAGTGGATGATTAGAGTACTGCAAGGAGAGTGCATGGTGAATTTATAACTGCTTGGGTTTTGGCACAATGATTAGATAAAGACATGGGACTGCTGGGTGATTGAGGAGTGCATAGGTAGTAATAGGGAGACTACTGAACTGTACATGTAGTGCTCAAGGGGTTGTAGAAGTGCACGAGTTAGTGTCTGGGTCATTGCATGGGTAGTTACTGGATGATTAGAGTATTTGGATAGCATCTACAGGAGTGATGGTGTACATGTAGTACTCAAGGGATTGTAGAAATGCATGGGTTAGTGCCTGGGTAATTGCATGGGTAGTTACTGGATGAATAGAGTATATGGATGGCATCTACAGGAGTGATGGTGTACATTTCACAGATAAAGGAAACAGAGTCTCAACAACCTAAGGCTCTGCATCGGCACTTACATGTAGCTACAAAAATCTCCCAATAAACACAAGGGCTCTTTTTAGAGCCACCTAATAACCCAACATATAATTTAGTTTTTGAAAAAAAAACTGTTTTCTTGCTTGGAATCGCTCACCCAGCACGACTTAATGCCGCGCACCCATCGTGTTCACAAAGGGGGGCCGTGCTGACAGCCCGGCACCAATCGGGTTCACACAGGGGGCTACGCTGGGAGCCGCGCACCCATCGTATTCCCAAGGGGGCCATGCTGAGAGCCACGCATCCATTGCTTTCACACGGAGGCCACGCTGACAGCTGCTCTACAGTCGCAACTCCATTAAAAAAAAAGTCCACTTTCAGTAATTTACATTTGCCAGGGGTTCCCCATCCCCTGAAGCATTCCCACATGTTCAAAATTAAAAAAACAAAAAACAAACAAGAGGAGGGCCGCTTGGTCCTGTGGACTCCATCCCCCGGGGCATGGCCATATATATATTTTATTTAAAGGAGGGGCACTGTGTGGTCCCCTCCTGAGGCCTCTATTGGCCCAGGGGACCCTATCCTCTAGGGCCCGCCTTTATTTATTAATATTTTATTTGAGGAGGGGGCTCTGTGGCTCCCCTCACAGGCAACTTCTAGCCCTGGGAAACCCATCCCCCAGGGCCAGCCCTATCCGTTGGACCCTGGGGGAGCCCCAATGCCCCCACGGTCCCCCCCGGCTCTCTGCCTCCTGCGGGAGCCAGCATTGCTTTTCCACATGGGGAGCTGCTGACATGCATCCCAGTGTGGAAAAGCAATAGGCTTTAGATTTTGGAAGAGAGAACAGGTTTCCCTGCTCTTGCTTCCAAAATCCAAAGCAAGTTTGCTATGACAGTGCCATAGCAAACAGCAGTGGTACAAAAGGGGGTGGTGATGAACGGAGCATCTGAATCAATCAAACACTCACATAGCAAACAGCAGTGTCCCAGGGGAGGGCACCCTGGGACACTGCAGGAGCCGTCCCTGAAGTTGGCAGTCCCCAGGGCCATCATGGACTCCAGGAGGGGGCTGCGCTGCCATCCTACCAACATAAGTGAAGCCCCAGGGAGGTGGCGGTCCCCCGGGGCTGCGTGGGGGCTCTGAGCCCCCCGTAGTTTATTTTCAAAGCCCAGGGAGGTGGCGGTCCCCGGGCCAGCGTGGAGGTATCGGGACCCCCTGCTTTTTTTATAGCCCCGGGGAGGTGGCTGTCCCCGGGGCTGCGGGGGGCCATAGTGCCCCCACATAGATTAGAATTAGCCCCACGGATGTGGTGGTCTCTGGGGCTGCGGCATTTCTGCAGGATTCGCTTTTTTGGGCCCTGGGGGTCCTTCTGGGACACCCTGAGCAGGCCTAGGGGGTCAGGGTGTTTCTACCCTGACCCCTTTTCTTGTTTTATATCTTTGTATCTCTGTTTTCTTGTGACTCAGTTCTACTGAGACACAAGATATCTGCCAACACTTCCTGGTTTGGAATGTTGGCAGCCAATCACAGAGTAGCTCGTGGTTGGGAGGGTTCGTGAACTCACCACTGCCCCAGATATTTAAACTTTTATTTTTTCAAATTCTCAGCAACTACTAAACAGAGTTACACCAGTTAAAAAAAGGTCGCTTTCAAAACAAAGCACTATCATTTTGCTAAATTTGGGGAAATTCCGTTCAGCAGTTTCGGCTGTAACCTTGCCCAAATTTCTTATGGAAAATTGATTTTTTTACTCTTATTTTTTGAATTTGTCAGCAACTACAGAATGGATATACACCATTCAAAAACAAGGTTGCTTTCTGAACCAAGCACTACCTTTCTGCCACATTTGGGGTAATTCCGTTTAGCAGTTCGGGCTGTAGCCTGTCTCAAAATTTCCTATGGAAATTAACATGGGAAAAACTTTTTTTTTGGACCCCCTTTTTGTCTCCCGCTTCACGAATCACCCCAAATGTTCAGGACAGGAGCTGAACTAGATAGACTTTTTTGGGGAAAATTTTGTGAAGATTCGAGATATATATATATTATGAAGGCAGGGCGAGCTTCCACAAATAAAAACTAAACTTGCTCACTGCAAACCTTGGGTCGGCTCCTCTTTCCTTGCCTTGAAGCGCTCCGGTGTACTTTGGAGTTCGAGGGTTCCTGGATTTGATGTGTTGCATACCTTCGACCGTTTTTTGGCTTCTCCGGTCTGAGCTGACCCCTCCTTCATCTTAGTGGCGGAATGGCAGGAAGCTGCGACCTCTGGTGCCCCTGAAGTCATTCTCAACTCTTGTTGGAGAGATATCGTTCCAGCCCACGGATATTTGCATTTGACACCAACTAGCTGAAAACGGGGACGGAGCAACAAGACGGCTGTTTTGTTAGCGTCCTTTTTCCACTGCAGCAGAGGTGTCGGCCACACAGTCCGAAGAAGGAGTACACTGCGAGGGCCTCAGGGTGCGGACCACCACGGCAGGCTCCCTTGAGACCCGTGAGTACTCATCAGCGTTTGTACATTTTTGAAGCTATTCGCCATGTCAGCTGACGCTAAGAGGGGGAGAGAGCTGGCAGTCCTTGATTTGTTTGATGACTCCCCAGCTGGGGGGTCATGTGTGACTACGGCAGCTAATGCAGGCAATGAGGGCGGCAATAACCTACGTGACAAAATAAAGAAATTGAACAAACTGATGCACAAAGAACAAGGCAAATGGTGGGAAAACCGGTCCCTCAGCAGATATTTGGAGGTTAACCGGGTTCCCAGGGGATTAAGAATCATGCTCGCTCCAAGCTATGAGGCTCTGGATCCAAACATGTTAAAAGACTGGGCCGAGTGCAACCTGGAATCCTCCCGCCGTCTCATGACCATCTTGGTACAATACGCAGAAAGTGATCGGGCTGCTTTGGAAGCACAAATTGATGCAATTAATTCTGAAATAGAAGCAATGGATTTGGGCAACTCAACTGAGTACATTAAATTGAAAGATGACATGCTGGCCAGATTAAGCAAGGAAGAGGAAGTGATTAAAAAAAGAAAAGCATACAAATTTCAAAGATATAAGGTAGATTATTAAGAAGGGTGAATTTTCATGTTCGCCAAAAAATATGATGCCATTAAAGCAGCTGCCTCCAAGTCCTCTGTCATTACCTTTTCATCCAGCCATCTGGCACCTATCCCTGCGTCTGTGCCATCTGGGAGCTCGTCTAGGTCCGACTTAAGCTCATTATGTGATAGTGGGTCAGAGACAGATGCAGCGAGAAGCAATGCTCAGCTGGTGTTTACCCGATTTTCGTTGGCACAAGAAGTGGACTGACTGCGCCAAGATCGACGCGATACCTTGCGTCCACGGAGACCCCGGCAGCAAGGAGGACAGCAAACAACTTCAAGCGACGCAAACGCAGGCAAGCCCGAAACAGGCACTATCACAAAAAAGAAAAAAACGTTCCAGAAGAAATGGAACAACAAGCGCAAGTAGCAGCACATGATTCTCAACCTCAATTTTCAGTTATTAATTTAACAGAGGTTGCACTCAGCAAGTCAGATTTGAACATTCTAGCATTATGACTTTCCCTTAGCCCCACTTGCAACTTTGACTACCCAAAAACAAGAATGGACCTGTTCAAATTTGTTTGCAAATTAAAGTTACAAAAACACTTTGCTTACAATAGAGCCCCTAAATCCCCCACAGCCATGGAGACAACCAGCAATATAGTGGAGCTGAATACTCATGATTTGCGTGCAGTGCATAACTTGGAATCATTAAGATCGGAGCAATCCAGTTCACAATGCACAGAGGAACTGGCTGGATTAAGTACTGCAGGGATGACAAAATTTAAACCCCGGTACACCTTTACACCAGTGATGATTCATGACAATATAGATGTATTTCATGAAATGGCTACTAAGGAAATCAAGAAATTACATGTCAAAGTCTTGAAAACCACTCGCCAGCAGGTTCGACGTAACATTTAATATACTAACCTGGTTAAGAGAATCCAAGGAGACAAAAATATAATTGTCTGCCAGGAGGACAAAGGCGGCAACGTCGTATTATGGCCTCGTATGTTATACTTACAGGAAGCCCTTTCACAATTAAATGATCCGTTGTGCTATCGGCGTTGTGGCAAGATTTCTGTTACTAAATCACAGACTGAATTTTACTCATTACTATTGGGATGGCGTAGTACTGGATTATTGAGTATGGAAGAACTGAAATTTTAAAAAAATGAGCATCCAATTATGCCAGTTTTTTATCTGATTCCCAAAATCCATAAGAACGCTAGTATACCGCCTGGCAGGCCTATCATCTCGGCTTGTGGAGGGTTACTGGAAAACACGACCATTCACATTGACTCTTTTTTACAAGATATTGTGAGTGGTTTACCTTCTTTTATTCAAGACTCTGGTGATTTCCTTAGAAAAATCAGTAACATCAACTGGGACCCTGAGTGTTGGTTAATAACATTGGATGTCACATCCCTCTATACGAGTATCCATCATCAGGATGGGGTTAGAGCAATCCAATATTTTCTTGATTTTAGACCAGCAACTATGTCACAGCACAACAAAATGTTAATTGCCATGATTAATCATTGTTTGAACAATACCTTTTTTATGTTCAATAAGCAGTACTACCAACAGGTCAGAGGAGTTGCCATGGGGGCCTGTTTCTCTCCCATTTATGCCTGTTTGCACATGGGCTACTGGGAGAGACAGGTCCTCCATGGTGACTTCAAAGACATTTGCTGCAATAATATCCTGCAGTGGTTCCGATATATTGATGATATATTTTTAATCTGGGGCGGGTCATTGGAGGAGGCAGAGACATTTGTAAAAAATATCAATGTCAATGTGTTTAATCTTGAGTTCACTGCCAATATAAGCCGCACAACAGCCTATTTTCTTGATGTAGAAATGTTGATTGTAGATGACCACATTCAAACTAAACTGTACAGGAAACCAACGGCCGGCAACACCTTGTTGCATGCCACCAGCCACCACCCACCCCATCTTATACGCAGCATCCCCTACGGGGAGATGCTGAGAATAAGACGCATTTGTAGTACAGATAAGGAGTGTGAGTCAGCCCAGCGAGCTAGCCATAGCAGATTTTTGTCCAGAGGCTATAAAGAGAAAGACCTCAACAATGCAATTCGCAAAGCCAATGCACTATCTAGACAGGAGGCACTGATATATAAGAAAGATAAGAGCAAGAGCCATGGGGAGCCCCACCGGCAAACCAGATTGATCTGGTCTTTCAATAAACAACATGGTGCATTGAGAAAAATTGTCAACAAACATTGGAACCTCATCCGTAATGATCCAACAATCGGAGAGAGTATGCCAATAAAACCTTTGATCACCTTTAGAAAAGCCCGCTCTTTGGGCGACGAGTTGGTCAAATCTAGCCCTGAAATTAATGCCCCTGTCAATTGGCTTAACACGAGCATAGGGTTCCACAAGTGAGCGACTTGCAAAGCCTGTAAGCACGGTGTTAACAAAACTGAGTTAACCAACCCTTTTTCCGATATTCCTCTCAGAATCACTAAGCAACTCACGTGCAAAACAAAGTTTGCAATCTATGTGCTGGAGAGTCCCTGTGGCCTGCGATATGTTGGGAGCACCAAGTTGCAGGTTCACAAGCGGATACTCCAGCACATTAGGGCGATTGGCCCATTAAGGAGGGGTGGTGATAGGGAAGCACTCTTGCGCCTCACTGAAACAAAATGTATCCTAAAATTGGACAGTAAGACCCCGGGTGGCCTCAACGCCACAGAATATTTCTACACTTGCCTTTGATTCACTCTAGAGGGTCTTGACATCTAATCTTGATGATATGTAAAATAAATGACTCAGCCTAAATAAAAAATTGGTAGTAAATATGGAAAAGACTAAAATCCTATGTTTCGGCAAAAGTAAGACCCGGTTCCCTTGGTATTTGGGTACGGAACTTCTTGAGAGAGTATCGGAATATAGATATTTGGGTGTATGGTTTACGAGTAACCTGAATTGGACCACCCATCTGGAGGCTTTAAAAATTAGGGCAGCAGCTTCTATAAAGGGCTTAAAAAGGTTTAATAGCTTTTACGGAGATTTGTCAGACGGGCCGGTTATTAAGGCCTATCTGGCAATGGTCCCCGCGCAATTCCTATATGGATCAGAGGTTCTCCTCCTCAGTGGGAAAAAAGGTTGGGATAAAGAGGAGGGTATGATCCTGAAAAGCTTATTCTCGTTACCTAAATCAGCTATGGTACAGGCAGCAAGATTGGAGATGGGAGTCACTTCCTGGGCAATTACAACCAGGATGGCACTAATACGGTTTTGGCAGCGTCTGGAGATAGGGGAGGCGCCCAGAAAAATATCACAGTGGTGTAGAGAGGAAATTACCTCCAGTGAGTTATCATGGGCTAAAGAAGTCAGACTCTCATTAAAGGAAGCTTATGGGAAGTTAGGAATAGAACTAGATGCCCAGTTAGGACACACCAATATAGGCAAAAAAGAACTACGGTCGTTGGGAGCGGATGTGTCCCGTACTTGTGATCACGAGTACCTTCGGCAAAAAATATCAGTGTCCCATATGATCCAAGTATGGAATTCAGAAGATCATCCTTACCCGTACTTGGATAGGCTGCCGAATCAGAAATTAAGAAGAGAGGTTTTAAAACTGAGAATGGGTGTAAACCCCTGTTATGTAAATACCAGGGTTAAAAACCTCATGATTAATAGTAATGGTAATTGCACATGTACATTAGGCTCCACCTGTGACATTACTCATGTTTTATTAGACTGCAGGAGGACCCTTGATATACGTAAGGAGATTTTAGGCCCGTTATTCAAAAATTACAGGATTACGAATAGGAAGCAGGCTGCAGAGCTCCTGGTGGGGATGGGAAACCTGGATATAGCCTGCGCCTTGGGGAAATACATGATTCGAGTTAGGGAGCTCCTCCAGAATACAGAGTTATAGGCATATGTTATCGAGACTGTACTCTAATGTATGTATTATGTTTGGAAGGTCTAGTCAGATATGTTTTCTCATGTGTTTTTAACATCTCAGGAGGATACTGTTAGAAATAATGTTGCCAGGGTTATCCTCCGGGAAATGACTGAATTGCAATTTTATAAATTTTAACTCGTGTTTTTATAAAGTTTATAAATGTATAGTGTATACTTTTATGGTTGTAATAACTCAAATAAAGTTTTAATGACTGACTGACTGACTCAGCCTGTTGACAGGCAGTCGAGTGTGGTGGTTGGTATATCTCCTATCTTTTTTTTATATATAAGGTCAGGCCGCTATATTTCTACCTTATTGCCTGGTTCTACTACCGTAGTCACTTGCTGAATATGATTTTCTAAAAAACAATTAGTCAACACTACGTGTTTGACTATTTTAAGTAATCACATATAATAATATTAAAATAACTTCACAAAAAAACTTTTTTATACACATGCACTTTTTCACTTTTTGCTGCACTTTAAGGGTTTTGCATAGAGGTTGACACAAAAACATGAGCCCACTGGGGCCACATTTTGTTAAAAAATAACTTAGCCACTTGCATATTTGCACAATACTGCCTTTTTTAGGCTATTTGGTTATCATACTTATTTGACACCATGTTATGTATAGTCAAATATTCGTTGCTGCATTTGCACTTTGTTGCTTGGCGTATTTTGCACATTTTTGAAGTCATTTTTGTATTTGACAAAATTATGAGCTTTTAAGATTTGTGTGTATTTTATGCCATTGTTAGTTTTATTTCCCTTGATAACAGACAATTTTATCTATATTGTAAGATAATTTATGCCCTCATTTAGGAGTAGACTTGAGTGCATTGTTCAGATTTCTTAACATTCTATATAGATTTGTTAATGTGTAGCATTGAGAGGCGTATTGTACATTCATGTGGTTATTATGTCCTCTTTTTGTGGCTTTTGAAAAATGCATTCGATTGACCAATTGCATCCCTTTTCTCTTGTTGCACTAGCACTTAATATAGTCCCCCCTCCCTCATTGGCGTCATGTGACCAAGGCCTCTGTGAAGGCCGAAACGTTATGATGGCAGGGCGAGCTTCCACAAATAAAAACTAAACTTGCTCACTGCAAACCTTGGGTCGGCTCCTCTTTCCTTGCCTTAAAGCGCTTCGCTGTACTTTGGAGTTCGAGGGTTCCTGGATTGGATGTGTTGCATATATATATATATATATATATATATATATATATATATATATATATATATATATATATATATATATATATATATATATATATATATATATATATATATATATATATATATATATACATATATATTTATATATATCCTTCACCAAAAAAGAATATGCTTGCACTTGCCCAGTTCAAAACTTGAGGTTTATTTTGAGAGGCTATTGCCAGCACTCCCCACACCTACGCGTTTCGACCAGCAGGTCTTGGTCACAGCGTGAACAATTGTTCTCCTACAATTTCCATAATTTATACCAGGTATCCATTTTAGCACATTATGATGCATTGTGGGTGTAGTAGTTACTAATGTTTCATATCACTTTTTTCATATTTTACTTTCTTATTTGCATTACATTTCATGGCAAATCGGCACATGAAATTATTGTGTACATAGTTTTCACATTGCCACTTTGTATCCAATTAAAGTATTTGCTGCAATTATCAACTAAATCATTGATATCTCTCCCCATATATTTAATTAGTATTAGGACAGTCCTAAACTATCCTCCTTAGTGGAGTTTCCTAATTTGTATCATAATTTGTTCAGGAATTGGTATTCCTTAATGAATGTATGGGGGTCACGTTCTACATGTACATATATATAAAGTCCAATACCCCTACATTAGAAAAGGGCCCGACACAGCCAGGGAGCAATCTCAAGCGGTTTATTCTCTACTGAGATAGAAAAACATAGTCCATAAGGATGTGAACCTATTGGCAGACACATTTCAGCAAAAATCAGCTTTCCTCAGTGCCGGTTCACCATTGAGTCATTTTCACCTGGGGTCTATTTGAATGTTACTGCTCCCACTCCCACTAGAGTGATGACTCAACCCCATCTTGCTCTTAATGGCACACTGCCTCTTTCTTACGGCCCCACGGGGCACAATACCTTGCCAGCTGCAGTGTGATATGCTAATTCCTAAAGGAAAGCCCATTAAGTAATCGGCTTGTTGATCACACAGTGGTGTCCCAACTTGATGCTAGCTCACAGGTAGGACACTTGTCACAGCAGTCAGTTTCGGATGTACAAGATTGCAAGGTGAGTCCACTTGAAAAGCCCTGCGGAGTGTATACTTCTTCCTCCCTCCCCTTTGCAGAAAAATGTTCACACTGTGGTTATTAACTGCTGGTAAGGGCTCTGCGTAGTATTTTCATACTCCTCACCAAGAAATGCCGTCTGACGCTGGGGCTGCGGCATTTCTGCAGGATTTGCTTTTTTGGGCCCTGGGGGTCCTTCTGGGGGACCTGGGGGACCTGGGGGTCCTTCTGAGTGAAGTAGTGAGGCTCACTGGTTAGAGGCGGCAGACCCGAGAGCAGAGGACGGCACGGGACCAGGGTTCGATTCCCGGCGCGGCAGGTTTCTGGACCAGGGTCAGCGGACTCGATAATTCTCTCGCCTCGGTGCCCACTCTGATCAGCGATCACACTCGGCAACTCTGGGCATTAGCTTGCCTCATCTTCACTAACGGCCCCACCAGACCGCCGGGGATGCCTGGTCTCACCCTGGAGATACCCACTAAGGGACCATCTCTCAGGGAAGCCAGGAAGGGTTTCGCAGCGGTCGAAGCGCCTTGGGACCCTACGGGTAAGTAGTGCGCTATATAAATGCCAATACATTTACATTTACATTTACATTCTGGGACCTCCGGAGCAGGCCTAGGGGGTCAGGGTGTTTCTACTATGCCCCCTTTTCTTGTTTTATATCTTTGTTTCTCTGTTTTCTTGTGACTCAGCTCTACCGAGTCACAAGATGGCTGCCAACACTTCCTGGTTTGGAATGTTGCCCACCGCTGCCCCAGATTTCGAAACTTTAACTTTTTTCAATTTCTCAGCAACTACTGAACAGATTTACACCATTTAAAAATAAGATTGCTTTCAGAATGAAGTACTACCTTTTTGCCAAAGTTGGGGTAATTCCGTTCAACAGTTCGGGCTGTAGCCTGTCTCACTTTTTCCTATGGAAATTAACATGTGAAAAATGCATTTTAGGACCCCCTTTTTCTCAGCCCCCGCTTTATGAATCAACCCCAAACTTTCAAGATAGGAGCTGACCTGGATATACTTTTTTGTGGGAGAATTCTGCCAAAGTTATTAGCAAATCAAAAAATACTTTTCCTATGGAAACTAAGTTTTAACTATAACTACCTACTGGTGACTGGTGAACAAAGCAGAGGTCAGGCTGAAATGCGTTGGTTCAAGTTCTTAAAAAATAAATTCAGCTAAATATCACCCAAGTCTGGAGTGCTGCGTCCTTGGTGTAAAATTGCTTTCTGGGCCATGATCCGGCCCCTACGCAGAGCTTGTGTGTATCTATATATATATATACACACACAAGCACACACCCACACAAGTGCTATCTGGGACATGAAAAGTGAATAATTTGAACTGGTAGGGTGCAAATAGGACCCCCCAGCACTGACTTTTGTAGACAGGGACTTTTATTTCATTCATGAGACTTTGACCCGGACCAGAAGGTATTAAGTTAGAAAAGGGGGAAGAAGGAGCAAGAAAATTACAGAAAAAAGTGATGAAGGAAGGAATCAGGAATGAAAATGCACCTGCAGGAGTGTGAGAAAAGGGAAGGAAATGTAGGGTGGTGGATAAAAGAGACTTGCTAAACACTTTTGGCACCACCACTTAGTATTTTCCAAATGAATCAGTTGACAAGAACTACCAATAATAAGGGATTTTGCTTTGAGTGAGAAATCCACTAAACCCCCTCTTGAACTTTTGCTTTTACAATCCCCCAGACTGCATTTGAGGTTTCCAACAGAAATCGCTTTTTACAAAACTAACATTAACTGTGTGTGACTGAAGAGCTGGCAAACAACCACACTGCAGTACATTCAACTACTATTTAAATTTTACATCTTAACATTGCTTCCACATGCCAGTGGTTAGCAGCAGGTTTATTGCAGCATGCTGTGCATAGAACATAAAAAGTAAATAACATGGATATCCTAATACACATGATATTACTAATCATTTTGTAAAAACAGCAGTCTTTGCTTAGCTTAACCGAGGTGGAGAATGGCCAGAACTCTTAGAAGTATATTGATCTAATATGTCCACATTTCCTGTCAGCATTTTCATTCCCTGTTCACTACAAACATAGATTAATGATTGTGAGAGATTTTCTAATGTATACATAGTCTCATAATGCAATAAATGTAATGGCAGAAAAGACTAATGAGATAAGATTCATGGAAAAGCAATCTGTGGAAAAGGAACATAAATCATCCAAATCATAAGAGGTGCAACAGGATTCATTAAAGAGAATGGACAATTTAAATATTCTACTGTAAGAAATTGGGTTGTTGGCTGACTGCAGTGTGAGTCCTAATCAAGCAGCAACTACAATCAGTAAAGCATAAGCAAACCCCAGAAAAACCTGTGCTCAGAACAGTCAGGCTTAACTTAGAGACAATGTGTACAGTGTTTGTGCAACACTACAAACACTAACACCGTGAAAGCACACCACAAAAGCATACCACACCAGGTTAGAAAAATAAAGTAATTTTCGATAAATAAAATAAGACAAAATACAACCAGTAGCGCTGCAGATAAGCAATTTTAAAGGTATAAGTAAAAAAGGCACCAAAAAGCGTGCACTGTGGATAGCTTGTCATGCAGGACTGTAACAAAGTCCAAGCCGACTGCAATGGAGCATGGACCGGTTACAGGAATGCAGCTAAGTCCCCTGAGCACCTTAAATTCTGATTTGTGGAGCATTGCAAGGCTCAGCATCGATGTTGCACAGCCAAAGTGATGCATTGGTTCTGAAGTGCGGCAAGGCTGCGATGCAATGTATTGCATTGTCATCAAGAATCCCATCAACGAGGGCTTGTGATGAGAAGTCTGGCACGAGGATGCTTCGAGCAGTTGAGGGGAGGTGTCCGTTCTTAGAAGTTGCAGGGCTGTGATGCGGAGTACAGCATCGAGGATGACGTCAATGAGGGATGCGAGGGTGGGTACATTTTACCCCTCCATAGTCCAATGTTTCTCTACTGTTGCACGGACTGGAGTTGAAATAGTGAATTTGACCTCTTTGGCCTCCAACGCTTTCCTTACTTTTGCAGAGACTGGAGTGGGAATAGTAAATTTAACCCATCCAGAGTCCATCGCTTTCCCTACTGTTGCACAGACTGGAGTGGGAATTGTAAATGTTACCCCTCCGATTCCAATACTTTCCCTACTGCTGCACTGAGTGGAGTAGGAACAGTAAATTTGACCTGTCTGGAGTCCAATGTTTTCCCTACTGTTATACATACTGGAGTGTTAATAGCTAATGTTACCCCTTCGTAGTCTAACGCTTTCCTTACCATTGCACAGACTGGAATGGATATAGTATATTTTACCCCTTTGAAGTTCAACGCTTTCCCTCCTGCTGCCAGATGGTAGTGTGAATAGTAAATGTTACCCCTCCTGAGTCCAACACTTTCCCTACTGTTGCAGAGAGTGGAGTGGGAATAGTACATTTGACACCTCCAGAGTTCAACATTTTCCCTACTGTTGCACAGAAAGGACTGAGAATAGTAAATGTTAGCCCTTCAGAGTCCAGCGCTTTTCCTTCTGTTGTACAGAGTGGAGGAGAAAGGTAAATTTGACCTCTCTGGATTCCAATGCTTTCCCTACTGTTCCACAGACTGGAGCGGGAATAAAACATTTTACCTCTCTAGAGTCCACCGCTTTCCATACTGTTGCACAGACTGGAGGAGGAATATTACATTTTACCCCTAAGTAGATCAGGGCTTTCCCTACTTTTGCCGGAGTAGAGTTGGAACAGTACAATTTGAAGAGGAATTGATTCCCCAATTTAAAACGCGACACAGGGCGTGTTTGCACACATGTTACTGCAGGCCCGCCCCCTTCCTTCACCAGTGTACAAATATTCCTCTAAAATCAGTCGAACTCCGAATTCCGATTTACTCACCTGTTATCAGGAGAGAACTCAGTGCTGCATCTTTTAGCCCAGCACTGACCCTGAAAAGTAATTATAAGCATACTTACCAGTAACTTGTATTTCCTTCCATAGGAATCTATTATGTGTTTTTCATCAGAAAAGTTTCTGTCGATTTTCGAAACGTCCAAATATTCCTCTAAAATCAGCCGAACTACAAATTCCGATTTACTCACATGTTATCAGGAGAGAAGCCAGTGCTGCATCTTTTAGCCCAGCACTGACCCTGAAAAGTAATTCTGAGCGAACTTACCAGTAACTTGTATTTCCTTCCATAGGAATCCATTGTGTAGTTTTCACCAGAAAAGTTTTTAAGTGTCAATTTTTGAACGAACAAACATTGCTCTAAAATCAGCCGAACTAAGAATTCCTATTTACTCACCTGTTATCAGGAGAGAACCCAGTGCTGCTTCTTTTAGCCCAGCACTGACCCTGAAAAGTAATTGTAAGTGTACTTACCAGTAACTTGTATTTCCTTCCAAAGGAATCCATTGTGTGGTTTTCAGAAGAAAAGTTTCTAAGTGTTGATTTTTGAAACGTAAAAATATTCCTCTAAAATCATCTGAACTACGAATTCCGATTTAGTCACCTGTTATCAGGAGAGAACCCAGTGCTGCATCTTTTAGCTAGAAAAATACAACAAAAGTGCCCACACCAAATGAATTTTCAAACAATTATTTTAAGAGCCAAAATAAAAAAATTATTTTTAGTTTGTCTGGGTACTTTTATTTATACCCTTCTGACTTGCACAATTCTTTTTATAAACTCTTTCTGTCTCGTTTATGAATGAAAAAAGAAACAAGTATACATTCAAAGCTATTTACACTAATATACAACACATATACATACTACATGACATTACTTAATACACAATTGAGTACAAAACATACATCCTACATACAATACAAACAATATATCTTAATGCATTTGTATTCAATCAGTATTTAAAAATTACTTTTAAACAAAGTCAAAAAAGGAGACATTTTCACCAAATAGTGACCAATTTTAGAACTAGCAGCCGCTAGTCCTCATAATCAATGATATTATTTGCTCCTTGGGTTTTTGCCGACGAGTTTTGAATCCAAGTAAACTATTTCCTGGATTCTCATCAGGGCTTTGTCACTTACCTGCAATAGGTGTAAACAACAATAAAGGTGTATTTGTTGATTGCAAGTTGCCTCTCTCATCCCCCACACACTGCCACCACCGGGTAGTTCTATATATCTACCTGCAAGATTTGGGCCAACTGTCCCTTCTTGAAACTCAAATTTGTCGTTTTTGGCTATTTGGCTGTATCAATGATTCCTATAAAAAAGGGGGAATTTTTAATTCCAATTAGGCTATACGTTTTTTATGTATTCTGTTCAAGATACCACTCGAACTGACAGAAGTGTTCATACTTTTGTTTAACTGGAGAGTGGCTCAGTTTGTTCATGGCCCATGAACCGTTATTTCCTTCTGCTCGTGATCTATTGGGACACATATCATAGGATGACTTGTATTGGCCCACAGTCACATATTTCATGTCCATGGTGTTTAAATATGAGACGTACCTTCTTAACTATGATGAGGACCGTCTTTTTCTTATATCGCTTCTTTTACCAATGGCACAACGTATTCTATCTTGGGCGGGCGGGTAAATATATGATCAAGAATTCAATGTTTGACCGACAATCCTGCAGCCCCACCCAAACGGCAAACATATGTTAGTTATAGTCTGCCTACCTGATCCTAGCCGTGGTCCCGTTCTCGACCGGGCGTCCTCTATGTGCACCACCCGCGTGTGTCTCGCTTGATCCTAATGCGTAAACAAACACGCATTAGTTGATTTTGATCTACGCGCTCGCGCGCATCCACATATTTAATGGGGCTAAGGGGAAGGGAGAACACATTACCTCTCTCTCCCAGCCCAGTCTAGTCTCTGATTCCACCGCAACAGCGGCCATCTTGGAATCATTTAATATATGTTTTGGCCCAACGCACAAGGATCATGGTACTCGTAGTTTCTAGTATTTCGATTAGCGATTCTTAAGGTCTCTTGAGGCTCATGTATGCTCCTATGAACCCTCAGTGTTTGTTTTCAGCCGGGTATTGTGTTAAAAAATGGTCCATCAAGTACGTTTTTCAATTAAGCACTTACCACAACACAGAATTGTGGGGTTTGTGTTATCTCAGTATTAAAGCTCCAAGCTAATCATATGTCAAGGGCATCGTTTGGCCTGCACTTTCATAACCTAGGGCCAGATGTGGGTGGCCATTTACCGACCGGTAACGGCCGATTTCGGGCGTTACCGCCTGGTAAATGGTCATTTGTGATATAGGGGCCCTATTTTACCGATTCGGTAAATTTACCGAATCGGTAAAATACCGAATCAGTATTTTTACCGATTCAGTAACTTGGAGATGTAGGTGGGACTCTTCTGAGTCCCACAGGCCTTACTGAATCAGTATTTTACCACCCAATCCAATTGGGTGGTAAAATAGCGAATCCAGGTGTGCATGCACATGTGTGCATGCACACCTGTGCCATGTGACAGACAGACATCCCCTTAGGGCATGTCTGTGTGCCACATGTCACACTTGCCTGAATTTGGGGTGCTAGAGGGTGTCAAAGTGACACCCCCTGCACCCTTGCAACATTTGTTATTTACGGAATCGGTAAATACCGATTCGGTAATGCCCATTGATTCCTATGGGCTTCAATGCCCATAGGAATCAATGGGCATTACCGATTCGGTATTTACAGAATCGGTAAATACCGAATCTGAACGATTCGGTATTTACCAAATCTGAAATACCTACATCGCCTCCCCTTCATTTTACCACTTCCTAAATACCGATTCGGTATGATTCGGTATTTATGAAGTGGTAAAATGAATTTACCTACATCGGGCCCCTAGATATTTCAGACAAATTGTTGAGGCCGGTTTGTGTCGTAATAAATTTTAGAACTAAATATGCCTCCTTCTGTAACAGCGCTCTCTCCACATTAGCAGGGCGTTTCGTTTGATTCATACTGAATAAGATTGACCATTTAAAGTCATTCTCTCCATGCCCCTTTTCCTCAAACTGTTCCACCATTGGGGCAGTCACTTCCTTCTTTTTTAACCTAGATCTATGTTGGGTAATTCTCATATTGACTTGTTTTACAAATGCAGATCTTATTACATGGGCAAGTGACTACATAGACAACATTTCTAGTTATGCAATTTGAGAAAGCAGAATGTTTCCATTTCACACCAGCATGTTCAAATTCACTTCCTTCGATAGTAGTCAGACAAGCCACACAATTCCCACATTTGTGATGTCCCTCCACTGGTTTCATATTCCATTCTTTTAGCCCAGCACTGATCCTGCAAAGTAATTCTAAGGGTACGTACCACTAACTTGTATTTCCTTCCATAGGAATCCATTGTTTGGTTTTCACCAGAAAGGTTTTTGTGTCTATTTTCACAACTAAAAATATTCCTTAAAAATTGCCTATATGACTTAAACGCATTCTTTTGACTGTTTTCAGGAGATGCACCCGTGCTGGATCCAGGTCCCACCACTGAGTAAGTAAAAGTAACGTTAACACTACTTACCTGATAAGTGAATTTCCTCCCACAGGATAACATGGGTGGGTCTATGTGAAAAAGTTTCTAAGTGTCAACTTTTAAAATACAATAATATTCCTTACAAATCACTACTGTAACCAAAATGTTTTTACTCAACTGTTTACAGGAGATATCCCAGGACTGAATATAGGATCTTGTCTTGTGGTTAGAAAAGTAGTTCAAAAAGTAACTACTTGCATTTAACTAGAAATTCACATTGAGCTCAATGTTGCATTGTGTCTGAAATTGTGTTGCGCATTACAACAACTGTAACTATTGTACTTAAAAGTATATTGCCTATTTGCAAAGTATTTAAACTAAAGTAATTCATTCTAAGAAAGTATATTTTGTAATGTAAAGTATAATGTAATTATAATGTCATTTAAAAAAATTGTCATTTACAAAACCTTCGAAATTCACTGAAAAAACCATAGGTTTCAGGCCTGATATAGTTAGGAATTCGCATTTAAAAATCCTTTGAAATTCACTGAAAAAACCATAGGTTTCAGGTCTGATATATTTAGGAATTAGCATTTAAAAAACCTTAGAAATTCACTACAAAAATCATAGGTTTCGGGGGTGTTATAGTTAGCTGGACATTTCACTCGTACAAAACCATTGAAATTCCTCCGATATAGTTAGTTGAACTCACTATATCTCGCGCGCCCGCAATCCACTGCTGATGATGTCACATATTACATCATTCATGACATGGTCAGTGACATCACTGATGACATCTTAAATGACATCATTGATGACATCACTGATTACATCATCCACGTGACAATCAGATACACCTCATCATACACTAGTATAACCTTTCATCACTCACTGTAAAATACAGAGTACCGTATTTGAATCCATTGACTCACCAATACCAGTTTCTAAAAACCCAATCAGTGATTCCTAGATCTATACACACATCTGGTCATTAGCATTTAAAAAACCTTAGAAAACCTTAGAAATTCACTGAGAAAACCATAGGTTTTAGGGGTGTTATAGGGGTGTTATAGTTAGTTGGACATTTCACTCATACAAAACCATTGAATTGAATGCGTTTAAGTCATACAGGTGATTTTAAAGGAATGTTTTTAGTTTGTGAAAATAGACACTTTTTTGGTGAAAACCAGACAGTGGATTCCTATGGAAGGAAATACAAGTTACTTGTAAGTATGGTTAGAATTGCTTTTCAGGGTCAGTGCCCGGCTAAAAGATGCAGCACTGAGGTCTCTCCTGATAACAGGTGAATAAATCGGAATTTGTTGTTTGGCTGATTTTAGGTGAATATTTTAAAGTTTCTTACTCAGTGGTGCATCCTGGATGGAGCACTGGTTCATCTCCTGTAAACAGTTGAAAGAATGCGTTTAAGTCATATAGGCGATTTTTTAGGAATATTTGTAGTTTTTTGAAAATAGACACTTAGAAACTTTTCTGCTGAAAACCACACAATGGTTTCCTATGGAAGGAAATACAAGTTACTGTAAGTACGCTTAGAATTCCTTTTCAGGGTCAGTGCTGGGCTAAAAGATGCCGCACTGGGATCTCTCCTGATATCAGGTGAGTAAATCGGAATTCGTAGTTCAGCTGATTTTAGAGGAATATTTGCACAATGGTGAAGGAAGGGGGCGAGGTCTGAGGTTACGTGTGCAAACACGCCCTGTGGCGCATTTTAAGTGATTAAGTGCCCTTGAATCCTGAGGTCCCCTGGGGGCCAACTAGCCCACCAGGTACCTACAGTATGCGCCAGGAGGCGTACTGAGGCCACGCCCCTTTCAAAACACTCTGCAACGCAGCTCCCTGACGCTTACTGGAGGTAGCTGGTGGGCTAGTTGGCCCCCACGGACCCTCAGTATTGACAAGGAATTAATTCCCCAACTTAAACCGCGCCACAGGGCGTGTTTGCACACATGTGAACTCAGGCCCCGCCCTCTCCCTTTACCACTGTGCAAACGTGCCCCGTGGTGCATTTTAAGTTGGGGGATTAACTCCCCTTGCATCACTCGTTTGGTTCTCACGTACAATGACAAGTCAGCTAACATCCAGAAGATAGTGGCTAAACAATGGGATATCCTGAAATGTGATAATGTCATTGGAGGTGACATCCCTGATAGACCGAAAGTGACGTACAGGAAAGGGAGAAGTCTTAGAGATTTGTTTGTACATAGTGATGTCACAACATACTCTGTAGGATCTGAACATGGCCTCAAGGGATTCTTCCCTTGCGGCCATTGCAAGGCCTGCAAGAACAGCTTCTTCACCAACATGGTTGACTACAATGGCGTACACAAGGAAATCCAACAATTTCTGACATGCAGCACTACACATGCTATCGCTATATATGTGATTGTATGTCCATGTGAACGCTGGTACATTGGGAGCACCATCTTTGCAGCCAAAAAACGCGTGTTAAAGCACTGTCGGGCCATAAAAAAAAATTATGAGAAATACCCAGTAGCACAACACTACATGGAGGAACACTTCTCTGATGCATCAAAAGTAAGATTCTTCATATTGGAGCAAGTTCAGAGGAACCCCAGAGGGGGGAACACGGTCCTGAAATTGAGGCAGAAAGAATCTACATCCATAGTGGACTTCCAAACAAAAGATCCAGGCGGATTGAACCAGAATGAGGAACTAGCAACACACCTCAGAGTAGTCCCTGGTACGTGTTCCTTGTTATGGCACTACCCCGATTTTGCCCTCCCAGACCTTTACTTGCTATGTCCATTATCCCTACATATCTTTCCGCTCCACCCTCTCCCGTCCCTCCTCCTCCCCCTCTTTCCCCCCTCCCCCCAAATCTACCCCCTTCCTTCTCTCCCCTCCCCTCCCTTTTCTCTTATACCTTCCAACCTAATCCCCTTACCCTGATGTCTCCATCAGCCCTGTGGTCTCCCAGAGTAGCTGCCCCTCCAAGTAGTGTGCACAAAATGAACACAATTGCTGAAATGTTAATGTTTTTAAGTGCACTCCTTTCATATATGTTTAGTTACATCTTCTGTTTCTTTCTTTTTGACAGGAAAATGGACTTGGCTTACTCACCGTATTCACTTGGCACGGGCCTAGGTTCTCTTTTCACGAGCACACTGAGCACGTTTTTACTGATGAGCATTGCTGCAGTTTATAGCATTGTATATAAGGCAAGACATTGGAGCTTCATCATGTGTGGTAATGTTTCACCCGTGGCATACAGCGTGTGTGGTGCCTTGAATGCAGTGCATCCAACAGGATCTGTGCACTAATGTATTTTACATGATAACTGTTGGTATGCGGATGCCCGAACATCAACATGTGTGGCATGCCGCATTTGTGTCATAGAGCAGGCATGACGTGGAGAGCATAAGATACTTGATATGATCTTAGCACCAAGGTATTTTACATGGTAATTTCTCCCCCTATTTTCGCTATGGGAATTCCAGCTGTCACTACTCTATGGCCACATGTCCACAATCTTGTGGAACAGTCAAAATTCACAAATGCAATGTAGCGAGTGACACGCAACACTCTTAGCCAATGGCTAAACTTCTACAGGAAGGCGTTTCCAGCATCTGATTTTAGCCTTCCACTGAGAATAACACGCATATCCGAGATTAGCTGGTATGCGTTTTAAAAATAATGTATGCACGCATGCCGATGTTCATGCATTATATTGTTGACAAATGTTTAATTTGAGTTATTGGATTTACTTTATACTTTATTTCGTTTCTCCTTTTGACACATTTACAAACAGGGCAGGAATATTACTATGTAGTAAACCTCCCCGTTGTGTGACTGCGTTTGGAGAAAAACTCAACACGACATGTTAAGATGGTTGCCATATGTAAAGGCCACTGTAAAAATCAATTACAGTCCTGTTTCCATGTCTATGCCTTGCACTGTGCCGATCCAATTCTATGTCAGGACGGAGGCGAGGATTATGCAGTCCTTTCTTCTCTTTATTAAAATAGCAGTTCAAAGAAAAAACCAATCAGCACATCATAACTGAACCACAACTCCCATGAGCACATGGGCCACAGTGTCCATAGTAACCATCAGCCAATAACGATGCTGTCAGTAGTATAATTATCCATGACGTCCCTTCCTCTTCCTCTTTCTTCTCTGCTCGTCAGATAAGTCACCCTATTTATCTTTTCTGACGTACTGTGTTTTTTGTGACTATTGATGATATATTCTGTGCCTGTGCAATAAGCGCTTGTTCTGTAGTGCGCTTCTCTCTGATACAGCCTTCGGCAGCCCGACGCATGACAGGCGCTGCCTGCGCCGTCTCTGCCGAACGAACGCGGACTGTGTGGAGCGCGTCCTCGCGCTTCCTCAGTTCTGTGGGGCGCCACCGCTGGGGACAACGCTTTATCCTTGTGGGACGGCGCGCTGAGGCAGTGTATTGCCGGCCTCACCAACCCTCGCTCTGACACCGGCTCGGTGATTTCAAATGCGCAGTGTGCGCCACGCCATCTAGTGGCGGTTTTCAGGTACCGCACTTGGATTTTGACAGCTAGACTGTCAGAGCACCGGCGAGGGGGCTACCTTTTGGAGTTTAGGTTTAAGGTGTTTAGTGCGCTCACCCTCATAGAATGCAGTCTGCTGAGTAGTCAAAACCCCCCATTTAGGAGGCGGGAGAATTATGCTGCACCCAACCCTTGCCACCGGCGGTTGGTCCCGCGCTTTCTCAGGCACTGGACACTGTGCTAGCGCCCCTGCGGGAGAGAGTGGATGCCCTCACCCAAAGCATCCCCGGGGTGTTTGGTAACGCAGTGCCTGTTGACCGCGGACCCAAAGGTGCGCAGGGGGGAGGGAAAAAGTCAGCAAAGCGTCACGCGGGTCACCTGGAGGAGTTCGATCGCTTGAGGGACTCCTTCCGCAAGAGTGCGCGAACGCTTAAACATGTACCCTGCTGGGAGGGATTCTGCCCTGGAGATGATGGCGACGAGGTCACCCCGGACACAGACCAGGATGATGGTTTCCCCGTGGAGGGAGAGGGTGCTACCGAGGATGATGTTTCCTCGGAGGATGAGGATGAGTACACGAGGCAGCCCTGGCGCGCGGCGTCTCGTTCTTCGGGATCTAAGGAAGGGGATGACAGGACCCCCGATATGTTCGACCTGACGAGAATCTACCACGCGAGATCGTCGGAATGGACCCTTAATCCCAAAGTTGCAGCGTATGTGGCGGGCGAAGTGCGCCAACCTCTAGAGAAAGAGGTTAGGACCCGCATGCGGGGTGAGTGCCCTCGCCCGAAGCTGGAAGGCAGAGTGGCGTCCACCCCAGACATTGATGAGAAGCTCTATGCGTTCTTCGCTAAGTTTATGAAGGACCCTAGGAAGGGCATAGATCGTTTCTGGCGCAACTGCCAGGATAAGCTCCTGGACGCCGTGGGCCCCGTGACCCAGATCATCCAGTTAGCCGAGAGGGCCAAGGAAACGGGGACGGCGATGTCCACGGAGGTCGTGGCAGGTTGGGCACAGCAAGCCCTATGCTTCCTGGGTAACGCAAACTGTGCGTTGGCGGCGGAGCGGAGGAGATCCCTCCTCATCAAGAAAGATCCTAAACTTGGAGATTTGGCCACTTCGGAGGCAGGGCCTATTGCACAAGGCAAGCTGTTTGGCGAGCCCTTTCTTAAAGAGCTAAATAAGTTCATCACAACCTTCTCTGCTTTAGACAGAGCACAGTCGTCCATCAAGAAGATTTTTCCTGGACGGGTTTTTGCAGGGGCCGGAAGAGGACGGGGTCGCTCCTCCGGCCGCCAATTCCAGCAAGGCCCTAATAACAAAAACCAGCAACGCCGTAACAACAGCTGAAACGACGGTCGCCAAGGGAACTTCTACACTAGTCGAGGCGCCAGCAAAGAGCGCGGCAGAGGCTACCACGGCGGAACCAATGCACCGGGAGGCCCATCCGGTGAGTGTTACCCTTTTTTCCCCATCTGTTCTGGGGGGGGAGGTTACGGGATCATCTCCACAACTGGTACAAAATCTCCTCAGACCCTTGGGTGCTCCAGACGGTCAAGGGCTTTCGGATAGAGTTCTACGGCACTCCCCGTCAGAGGGCTCGCCCTCGCCCCTTGGTTTTTTCCTCAGAAGACAAGATTCTAATCGAAAACGAGGTGTCGGAACTCCTCAGGAAAGGAGCGATCCGTAGAACACGTCTTCACCCTTCGGGTTTCTTGAGCAACATTTTCCTAGTCCAGAAAAAGGACAAAGGGTTTTGCCCGGTTATCAACTTAAGGGAATTCAACGAATGGCTGGTTTACTGCCATTTCAGATGGAGGGAATCCATCTATTACGCGCCATTCTCCTCCAGGGGGATTGGATGGTTCGCCTGGACTTGAAGGACGCGTACCTCACGGAACCGATCTTTCCGCCTCACAGGCGCTTTCTGCAGTTCTTATGGAACGGGGAGGTCTTCGAGTTTCAAGCACTCCCCTTCGGCCTCTCGTCGGCCCCATGGTGCTTTACGAAGCTCCTTCGGCCAGTGGTGGAGACACTACGCGAGAGAGGCGTTCGGATTATCATTTATCTCGACGACATCCTGATCATGGATCAGTCGCCGGACCGGCTTCGTTCCAACTTGAACATGACTATTGCTCTGCTCCAGGACCTGTGGTTTGTGATGAATGCTCTGAAGTCCGAGCTTCTTCCGAAGAGACAGATGATTTTTCTAGGGTTCCTCATAGATTCAGAATCTGCTTGCCTCAGCCTTCCACAGCAGAAAGTGACCAAGATTCGCAAACAACTATCCCAGACCAATCGGAGGGACAGAATCTCCCTTCGGCATCTGGCTCGAATTGTGGGTCTCCTATCGTCCTCGATTCAGGTGATTTTTCCGGGCCCGTTGCACTACAGGGCCCTTCAGCGACTGAAAGCACAACATCTCAGGAAGGGACTCACATACTCTGAACTCACCTCCCTTAAGGAGGAAACGAGGACGGAGTTGCGCTGGTGGATAGAGCACATGAGTGCGGGGAACGGGAGAGCGATCTTCGGATCCAGCCGAGACCTGATCATCGAATCGGATGCCAGCAGAGCGGGCTGGGGAGCCCGATGCCGCAAGATCACGATGGGGGGCCGGTGGTCGGAGGAAGAGCACCAGCTTCACATCAACTGCCTGGAGCTCCTGGCGGGCTTCTTCGCGGTGAAGTCTCTGACCCAGAACCAGGTGTCGTGCTGCATCCTGCTGCGCATGGACAACGTGTCAGCGGTGCAATACATCAATCGCCTGGGGGGACCTCGGTCCCGGGCCCTAGCAAACCTGGCGAAAGACTTTTGGCACTATTACCTAGAGAAACGAATTTCGGTGTCGGCGGAATATCTCCCGGGCACGCAGACCTCGATCGTGGACTGGCATTCCAGGAACTTCCAGGATTTCAGGAACTGGCGACTGTACCCTGCCATCTTCCAGGCTTTACTGACCAGTTGGGGCCCGTTCTCGGTGGACCTGTTCGCTTCCCGACTCAACCGTCAACTCCCGAGGTTCGTGAGCTGGAGGCCGGACCCGGAGGCGACGGAGGTAGATGCATTTTTACAGGACTGGTTGCTGGAACAAGCTTACGCGTTTCCTCCCTTTCTAATGATTCCTCGAGTAGGGGCGCAAGTTCGCCGACAACAAGCATCGCTGGTCCTGGTGATCCCCTTCTGGCGGGCTCAGGCCTGGTTTCCCCCACTGTTAGAACTGTCGTGGGATTGTCCGATTCGACTGCCCTTGTTCCCTTCGTTACTTTCGGGACCCATGGGAGAGGGGCACCCGCTGATCCTTCAAGGGATCTTACACCTCATGGCGTGGAGGATTTCAGGGGACGTTGGCAAGACGGACGTCTTTCGACGAACACTGAGGAACTCATCAGCAGAGCTTGGGCCCCTGGTACGGTCAAGAGGTACCGATCGGCTTGGCAGCGGTGGGTCGTTGGTGTCTGGGAGGACACGCCGATCCCATGGGGGCCGATGTTACCCACATTCTAAATTTTCTAGCCGAACTGGCTCAATCGGGTTTGGCCTATCGGTCTATCAGCTCTTTCAGATCCGCCATTTCAGCGGGGCATGCCCGCATAGATGGAAAACCAGCGGGTGAACATCCTTGGGTTTGCAAACTCATGAAGGGAGTTAGGCTTTCCAAGCCCCCGGAACCCAGATATCAGAATCTCTGGCTTGTCAATATCATCCTGCGCTTCCTTTGCTCCTGGCGCGATAACCAATATCTGAACAGGAAGGAATTATCGTCTAAGTTGGCGATCCTTTTGTGCCTGGTCTCGTGTAAACGCGTCTCTGACGTGCGGGCACTGGATGTCACGGCACGGATGTTCACTCCAGAGGGAGTTACTTTCACGGTGGCTAGAAGGACCAAAACTAATATCAGATCGGTGTCCTACCCGACGTTCCGGATCAACCAAAACTGTGTGTGGTGCGCTGCCTCAAGGCATATGAGGACATGACGGTGGAGTACCGCCCTCCGGGAGTACGTCAGCTTCTCATTGCTCTGCAGAAAGCGTTTAAGGCAGTGTCGGCTCCATCCATCGCTAGGTGGGTCCGTTGGATCATGACCGAAGCAGGGGTGGATGTGACTAGATTTGGAGCACATTCCACGAGAGGAGCAATGGCTTCTAAAGCCATTCAGGTGGGCAGTAGGTTAGAGGACATCATGGCAGCAGCGGATCGGTCCTCGGAATCCACGTTCAAAAAGTTTTACTTCAAGCCCATCAATGGCGCAGCGGAACTGGTTGTGGATAAGCTTTGAAACTGCATAATCCTCGCCTCCGTCCTGACATAGAATGAAAAATTCTATGCTATGCAACGGGATGTGTTGAAACAGGATAATAAAGTGTGTACATGTTGTAGATCTCAGCTTGTTCACATTGCATGGCTTTGGTGATTCTTGTAAATGCTGTGTACTGCCTCTTTTTGAGCTCTTTCGTGAAAGAGGAACTGGATACCGGTCGTCTTGTTTGATTTAGGGCAAGACCAGAAGGATTGAAGAGCGTTCCTGGGGCTCTATCCTCACAGAGAAGAAGAGGAAGAGGAAGGGACGTCATGGATAATTATACTACGAACAGCATCGTTATTGGCTGATGGTTACTATGGACACTGTGCCCCATGTGCTCATGGGAGTTGTGGTTCAGTTATGATGTGCTGATTGTTTTTTTCTTTGAACTGCTATTTTAATAAAGAGAAGAAAGGACTGCATAATCCTCGCCTCCTAGTTTTACAAATGAAATCAAGCCTCTATGGCTGTTCCTCCATTCATTTCATTCCCTCAAAGGGCAGGGCTACGGAGCTCTCAGTGTGTTAGATGAGCAACTGAGGCTGCTAATGGAAAGGGGCGACCATTCGGTCCCCCCGAACGTATGGTGGAGTACCTCGATCCCCCCGGGAGGCCATCTTGGGTGGGAGGCGAGTCTCGGCTGGTATGCCCGAAGCGGCGTAGCCGGGGCGCGCCTTTTTCCCGCCCTGGAGTGGGTTGTCCTAGACACTGACGCGGCCGGCCACGCCCAGGGAGGCAGGCGGAGGCGGGTTTACGCCCGCCCGAAGACGGATAAAAGGAGCAACAAGCCAAGAAAGCATCCTCTTGTTCCTGTGCTCTGAAGCTGCACCTCCCCGCTGCACGTGAGCTCGAGACGGAACGAAGAGCCAATTTTGAGCGTTGTAATTTTTGTCTTTGTTTTACAGATATCTTCGTTCGAGAATGCCGGGCAAGAAGGTCGGAAAGCGGGTCGGGACCGATCAGATGCTCCGCATGCTCATAAAGGAAGTAGCCGATTTGAAGAAGCAGATGGCGGTAAAGAATGGGGAGGGAGGACCGAAGCGAATCGTCGGACCAGCATTGCCGGGAGTAGTCCCTAGCGGGAGAGGCAAGAGGTCCAGGAGGGGGGCACCTGGGGGGGAGGCCCCGGTTCCCGATACACCGATAGAGGAGCCTACCCCGGTTCCGAAGGAGGGGCATCCAATCCCCGTGGTAGTCACCCCCGTGAACGGAGAGGATGTGCCTCCCGAGTTGGCGGCACAACTGGCAGCGTGGTTGGGAAAAGATAGTGAGGGCACCACGGCTGACGACGCCAGGGCAGTAATGAGACAACTGCGGGAATCTAGAGAGGCTGCGAAGGCACCATCTTCTGTTCCCCCACAGGTTCCGGTGGCTGAGATTGCAGCAGGCGCGAGTTCGGCAGCAAGTACAGCACCTAGTTCAGGTAAGCGGCTACTGCCGATTGCGGGGGAGGGGTCTGTACCCTCACGAAGGGAGAAGGTGGCCCAGCATGTTCCACTTGAAATTAAGGAAAAGATTTGGGCCGATAAGTATGTGAACATGTTTTCTTTGCTTACTGACCATTACGAGATGGAGCATGTGAAGGGCCAAAAAGAGCTTATGCATCCGAGTGTTTGGCGCGCAAAAATGGCCGCCTTTAAGGTCGACGAAAACATAGGTACTTGGGGCAGAGCGTTTGGCATTTTTACCTCCATTATGGGTGAGCGAAGGCCTGAATTGTTGACGGAGTTGCCTATTTACCAGACACGTATCATGGAGTATTCTCTAGCATACGAGGGCAATCAGTGGTTTTGTTATGACAATCTTTTTAGGAAGGCTAAGGAGCACGACCCAGCGCTAACATGGGATTGTTATGACTCCATTTCTTGGCAAAAAATGGAGAATTCAGGCATGTTAAAAGTACCATTGTCGGGGAGTAACGGGGGTGAGTCTTCCCGCCAATCCTCTGGGACACCCTTTTGGACGGGTGCAGGTAACGAGCACCACTCGAAGTCGAGTAGCAACGCAGGTAAAAGGGGGATTTGTTGGAATTTTAACAGGGGAAAATGTACGAGGCCCCAAGGGGTCATGCAAGTTTAGACATGAATGTGGGGGGTGTGGACAGTCCTCCCATCCTGAGACCATGTGCAGAGCCAAAACGGGTGATAACGGTGGTAGGGGAAGCGCCAAACAGGTCTGAAATAGTCCGAGGGGCGCCTTTACCTACCCCGATTGATACCATGGCAATGATTCCTTGGCTCAACGAATACCCGGACCATGTCTCCGCTGGGGTGTTGCGAGACGGTTTTCCATATGGTTTCCGCATTCCAGTGGGGGATTTTCGGGGTGAAGCAAGTTGTAAGAACCAACTGTCGGTCCTGCAGCATACGGCAGTGGTACGGGTAAATATTGGGAAAGAGGTGACTCGAGGGCGGGTTGCCGGTCCATTTGATTTTCCACCAGTTGCTAACTTTGTTTGTTCCCCATTAGGGGTGGTCCCCAAGAAGGACCCGGGTGAGTTTAGGCTAATACATAACTTGTCAGCCCCACGAGGTCTTTCCGTGAATGATGCGATAGACCCGGAAGTGTGTTCGGTGCGGTACGCATCTTTCGATGAGGCCGTCGCCATGTTGAATCGCCTGGGGCCCGGGGCGCTGATGGCAAAATCAGACATCGAGTCTGCATTCCGGTTGCTCCCGGTACACACAGACGATCAGCGTCTTCTTGGTTTCATGTTTCAGGGCCGCTATTATAGGGATAGATGTATGCCAATGGGATGCTCTATATCTTGTGCTTACTTTGAAAAGTTCAGTTGTTTTCTACAATGGGTATTCACAAGAAAGACGGGTTTTCAGCATGTTATGCATTATCTCGATGACTTTCTGTTCCTGGGGGCAGCCGGGGACCCAGAATGTGGACAGGCTTTAAACGAATTTTGTGCCTTAATGAATCATTTTGGTGTGCCATTGGCACCAGGTAAGACTGTTGGTCCCTCGACTTCACTCGAGTTCCTGGGGATCGAGCTCGACTCGGAGGAGGGTTGTTTTCGGTTACCCAAAGAAAAAGTGGTAAAATTCAGGGCATCCCTTGAAACATGTATTCGAGTGTCTAAGGTAAACCTGCATCAATTGCAACAAACAGTGGGCCAGTTGAATTTTGCCCTCAGAGTAATACCAATGGCCCGCCCCTTTTCCCGCTCGATTGCACAAGCCATGGTCGGCCTGAAGGAGGGACACCACCGCACGAGGCTCTCTGCAGAGATTCGCCAGGACATGCGCATTTGGCTGGCATTCTTGGCGGATTTCAATGGTCGAATTGTCTGGAACAAACCGGCGGTGTCCTCCGAGGAGCTGGGGCTGTGGACAGACTCGGCGGGGAGTATAGGTTTTGGCGCCATATTCGGTACGCAATGGTCGGCTCAAAAATGGCCGTCATGGTGGCACGAGTGCGGGCTGACGAGTAACATTGCTTTTCTCGAACTCTTCCCTATTTTTGTGGCCCTGAAAACATGGCCTGAGGGGTTCCGGGATCACTCTGTGGTGTTCTGGTCTGACAACATGACCGTGGTTGAGTGTATCAATAGTCAGGCAGCACGTTGCAAATGGATTCTGAGACTGCTCAAGGAAATTGTGTTATTGTGTATGCAGTTGAATGTGCTCTTTAGGGCGCGACATGTCCCGGGGGTGTTGAATCAAGCGGCTGATGCACTTTCTCGTTTCCGTATGCAGGCCTTCTGGGGTTTTCTGCCCACAGCGGACCGGGTGGCGGCACCCTTTCCCGAAGCTCTCTGGTCTCTCGGTGCCCCGAACTACAAAACCTCGTGGGAGAGAGTTTAGCACCCAGGACAAGGAAGGCATATGAAGGGGCGTTTCGTTCCTATTGGTCCTTTTTGGGTTCTGCTAGGGGGGAGCTTTGGGGCCAGGAAGAGCTTGTCGTAAAATTTTTGCTGTCTCTACATCGGGCAGGCAAATCAGTAGCTACGGCCCAGAGGCATCGGGCCGCCATTTCCTTTATGGCAAGGGCTCATGGGATCCGGGACCCGACGGCGTCTTTCGTGGTGCAGAAAGCACTACGTGGGTGGCAACGCCTGGAGGGTCGCAGAGTACATCGGAGACACCCGATAGGCCTGGATAGGTTGGCCCTGTTATTTTCTGTACTCCCTGCGACATGTTCATCCCGGTATGAAACAGTGTTATTCCGAGTCGCTTTTGCGCTAGCATTCCATGGGGCTATGCGGGTAAGCGAACTGGTGGCGAAGAACAAGCAGGATGCGGTGGGGGGACTGTGCCGAGAGCACATTCAGGTTAAGGGGGAGACGATGACTGTCTCGTTTGTCAGGTCCAAGACCGATCAGGGTGCGATTGGGGACTGCATAATCATACATAGGATTCCCGGGTCTCCCATGTGCCCTGTTGTTTGCGTAGAGGAATATTTGGCGCAGAGGGTGGCATCATGGGGGGGAACCATGTTGAGACACGCTGATGCCACCCCACTGACGAGGTTTCAGTTCCAGCGGGTGCTTGCGATGTCAATTTCGGCCGCGGGCTTGAACCCCGGCGAGTTCGGGACCCATTCCTTTCGGATAGGGGCTGCTACTGAGGCTACAGCCAGGGGTCTGAGTGTGGAAAAAGTGAAACGTCTGGGGCGTTGGTCCTCGAATTGTTACAAAAAGTATGTGCGGTTGCACATGTTGTGAAGCTGTAATGATGTACTCACGCTTCTTGTTTTTGTTTGGTTTACAGTTTCGCAAGCTCACGAGGCGGGGCGGACTGTGCAGTCGACCCGACACCTGGGAACCAGCGGTCAGACATCACCGGATGCGGGAAAAGTGGTGTGGGTCGTGGGCCACTCATACGTAAGGCGTGCCGCGGACGTATTCAAAGCAGGTGACATGATTCACATGGCTGGGGAATACGGGTACAGGGTGACCTTCTACGGAAGGGGCGGGCTCTGTATTGACCAGTTTCAATCCTTTTTCGAGGGTTTGTTAGGGCGGACAAGGTCACCGCCGTCTATAATCATAGTCCATCTTGGGGGCAACGATTTGGTGGCCACTGGTAGACGACTTCTTCTCGAGGCAATGCTCTCCACTGTAAGTTGGTTGGCGAGAAGAGTTCCAGGGTGCACAATTGCATGGTCCCATATGATTCCACGGAAAGTGTGGCGGGGGGCGAATTCGGTTTCTGCTCTGAATCACTCAGTGAAGAAAGTAAATAATAAATTGGGTAGATTGTTTCGTTCAAGTACACTGCATTCTATTCCACATGGTTGTATTAAGGGGGACAGTATGTACCTGGGCGATGGGGTCCATTTGTCCCGGGTGGGGAATGAGTTACTCATAGGAGACCTCATAGCTTGGCTAAAGAGTTTAAAACATGACCTTTAGGCAGGAGTTGTTGTGGGGGGTCCGGATAGCCGGTCAACTATCCGGCCTGTGGCGGTAAGGTCATGATCGGTGAGCAGTAATTGGAAGATCCCTATGGGGGGGCGTCACCCATTACGGATGGGAGCGCTCGGGGGAGGTGGCCATTGGCCCCTCAACGGGGAGGCGGTCCCTTCTAAGGATGGGCCGCCGGAAGGAAAGGAAAGGCGGTCAAGGCCCCTTCCTGGATAGGAGGGGCTACGGGCCCCTCCTGGGGAATTTCCCGGGGCCAGGACACCTGCGACGGCAGATGTGGTAAGTTGTGTGGGGTGGGGAGGGGGTTTACGCTACCTTCTAGACACCTCACACGAGTCCTCGGACGACCTTTAAATGGCGTCGAGTTCATTGGGGCCCCCGTCAAGTCAAGGGAAATTGGTAGATGCACTTGAGGTACGCCTCTGTGCGGTCGCCCCTCACAAGTGGGGGAGGTATTTCTGGTTTAGGGATCTGACACCGGTTGCGACCTTGCCGTTGGCCCTTAAAAGTTAGGATGTACAATTTCAAGTTAAATGTTTTTGTAGGATGTTAGTTCGGCTAGGAGAACCTTTGTATTAGAAATATGTTAAGGTTAGCCAAACATCGTGATGTGGAAATGAAATTGTACCTAATATGAAACTGTTATTTTAATGTTTTGATTTTGTTTCATATTTTAATAAATACGGCCGGGAGGGTCACTCCCTCCCATCTTCCAAAAGTTCAGAACCGTTTCCGGTTTCCCATCCTTGGGGATTGTGTCGAGAGGGGGTGGCGGGTATCTCAGCCATATGGAAAGGGGCGACCATTCGGTCCCCCCGAACGTATGGTGGAGTACCTCGATCCACCCGGGAGGCCATCTTGGGCGGGAGGCGAGTCTCGGCTGGTATGCCCGAAGCGGCGTAGCCGGGGCGCGCCTTTTTCCCGCCCTGGAGTGGGTTGTCCTAGACACTGACGCGGCCGGCCACGCCCAGGGAGGCAGGCGGAGGCGGGTTTACGCCCGCCCGAAGACGGATAAAAGGAGCAACAAGCCAAGAAAGCATCCTCTTGTTCCTGTGCTCTGAAGCTGCACCTCCCCGCTGCACGTGAGCTCGAGACGGAACGAAGAGCCAATTTTGACCCACCCACCAGCCCCTGAGGACAGCCAGTTGTTTTAAATAAAGTTTTTGATGTGGTAACTCTATTTTTTACAGGTTGGGATGATTGTCGTGTTATTTTGAGTATGCAATAAAGAATGGTCATTTACAGTATGTTTTTTCCAATAAAGTGATTTTGCACTAGTGTTGAGCGGTAATCATACGTGAAATAGTTATGGTTGTTTGTAATTAGTAGTTGTAGCTAAATTGTCGTATTTATTTTGGTCGGGCGGTAAGGTCATGATCGGTGAGCAGTAATTGGAAGATCCCTATGGGGGGGCGTCACCCATTACGGATGGGAGCGCTCGGGGTAGGTGGCCATTGGCCCCTCAACGGGGAGGCGGTCCCTTCTAAGGATGGGCCGCCGGAAGGAAAGGAAAGGCGGTCAAGGCCCCTTCCTGGATAGGAGGGGCTACGAGCCCCTCCTGGGGAATTTCCCGGGGCCAGGACACCTGCGACGGCAGATGTGGTAAGTTGTGTGGGGTGGGGAGGGGGTTTACGCTACCTTCTAGACACCTCACACGAGTCCTCGGACGACCTTTAAATGGCGTCGAGTTCATTGGGGCCCCCGTCAAGTCAAGGGAAATTGGTAGATGCACTTGAGGTACGCCTCTGTGCGGTCGCCCCTCACAAGTGGGGGAGGTATTTCTGGTTTAGGGATCTGACACCGGTTGCGACCTTGCCGTTGGCCCTTAAAAGTTAGGATGTACAATTTCAAGTTAAATGTTTTTGTAGGATGTTAGTTCGGCTAGGAGAACCTTTGTATTAGAAATATGTTAAGGTTAGCCAAACATCGTGATGTGGAAATGAAATTGTACCTAATATGAAACTGTTATTTTTATGTTTTGATTTTGTTTCATATTTTAATAAATACGGCCGGGAGGGTCACTCCCTCCCGTCTTCCAAAAGTTCAGAACCGTTTCCGGTTTCCCATCCTTGGGGATTGTGTCGAGAGGGGGTGGCGGGTATCTCAGCCATATTGATCTGCGCATGTCAGATTGGCTGGTATTTTTCCTGTTGCCAACCTGAAATGCACAGATCAGGCTTCCACATGTAAGGCTTGCATGGAGCTGCGCCAGCAAATACACAGCCCCTTCGGTCTTCAAAGGAGCATTTATTTATGTGTGCTTGCATTCCCCAGTCAATCCTAGCACTGCTCTTATGCTTCCCAGTATTATATGCAGCATTAGAGCAGTGCTTGGATTTTCTGGGGAGCTCGGACTTGTGTTTTCAATCCTGGCTGGGGAAAAATATCTTTACAAGGTGGCAAAGCAAGGAGGGAGGTTTAAACTCGTGACTCGGATCATAACAGCCTGCAGCATAATAAGATCGTCAAGGTAAGTCTCTTTAGCAGTATTGATAATTTATTGTTTTAATATGAATTCACGTTCATGCCCCCAACTTTTAAAGTCAGCAGCCGCCACTGCCTTTCGCAGTAAATAACTATATACTCTGTTTACTTGTTCCTAGTCCTTTAAAGGCATCCCATTGTCCTCTGCACAAATTAATAGCATTGCTTTAGATAGATGATATATTACTCACCTTCACCAGCAAATAGCTATTGATCAGACAACTAATACAAACAGTCTAACACTCCAATTCAAGTTATTTAGTGTTGTAACAATATTCGTTCTTAAATTAGTCAGAATATATGATTTGGCTGTGCCAACAAACTCCAAACACACTTAATTTATAATATTTCATTTTAATATAATTGACGAATCAATGTTGATTTGTTAAAAAAAATATAGTTGCATCTCATTTCGCCTCATTCCTTTCGCATTTTGAGTTGAATGAAACTGTCAATGACACTTATGGTTAACATATTTTAAATTGATAATGTTTATGCTCACACCCCTACAAAGGACACACAAGATACACAGGATAGAAGAGTAAATCCATAGATGGAAAGCCAACCCATCCCCAGGACACCAACGAAGAAGGGGGTTATACTTCAACTGAGGCACAGCTCCTAAGCTACACATAATCGAAAGCGAACATTATTTGCCTATTGAACCATCATTTCACTTTGAACTGTCAGCTGATGAGAAAATAGATGCTTGGAGTAGGAGTTAAAAACACATGCACCGGTAGCGAGCACAGACGACAGACTCTATGATCTATTGGTACCCAGAGGGAAACCAGCAAGAGTCTTAATGAATCTATGCTGGCATTGGTTGCTGAATACTACTGAGGCAATGTCCGGGCTATGTGTACAATACATGGCATGTGTAGTGTCTTGCAGGTCACATTCTAGTGTTTTAGCAAACACTTGTATTCCCAGCCACTCCCTTGAGGGCTGGACACACTTGCACCTCCACCCATCCATCACAGGCATCAAAAGTGACGTGACATGCCAATAAATGGGCCCGGGTGCATGTGCTCATGGCCAGATTTAGCACCTAACTATTGTGTCCGTGTGGTCCCTTAGCAGCATGGGGCCCTAGTGGCCCACAACACTACACTGGCGACAAGGGGGTCTTATCCCATGTGTGAGGTAGCAGCCGCCTCACTATTCCTCGTGATGGGAGAATAGCCCAAGGCACTATGCATCTCCTGCCTCCATTGTTCTGACCAGTGCTGAGGTAGGAGGAAAACAAAGGTATATTTAGCCTAGTCCGGCTGATGAGCCTAGCCCTGCCAATGCATGTTGGCGTAGCACCTTGCATACCCGGGTGGTATTGCGGCCCCAAGTGCGGCGTCCCGCCACATGTACCGGCGCTGGTGCCACAGCAAGGAAGAGGGACACGTCCGCACCACTTCGGAGTACTACCGAAGTCGCCCCTGTCCGTGCACGGATGCTGTTGCAACGAAGAGAGGTTATGCAGAGAAACTCACCTCAGGCAAGTGCCAGTCCTGCAGTGCACGCCCCCACCACCTTCCAGCAATACCCAGGCAGCTACACAACAGGGGGCTACCGGAAACAGATTGAGGTAGAAGGTTCAGAGGCCACCTTCCGCCATACCTCCCTTCCCGCCAGCAGCGCTCCAGCAGTTTGCCCATGCCAGCCTGCACCCTCCCTGCAAAAGACACACAATTGATGGACGGAATGCAGAACAAATCAAAACATTCACCCCCAGTAAAGAGATCTGGGTTGAATCATCATTCTTTTGCTCACATTGCCTCCCCAGTTTAGACCTGGTCATATGCAAATCAGTCTACCCTGTGTCTCAACAGTCCAGCCCGAACTGTCAAGCTAGGTCCTCCCTGGACTGGAAACAAGAATCCTAGGACCGGTTTCGGGGTTTCACCCCTCCTCAGCCAGGACAGCTTGAATCCAGTGGCACAGTGAGCCCAGGACCCACGCCTGGGATAACTGGCGCACTTACGGTGAGAAAGCAAATGACACACAATTGATGGACAGAATGCAGAACAAATCAAAACATTCACCCCCAGTCAAGAGATCTGGGTTAAATCCATCAATCTTTTGCTCACCATGCCACCCCAGTGTAGACACGGCCGTATGCAAATCAGTCTTGATCCTGTGCCTCATGGGAACAGTCCAGCCCGAACTGCAAAGCTAGGTCCTCCCTGGACTGGAAACAAGCATCCTAGGACCGGTTTCGGGGTTTCACCCCTCTTCAGCCAGGACAGCTTGATTCCAGTAGCACTGTGAGCCCAGGACATACATCTGGGCATACCTGGCGCACTTAGGGCGAGAAAGCAAAAGACACACAATTCATGGACGAAATGCAGAACAAATCAAAATATTCACCCCCAGTCAAGAGATCTGGGTTAAATCCATCATTCTTTTGCTCACCATGCCACCCCAGTGTAGACCTGGCCATATGCAAATCAGTCTTGATCCTGTGCCTCATGGGAACAGTCCAGCCCGAACTGCCAAGCTAGGTCCTCCCTGGACTGGAAACAAGCATCCTAGGACCGGTTTTGGGGTTTCACCCCTCTTCAGCCAGGATAGCTTGAATCCAGTGGCACAGTAATCCCAGGACCCACGTCTGGCGAGAAAGTAAAAGACACACAATTAATGGACGGAATGCAGAACAAATCAAAACATACCTCCCTGCAGCATAGAAAAGGGGCAGCACCTACCCTTAGGGAAGCGATGACAGAGACCGCATTGGTCGAAGAGTGCATCCCCACGTTGCTCTGCTGGCCCTCACATGAGAAAATCCATCATGGCATTCTGAAAGCTGCTGTTGCCGGAGGGATGGGCCGGTGTCACCACCTAGCTGCCATACGGAAAATTAAGAGGACTGCCTCGAGAGTGCAAGGCTCAGAACGAGGGCCCTGAAGACTCGGCAGTCCAGCACTGAATCAGGCATGGCGAGACCAGCCCAAAGGGGGGGATGTGGCATAAAGAACCCCCGCAACAGCCAGCAATCCCTTTCTACCCAGGCATAAGCACCAAACGGCCCGCAGCGCAAAGGAGGCTGCAACAGCCTCTCAAGACAATGCACTGCCACCTGGTGGTTGCCAGCACCATATGTTATGTTATGTTATTTATTCTTTTGTATAGCGCTCGGCTACTCAAAAAGAGTGTCCCGGCGCTTTATTGGAAAAGGAAAACTGCGACAGAATAACATAACACCGATAAAAGAAAGAACAGAGTGCCAAACAAAAACTCACAAACAAAACAGGCTACTGAGTAAACAACCAAGTTTTAAGGCCTTTTCTAAAAGCCAACAGGCTAATAGCTCCCCGCAGAGCAAGCGGCAAAGAGTTCCACAACTGTGGTGCCAGCAATCCAAAAGAGCGGCCACCGAGGCGCGCTCTCTTTACACGCGGAACAACTGCCAAGTACAGGGATTCCGACCTCAGAGACCTGGTCGGTTGATAAAAGACCAGTCTCTTTTGAAGGTACTTTGCTTTTATCGGAAATTAAAACAGACAAATAACTGGAGCAACCCCCATCTGCACTGCAGCTACAGAGAAACGGACACAGAGTGCGAGGCGGACTTCCAGGGCCTCCAATTTTAAAAAAAGCAACACTATTGACTGCACAATTTAAATGCCCCCAGTGCCCCCTAAATAGAGAGACTACAGGAAACTCTGCACCAGCAGCGTCCGGAAAGCTGTTAGGGCCCATGACTAATGCTGCAGTGCCACCTGATGGACAATTCCGGTTACTGCACCAGCAGGAAAGAAAACACCTACATTGTTTCCCCCAGCTCAGAATCACAGGGTAAGGACTACACCCTGGTAATCAGACTGTTCTTTGGAAGGGAGGCAGACTAAGAGGGACCTAGCTGCGGGAAACACAATATTCAGCAGTGGCGGAATTAAATGGAAGGCACAGGAAAGCAAGAAGTATCCCTAGTCGGAGGTACCAAGACAGTCACCTTAATGCCAAAACAAGGGAGGAGAATCAAGCTAACTGTGCACCTCATGCCACATGTTGGCAGCCCTTCACTCGTTTCAAGAGGAAGGAATAAAGGAACTGCAGCACCACATGTCTCCAATGCGATAGATGAAACGTAGAGACTGTACCATGCCTGCATAACCTGTAAAACTCACATAAAGAGGAAGACGGCCGAGACCCGAGTGCAGCGCCACCTAGAGGTCACATGCCTGCACTGCACCCTGAGAAACAAAGCAGCAATGAGGACATGGAGGCCCACGTGAACTGCTGCAGGCTGTACGTTAAGGAGCCCCAAGAACCCCAAAGCTGCTCCAGCGTCATGCAGACAAGCCCCATGAAGACACCTGAAAGACGCACGCTGAACATGCAAACCCCAGTGACTGGTTGACGCCACTGCCAGCAAGAAAACACCATTTGCCAGAAGAGAGCGCCCAAGAAGAAGACAGAGTGCACTAGGTCAGAGGTGTGCTGAAGGCCCCGTCAGCGAACCTGACAACACGGGCCGGACATCTCCACAGAGAAGCACTGCTGAATGGAGCACGGAGAGCAAGTACATCTCTACTGCACCAGTTTAGCCCTGCAGTGGGCTGAAGACAACACAGAATGTCCTCCCTCGCACTGCCTCAAGATGGAGTTGTCTGTGACCCAAAACAGGCAAGAGAGAAGTCGCACACTCAACATGGCAAGCATGCCAGAACGAAGGCAGAAGCAGGCGCCATGATGGCGCAGCGTTGAAGTCCAAGAGCAACGCCCTAAGTGAAGAAGAGGGACAATCCTGTCACCCTGAAGAACCGGATGAACACAGGTGCGCTGAAAAGACTAACAAAAGGAGAAGAACAAGGACTCGCACCGCAAGCGAAGAGCACAGCCAGACACAACAGACAACCACCAAGGCGGACCAATGTCCCTGGACACATCCCCACTGGTGAACCAAACATAAGCCACAGCAAGTGCAAATCGCATCTCTCCCCAATGCTTCCCAGTGTGACCGTCCATCCCAGAGCGTCGGCAGTCTAAGCCAAACTGCATCCTTGCTCCTGACCGCAGATGCCACAGGTGAAGATCAGCACGGAGTGTCCTTCCTCACACTGCCTCAAGATGGAGTCACCAGTGGCCCTAAGACAGGCAAGAGGAGAGTCGCACACTCCACATGGCAAGCCACCACCGAAGATCAGGCTCAGCAAGGCGAAGACACATGGCTGCTAAGTCCCTGCAGACATCCAAGTCTCCCAGCAAGTCACCACCACCTGTTATATCAACTCACCATATGGCTGGCAACTGCCATCATGCCAGCCCTCGACACATGTGTCAAACACTACTATCTCTAGATTACCGATGGCCTGGAGTCCTACACCGTTGCCACAACAACCGACAAGAGAAACCAGAGGCTACCTGTGAACCTGGCCTACACCTGAACCACTGCAGCGAGAACATGTCCTGGCCAAGACTCATCCACCCTGGAGGGCTGTGAGTGCAACTAGGTACTGGCTCCTCCGTGGTCTTGCAGCTGCCCCCAGTCGTCACACAAACGGAGCCAGTGCGGCCCTCCCGCAGTCCCGTAGCAACCCCAACTAAGAGCCTCCCCAGGCAGGAGAATTGTACCTGATAGTGCCCCACCGACGAGTTACAGGTTACAGCCAAGCAATTTAACAGAGACAGTCGCTCAGGCAACACCTCTGGGAACTCTCATCATGGACTCCATCCATGCTCATGACGCATCCCATGTTATAAACTGTTAGAACCCACCACAGACCATCTTCGACATCAGCAGAGTGGAGCAACGCAGGACCTTAAGACATGTTCTCACCAGTGTGCTGACAGGATGCAGCTGACATCTCCAGGCCAGTGGTCATGTCCTGAATCACTCAGATTAAACTATGAGTGCCCACCAAGATCATCCTGCTGCTGTCAAAGTTACCAGCCCTGCCCGCTGTCTCCCTGCTGCCTGACACGAGAAGCGGATGGATCCTGTGGTGTTTAGTTGACTGCTAATTGTCCCCACAGTTTTGACCTATGTTTTGTTTTGTTCTTCAATACAGTTTGGGAGGAATGTAGTGTCCTGCAGGACACGTTCTAGTGTCTTAGCAAACACTTGTAATCCCAGGCACTCCCTTGATGGCTGGACATGCTTGCACACCCACCCATCCATCACAGGCATCAGCAAGGTCAGTTACAGGAATGCAGATGAGGACTTAGTAGATGCTAGCTCTTTATCTGTTGGTGGTATAAGTGTTGTTCAGCTTTTAGCACACAGCAAACTTTGTCATGCATCTGATCTGCCCAGCCCAAATGCCAGTAAATTATGCTGAAGTTAGTTGCTGCCTCCTGCGCAGAATCCCATAACATCCTCAACGCCAGTCAAAAGAAGACGTTGCAAGTAGTGTAGGTTGAATTATTTATTAAAAGTACAACGTAGGCACATCACAATCTTGTCAGGCAACTTTCTGATAGGAATTCCATCATTCTAACTGATCTCTACCTGAAGATTCCAAAGAAGGAACTAAAGGCAGAAAAGGAAAGAGGAAAAATGGAAAAAGGAAAATACCAACTGGAGGAAACTTACAACAGAAGTCCGTCACATCTTTATTACAGATTTTTGGGTACACTACAAAAGTATAACTTTCATGATTGAACATTGATTGCACTTTTCTCTCGTTGGTATATCTCTTAAACGTAAGCAATGCGCTGTGCTTGCTTTTCGATATGTCAATAAAAGAAAACACGTTTTTCAAAACATAGCCATTATTTATTTAAAACATGTACTACGTTACTGAGAAAACTATATACAATAATGATCACGAAAGTCACAAGTGCAACTAGTTTTTCATATAAAGTTCTGTTCCCAATGAAGAAAAGTTACCCTTACACTCGGATGTTTGAAGTATCCAATCTATAAACTATTTATTCAAATTCAACATTTCTGAAATAAGCTAGCACTGAGGATGCTGAATACTTCTGTACCTTCCTGGTGCTCTTCCTCTATATACCGTCCGACTTTCTTGCTTTCGTACTGTGGATCAGCTATTATTAGAAGCAATTTGTGTCTGGTGGCACGGAATGCTGCACATTGTGCAAAATACAGTGCAGTAATGATGTGACTGATTTTTTCTCAAGGGTGTCTATCAAAGACACACACAGACAACAACATATATCTTTTTTTTCATTTTACTTTCATGTTATAAAAATCATTTCAACATTTTCATAAGCTATATTATTTGTAATATTAGTCTGCAAAGTTTCAAGCTCAAAATTTCATGTTTAATAGGTATACCACCAAAGTTTCTATACAGTGACATTTTTAATATATGTCTGTAAGTCTTTACTTATGTCTGGTATGTATGTACAACAATTACTCATTTTCAATAAAGGACAGACTTCACCTCTTCTTGTGCAAGAAATATATCAAGAGCAAGATGATTTTGGATCAACATTGATATAATCATTATCATTTCTTCATTTACTACTGTAAAACCTCTAGATGTACTAATTACAAATGTGTCTACCATTGTAGACAGTTTCCTAATTTTCTGTGCTTTTAATACTACTCCTTTTAAAGTAATAAAAAGTCCAAATATATCACTTATTATTCATTGATGTTTGCAGCTCTTTTTATTCTTTTAATTATTTCTACAATTGAATATATTATCTATTTAATATGATGAATTGTCAGGAACACTATTACCATATTGCAAATTCTATACCAATTTCTTTGCAATCTGTAGTAAGCATTTTTGCAACATGCATAATACTCTCCTGGGAAAATAGGATCTACCCCTTCTTAATATCTTCCCCAGTTTCTGTATAACTCAAAGGTATGTTCACATTGACTAGTTCCCACATCGACTGTGTAAGTATCTGAACTTTTTCTTTAAATACAAAGTTTACCTTTATGCTGCCAAACTATGGTTAAATAACCCATGAGGAAAAGGTTATTTAACACTATCTTATTCTTATCTTGTATTGGGCTACTTGGACTCATTTTAGGAATGTCATCATCATTAATTGTTTGATTCTGCCTTCAATTTTCTACAGCATTTGTAAGATTAGTCTCAGCTCTCATTAGGTTACATGTTAAACGATGTCTGTGTGCATAAGCTATGTTAAATGATTGAGTTGATCTTCAAATGTAACCCATGTTTCAATGCTTGAAACTTCAGAATCCAGATTTAAATTTTTCAGGACAGGAAGTTCAGAAAAGACTTAATTTTGTAGTTTATCAGTACGATAAAATAAAATAAAATAGCTAATACACTACATGAAATACCATAAGTTCAAGGCAAACCATGATAAGTTACACCTTCAGCGCGACTGATGTAGGTATTTGCATACATACGTAGCAATCACCAATATCTATAGTATTTATGTATTCATTCAATAACATAGAATAAACATTTGAACTAAAGTCAGTTTGCAAAGTATTAATATGCAAAGATTCAATTTTAAAATCAATAATAAAGTAATTTCTTTAGCGTTTAATTTTTTTTAAAAGCACGAGGCATATTTGAGTAAATCAACAGTGCAACTAATAATAAAAGGAAAAATGCAATATTAGAATATATAAATCTGCATTTAGCAGAGTTTTCCCACTCTGATTGCATGAACACTGAAGCTTCAGAGCTCAAGCCAAATAAAATTAGAAACGGGCAGCAATGGTTTGAGCTACATGCAACAACATCATTGGACACTAAATGTATATGGCAAAGCTTGAAATCTTTGCATGTTGTGCAAAACTCCCATGCTTTGTTTATTGATGTGTAAAGTCAGTGGGTACTTCCATGTCAAAGTTAAAATGCACAGCACAGTAATCTTCAGGAAGGTTCAGGCGCAGTCATATCGGTAAAACAAAACTTGTAGTATTTCAGTTCTTACTCATTAGCAAGTTCACTCAGGAGATGTGTACCTCTGACTAGGCTCCTTTGTTCTTTTTGACCTTCTTACTACTGTTGTCTGCTCATCCTCAGTATCACATATCTCTGATGGTTCAGAACTTTCAGAAATTGTTGGTGGTACTCGTTCTGCAGAAAGGCAGCATTTCAGGATATCATCTCTTCTGAAGCAACATTCACCTGATATCACTTGGCATTTTGCTGCACTACCACCTATGTTGGAGTCTGAGATCTCTTTGTCAACTCTCCTTGCTACCACCCTTTGGATTGAGCAGTTGACTCTTGAGCTAGCTAGTGCTTATGTTCCAATAACTTACAGCTCTCCAACAGCTTGGCTAACCTGATCCCTCTGTCTCACTGTTACCACCAGTACATGAGGAATAGGTGCTTTGTAATCATTCAGGGGACCTGGCACTTTGCACGTGTGTGCTGCAGGCACCCAATTCGAGAGACCTCTGTATTTCACAGCTGAATTTGCAATCAGGATCACCTGATATGGACCCTTCCAGCAAGGTTCCAAACATGTTTTTCACACTTGTTTCTTTGCATTACCTAGTCAACGGGACTAAGGTTATGGCACTGCTCCTTTTGGACTGCTTGAGCTGCCTCGCCAACCTGCCAAGAAACAAAATGCACGACATCACCAAGACCTTTGCAGAAGTCCAGTGTAAATTCATCAGTAATGCATACTAGAGCATTTGCAGGAACAGCTGGCAACCACATCACACATCCCATGATCACCTCAGAAATAGACAGCCCTATTCTCCGATCTGGAGTAGTTCCTTACTCATCAACACAAGAGGCAATGCATCTGGCCATTTCAAAGACGTAGAAGCACAAACTTTAGCCAACCTGGATTTTAGAGTGCCATTTATCTGTTCCACCAGCCCTAAGGCTTCTGGTTGATAACTGCAAATGAAACTTCTGCACAATCTGTAATCCTGCACATAACATTTTCAGGAATTCATTGTTAAAATGAGCTCCTCAGTCTGACTCCAGAGTGATCGGAAATCCGAAATGCAGAATCAATTCTCTCAAAAGCAGTTTTGCTACAGTAAAACTGTCACATCTACTAGTAAGGTAAGCTTCGACCCACTCAGAAACGATACACACAATTACCAAAATATATATAAGACCGTTGCAAAGGGGGATTTCAATAAAGTCTATTTGCATTAAATTAAAAAGGACCAGCTGATATCCCATTATGACTCATAATGACTTGCGATTTCCTACCCGGATTCTGTTGCTGACAAACTATACATCAATGACACAAAGCCCCTAGCAATACGCCTGTAAATAAATGCACAATTGTATATTTTCCTAAATGTGAAGGATCATGCAATGGCGGGCCATTGGTGACAACTAACCGGCAACACTGGCCTGCCATCAACATATATCATTAAACCATCCTCTCTTTTGGTACACCCTGCTCGTAACCAACCCTTCTGTTCTGTTTCTGATACTTCATCCTACAACTTCCTCACTTCTTTCCAAGTGTCTAAGGCTGACAACATTATGGAACAATCTGTGATGTCTGATGGATTTACCAAAACTTCTACATTAAAGGTGTTTGCATTTAGGGCACAAAATTGTGCCATCCCATCAGCATAGCAATTTTCCCCTGTAACATAGTCCGTTCGCTGTTTTTGTTCAACACAATTCACAGCAGCAATTTGGGCAGTCAACTGTAGAGACTGCAAAAGGTTCCTTAAACACTCCCCATTTCTTATGGGTGAACCGGAGGATGTCATGAATCCACGCTGAAACCTCAGCTGTGCAAAGTCATGTATTACCCCAAAGCCATACTGAGTATCAGTATAAATTGTAACTCAAAGCTGTTCTAAAATGGTGCACGCTCTAGTGAGAACAATAAGCTCTGCCACTTGCGCAGAAAACACTCCTTGCTTCCACAACTCCTCCAACCCTACACACAGCATACGAGGCTCTCACATTTTTATGAGTGTCTCTTAAGCGAGATTCATCAACAAACTACACATGATCCTATTAAGGCAAAGGCACGTCGGAAATTTCAAGATGGGGCTTTGTACACAACTCAGTCACATCCAAACAGTCATGTTCAATTCCATTCATCACATTCGTATTTCCAGGTAAAGGAATTAAGGTTGCTGGATTTAATACCGCCCAAGCCATCAAAGGTTTATTGGGTATCCCACTAGTTGTGATAGGATTCAATACCATGCTTCTTTTCAATGTCAAGTTCTCTGCTCCCATAAAGATCTGTTCATACTTAGTCAATCAACTATCTGTTAAATGCTGTGTTCAGGTTTGAGTCAGCAGTATTTCCACTGAATGAGGCACAAACACTGTCAAAGGATGACCCTTAACAATACTTTTACACAGCTCAAAACTCATGCAACTTGAGGCAACTACCTTCAAACATCCAGGTAATGAGCCACAACAGGAACGAGATTTGCTGATATGTAGGCAATGAACTGGTCTTAGAAATGATGTTAACACACTTGTACAATAGGGGAACCATTTATGAGGTTTTGGCGTAGGGTAGCGCCACAAGGAATCTTGCTGCTCTACCTTGCATCAAAAGAAAAGGGCAGCAATGTGCTGTATCTATAAGAAACAGTGCATTCCTGCTCATTTCCCCAGCGCTGGTGCACAATGGGCTGCCACGTGCTAACACAGACACCCTTGCGTTAAAGTGCAAGGATGCCTGCGTTACAGGGCCGATTGATTTTATTCAGGAATCAATCAATCAATCACGGGTATATATAGCATGGTTACTCACCCGTGAGGCTCTCAAGGCACTGAGGGGGGGCTTCTGATCCATCTGGGTGTGGAGGTTTCAGTCAAAGAACCAGGTCTTGAGGTCCGTCCTGAATTGTGTCAATGGGACAGATTGCCTGAGGTGGATGGGCACGGTGTTCCAGGTCTTAGCGGCGAGGTAGAAGAAGGATCTTCCTCCGGTTCTGGTCTTGTGGATCATTGGGATGGAGGCCAGGGCTAATTGGGTTGAGCAGAGTTGACTGGCGGGTGTGTGGAAAGCAAGGTGGTGGTTCAGATATTCTGGTCTTGTGTCGTGGAGAGCCTTGTAGGCATGTGTGAGGAGCTTGAAGGTGATCCTCTTGTTAATTGGGATCCAGTGGAGTTGTCAGTAGTGTTGTGTCACGTGGCTGCAATGAGGGATGTCGAGAACTAGTCTGGCTGCAACGTTCTGGACGTTCTGTAGTTTCTTGAGCTGTTTTTGGGTGAAACCAGTGTAGAGGGCGTTCCCATAGTTGAGACTGCAGGTAATGAGTGTGTGGTTGACTGTCCTTCTGGATTCTGTGGGGATAATTCTTAATGTCTTTTGAAACAGGCAGAGCGTGTGGAAGCATGATGAGGATATTGCTTTGATTTGGTGGTTCATTGTGAGTCTGGAGTCCACTATGTTGCAGAGGTTGCTTGCATGGTCTGCAGAGTGTGCCAGGCCACCAGGAGTCATCCCAGGCTGAGGGTGTTGATCCCAGGATGAGTACTTCGGTCTTGGATGAGTTGAACTTGAGGCCTCTGCCTTTCATCCAGGTAGTGATGGTCTTCATTCCATTGTGAAAGTAGATTCTGGTGTCTGTGGGTTCGTTAGTGATGGAGATGATCAGCTGGGTGTCACCTGCATAGGAGACAATGTTAAGCCTGTGGCTTCTGACGATGGCTGTAATCGGTACCATGTAGACATTGAAGAGGGTTGGGCTCAAGGTGCAGCTCTGGGGCACTCCGCTGCTGATCTCTGTAGGATCTGAAAAGAACAGTGGTAGTCTGACTGACTGTGTTCGGCAGGTCAGGAAGGAATGGATCCAGTCCAGTGCCCCAAAAGTGGCCCGGAGGTTCAGTAGAATGAGGGCTGTGATTTCGCCCCAGTCGAGAATGGATTGGATTTTGTCGGTGGCAGCAAGGAGTGTGGTCTTAGTGCTGTGGTTGCTTCGGGAGCTGAATTAGATGGTGTCCAGTACGTGGTTTTCTTTGATAAACTCGGTGCTGATGGCCTTCTTGATGACTTTCACTGGGAAGGGAAGGAGGAAGGTGGGTCTGAAGTTCTTGAGGTCTATCGCTTCCTACACGGTTTCTTCAACAAGGTGTTGATCTCAGCATATTTCCAGTCATCGGGAAAGGTGGCAGTTTCGATGGAGCAGTTGACAGTGCGGCAAAGCTGGGGGGTGATGGAGGCGACTGCTCTATGGAACATGTGTTACAGGCAAGGTTCCGATGGAGTGCCTGAGTGTATGCTTGTCATAGTCTTCAGTGTTTTGCTATGGTGAGCGGAGTCCAGTTGAGCAGGATCTGTTGGGGTGCAGCGTGGTTGCATGCGGTGGAGGCGGGCGTAGTAGCAGGGTCTTGGGTGTCGAAGCTGTTGTAGATCTGCTTGATCTTGTGGTGGAAGATGGTGCTGAGGTTGTTGCAGAGGTCTTAGGAGGGTGGGATGTCTGTGATCTCACTGTTGGTCCTGGCAACCTCCTTGATGATGGCGAAGAGTTACTTGCTGTTGTGTGCGCTGGCATTGATTCTGTATTGGAAGGCCATTTTCTTTGTGTTTTTGAGGAGAAGGTGGTGTGTGTTGATGGCTGATTTGAAGGTTGCTTGCATTTCCAGGACTTTGTTGTTCTTCAACTTCTTCTAGAGTCTTCTGCAGGTGCATCTGGACTCATGGACGGTGGGAGTGAGCCAGCTGGCTTTCTTTGAGTGTTGCCTGTCTGGTGCCTTCTTGGGGGGGTGCCAGAGTATCAGCGCAGTTGGAAAACCATTGGTGAAGGGTACACGCTGTGGTGTTGACATCTGTTGGTGTTGGGAGAGTGGTTGTGCTGAGGAAGTTGACAAGATGTTCTTCGGTGGCCTTGTTCCAGCTCTGATGGTGGGGCAATTAAGGCAGTGGTGTGCGGTGGGCATGGCAATGGTGAGATGTACACAGTGTTGGTCGGTCCTGAGGAGTACAATGGTGTGGTTGTAGGTGAAGTTCCTGCTAGCGGAGAAAACGGGATTGAGCCTGTGTCTTGCTGTGTTGGTCAGTCAGGTGACTAGCTGCTTGAGTCTGAAGTTGTTGAGGTTCTCCATTAGGGATGCAGTGTTCTGGTCACTGGGGTTGTCCAGCTGGAAATTGAGGTCTCCAAGTAGAACATAATCGGGTGCGAGAACCTGGGGTGCGATGCTGCCTATGATGGCATCGGTGAAGGGTGGGTGGTGGCCTGGGGGCCTGTAGAAGAGGAAGAGAGAGCTTCCCGCACATACCCAATCATTCCCCACAATGCAGGCACCCTTACGGACCCTGCTTTGGTGCTAGGCAGCTGAAATTAGCACCAGTGAAGGGAGAAATGCAAGGCTGTACCGAATCGTTGTACAGTGAATCCATGGTGTTGCCGGGATGGTGCAATGAAAGTGACAACATCACTGTTTTTCACCTGTGATGTGCTACTTTTTATAAATGAGGCCCTAAATCTGCATTTCCTCTTCCACTGGGACTCTGCCTGTACATCATGGCTGTTGGGTGGTTGGGGGGATTGTTGACCTGTGCTGAACTTGTTCCTGGCTGCTCCATTTCGTATTCCGGTGTTTTTTCTTTTTTTTCCCCTTAGAAGTGTATTTATAAGCTCTTTTTGCCTCTGGATGCTAACTAGCGTGAATTTTTTTGCTGCTAATTGACTAAGCATCACTTTTTTTCATGTTAACGTGTATTTATCTATTGCTTTGATTCTAGTGTTAGTGAATTTTTTCCCAGCCGCTAGCTGATCCTACCGCCATGTAGCAACGTATTGTAAATAAGTTGTAAATATAGCGTTAGGATTTGGCAATCGGCAGCAGTAAAAAAATTGCCCCTAAGCTGCATAAAAACTGCTTAGTGGCAATCCTTGAAAATATGCCCATCAATTCCTTGAGAAGTGCAATAGATTGGACAATTCAGTTCACACAACAAGTCTTGTCCCAATAGGTTCAGTGAACTGATATCACATACCACTAATCAATGTGGATCTTTAAACAATCCTATTTTAACTCTTAGTGGACATATTTTTATTTGTTAGTCTGACAACTTGGATTCTTTCTCCCCGAGAGGGGTAGGTTAGGGTCCGATGCTGTTCTTACAGTAGAGCGGGTAGCACTAGTGTCAACAAGGAATGAGATAAAATTCCTATCCACATAAGGACTACTTTGGTCTACCTCTAGAGTTGCGCCAAGTGCGCTTTTCGCCTACCTTCACCAGGCACCATCATAATAACGGGTCCTAATCACTGTAATTAAAATCAATTAAATACTGCTGTGCCACATTCTGATAAGAATTCTGATTCATATTATGACTTTGTACTTGGGCATGTTGTTGGGGCATTGGAGCATGTGACATTTGCATTTGTTGATATCCATTAGGATTTAGCTTCTCTGCCCTTGCACATGCTGTGTTTGACCCATGTTATTGCCCTGAGACTTCCCACATCTTCATTCTGCATCTGGTGCGCATTGTTATTCACCATATCCTTACAGTTCCATCTTCAATGTCCAAGCTTTCTGCATGTGTGACATGGATGTGTCCTATTCAACAATGACACTTAAATCACTGTTCTCTGATCTATAAAACTACCTCTGCCTTGTGGAACAAAGGTCTGCTGTTGAAATCTGCTAACCCCTTGCAACATTGGCACTGAATTATAGTTTCTTTGCACTTGTCCCACATTATGAAATCCCATCATATTCAGACCTTTCTGCATCGATTTTATCTGAGCAATTACTAGCTTCGCCTTAAGCTTTTTTCGTCTCATCTCTATGTCATCCGCACAATATTTAGCAAACCGCAGAATTTCATCCACGGATTTTCCGTACAATGAAAGAATCGGTTGCGGAATCCTCTTTGATATTTTTGGTCTCAAACCCATGACAAATTTGTTAACAAACTGTCCTACATCCCTTTCTGCAATAGTCTCTGAACCACTATATTGTTTAAAATCGGTCCCAATCTCTCATAAAAAGCATGCCTCCGTCCTTCAATTCCTGGGTTGTTACATCAATTTGTAACCAATCAATTTCTTTGGGGGAAACACTTGTTTTCAAATACGTTATCACCTGCTGATACTTCCTCATTACTTGTGGAAAACGGGCTCCTGTTCTGGAATCTCTTGGAGGCTCTCCTTCCGACCATTCCGCAGTGATGTTACATTCTGCCCACAAATCTGCAGGAACTACAATGTCAAGCAAATTATTCCTTGCTAAACCATTCCACTGGGTTTCCTCTGAGTATTGAGAAATCCTTCGCAAAAGACAAAATATCCTGTCTATTCCACGGAACATGTACATAGCCTCCTCCTGGCACTTGTCTCAAAGGGAGCATTTGTGCACCCCATGTACAACCTTCTAACCCAAATGGAGATGACTGCTCTTGTACTTTCTTGGCTTCCTTTTTCTTTGGTCAACTGCCTCCCCACTTTTCTTGATCTTCCCATTTTCTAATTAATTCTATACATTCTCATATTTGTTATTTCTCTCCAGGTGCTCTCATATTTTCAATATCTTTGTCTGTGGAATCCACCCTATATGATCTCTGCAAATCTTTTGAAGTTTACATGTCTATATTGTACTTCTGTGCCAATTCCATCAACCTTATGTGTCATGATGCTGCTCATCTCATTATATAATTTCAAAGGAACTGTAGTTCCTCTTCTTAATAGGCCTCTAATATTGAAGAATTAAGTTTCCTTTGAATTAATTCTTCCAATTCCACTTTTTATCTGCTTATATCCAAGCTTGACTTTTTCTCTGATGCTGAATTAACTCTGAAGAAATAACTGGACCTGGAACAGAAACAGAAAATGGAATTGGATTTTGGTGTTTTGCAATAACATGTTCTTTGAGCCATTATTCAAACTCCTGCAGAGTTATGCCCATCAGCTCTCCCGTTTTATTCACCTTCTGAAACCCATCCACAATATTTGTACTTGTCCCATGGTAAACATTTGAAATATATGATTCTGAAGCTGGAAAACTCGTTTGTAATATCAGGTCATTAACATCATGACTCAAGTTAATTAGTGCCTTCATTTTGGATTGAAAAAACAATTTGGAAGCTTACAAATATTTGCATTGGCTCAGTCAAATTTTGACCCTGTGCAACATCTGTATTTGAAATATTGTCAATCTGCATAAGGGCCATAGATGTAGGAGTCATAGGGTTTGTCATCAAATGTGTTATGTTTTCACGAATTGAATTTATTCTAGTAGGTACAGTCAAATTCTGAACCATATTCACTTGCATTCCGTATTTGTAAATAGGTACAACAGGTCCTATCGTTACAGGAACAGACAAGGCATAATAGAAGTCAGTATTTCAGTTCTTCTAATTCAGAAGGTAAGTGTGTCTCTTCTCTCTGTATATAAGGTATTATGGTATCATTTGGTCTCACAGGTGTACTCGCTGGTACCATGTCTCTACCAGCAGCTTCATTATAAGGGGGGGTGGGCATTCAATAAAATTTCATTTAAAATATATATATACTTATGTGCTGTATATAATACCTGCTCCCCTTAATTTTTGCTGATCTAGCTTCTGCATAATGATCCATTGTCCTCTTGTACCTTCCTTGGTATTGATAGAGCGCCATGTTGTTTGAAAAATTGTAGGGGTGCATCATGACCGCTTGTAGTCATCACCCGCATATTTAGAGGATATTATTAATGTTTGCTTTTAGAAATGTAGGACTAATCGAGAGTGTTGTAGTATATAGAATTATGCTCACATCATTTATTGATTAATGTAGTGCTTAACTGAGACAAATAATGTTTTAAGTAATTTAGGATTAATTGCTCTGTGTATGTAATGTGCCTCGAGATTAAACGTGCCATATTAAAGTTGCACCTGTAGATTGCCTAATGAGAAATTTAATGTTTTAACATGAGAGTAATGTTCGATAACATAGAGGGTAATGTTAGGATTTATAAATGAAATGCTTATAATGTTGTATTGGAAATGCATTTGAAAAGAGTAAAGGTCTGAGAGAAGAAACTCTAGCAGAGGCCTAATTGTGGTTTTCTTAGCGTGACTAGAAATGTTGGGATGGGAAATGAACCTTGAGAAAAGCTTATGTTTGCAGTTGAATTTTGAATTGTAACTTAGAGCGTGCAGAGGGAATGTTCTCATGCATTTCTTTTGCAGGTGCAAGGCCATGTAGCTCGTTAGGTAGAATGAGCCATTTTTTCGAAGTTAGATCGGTAGGAGTGAAGACAAAGGGAATGTGCTGGCAGATGCATTTGCAACATTTGGCGGAGAAGGTGCCTCGGATCCAAGGACATAGCAACGGTTTTTGGAAGAATAAGGTTCGACACTGGAAAAGTACGAGAGGCTGTACCTGCTGAAGGAGGAGTGACGTGGGCGTACCCTTTGTTTTTGGGATTTTGTATTAGGGAAAGTGCCCCGAGGGTGGAGAGTCAGTTCAGAGTTAGCTCGGTCTTTGTGAGGCTAGAGTGGGGTTTAGACTGAGTCCTGTCTAAGGCATTCCAATTGGATGCGGAATTAGACATGGGTCTTAGTTCGGACTAGGCAGGAGAAACTAAGGAGCATCTTAGAACAAGGTCGGTAGTTTAGGCTACTTACCTGGAAAAAGTGAATGTGCTTCTTAGGGAGCCTTCACAGCTGACACCTTTTTCTCTTGCCTGGGAGGTATGTTAAGTAGGAATGCCACTTTAGAGTCAGTGTAGGGACAGACTAATCTTTTCTTTCCATTGGAACAGATGCAGTCGAGAGTTCCTATGGGTACAGTGATTGCATGTCTAATGATTCTTGAATTAACTTTGCTTTTTATTCTGAGTCGTCTGAGACTCTTTCGTAGGATTATGTTTGCATTAGTGCCAGTTTATTTCTTGAACCTCTTATTGAGGTGCTTGTATGTCCAGTTATTTTTGGCTTTGTACTAAATTTATCAACTTTCCTCGTAGTCAGTCGTCCTTTAGATTAAAAGAATTGATTTTGGTAATCTGTCAAATGAGTATTACATTTTAGAACTTCCTTCACACTTCCATGCAGACTAAAGAGATCTATCAACCTGGGGATTCCTCGGAGTGGGAAGGTAAAAATCTAGGTGGGAATCCCAGCGTCACCAGTATTTTTCTCTATCTCTTTCCTTTGCGCTACACGTTCCCTAATATTTAAGGCTTCGAGATCCATAAGCCTGTAAGGATATATGATATCATTAATGTTACGCCTTACGTTTTCCAAAGTTCTTAAATTGAATGTTCAATAATGACGGCACTGTTAAACCTCATCCTTTTCAGTCAATAAGTGCCTGTACTTGAGCCATCCTTTGTCTGGCATTACAATGTGTCTTGGTATGCCAACAGGCTGTACTTCCACCTTTGTTTTTACAAAGACTGTATCTTGTCTTTTCACTAATTTTATAAAGTCGGTAAAAACTTCATTTTTGTTGACTGTATTTACAAATGATTTCCGTAAACCCCAAAAAATTCTCCCACAATTCACTCCACTAGCAGAGCATACCTGATGAAGAAAACAACCAATTGCAGCCCAGCTTTACACCAACCAACAAATCACACCTCAACACTCTGTTACCTCAATCTCGTTCCACGCAGCAACTCTTTAAATGTTTTATCTAAATAATTCTTTAAATGTCAATGTCCATACTATATTAATCAGAGCTTGATCAATTAAGGATAAAATCAAAGCAAGATGATGTGAAAATATCATTAAACGTTCTTTAAGCATTGAAACATAGGAAAAGAAAAGGGAAATAGCACAATAACATACCCACTACAACTTTTATATTTACCTAGAATGGTGTGAAGCCCAACCCTGGCCACGGGCTGGAATAAAGGACAGGACCCCGATAGTGCAGGTGCCAACAGGATAGAACAGGTGCATACAAGAATCAGGATAAGTACGGACCAAATTGGATCAGGACAGGACCACCGCAGGTCAGGACCGGCACCCACAGCTAAAGTGCAACGCCAGCTTCACACCCCTCTCTGAAGCTAACAGTCGGACCCTGATTGGGTTATCAAATCTTCTCTCTCAGGAACCCCGATTGGGTTATCGTACTCCTTCCCAGTACCCCGATTGGGTTATCGAATCTTCTGACAGAGTGCTCCGCCAGCACCTCTACTCTCGATCACGATTTTGGAGTGCGTTGGGTCAGTGACAGGTCAACTATTCGGATAGTCGGACAATCTAACTAGCTAAGCCTACCTTAGTTATACCATTTTCCAGGGCAGTGTACCACCCCCCAATGTTGTAAATGTGTATATTACCTCAATTTGATTGGTCAAAAGACGCGGAGAGGTCATCACACGATACCAGTTATGAGGTCATGCTCTTCAATATTCAGATCAATGTTCCCGCGCAATATTTTATTTTCCCATGCACTTTTATTCCACCCTGCAATGAATGTTCCAATAGTAAATACAATGTATAATTTGACATCCTCTTGGAGGTTCAGGTCCCAGGAACTTCTTCTAGCAAGTCAGGAGTTGGCAGAAATTCAATGCCATTGCTTGTAGACTCGGGTGAATTCAGCGCATGCCCAGTTTCAGGACCCAAGATGGATCATCATTATACTCGATTGGTCAGAACACGAGCTAATAGCAAAGTCAAAGAGAAACAGTTTTAGAAACTTGCATGAATGAATGCACTGTGTACCACTTATATATACTCTGATTACCATTACTTTATTTTATCTACAGCATTAGGGATTATGCAGAACGAACAACTTAGTAAAAGCAGCAATGCAAGCATTAGCGCATGAGAACATAGAGCAGCCATCTTTAGTTCTAGTGCGCAGAAGCAAAGTTTCCCCACCAAAGCAGTAAGTACGTCATGTCACATGAGTGTGACAGATGCATGCGCAGAAAAGTTTCTGTGTTGCGGTGGCCATTTTCGGTTAATCGAGCTACGGTTAGTAAAAACACATTTGCAAGCTTCCCCAGCTTACTAGAGATGCCGTGTTTTGCTTTGTTAATAAGACAAAACATGTGGGTTAATACATTACTCATTATTTTGAGAGGGTTGAGTCCAAGCAAGTCGCTGTACGTGCGAAACCTTGCTCCATCAATCTCCTCTTTGATGATATTTTATATCATTACATATTACAGAAACAGATGCCAACTTTCGAATATTTACTCATTGCTATTTCTTCAAACACTCTATTAGGGTTTTCCCCATTATTCATGTGGAAGTTTTTCATCTCCTTGTACAAATCCCCATTTTTTTCTTCAAGCTTGATTTCACTGAAGTTTCTTTTCTTTCCTTTCTGATTTCCTTTGTATGTTTTCTTGTCTTTGCTATATTTGCAACAAATGATTATCCCTAAAATCAGTAGTGCTACTTCCACCATTGTCATTAGTATTTTACCTACAAAACTTTTTCCTATGTTAGTGAACCAACTACCTACTGAGGAGAGACCACTAATTCACCTCTTCCATGCACTGTCAACCTCCATTGGTTTAAATTCTTCTCTCAAATTAGTAATATTTCTTGCGTAGCTTTTAAGTTCTACGCTTTCGTCTAGAATGTGAGTGCAACAATGTTGCATCTTCAACATTTTACAGTCTCTGCCCTCTTTTGCCAATAATTTATCAAGAGCAAGTCGATTTTGTAAAACCATTGATCTTAGTGCAACTAATTCAGTATTGATCATCAAACATTCACTAGCAGTGTCAGTCAATAAGCGATCCACCACTGTTGACAATTTGCAAATTCTTTGAGTGTTCAGAACCACTCCCACTGAAGGTATTATTGCACTAAATATGTCACCTACAATTTCAGCAAATGATGCTCTTTTACTACGAGTTGGTCCATTCGTTTCTTCATTGCTTCCAGTGATTTTCTTCACCTGGTACACCTTTGGGAATACTATTCCAAAACAGCAACTCCCGTACCAATGATCATGCAATTTAAAATAGACCTTGTTCCCGCAAATGTAATACATTCCAGGATAAACTGGTTCAGTTCCATCTTTGAAACCCCAAGCCCTAATAACTTTGAAATTATGTTCACATTCACTGGAACCAATGAATATATTGTTATAATAATCTGTTTTCTCCCTGTGGAGTTTCCTTTTCTTTTCGAATTCCAGCAACATAGCAGCTTGAGTCTTGCCAGTAGAGGTAAACTCTTTATTTCCAGCCCATTTAGGAATCTTTCGGCTTATGATCAGTGGCTTTTCTATGGTAATCATGTCTCCTTTTCTCGACTAAATCTAGAAACATCTTTTCTTTCTCTTGTAATATACATGTTAGATTTTCTTTGTGAGCCTTGGCTATATCTATTGATCCTACTGTTAGAAAATAATCTCCCATAAAATGTGTAGAGTCTCTAGTACTAGAAATATGATTTAGATTTCTAGGTAAAGGAAACTCAGAAAAGACTACATCAAAATAGCAATCACTGATTTCCATAGCATCCTCATAATGTACTAACAAATTAGCGAATACATTTAAATGAGTTCTATTTCTAGCTCTTCTATAATGTAAGTCTCCCTCATCTGGTGCTTCTAAATCTACTGCAGGTTGCTTAAGACTAACTGCTTTCTCATGCATATGAGTATCGTCTTCGGTGAATCTACTTGCTCAGGTATATTAGTGTTATTCTGCATTTCTTTGCTCATTAAGTAAGGTATAGCTAATGTCAATCCAAACCATACTATACCCACTAATACTATACTACAAGTGCATATTCTACAACATGTCTTTAAGCAATTTCTTTTCGGTCTTGGGTTAACAATATAATCAGCCATTTTTGTTTAAGGAGATTTTATCCCCTCTTTGTAACTTTTCACAGATTTTATCCTGCTCAGGTCTTTTTTGATTTCTTGATTGTCTTCTGCCTGAGCCTTTGCCCTAATACCTATCTTTTCCTCCTCAGACTCTGGAATACTGGCTGGAGTTTCAAATGTCTGAGTACACCAATCTTTCCTTATCTGGTCCTCCTCAGAATTACTTTTGACTTGGAATTCTGTAATCTGAGTACATTCTTCTATTCCTGACTCATCCTCACTATCACTCAGTCTATCTAGATAGGTTTGACTTCTGGTTCTCACATATTCTGTAGGTATTTCGACTGATGAAATCCATTCATCCTGACTGGTGCTCAGTTGTTGTTCATCAACTACTTCGAGATCAACTTCTTGAGACCCCTCAGCTACACAACCGTCAACTCCTACGTCATCAGGTTCAGTCACCCTCTTGGTGTGACTTACATGGATCCAGTTTGGAATTCCTTCACTTTACAGGTATGGTACTAACTAATACTACTTGATGTGGCTCTCCCCACCTTGGTGCTAGGCAAGATTCTCAAGTATGTTCCTTTATCACTACCCAGTCACCTGGATTTAGGTCATGTTCTGGAGTTGGTTGTCTGAGGACAGCGTCTTCCCCAACCTGGTGAGAGATAGAACGCACTTGGTCAGCCAGTACTTTGCAGTACTCGAGCACTAAATCATCAGATATATTTATCAGCTTGTGTCCTGGTACCCATGCCTGCCTCATTGCTCTTCCAATGAGTATCTCTTGTGGACACAAGCCTGTGTTTCTGTCTGGAATCATTCTGAGTCCCATCAGAAGAAGAGGTAAAGCATCAGGTCCCTCCAATTGGGTAGATTCATACATCTTTCCTAATCGTGACTTGATTGTGCCATTCAGTTGTTCTATCACTCCAGAAGCCTCTGGGCGGTATGCACAGTGTAGCTTTTGCTCGATTTGAAAGGCTTCACAGATCAGATACATTTTTTCATTATTAAATTGAGACCCTCGGTCTGATTCAATCGTTACTGTAAAATCGAAACGTGGTATGCGTTCCCTCAGAAGTAACTTAGCTACAGTGATGCTATCATTTCTGCGTGTAGGGTAGGCTTCAACCCATTTTGAAAACAGGCAGACAATGACTAGGACGTACTTCAGTCCTCGGCAAGGGGGTAATTGGATGAAATCAATCTGGAGTCGTATCAAGGGACCTTCTGCCTTTCCAATCTTTCCTGGCAACACTACAGTTCTCTTACCAGAATTCATTCTTTGGCATGTTATATACCTCTGGCAAGACTCTCTACCACATTCCTGAATCTCGCATTGAACCAACTCTGCCTGAACTGTCTAATCATCGCATCTCTACCTATATGTGAGCTACATGATACAGCCTAGCCATAGGAGCAAGCATACAGTGTGTTTGTGATTGTCCTGAGGCGGAAGCCGGGACCTGTGTGTGCGTGCAGTATTTCTGACTTGTTTTTAAAGAATCTGCACGTTGTTGTCTCTGCCACTGATTGTATTTTTTAAAATTGAGAAACCATAAAAAATTGAATTTTATTAATGCGCAGCACCGACCTGCCTATCGTTGACCTGCCATCCGGTCTTCGCTCCCTCAGCCCCACGGCAGCCGATCAGGCGCTGCGTGGGGTCCTGTTCTCTAGCGGCCACCATCTTGGGGGAGGAGCAGGCGAGCGGACCAGTGCTCGGCCCCTCCCGCCCTTGTAGGAATAAAATGGCCCCCCCACCCAGGGAGCGCAGCGGGCACGCCGGCGGCGTGCCAAAGGCAAGCCTATCTGTGCCTCTCCGCGCCCAAACTGGCTCTAGGGCCAGTCATGCTGCCTATTTACCTCCATATTCACAAAATTTCCTTCTAAAATACAACAGAGCTCAGGGCCATTTGTCTATGGATTCGGTCAATTGGGCCCGGAGACATGGGATCTTAGTCAATGACACTCCCTCCATAGTTCCATCCAACATTATGACCCTGAGTAGTCGGGCGGAGCCCAGCTCTCCTTTTCACTCCCTGTCCATACTCTACATAAATACCCGTTCTTTGGTGAAACACCAGATGGACATCTTTCTACTATTAGAATCTGACAAACCAGATATTCTCCTACTTACCGAGACCTGGCTGACTCCGGACTCCGCCCCCGCCGTAATAGCTGCACTTCCACCTAACTATTATATCATTCACACCGACTGTGGCCTAGGTAAATCTGGTGGGGTTGTTGCAGCCATTATTCGTTCCAACTTGATAGTCACAACTTTGACCTGCCTGCACCTACCGGACACAGAAAACCTGGTGCTAAAATTGGATACCTCGCACACAACGGTTGCTTGTGTCCTCTTATACAGGCCCCCACATTCCATGCCATCTTTTCCCCTCGCACTGAGTGAGGAAATCGCTAACCTGGCCATGGACCACGCCAGGATTGTCCTGGCGGGCGATTTCAATTATTGGTTCAATGACCCCCTGGAAGGCCCTCACTCGAGTGAACTTACTGAGCTCCTTACGAACCTAAATTTTTCTCAACGAGTGTTATCACCTACCCACTGTAAAGGCCATATTCTGGACCAGGTCTGGACTAACGCCTCACTAGTTACAACTCCAATCATCACCCCTTGCCTATGGTCTGATCACTCTCTCCTCAAATGTAACCTTGTCTACTCCCCTCCCAGGACAACCGCCACAGTAGCAGGAGGCCAAGTGAGGAAATGGAACTCCCTTGACAGACCAGCCTTTCTAGAGACACTGGCCAACACTATCCCCTCCCCACACCCCGACATCAATGTATCCGAAGTCAACCTCTCCGGTTTTTCTACAAGCAGCAAGCGACAGTCAAACTGGCCCACCGCGCAGATGCCCAAAAATGGTTCACACCTGAGCTAAAAGCAAAGAAGCTGGCAGTGCGCCAACTGGAGCGACAATGGAGTCGCAATTATGCCCCAGACCTAAAGAGCGAATTTACCACAGCGAGGAAAGGATACATGAAGTCCATTCTTTCCACCAAAGCTTCCTACTTCTCTGCCCGTATCCTTAACTCAACTAATAGATCTAAAGACATCTTCTCTATTTTTAACGAGCTAACAATTCTTGACAGTGTCCGTCCCAGCTTAAAACCGACCCAGACCTTCTGTGACTCACTTAATGTCTACTTCATTGAGAAAATCGTGGACATAAAAGCCAGCATCCCACAATCCTCGAGTCCCTCAGCCCTGATAACAGCCTTCATCAATAACACTGACATTCTTAACAGCTTCCCTTATATTACCCCGGAATTTTTCCAGGAACTACTAGTAAGAATTAAATCTGGAGCCCCGTCAGACAGATGTCCCCCATATATCTTAAAAGACTGCCTCTCGGCCTTCCCTACCGCTGCACTCACCATCCTAAATGACTCACTAACCTCCGGTTTAGTGCCCTTGGCCTTCAAGGAAGCCACGGTCATACCACTCCTAAAAAAAAACGGGGCCAATACAACTTGCAAGGCAAACTATCGCCCGATCTCCCTACTTCCCTTCCTTGCAAAGGTAATGGAGGCTCATGTAGCCAAGTGCCTGTCCAACTTCATGGAGGAATCAAACTGCCTCGGCATCTCACCAGGTGGGGTTTCCCCCCGCCCACTCTATGGAGGCGGTGGTTACTGCGGTACTAGACACCCTCCGAGACGGCGTAGACAAACGCTCTCCCAGGCCCTGGTGCTCCTGGATCGGTCGGCTGCATTTTACACGGTCAACCATACCATCTTGATCGACCGTGTCATCCAGGCCGGAGTCCAGGGCACAGCAGCCAGCTGGCTGAAGTCCTTCTTGGAGAACCGCTCCCAGGCAGTCCAACTTGGAGAACTTGTCGGTGCCAAACAATCCCTTACATGTGGTGTTCCACAGGGCTCCTCCCTGTCGCCCCACCTGTTTAACATCTATATCCTTCCCTTGATTCAGGCTCTTAGAAATCAACAAGTGATGGTGTTCAATTATGCAGATGATCTACAGTTGATCTTTACAATCGATAATTCTGAAGCATCGATTTCCATCTCTCAGTCAACTATGAGGTTCATCCAAGCCTGGATGTACCAAAATCATCTAAAATTGAACCAGGGAAAAACCGAGCTGGTCCTCACTGGAGACAGCGCTAGGTATTGGGGCTCACATTATTGGCCATCTGAACTGGGCCAAGCTCCTATCCTCTCATCCTCGGCAAAGACACTTGGAGTCACCTTGAACAGTGATCTCTCACTGAAAACACAAGTGGGCCAGGTGGTCTCCAAGTGCTTCTTCCAACTCAGGAAAATTCGGAAGGTGCGGCGACTCCTAACACCGGAAGCCATTACCCAGGTGGTACTCGCGACTGTGACATCCTACCTGGACTACGCGAACTCTGTCTACCTGGGTCTACCCCACTTCCTCCTGAAACGTCTTCAGATAGTACAGAACTATGCTGCCAGACTGATTCTGAGCAAACCCAGATGGCAACCTGCCACCCCATTGCTGATGAAACTTCATTGGCTCCCTGTGGTCCAGCGATGCACCTTCAATACAGGATGCATAATATTTAAATCCCTCCATGGTAAAAGCCCCAAGTTTATTGACAAACTAATCATCAAGCATGTACCGCCCCGAAATCTGCGCTCTGTCCACCTGGGCCTCTTACAGACACCGTCGTTTAAATGCAAACGCTCTGGTGGCTGTAGTTTTGGAACACTGGCCCCCGTCTGTGGAATTCCTTTCCCCTGGAGATTTGGTCCTGTCCGGACCTTTTGTCATTTAGGATAGCATTAAAAACTTGGCTTTACATACAAGCATACCAATAATTCCATCTAGACCCTTCGTCAGTCACGTTCTCTTTCTCTTGTTAGCGCCAGGAAACCAATCGGTGTTAGTGCGCTTAATAAATCATTATTAACATAACATAACATAACATAACATAACATAACATAACATAACATACAATCTGGTAACACAGGTCTCCCATTGAGGTAAACAATAACACCATCCTCAGCCCTTCTCCAACATCCTATTTTCTCCCACTCTTCCTCTTCCTTCATTTCTGCCTCATTTTGCAAATCTCTCACTTCTTCCCATTTTTTTCACTCTTTCAAACAACATAAGTTGGCAGCTGTTTCCATGTGCATCAATTTTCTTATTTATTGCCATCTTATGTTTGGCACAATGCTGGGCTAGTTGGTCAGCATATCGGTTACCTGCTGTCACTTTGGCATTTCCAGGTTGGTGAGCAGCACACTTGACCACGGCCACTTCTTTTGGTAAATGAATTACTTTTAGTAAGTCTTTTACATAATTTCCATTCTTAATAGGAGTAACTGAAGATGCCAGAAACTCCCTTTGCATCCAAAGTTGGCCAAAGTCATGCACAACCCCGTAACCATACTGACTGTCAGTGTATATGGTTACTTTCAAATTTTTCACAAATGTTCAGTCTCTTGTCAATGCAACTAATTTGGCTACTTGTGCAGACTTGACTCCAGGTAAATAGGATGCTTCCACTGGACCCCACAGAGTACACACAGCATAAGCAGCACTTAATCCTCCTTCCTCATGTCGCATGCATGAGCCATCCACGAACAGCTCACATTCAAATGTCAACAATGGCTCTTCTTTTATGTCTCGTCGGGACTTAGTACTGTGTTCTGGGAGGTCGATGCAATCATGCTCGACTTCCACTTTCAATTCTGCGAAGTGTGAATCAGGTAACAGTGTAGCTGGATTTAAGACAGTGCATCTGGCAATATTCATATTTCCTGCACCTAGAAGAATTCACTCATACTTAGTCAGCCGACTAGGAGTCAAATACTGAGTACTTGTTCTGGTTAACAGAATCACCACTCAGTGTGGAACATACACAGTTACAGGGTGTCCCATAATGATGGATTCAGTTTGCTCAAGACTCATGCAGGTTGCAGCTACTGCTTTCAGACATCCTGGCAATGCAGATACCACTGGATCTAGTGTGGATGAAAAATATACCACAGGATGTCTCATTAAACCATGAGTTTGTGTCAGAACAGACAATGCACAATTTTTGCGTGCATCACAGAATAATGCAAATTATTTTGAATAATCAGGCATCCCTAAGGCTGGAGCTGAACAGAGGCAGTCTCACAGCTTCAAAAAGGCAGTCATGCTTTCGTCATCCCACTCTACTGGGTCTTTTGCTCTTTTCGTTGTCATCTGTATCAGAGGTTTAGCTAGGACTGCGAATACCACAATCCACTGCCTGCAGTAACCTACAGCCCCAAGAAACATTATGATTTCTTTCTGTGTTTGAGGTAGATTCATGTTTCTGAATATTTTGATTCTTTCAGAGGTAACTCTGCTGACACCACTTTCTATCTTGTGCCCCAGATACTTTACCGATGTGGTGCAAAATTGTAACTTCTCAGGTGACATTTTTTGCCCTTCTTCTGCCAAATGACTCAGCAATGCAACGGTATCAACAACACAGTAATTTCGAGTCTTAAACGCCACCAACAGGTTGTCTATATATTGCACCAGGACAGACTGTCCGGGCAAAACCAGAGATTCAAGACATTTTTTCAATATCTGATTGAAAATCAATGGACTCTCTGTGTACCCCTGAGGGACACGATTCCAAACATAGACATGGTTGTCGAATTTGAACGAGAAAAGATATTGGCTATCTGGATGTAATGGTATGGAGAAAAATGCATGGCACAAATCTATTACCGTGAACCATCCGTCTCCCCACGGTATCTGATACAGAATCACTGCAGGGTTTGGCACAACTGGACAACATGGGACGACAATTTTATTAATTTTGCGAAGATCTTGTACGACCCTATATTTCCCGCTCGGTTTCTTTATGCAAATTATGGGTGAATTGCATGGACTGCTCATTATTACTTGTAAAATGCCTTGCTCAACCAATCTTTTATTTCTGCTGCAACACCTGCTTTCATTTCTGGGCTCATTTTGTATTGGCAAATATTTGGGTAAACTGCACCTTCTTTCACTGTCACTTTTACTGGGTCAACATTTACCATTAATCCTACATCTTTCCCAGCGAAATACCACACTTCAGATTTCACCATAAGCTGTAATTCTTTTAGGAGGTCTTCCACTAGCATCTTTTTATTTTCAATTTCTTGTTTGGCAAACATTAATTTATAAACTCCATCTTCATCTGGTGTTTGAATTTTAACATCACTTGGGGTACAAAAGATTGTGCAAATAATTTTGCACAGTATGTCCCTACCTAATATGTTTACTGGACTGGAGTCGCACACTACAAATTTGTGCATTTCTTTAAAATTCCCAATTCTGATCTCCATAGGTTCTGTAACAGGGGTACTAATTTGTTTATTCGAAACGCCCACGACTTGGATCACTTCTCCCGAGAGGGGTAGGTTTGGAACGTCTGTGTTCTCAAAGTAGAACGGGTAGCGCCAGTATCCAACAAAAAGGTAACACCATTTCCCTCAACTTTTCCCTCAATGTATGGACCTGACTGATCTACAGGCAAGGATGCGCCAAGTACACACTCCTTGCCCTCCCCTCTCAGGCACCGTCAGTAACTATCTTCCTCAAAAAATGCATCACTCCAAAGAAATTGTGATGTCACTGCGTCTCTCCTTCCACTTCCCTCCCAATTTGTGGTATCCACCTTGTAATTTGCTTGGCTCCTAGAATCTGGCATAGGTGCAAGTGGTAACTGGTTCTGTATTACCTGTTGCTGTGGCTTCCTTGACACCTCATTCTGTGTCTGTGGATTCATATTATCGTTTTGTACAGGGTTACTCAATACAGCTTTACACGTATTCCTCCAATGCCCCATTTTTGCGCACCCATGACAAGGACATTTTTTCTTGGCCTCCTCGCTGTTCATTCTACCTCTTGGTTTACCCCCATTTCCATCTCCTTGATTCTGATTATTTTTTAGTTGGTTTAACTGAAGTTCCTGTTGCTCTGCTAATTTTACTTTTGCCCACATTACCTTTTCTTCTAAATTATTTTATTTATTGTCAAGTTCATCCCTACAATATTTTGCATACTTAAGTATCTCATCTACCGGCTTGGCCTGCCAGCAGATTTTATGATCTTTAATCATTTGCGAAATTTCTGGTTTCAACCCTGACACAAATCGATAAGTACAATGGGTCATGTCTTTTGTGTCAATGCTTTCCAAACCACTGTACTGCTTGAATACCTGTAAAAGGCATTCATAATATGCATGTACTGATTCATCTTCATTTTGGGTAGTTCTGTCTATTCTTGTCCAGTCAGTTTCCTTTGGGGTGCCTTCCTTTCAAGTACAGTATTACTTGATTATATTTTTTCATACCTCATCTGACGGGGCTCCTGTCTTTGGGTCTCTAGGGTACTCATTAGGCCAATCAACCGCTATCTTACATTCTGTCCATAGATCCACAGGAACAACAATGTCAAATAACCCGTCTAAATCTTTTAGCACCACTTATGAGACTTTTACAAATCTTTCAACCTGCCTGTACCACTCTACAGGTTTCTCTCTGAGTTTCGGGAAATAGTTTGTAAATGACAAAATATCCTGTCGCGACCATGGGACATGCACATAACCTCCTCCTGGCACTTCTCTCATCGTGCACAACCCTTACGCTTTTTTCTGGTTCTTTTAATAAATATTCATTTACAGCATTTTTCAATTGGGCCTCCTCCTTTTTTCTTGCCCATCTAGCTTTCGATTTGTCTAAATCACCCCACTTCTGCAACAATAATAGTAACTCCTTGATCTGCACTTTACGTCCTGACACATTCATGTCTTCTAAATCTTTGTCAGAAAATTTAGTTCCGTAAGGTTTCTGTAAAACTTTAGATTTTCCAATATCAATTTCCATTTCAGAAGCCAAACTCATCAATTTTTCATGAAATGTTTTAGTATTGCGAGTGATACTTCGACATATGAAGAATTCATCCTCATTGAGGGCGTTTAACCTTTCCAATCCCACATTTCCAGCCATCACTTCTTCTAATTCAACTCTTAATTTAAAAATATCCAATACCTTTGGCTGTGATTTTGGCTTTTCTATTTCTCTGGACCATCTCTCTATTTCTTCTGGCTATACTACAGTAGCACTTCTTGTACCTGAGGATGTTTCTATCCGTACTTCTCTAGAACTTCCAGGAGTGTTTTTACTGATTGAATCATCCACCGGTTCCCTTATAGGTAAATCCATCAGGGAAATCACTGACTCGCATTCACTTGCTTGATCATCAATTGTCAAGGGTTCTTTTCTAGATTGCACTACAGGTGTAGTCAGAACTGGAGGTTTAGGACAAGACTGTTTTTCTCCATACAATGGAACAACGGACCTATGGTTACCGGAATGGTCAAGGCTTCAGGACTCATGTTTAGCTGTGAAATGTTCTGAATTAATTCGCTTCTCTGTTTATTTATGGCTTCTCGTTCCCTTTCCTGTAAGACTTTTTCTAACGAGGTTTCATGCACTACTTGCGGAACCAAAGGTGGTTTTAAGAACGGGGTGCTAGGGTTAACTCTTTTTGCTTTTTCATGGTAAGGTGGCAGACTTTTCATTGACAAATCCTCCAAGTAGTCATCATCTGACTCACCACAAGTCGTTAAATCTTTCGTTTTCTCTGTGCATTTCCTTCCTGACGCTTCCTCTAAAGTCCTTACAGGATATAATCCTTCTACCAACATAGACTGTCCCCATTTCTTCATTCGTTTATCTCTTGTCTCTTTCGGAAATCTGGGATAAGATTTACTCCAATTTCTGTCGCTTCTGGGTCTATCTCGCTCAAAAGCCTCAGTCTCCCATTCTTCTAATGCTTCATATTGAGTTAATCTAGGTCCAGGATCTAATTTATTGATGCGTGTTCTCAAATTGTACAAAACTCTACTATTAAAAGTACCATGTTCTGGAAATGCCAAAACACCATCATCTTTTGTGTACTCTGTCCATTTCTCTAACCACACACAGGTGTGATAGCCCCTTTCTACCATCATGTATGATGCAGGCGTATTTGGTGGAGGAAAAATAATCCCTTCTCTAGTTTTGATCGTTTTGTCCTTTTAAAGAAATTCTAAATCTTTTCTAAATAGCAACATTTTCCTATCGCCTCCATACATGACATGAGGTCTTCCCCTTATGTATTGCTCGTACGCAAAACCTAAGTACCTCCTATCGGGTCTATTTCCTATAACTGTTGGGTCTAAATGCCACATATACTTTACACCAATAACTTAAATATGCAGGTACACTCAATTATTTACTAAATGCTTCATCAATACCAGCGCGTTTCATAGTTTTTGAGAACCAATCAGTGATTTGAATTCAAATTACTTTCGACCAATGATTGCGCTGCTTTTCTCGTGAGACAAGTTCTCACGCTCCTGCACTCACCCCTACTTTACAATTATTACCTCAGCTACACACCCACTGTCTCAATCAATAACAGCACAGCTCTGAGTGACGTCAGTGCAGCTCCGCAACTGACTCTCTTCTTTGTAAGGTAATACGAGAACTTATTTCTTTTCACTTTTAAATACAATCTTCATTAATTAACAATGTAAAAACATTTGCTCCTGTGCCTAAGTGACTAAATTCAAAGGAAAGATGATTTCTTTTACTGAGAGTAAATCCCTTCTGCTTACTCTTCATTCACTGCGAGTAGATCTCTTCCGTCTACTCTTCATACAATTATTAGAGAACCTGTTACTCCCTATGGCTTACCCTTTCTAGGTGATATAAGGCCAAAGTTTCACCAGCGAACTCCTTTGCTATCATTTATTCACACATTTATATAGAAAATTCCCTAATCAGTGCTTCCAGTTTTACCTAACCATACACTTACTTCCTTAGGCAAGTGACCTCAATGCAAAGTGGCTTCTATTTACCACCTGCTATTCTGCCCCCGGGGATTCCAAACAAACATAGAACAATACATAAAGGGTTTTGGGTAATACATAAAATTAATGTAATTTCAAAATAATCAATACACGACTAACTACCTATCTTAACTAGACCCTAACCATCTAACTGCTACAAAAAATACTGATAAATCTCGGGTTCACCTGCTCTGGATTTCACCATACTCACCTGGGCCCATAAACACATACACACTTTGAACAGGTAAACCTATGCTTAAACCAACAGTATTTACTTTAGGACCTATACCTTGATTTACCAATCCTAGTCACCGGTACCTAAAGTCCCAAGGGATCAAGGGAGTTAGCAAGAAAATATGTAGCATTAAACATTTGCACTCATAAAATAACCACAGACTCTGGAAAGATGTAAATGCATTATCCAAATAATTCTTTAAATATCAATGTCCATACTAGATTAATCAGAGCTTTATCAATTAAGAATAAAATGATGTGAAAATATCATGAAACGTTCTTTAAGCATTGAAACACAGGAAGGGTAAGAAAAGGCAAACAGCGCATTAACATACCCACTACAACTTTTATATTTACCTAGAATGGTGTGAAGACCAACCCTGGCCACGGGGTAGGATAAAGGACAGGATCCCCGATAGTGCAGGTGCCAACAGGATAGAACAGGTGCATACCAGAATCAGGATAAGTACGAACCAAATTGGATCAGGACAGGACGACCACAGGTCAGGACTGGCACCCACCGCTAAAGTGCAATGCCAGCGTCACACCCCTCTCTGCAGCTAACGGTCGTACCCCGATTGGGTTATCAAATCTTCTCTCTCAGGAACCCCGATTGGGTTATCGAACTCCTTCACAGGACCCCGATTGGGTTATCAAATCTTCTGACAGAGTGCTCCGCCAGCACCTCTGCTCTCGATCGCCAATTAAGTGCGTTGGGTCAGTGACAGGTCAGCTATTTGGACAAGTCAGACAATCTAACTAGCTAAGCCTACCTTAGTTACACCATTTTCCAGGGCAGTGTACCACCCCCCAATGTTGTAAATGTGTATATTACCTCAATTTGATTGGTCAAAAGACGAGGAGAGGTCATCACACCAAACCAGTTATGAGGTCATGCTCTTCAATATTCAGATCAATGTTCCCGCCCAATATTTTATTTTCCCATGCACTTTTATTCCACCCGGCAATGAATGTTCAAATAGTAAATACAATGCATAATTTGACATCCTCTTGGAGGTTCAGGAGTTCGAGTTCCCAGGAACATCTTCTAGCAAGTCAGGAGTTGGCAGAAATTCAATGCCATGGCTTGTAAACTCGGGTGAATTCGGCACATGCCCAGTTTCAGGACCTAAGATGAAAAATCATTGTACTCGATTGGTCAGAACACGAGCTAATAGCAAAGTCAAAGAGAAACAGTTTTAGAAACTTTTATAAATGAATGCACTGTATACCACTTATCTCTACTCTATTCCTATTACTTTATTTTAACTACAACATTAGGGATCATGTAGAACAAGAAACTTAGTAAAAGCAGCAATGCAACCAATAGCGCATGAGAAGATAGATCAGCCATCTTTAGTTCTAGTGCGCAGAAGCAAAGTTTTCCCACCAAAGTAGTAAGTACGTCATGTCACGTGAGTGTGACAGGCGCATGCGCAGAAATGTTCCAGTGTTGCGGTGGCCATTTTGGGTTAATCAAGTTCTGGTTAGTAAAAACACATTTGCAAGCTTACTAGAGATGTGTGTTTTGCTTTGTTAATAAGACGAAATATGTTGGTCAATACATTACTCATAATTTTGAGAGGGTTGAATCCAAGAAAGTCACTTTACGTGCGAAACCTTGCTCCATCAATACCATCATAACATGTAGCACTTTCAGGCAGCATAATTTGCATTTCCTGCATAATTTAGCCAACTATGCCACCTAATTAAGACTTCCCTTATCCACTCATACAATTCCACCTCATGCCACAAAATTCCATAGTACAACACGTAATTAAACTCCACTACATACCACTCCACAACACAGAATGCCATTCCACATAATTACACTACATAACACACAATACCACTCCACATATTTCTGGTACACTCAATACCACTTAATTACTATCCACATATTTTCACTGCAAATCATGCCACATAATTCCACTACCCAAATACACTCCACACCACACAATTCCATGACACATAATTCCACAACTAAGAACATCCAAACCACATTTTTCCATTACACTCCACATACATACTCTCCATAACACATAGATAGGAGACATTGCCATTTACAATGTCAATAGCTCTAACCGTAACAAATGCAAGACCTATTGCATTTGCAATGCTTGTGAGGTCTGGTACTTATCTTTTTTATGTATGAAACTTTTCTCCAGAACACAAGATAGAAAGCCATAAAAGGATGAAAGAAGGAGTAAGAGAATTACAGAAAAATGGCGAGAAAGGGAAACAGTTCGAATGAAAAAGAGCCTGCAGGAATGTGAGAAAAGGGCATACAATGTAGGGTGGTGTATGAAAGAAACAAGACTGAGTGATTAGTAGACAGCCTTGGTATCTGGCAACCATGACATTCAACAGCGCTGGCTCTGGGCTTCTGGAAGAAACAAAATTGGGACTGATTCACAAAGGCAAACTTAGACGTTTGGTCTAAGCTTTGACCAAACGTCTACGAGTCCCTTTATGAATCGGTACCTTTGTGCACCAGCACTAATCATTTTACAAATGAAGCAGTGGAAAATACCTACCATTAAAAGGTGATTTTACTTTGAATGAAAAATCAAATAAAACCTCCTCTTGGCCTTTAGCTTTTACAATCCCCCAGACTGCATTTGAGGTTTACAACAGAAATCAGCTGTTTCCAAAACTAATATTGGCTATGTGCGGCCGAAGAGCTGGCAAACAACCACACTGCAGTAAATTCAACTGTTTTTTTAAGTTTACATCTTTAACATTGTTGTCAAAAGCCAGTGATAGCAGCAGGTTTAATTCAGTATGCTGGAAATACGATATAATGTAAATAACATGCATATCTCATTACACATAAAATGTATAATATTTTTGTAAAAACAAAAGTCTCCGCTTACCTTAAATCAGATGAAGAAGGACCAGAACTATCTACCTAATATGTCAACATTTCCAGTCAGCATTTGAGTTCACTGTTCACTTCAAGCATTGATTAGTGATCATGTGAGGTTTAATAATGTTTACATAGTATCATAATGCAATAAATGATGTGATGCAATTTGTAGACAAGGAACATAAATCCTCCAAATTAACAGAGGTACAACAGAATTTATTAAGGAAAATTGCAGAGAGAAGCTAAGATTGGCCACATCCTGGGTTGGGAGGGCCTGCACATTCTATAAGGTTTTGTCATGGCCTCATAATGTCTTGCTGGTAATTAGTATTATACTTAAGCACACCACATGAAATTAGGCTTTATGAAAAAAGGGCACACAAATCAGGATTTAAAATTGTGCTATATTTGACATTCCATATATCACAATTGTGAGAAACTGGGTTGTTGGTTGACTGAAGTGTGAGCCCTGGTCAAGCGAAAGCTACAATCCCTTGCAGTGGTGAACCATGACCCACAAAAAGTCATAGAATCGGCAAGTGCTTAACACCCCGGTAGCTTGGCACAAAAAGCAGTCAGGATTAACTTAAGAGTGTAAAGTATTTATGCAGCACACAAACAGTAATAAAGGGAAAACACAAAGCAAGAAAAATCTCACACAAATGTAGAGAAATAGAGTGAATGCTTCAAAACCATTTGACACCAAAAAGAAAAAAATCCAATCCGTAGAACAAGATTTATGAATGTTTAACGTTTTTGTGAAAATAACAAAACGCACAGAGTTCCAACTATGGGTATGTGATCATGCTGCACTGTGCCAAAGTCTCAAGTGCAGGTCAAACCTGATGGAGCACAGGTTGTTTACAGTCACCAGATTAGACCAGCTGAAAGAGGGAAAACATCATTGAATGCTGCTGGAGTAGCATGAAGAGCAGGTCAAGTTTCACAGACGGGCGTTGCTGGAGCTTTGCATTGGCAGTTCCTTTAAGTGGTCAGTGCTGCAGAACATAGAGGCAGCTGCCAGAACTTCGTATTGAATGGTGGTGCGGGTGATGAGTTTTTGGGGCGAATGGGCCCTTTCACAGTTGTGAAGAGCCAAAAAACTTCAATAGGGATATCTAAGGCCAGACCAGGGTCCAGGACCTGAGGGGCACCACTTGGAGATCAAGAATGGAAAGGGGCGACCATTCGGTCCCCCCGAACGTATGGTGGAGTACCACGATCCCCCCGGGAAGCCATCTTGGGTGGGAGGCGAGTCTCGGCTGGTATGCCCGAAGCGGCGTAGCCGGGGTGCGCCTTTTTCCCGCCCTAGAGTGGGCTGGCCTAGACACCGACGCGGCCGGCCACGCCCTCGGAGGCAGGCGGGGGCGGGTTTACGCCCGCCCTGAAGACGGATAAAAGGAGCGGAAGCCAGGAAAGCATCCTCTTGTTCCTGTGCTCTGAAGCTGCACCTCCCCGCTGCACGTGAGCTCGAGACGGAACGAAGAGCCAATTTTGAGCGTTGTAATCTTTCTTTTGTCTTACAGATATCCCGTCTGAGAATGCCCAAGAAAGTAGGAAAGCGGGTCGGTACCGAGCAGATGCTCCGCATGCTCATGAAGGAGATAGCCGATCTGAAGAAAAAGGTGGAGGCTAAGGACGGGGCGGGAGGACCGAAACGGCCTTTGCAGGGAGCAGTCCCCGGTGGAAAAAGCAAGAGGCCCAGAGGGGAGCACTTGGGGGAGACACCCCGGTTCCCGATACCCCACGTGAGGAGCCAATCCCGGTGCCGAAAGAGGGGAATCCAATTCCTGTGGTGGTCACCCCCGTGAACAGGGAGGATATGCCCCCCAAGTTAGCGGCACAATTGGCAGCGTGGTTGGGCAAAGATAGCGAGGGCGCCACGGCTGACGACGCCCGGGCAGTAATGAGGCAGCTGCGGGAATCTAGGGAGGCTGCGAAGGCAACATCTTCTGTTCCCCCACAGGTTCCGGCGGCTGGAAGTACAGCAGGCCCAAGTTCGGCGACAAGCACGGGGTCTACTTCAGGTAAGCGGCCATTGCCGATTGCGGGGGAGGGGTCTGTACCTTCTCGAAGGGAGAAGATTGCCCAGCATGTCCCACTAGAAATTAAGGAATTGATTTGGGCGGATAAGTATGTAAACATGTTTTCATTGCTTACCGACCATTACGAGATAGAGCATGTGAAGAGCCAAAAGGAGCTCATGCATCCGAGTGTTTGGCGCGCAAAAATGGCCGCCTTTAAGGTTGACGAGAACATTGGTACTTGGGGCAGAGCGTGGGGCATATTTACCTCCATCATGGGCGAGCGCAGGCCCGAGTTGCTGACCGAGTTACCCATTTATCAGTCACGTATTATGGAGTATTTTGTGGCATATGGGGGCAATCAGTGGTTCTGCTATGACAATCTTTTTAGAAAAGCTAAGGAACACAACCCATTGTTGACTTGGGATTGTTACGACTCCGTGTCATGGCAAAAAATGGAGAGTACAGGAATGTTGAAGGTACCATTGGTAGGGAGTAACGGAGGAGAATCTTCCCGCCAAAACTCTGGGACGCCCTTTCGGACGGGTGCAGGTAATGAGTACCACTCGAAACCGAGTGGCAACACAGGGAAAAGGGGGATCTGTTGGAATTTTAACAGAGGGAAATGTACGAGGCCCCAGGGGTCATGCAAATTCAGACATGAGTGTGGGGGGTGTGGGCAGCCATCCCATCCAGAGTCCTTGTGCAGAGCCAAAACGGGTGATAACGGTGGTAAGGGAGGCGCCAAACAGGTCTGACATAGTCCGAGGGGCGCCTTTACCTACCCCGATTGATACCATGGCAATGATTCCTTGGCTCAACGAATACCCGGATCATGCTTCCGCTGGGGTGTTGCGAAACGGGTTCTCATATGGTTTCCGCATCCCAGTGGGGGATTTTCAGGGTGTAGCAAACTGTAAGAATCAACTGTCGGTCTTGCAGCACGCGGCGGTGGTACAGGTAAAGATTGGGAAGGAGGTGACTCGAGGTCGTGTTGCCGGTCCATTCGATTTGCCACCGATTGTTAACTTTGTTTGTTCCCCTCTAGGGGTGGTCCCCAAGAAGGACCCGGGTGAGTTTCGGCTGATACATAACTTGTCAGCCCCACGTGGTCTTTCCGTGAATGACGCGATAAACCCGGAAGTGTGTTCAGTGCGGTATGCATCTTTCGATGAGGCCGTAGCCATGTTGAATCGCCTGGGGCCCGGGGCGCTGATGGCGAAATCAGACATCGAGTCAGCGTTCCGGTTGCTCCCGGTACACCCAGACGATCAGCGTCTTCTTGGTTTCATGTTTCAGGGTCGCTATTACATGGATAGATGTATGCCAATGGGGTGCTCGATTTCATGTGCCTATTTCGAGAAGTTCAGTTGTTTTCTGCAGTGGGTATTCACAAGGAAGACAGGTTTTCAACATGTTATGCACTATCTCGATGACTTTCTGTTTTTGGGGGCAGCCGGGGATCCTGAGTGTGGACAGGCTTTACAGGAATTTTGTGTCTTAATGAATCGATTTGGTGTGCCATTGGCGCCAGGTAAGACTGTGGGGCCCTCGACCTTGATCGAGTTTCTGGGGATCGAGCTCGACTCGGTAGAAGGTTGTTTTCGATTACCCAAGGAAAAGGTGTTGAAATTCAGGTTATCCCTTGAGACATGTATTTGTGCAACAAAAGTAAACCTGCATCAATTGCAACAGGTGGTGGGTCAGTTGAATTTTGCCCTAAGAGTGATACCAATGGCGCGCCCCTTTTCCCGCTCGATTGCACAAGCCATGGTCGGCCTGAAGGAAGGACATCACCGCACGAGACTCTCGGCAGAGGTTCGCCAGGACATGCTCATTTGGTTGGCATTTCTGGCGGATTTCAATGGTCGAATTTTCTGGAACAAACCAGCGGTGTCCTCCGAGGAGCTGGGCCTTTGGACAGATTCGGCGGGGAGTATAGGTTTTGGTGCCATATTTGGTACACAATGGTCGGCTCAAAAATGGCCGTCATGGTGGCATGAGTACGGGTTGACGAGTAACATTGCTTTTCTCGAACTTTTTCCTATTTTGGTGGCCCTGAAAACGTGGCCCGGGGGTTTCCGTGATCACTCTGTGGTGTTCTGGTCTGATAACATGACCGTGGTTGAGTGTATCAATAGTCAGGCAGCACGATGCAGATTGATTCTGAGACTGCTCAAGGAGATTGTGTTGTTATGCATGCAACTGAATGTACTGTTTAGGGCAAGACATGTGCCGGGGGTGATGAACCAAGCGGCTGATGCGCTTTCTCGTTTCCGTATGCAGGCCTTCTGGGGTTTTCTGCCCACAGCGGACCCGGTGGCGGCACCCTTTCCCGAAGCTCTCTGGTCTCTCGGTGCCCCGAACTACAAAACCTCGTGGGAGAGAGTTTAGCACCCAGGACGAGGAAGGCATATGAAGGGGCGTTCCGTTCCTATTGGGCCTTTTTGGGTACTGCTAGGGGAGAGTTTTGGGGTCAGGAAGAGTTTGTAGTACAATTTCTGCTCTCTTTACATCAGGCAGGCAAATCAGTAGCTACGGCCCAGAGGCATCGGGCCGCCATTTCCTTTATGGCAAAGGCTCATGGGATCCAGGACCCGACAGCGTCTTTCGTTGTGCAGAAAGCGCTACGTGGGTGGCAACGCCTTGAGGGTCGCAGAGTGGATGAGAGGCACCCGATAGGTCTGGATAGGTTGGCCCTGTTATCCTCCGTACTCCCTGCAACATGTTCATCCCAGTATGAAACTGTGTTATTCCGAGCCGCATTTGCGCTAGCATTCCATGGGGCTATGCGGGTAAGCGAACTAGTGGCGAAGAACAAGAGGGATACGATGGGGGGATTGTGCCGGGAGCACATTCAGGTCAGGGGGGAGACGATGACGGTCTCATTTGTTAGGTCCAAATCCGATCAAGGTGCAATCGGGGACTGTGTAATCATTCAGAGGATCCCCGGGTCTTCCATGTGCCCTGTGGTATGCATAGAGGAATATTTGGCGCAGAGGGTTGCAGCATGGGGGGGGGACCTTCTTGAGACACGCTGACGCCACCCCACTGACGAGGTTTCAGTTCCAGAGGGTGCTTGCGATGTCGATTTCTGCCGCGGGCTTGAACCCCGGCGAGTTCGGGACCCATTCCTTTCGGATAGGGGCTGCTACTGAGGCTACAGCCAGGGGTCTGAGTGTGGAACAAGTAAAACGTGTGGGGCGTTGGTCCTCGAACTGTTATAAAAGGTATGTGCGGTTGCACATGTTGTGAAGCTGTAATGATATACTCACGCTTCTTGTTTCTGTTTGATTTTCAGTTACGCAAGCTTACGAAGCGGGGCGGACTGTACAGTCAACCCGACTCCTGGGGATCAGCGGTCAGAAATCACCGTCTGCGAATAAGGAGGTGTGGGTCGTGGGCCACTCATATGTGAGGCGTGCCGCGGACGTATTCAAAGCAGGTGATATGATTCACGTGGCTGGGGAATACGGGTACAGGGTGTCCTTCTACGGAAAGGGCGGGCTCTGTATTGACCAGTTTCAATTCTTTTTTGAGGGTTTGTTAGAGCGGACAAGGTCACCGCCGTCTATAATCATAGTCCATCTTGGGGGTAACGATCTGGTGGCCACTGGTAGACGACTTCTTCTTGAGGCAATGCTTTCCACAGTAAGTTGGTTGGCAAGGAGAGTTCCAGGGTGCACAATTGCATGGTCCCATATGATCCCACGGAAAGTGTGGCGGGGGGCTATTTCGGTTACTGCATTAAATCATTCAGTAAGGAAGATAAATAACAAAGTGAGTAGATTGTTTCGTTCAAATACACTGCATTCTGTTTCGCATGGTTGTATCAAAGGGGACAGTATGTATTTGGGGGACGGTGTTCATTTGTCCCGGGTGGGGAACGAGTTACTCATAGGAGACTTCATAGCATGGTTAAGGAGTTTACAGCATGACCTTTAGGTAGGAGTGTTTTGTGGGGGGTCCGGATAGCCGGTCAACTATCGGGCCTGTGGCGGTAAGGTCATGATCGGTGAGCAGTAATTCGAAGATCCCTATGAGGGGGCGTCACCCATTACGGATGGGAGCGCTCGGGGGAGGTGGCCAATTGGCCCCTCAATGGGGAGGCGGTCCTGTCTAAGGAGAGGCCGCCGGAAGGAAAGGAAAGGTGGTCAAGGCCCCTTCCTGGATAGGAGGGGCTACGGCCCCTCCTGGGGAATTTCCCGGGGCCAGGACATCTGCGACGGCAGATGGGTAAGTTGTGTGTGGTGCGGGAGGGGGTTTACGCTACCTTTTAGACACCTCACACGAGTCCTCGAACGACCGTTAAATGGCGTCGAGTTTATTGGGGCCCCCGTCAAGTACAAAGGGAAATTGGTAGATGCACTTGAGGTACGCCTCTGTGCGGTCGCTCCTCTCACAAGTGAGGGGGGTATTTCTGGTTTAGGGATCTGACACCGGTTACGACCTTGCCGTTGGCCCTTAACGTTAGGATGTACAATTTCAAGTCAAATGTTTTGTAGGATGTTAGTTCGGCTAGGAGAACCTTTGTATTAGAGATCTGTTAAGGTTAGCCAAACATCGTAATGTGGAAATGAAATTGTACATAATATGAAACTGTTATTTTAATGTTTTTTTTTTTGTTTCATATTTTAATAAATACGGCCGGGAAGGGTAACTCCCTTCCCGCCTTCCAAAAGTTCAAGAACTGTTTCCGGTTTCCCAATTCTTGGGGATGATTGTGTTGAGAGGGGGTGGCGGGTATCTCAGCCATATGGAAAGGGGCGACCATTCGGTCCCCCCGAACGTATGGTGGAGTACCACGATCCCCCCGGGAAGCCATCTTGGGTGGGAGGCGAGTCTCGGCTGGTATGCCCGAAGCGGCGTAGCCGGGGCGCGCCTTTTTCCCGCCCTAGAGTGGGCTGGCCTAGACACCGACGCGGCCGGCCACGCCCTCGGAGGCAGGCGGGGGCGGGTTTACGCCCGCCCTGAAGACGGATAAAAGGAGCGGAAGCCAAGAAAGCATCCTCTTGTTCCTGTGCTCTGAAGCTGCACCTCCCCGCTGCACGTGAGCTCGAGACGGAACGAAGAGCCAATTTTGACCCACCCACCAGCCCCTGAGGACAGCGATTCGTTGTGAATACAGTTGACATAGTATCTTTTTTTTTGTTGTTTTCTCTGTTTTCTTACAGGTTGTGATGATTGTCGTGAAATTTCTTAAAATGCAATAAAGATTGGTTATTTTCAGTATGTTTTGCAAATAAAGTAATTTGGATTGATCAGTATTTACGCTTGGTAATAAGTGATGTTTGCTTTGTAATCTTAGTAACTTAGGTAGAACTGTCGTATTTATTTTGGTCGGGCGGTAAGGTCATGATCGGTGAGCAGTAATTCGAAGATCCCTATGAGGGGGCGTCACCCATTACGGATGGGAGCGCTCGGGAGAGGTGGCCAATTGGCCCCTCAATGGGGAGGCGGTCCTGTCTAAGGAGAGGCCGCCGGAAGGAAAGGAAAGGTGGTCAAGGCCCCTTCCTGGATAGGAGGGGCTACGGCCCCTCCTGGGGAATTTCCCAGGGCCAGGACATCTGCGACGGCAGATGGGTAAGTTGTGTGGGGTGCGGGAGGGGGTTTACGCTACCTTTTAGACACCTCACACGAGTCCTCGAACGACCGTTAAATGGCGTCGAGTTTATTGGGGCCCCCGTCAAGTACAAAGGGAAATTGGTAGATGCACTTGAGGTACGCCTCTGTGCGGTCGCTCCTCTCACAAGTGAGGGGGGTATTTCTGGTTTAGGGATCGGACACCGGTTACGACCTTGCCGTTGGCCCTTAACGTTAGGATGTACAATTTCAAGTCAAATGTTTTGTAGGATGTTAGTTCGGCTAGGAGAACCTTTGTATTAGAGATCTGTTAAGGTTAGCCAAACATCGTAATGTGGAAATGAAATTGTACATAACATGAAACTGTTATTTTAATGTTTTATTTTTTGTTTCATATTTTAATAAATACGGCCGGGAAGGGTAACTCCCTTCCCGCCTTCAAAAAGTTCAAGAACTGTTTCCGGTTTCCCAATTCTTGGGGATGATGGTGTTGAGAGGGGGTGGCGGGTATCTCAGCCATATTCATTTCAGCTGGGTCCCGGTGCTGGTGCAGGATGTTCAGGAGTCTTTTATTTTTCTGAGATTCAGATCAGGAGGTCAGCAGACTAGCCCTTAATGCCACTCTGGTAGCCCTGGGTTCAGGATGAAGTTGCAGGTCCAGTTCTTCTTGCCCAGGCAAGAGGGCAGCAGGGCAAAAAGGTAGCACTTCAGCAGCGCAACAGCCGGACAGCAGCAGGTCAGCAGTTCAGCAGAGTGGCAGGTCTTTCAGCAACACAGCAGTCTTTATTCCTGGCAGAGTAGCAAGAGGTGCAAATGTGTACTGAAGAGTTGTGTCTGAGATGACTTTCTTTGCCCTGGTGACCTCCTTCTGGAAGGCGGGTGAAGCTTTTAGACAGTGGCTTTGAAGTGAATAGAATTTCCTGACTCCCTTGCCCTGGTTCCAACCTGGCTGTAGTGACAACAGGGAGGTGAGTGGTACTTTGTGTAGGGGCAGAGCACTCCCTATTCATTTGCAAGTGGGGCTTTGCTGAGCTCCATCACCTCATCCTGCCAGCAGATAAGCTATTAAGGCACACCTAATCCCTCTATTATGTGACTGTCTGGAGGGAATTCACAAAGTCTGGCAGTAATACCCAGTCATGTGACTCAAGACAGGTGCCACAATCACAAAAGGGCAAACATCAAGAAAATGACAACCTTCTAAAAGTGATGACTTGCGCTATCCTCCACAAGAGAGGGGCGTCCCCACTCGCACTCGGTTAAAGCATGTAACCCAGTTAAAAAATATTTGAAAAACGTATTTTAAATCAAATTTTATTCTTCTTTTGTTAATGGAAATTAATGTAAACCTTCTTCATGCTTCTTTTCTTAAACTCATTTCATTTTCATAATGGAAAAATACCATTTCAACACAATATATACTGGGCACCAGGTTTCCCAAAGCATTTCGGGCCGCAGCCCTTCCTCAAGGGGATGATATCTGCAATTTTTGAAGGAAACGTTTGGTCAGTCGCAACACATGACTTTAAGTCAGTTCAGTCGCTGTAATTAATGTACAGGTCTTACATGGTGCTGTCATGATTTTTTATAACATGCTCTTTTCACAAAAAATTTACTTTGGTGAGGAACTGTGAAAACCAGTTACAGTAAGTGAGAATTCAAATCACCATTTACAAAACAGCGCGCTTTTGGTGAATAAAATTTCTTGCAGTGAACGTTTGTTATGGATGTTAAAAAGAATGATCTGAAAAGCGGGTAAAACATGCTCCACGAGTCGTAGTGACTTTACAAATAGTTAGTATTGTGCATATGGTTCTTGTAAACGGCTCAGGTGAAAGATGCTTTTGTGTGCCCGAAAAGTGTATGAACACTAAGTCGCTAGATATACACTTACCGAGTTTCGATGTTGCATGGGTTTTTTTAACAACTATTTTGGTGGTTCACATAGACGGACCTACTTAAAAAATGTGAACACATATTTAGTAAGAACTTAGTATGATTATGATTATGAAGTGGTGAACGGGTTGAAAACAAGGTGCTTACTTGGGGGAATCATTAGCGGGAAGTATTCCTAACTTTCATACTCTAGCCCAACTGTATACCTCCCCTAATTTATAGTCCATGGTGTCACAACAAAATTTCCTGATTTTCCTCTCATTGATTTCCTTAGTGTATTTGTCTAATTGTTGATTAAGATCCTCTAACATTTTGTCCATCTTGTCTTTCAACATCATGGCACTCAGTTCCTGTTGCAGTTGTTGAGTTTCTTTGTGAGGTCTTCCAATACTTTTGCCAGTTCTTCAACTATTAGCAATATGAGGTCTAATGAGGATTTGTTTAAAATAACTTGCCATTTTTCAGAAGATTTTGTGTTGTTTTTGCACAATGTGTATTTTAGAGAGATCCACAGCCCCCTCTGTATTCATAAGCGTACTGGCGTATAATCGTTGGTTTATAGTTTTCTTTGAGATATACAAAAGTTCCTTTAAATTAGACTGAGTTGATCCTGTGCTTTGACTGATATTCCTTGTTTCCTCAGTTAAAGAATAAATCTTTTGAGTTTCAATGAGCGTAAATGCAAATGTATCTGCTCTTTGATCAGTGGTTCTGGCTATTTTCTCGTATGACATTGTGTGGGTGCATCGACTAGTCACCCAGAGACGTCAACAAAAACCTAAGTATGGAATATTTTCGGACATGGATGCTTCCTCGTCAGACGACACACAACGGAGTGATCACAGATCAAAAGAAAGAACGTATCAAAAAAGCAAAACAACCGAGTGATACAAACAGAGAAACAACTGAGGATGCAGGTCCGTCCACATCACTTATAACAGATACCCGTCCTGTTTTAGAGAAAGGCCAAAGGCCACCAGACGAGGTGGGGGGGATCCTGGAATAATCAAACAACCAGTAGCCAAGGGCACTCGGATCCAAAGAGTCTTGTGATCAATATTTCCAAGCACCAATTGACCAAGTTTTAGATAGAGACTCTTCAAAAAATGAGTTCATTTGTACCAAAAATCACTCGAACTGTTTAGACACAGAGATTAGCATGTTTAAATTCATGTGGACCATTCATTTATGACACTTTTTTTCAAAAGTATTTGAAGAGCACACACAACCTAAGGCAAATACACTACTTGGATTGAGATCTAAAAGCACGTACTTGGCCCCAGTGAGCCATAACGTTTTAGATGCCTTTGAAACAGTAATAAAAAAGGAGTTACAAAACATCTACAAGCAACCTAAATCGGGATCTAAAAACATTACTCAGAAAGAAAGACAAGCTTTTACACAAATTTCTTCAAATACAGAAATTTCCATCTGTCAAGCTGATAAATGGTTATTTTGGATGCCTGCTACTATATGGAAAAAGTTGAGGAACACGTGAGTGACACCAATACTTACACACCCATGGAGTTTGATCCGACATTCGAGTTCCAAAAAATCCTAATAAATATCCGAGACCAATATCTGGATAATGGAAGTATCTCCACGAAAGACAAAGAATATCTATTAAAAAAGAATCCTGCAGTACCATACCTATACATGATCCCTAAAATTCACATGTGTTTGAGGAGAACAAGGGAACCCAAAAAATAGTTAAGGACCCTGGGTGTCAATCTTAAAGTAAAACAATGGTCCTTAAAGAATCATTTAGAGCAATTAAATAAATATAGACTATAATAAGTACTATATTCCACAGTGTCCAGCCGGACACATAGTTTAATCAATTTAATGTTTTATCATTTTTAAGAGCAACCAACAGTAAAGTGGGATACAGTCCTGCATCCAGTACATGAGAACAAAACTAACATACAAATAAACATTAAGATTTTCGGGCAAAAGAAAAGGAAAAAGGAAGCTTTGAGTCAATGAGAATACAAAACAAGCTATCCATAATAGTTATCACACCAATATAACACAATGGTTGTCTGTGTGAAACTATTCCATATGTCGACGACGTTTCGATCCCTTTTAAAAGAAGAATGGAATCAACATCAGGATGGTTTAATTTACATGCCTGAATGTTAAAAAGCTGCCTGTGGAGGAAGAGAGGGGGAACAAAAGGCAGAAGGAATGTTGTGAGAAGGAGATCAAGCTTGTTTAAAAACTCAGATTATGAACGTTGCCATGCACTGAAGAGAACGGTGTGGGGCCGGGTATTCCATGTTGTTATCAATGCGTGGGTACATAGAAGATGTGAGATCTATAGAATTATCAATGAGTGCAGTACCGCATGACGTTGCAAAGGAACTAATGAAAGCCGCCGTGTACCGAGTGATGAAGAAACTACAATTGCAGTGGCCGATGAAAACCGTGGTTATACATTGCGGAGTGCATACAAGGTAGTGGATTGGGGTATTGACGGCGATATGGTGGTGAAGTGGGCATGGCAACACATGCTGTGGCCGTCAGACCATGTGAAATGAGGTCCGAAACATGCAAGAGGAACTGACCTTAGAGTGGATAAACTCTATAGTTCGAGGACTGATTTGGTAAATCGGGGAAACATCAAGGGCACAATTGAGTCCTGTAAAATGGGAGAGTGTCACTTAGATCTGAATAAAATAATACATGGAAATGGCAGTGTTGTAAAGGACATTAATTTTTCCTTGGCTCTCAAGGAGCCTGCATGCGTAGAGTGTAAACAAAGTGGTCAGTGCCACAATGCGGTGTACCGCAGGAAAATACCATCAGACACCCTCATACAGGAATTTCAATCAAATTGAAAGTTACAGCAACTTGCAATAGTGAAAATACAATATATTTGTGAAATTGTCCTTGTGGACTAGCGTATGTTGGCAAAACTCATTGAAAAATGAAGATGAGTATGAACGAACACAATAGCAACACACCCCAAAAAACAGAAATCACCAGTGGCGGTCCACTTTAATAATTTTAAGCATAATATTAGCCAACTACGTTTGTGTGTTTTAGAACAAGTAAAACCCATTCAAGGACATAACAATACAGAGCATCTCTTGCAGCGTGAAACTCATTGGTTATATTTTCTGAATACCGTAAGCCCAAAGGGACTAAATAAAAAACTTGAACTCAGTTGTTTTCTTTGAGACATTGGTTAAACATTTGGTAGCCTCATAATGCATCCATGTACATCATGTTTTTTCACACTGAAAACCGTTCATTATTCCACAGCATTGAACATTTGGAATCAGTTTTATTGTTTATCCTCAGTAGAAGATAACCTATCAGCTGTAGAAATATGAGCATCATCATGTTATTTATGTTTTTTGTTTAGACGGGATTTATTTTGTGGCGGTTGTTTTTCACTTTAACATGACACATTTGAGTGACAAATCTTTGTGTAAATAGCATTTACAATAGGGCATGCTTCATTTTTTTAAATAAATCACTAATCTCGTATTTTCAAACACCAAGAGTTATATTCTGAAATACATCCCCAATGCATGCAATAAGGATCATGACAGCTCCAAACCACGGATTCTTCTACTTGTATACACCACGTGATATCTTGTTATACCTCGTTGTATACAATGGTACCTCGCTTAATGGTGCCTATTATTGTGCGATCTTTAAACAGTGTCACTAGAAAGGTCTCTCTTATTACCCTTTTTGAGAGTCAGGATGTGCTCGAAACCCATTGAAGCTACACATTCTTCGATCTTTATACGTCACCTGACATCATGACGTATTACGCTTTATACAACTGTGCCCATTCGATGGCGCTTATCATCTCGCAATTCTTACACGTGAATGCACCAAACTCTTTTGGTAAACCCGACTCGTGACCACTTCGGGTAAGATGTTTGGATATTATTATTTTATTCTCTGTTATACACAGTGTTACTAGAACGCTACACTTAGCCCTTACCTTTTCCTTTTTAGAATAGAACTGTGATGCTAGAAGGGTTGTGAAAGTGAGCAATACTCACCGCTAACGATTCCCCCAAGTAAGGAGCTTGTTTTCAAACCGTTCATCACTTCATAATCTTAGAGATACGACGTTCTTACTAAGTATGTGTTCACATTTTTTTAATTAGGTCAATCTATGTGAACCATCAAAATTGTTGTTAAAAAAACCCACGCAACATAGAAACTGGGTAAGTGTATATCTAGCAACTTAGTGTTCATACACTTTTTGGGCACACAAAAGCATCTTTCCCGTGAGCTGTTTACAAGAACCTTATGCACGATACTAACTATTTGTAAAGCCACTACAGCTCGTGGATCATGTTTTACCCACTTTTCAGAGCATTCTTTTTCAAGTCCATAACAAATGTTCACTGTGAGAATATTTGTTCAACAAAAGCAAGCTCTTTTGTAAATAGTGATTTGAATTATCACTCACTGTAACTGGTTTTCACTGTTGCACGCTGGAGTCACTTTTTGGGTGAAAAAAGCATGTTAAAAAAAGTATGACAGCCCCACGTAAGACTTGTACATTAACTACAGTGAATAAACTGACTTAAGGTCATGTGTGGCGACTGGCCGAAATTTTCCTTTAAAAATTGCAGATATTATGCCCCTGAGGAAGGGCTGCGCCCCATAATGCATTGGGCAACCTGGAGCACAGTATATATTGTGTTGATATTGTATTTTTCCATTAGGAAAATGAAATGAGTTTATGAAAAGAAACATGAAGAAGTTTCAAATTAATTACCATTAACAAAAGAAGAATAAAATTTGATTTGAAATCCGTTTTATAAATATTTCTTAACTGCATTACATGCTTTAGCCAAATGCGAGTGGGGGACGCCCCTCTTTTGTGGAGGATAGCGCAACTTATCATTGATATAATTCCTTTCACCCAGGAGGATTAACACACCTTCATCATCCACTTTTATCACACGTATTATAATAAGGATTACACTGGAGTGCTTCAGACTATACTATTATACTTTTTAACCTTCTAAAAGTGGCATTTTCAAAATTGTAATCAAAAACCCATCTTTCCCATTAAATAGGGGTTTTCATTACAATTCAGAAGACACCAAACATGCTATATACCTGCTACCAATTGGAAATTACTGCGTATTAAACATAATAAGGAATCCCCAATGGTATCCTGTGGGAGGGGTTGGCTCACAGTAGTGAAGTACGAATTTAGACGTTTTTCACTATCAGGACATGTAAAACTGAAAAGTACATGTCCAACCTTTGAATTATAGAGCATCCTGCCTTATGGGCTGCCTAAGGCCTACCTTAGGGGTGACATCTGAAATAAAAGGGGAAATTCATGCTTGTCAAGGGAGGTTTAATGCCAAGTCGACAAGGCAGTTTAAAACTGCATACAGACTGCATTGACAGGCATGGGAAATGTTTTAAGGTGCTACTTAAATGGGTGGCAGCATAGGTGCTGCACCCCCGTAGATAGCATTTCTATAAAAAGACCCTGTGTATATCGTATACCACTATACAAACAACTTATAAGTAGCTTAAATATTCCAATTGGGTATAGGCCAATTTAACCATGTTTTAGAAGAGAGAGCACACGCTCTGTAGCACTGGTTAGCAGTGGTAAAGAGCACAGAGTCCTAAGGAGAACAAAAACTAATAGAGCAAAAAGTGGAGGGAAAAAGTCAAAAAGATTTGTGCGTGACCCTGCAGAGACGGCCTAGTCCAAAAAGAATTATGAATTCAAATTCACATCAGAAACCAAAGTATTGTCTGTGTATTTATAGAGAAATGCAAAGTGTTCTTCCTTATCAAATTTCTAAAATATAAAATAAAAGTGCATTATATCAGATTCTTTTTAGAATTAATCAAGCTCATTCAACTATTGCAAAAGAGCGATCAATATAAAATACAAGGTGCAATTGTATAATGAACTATTGAAACATCCTTGATTTCTAAGTTGCTGTCTGTAAAGGAGGGCATACTGTTTTCCCATAAAAATTTAATTGTGCTCCCCAAATAATAGTAAACTTAATTTTAACTCATGTTTAAAAGGGTTACTCTTGAACCGGAAGCCATCGCCTGCCACCTTCCATTTCATAAATCTATCGAATCATCATGTTATCATTGCCTTTACAAAATATTTAACAGTCACCCTGTTTTCAGTAGATTTTCCCTGATATGGCACGAGTCTGTACAGTATTTCTCTGAGTCAGGAGTCATTACACCCATAGCATTCAAGTATTTGCACAAAAAAAACTGTAGACAAAAGGAGATACATTTACACCTGGAAGTTCTTCTTGGCAATATAGATTTGGGTTCAGTTGACAAACACATGGTTTCTGAATCCAACATCACAAAGTGGCAGTGCCGCTACAACACCCCAGTCCATTACATGGGAGGGAATCCATGCATTTATTTACTTCATCATCATCAATTTGCTCCCTTAAATCATAACAATGTTTAAATGTACATTGTATTCAGTAATACACCCAGACCCATAGGAATAACTTATGCCACCTTTAACAAGCATCAGCAGATGGACATTAGGAAACCAATCTTGCTTACTCAGGTATTAAGTAAATAGCTTCCAATGAACAGTCAGTTGCTGCTGTGGACAAAATTACTCAGGTGAAAGACAAAGAGTTTATGAGTGCAACCAGTTGACTGGAAGGGAGGTCTGGAGCACTAATTGTATTGAGTGACAGAGATGGAATCTGCCAGTACAGTGATGTAGGAGAGCAACAGAATAGCTGCTTCTTGTAAATACCTGAGAAGGTTGAAAGTAAATACAATGTTCAAAAAGCCTTGTGATCTCAAAGTTGATCTTAGGCATTTAGATGTCAAGGTCATGGATACTTAAGAACCTTACAACACTTTCAAATTGTCATCTAAGACAAAGGCGACATAGCTAGTGCAGGTTCTATTATCACAATCCAAATAGGCATGAAAACAAGGTGAGGTGAAAATCAGCACAACCTACTCAGAGAACAAGACAGAATGAGACACACATCCATTTCACGTTCGTAGGCCTCCAAACAAAGACCCAGCACTCACAGGCAACATTTTGAAGGACACAAGTGAGAACAAGAAATTATGGGCCATATTACCAAGGCAGGCAAAATGAAATTATCACCACTTTTGCGACCGTTTTCGGACGCAAAGCGGCAAGAATTTCATCTCACTATTGGCAAGCTGTCGCTAACATCAGTTAGCGACAGCTTTTAGGTGATAGCGAGTGGTTTGGGGCCCGTTTTGCATCTCAGCGATATTTCTCGCTAATTACATGCAAAGTGGGCATACCCAACCTGTTAGCGACTGAAAGCAGTCGCTAACATCGCTATCGCCTATTATCAACGCAGGCGTAGCGCCGAAAAAATTTGCTCTAAGCACGAGAATCGCTGAAAAATAACGTCTGCTCAGACTAGTTCATAGCCTGTATATCCAATGGGAGGTGAATATTCAGGCTAAGTCCCTATTAGTGATAATGCCTGAATATCGCTGGATTTCCAGCGATATTCACGCATTTCACCGCTATCGCTGGATATTTTATCGCTTTGGAGACAAACGTTGCTAATAGCATGTAATCTCTGCAATAAAATCCAGCGATGCGCGGCGATAAAAAAAATTTCGCTGAGCTTATTTAGCGATAAATATCGCTAGTTGTTGATAATATGCCCCTATGTTTTTAAAGTCCCTGCACCTGGGATTCGTCCTTGCCTTTTTCTTCTTGCTCTGGAACAACATATTTCTGGCACACATACCAACAGTAGTAAAATACCACATTTAATCCTCTTGTACCAGGAAAAATCATTGGGTGGTCCAGTAAAATATATAGTCCTAATTTGCATTGAGTACTGATGTCTGGCCTGAGAAATATACCTATGTTTGTTGGTGGTATTGGTGCAATAATACATTTGGTACCTGGATTCACCTCATCCACATATGGTTTGTTTGCAAAAAAATCTAATATTTGGAGAAGAAGCCAAAATGTTTAAGAGAGATTGTACAGTGAGAATGTCTCATAGTGCTTGGATTAATGGAACACAATGTAGTGAGACTTGGGGAAGTAATTATACAGTCTTTGCTTCATTTAGACTGAACAGTAAGAGACAACAGGTATACACCCTTCTAAACTTAATTTGGCACAACAAGGATTCCCAAAAGTAAAAATTAGATGTTCAAAGTGCCCTTGGCTAGACTAAGACAACATTTATGTATTGAGTTATGTAAAAATTCTGAATTGGGCACATTGATCACCAGGGTAAATTTACTCTATTATACTTCCATACGGAAAGTCAACTATTCTAGTTGCATGCCTGCCTCTTTCACATTAGAAAACACCATGTACTCTGTCTATTTGTTACCATTCTCATAAAGGCATCCCATTGTCTTCTGCCCAAGGAAATAATTAACCTCATCAACTAAGCAACTAACAAATGAATAACATTGCTTTAGGCAGATAATATCTTACTTACCCCTCACATGGACATTGATCAAACAACTGATCAAAGCAGTTTAACACCCCAATTCAGGTCTTTTAGTGTTGTAACCATGTTCATACTTATAAAGTCAGAATATACGATTTGACTGTGTCAGTGAACTCCAAAAGCACTTAATTTATAAAAAAAAAATATATGTTGTGCAATGTTGATTTGTTTAAAATCCTGTTCACGTCTCATATCCTCTCATTCTGTTTTCATTTTGAGTGAATGAAACTGCTAATGACATTCATAGTTAACAAATTTAAAATGTATAATGTTCATGCTCATGCCCCTGCATAGGACACACAAGGTACATAGAAGAAGAATTAATCCATAGATGTACAGCCATCCTTTCCCCATGACACAAATGAAGAAGAGGTTATACGTTTACTGCAGTACAGCTCCTCAGCTATAGAAAATGGAAAGTAAAGATTCTTTGCCTATTAAACCAACATTTCACTTCAAACACTTAACTGATGAGAAAATTGATGCTTGGACTTGAGAAGAAGTTTAAAAACATTCACTGGTAGCAACCATATAGCCAAGACTCCATGGGCTATCCATAGCCCGAGAGAAACCAGCAAGAGTCCTCATGAATCTGTGCTGGCATTGGTTGCGAAAAACTAGAGGCAATGTCCGGGTTACGCGTTCAATACATGGGATGGCCAGTTACAGGAATACAGATGAGGACTGAATAGATGCTAACTCTTCATACGAAGAGGATATAAGTGTTGTCCGACATTCAACAAAGGATAAACATTGTCATGAGTCTGCCCTCCACAGCCCAAATGCCAGTAATTTTTGCAGACAGTAATTGCTGTCCCCTTAGCAGCATCCCATCCTCATCACCAATGAAAAGAAGATGCCACAGGTGATGTAAGTTGAACTATTTATGAATTTATTACAACATTGGTGTATCTCAAATCTTGGCACAACCAAAGGGGATGATGGACGGAGTGTTGTACATTGCAAGCACTCACACCCAGTCAACTGATCTGGGTTTAATCAATCATCATTCTTTAGAACACTCCTCCACCCCAGTTCAGACATGGCCATATGCAAATCAGTCTGACCCTGTGCATCATGGGAACAGTCCAGCCCGAACTACCAAGCCATGTCTTCCTTGGACTGGAAACAAGCATCCTGGAACCGGTTTCTGGCTAATCAGCCGTCATTAGCCAGGCTAGCTTGATTCCAGTGGCAACGTGAGCAAGGGACCCACATCTGGATATACCCTGCCAACTTAGGGCAAACAAAGCAAAACCAAAGGGGATGATGGATGGAGTATTGAACATTGCAAGCACTCACCCCTAGTCAACTGATCTGAGTTTAATCCATCATCATTCTTTAGCTCACTCCGCCACCCCAGTTCAGACATGGCCATATGCAAATCAGTCTGACCCTGTGCCTCATGGGAACAGTCCAGCCCGAACTGCAAAGCCATGTCTTCGCTGGACTGGAAACAAGCATCCTGGGATGGGTTTCTTATCTTCTTATCTTATCTTTTTCGGAATTTGTCAAGCGCACGGACACCCAGGGGTTTCATGGCGCTAAGTGAGACAGATGGTAACTGAAGAGACAGATGGTAACAATGCTCTAACCGTGCGCTTGTTTGAATAACCAGGTCTTCAGAGCTCCCCTGAATTCTACTAGCTTAGTACAGTTCCGAATAGACAGGGGAAAGGAGTTCCAAATTTTTGGGGCAAGGTAGGCGAAACGAGATCCACCTAGTCATTTCTTTTTGAACGTGGGCAGCGAGAGAAGGGACAAGTGGGCAGAGCGAAGATCACGGGTCGGTTCGTATTTATTTATAAGTTGATTGACGAACTTTGGACTTTTGCCGTGAAGGGCTTTGAAGATTATGCAGCCTACCTTAAAGGTGATCCGTTGGGCTATAGGGAGCCAATGAAGGGAAGCTAGCAGGGGTTTGGCCGACTTCCTGCGATTGCTCTTGAATATTAATCTGGCCGCTTGATTTTGAGCAATCTGCATGCGTTTAGCGAGGGCGAGGGGTAGGCCCAAGTAGATGGAGTTGGAAAAGTCCAGTCGTGAGAGGACCAAGGCGATTACCACCTGAATGAGAGCAGAATGAGTCAGCAGATGGGCTATTTTCTTGATCTTTCTTAGCTGAAAGAAGCAGGAAGAGATCACTGTTCCAACCTGGGTTTTCAAAGAGAGGTCGGAGCAGAGAGTGACCCCGAGGCTTTTCACTGACTGAGAGGGGGATGGAGGGGTGCCCATCGAGGCCGGCCAAAAGTGGGGGCCTCAACTTAAAGCGCTGTTACCGGGGAGTACAAGCTCGGTCTTTCCTGGGTTGAGCTTAAGATGGTTCTGGTCCATCCAGCTCTGGATGTGCAGCATGGTAGTTTGGAGTTCCTCAGTAGAGTCCGTGGAGTTGAGGGGGAATACCAGCTGCAAATCATCCGCGTAGTTGTAGATGGTGACTTTCCTGTGTTTCAGGGAGTGCAATAGCGGTTTAAGATATAAATTAAAAAGGAGGGGAGATAATGAGGAGCCCTGTGGGACACCGCAAGTGGTGGAGAGTTTGGGTGCTATAAAGTTCTCCAGCTTTACTGCCTGGGATCTGTCCGTTAGACAGGACTTAATCCAGTCAAGGGCCGCGCCGTTGAGGCCGGCTTGTTCGACACAGTGTAATAAGATGGTATGACCCACCGTGTCGAACGCGGCCGACAGGTCGAGGAGTACGAGGGCTTGGTGAATTCCATTGTCGGCGTTGGTCCTTAGAGTATTCTGGACAGCGAGGATCACCGCCTCAGTGGAGTGTGCCTGGCGGAACCCAGCTTGGTTAGGCTCCAGGTAGTTGGATGTTTCTATAAAGTTGGATATACAACTGGTAACATGGGCTTCGAGCAGTTTGGCGCCATAGGGAAGAAGGGATATGGGGCGGTAATTGGAGAGATTGGAGGGATCGGCACCCGGTTTCTTAATAAGAGGGACTAGAGTGGCATCTTTAAATGAGTTGGGGACTATTCCTTGTAGTAGGGATGTGTTCAAAAGGGGGAGTATGCCTTGAGGGAGTGTAGTATAGACTTCCTTCAGTATATGCGGAGGGCAGGGATCATTGGGGGACCCAGATTTTACAAGGTTCATCAGTTCCAGCAATTTGGGTGGATCGATGGGGGGGATTTCCTGGAGTGTGTATGGGTTTCTGCTAATGTCCGAGTTGGCTACCATGACATGGTTAGTATGAATACTATTTTTTATGGTGTCGATCTTCTCCTTAAAGAAATCATTGAGCTGGTTGCACATCATTTGGGATGGTGATTGAGAGGGAGAGGTTCTGGAATCGTTACACAGATCGTTTACGACTCTGAAGATTTCTCTCGATTTGTTTTGAGCGTTAGAGATTTTTTCAGAGAAAAAGGCTGCTTTAGCAGATAAGATACCGCTCTTGTAATTTCTGCGAGCTGTCGTATATGATGATCTATCTTCATGGTGGTAGCCGTGCCTCCATTTCCTCTCCAGTTGGCGGAGTTCTAATTTTTGTTTTTTTAGGTCGGCAGAGAACCACCTGTGGGCGTCCATGCGGCGGGCGCGGGCAAATCTGGTTAAGGGAACATGTTCGTTACATGCAGAAAGAAGCCACTCAGTGTGTGCCTTATCCATCGAGTTGATAACAGGGGCTGAGGTGGGGATGGAGTTGGTCAGGGTGGATAGGATCTTGGAGGTTTAAAGATCTCCATTCCCTGGCTAATCCTCCCGAGGGCGCATGATTTTTTGGGTTGCCTTGAGAGGTGATGAAGAATTTCAAAAGATGGTGGTCCGACCATATGCATGGTAAGGCCGTGGGGCTGGAGGTAGGGATATTGTGAGACCAGATGTGGTCCAAAATATGTCCTTTTTCATAGGTGGGGATCAAGACGTGTTGACGGAAGTTCAGATTGGAGAGGAGCTCGAAAAGTTCTGTAGCATGAGGTCCGGCTTCCAAACTATTATACCAATAGTTTAGATCTCCTATTACCATGACCTTATCATAGTCAACGACTAAACCGGCCAATTGCTCAGTCAGGGAGACTGGGAAGGAGGGCATAGATGTAGGTGGCCGGTAAATCAGTGCTAGCACAATGGTTCCTATATCAGTATCAGATTTGATAACTAGGTTTTCAGTATCTGATAAGTCTAGAGAAGGTAAGGTGGTGAACGTATGGTCTTTATGGATGATGGCGGCGACGCCACCTCCAGATTTTCCTGATTTTCTGTTTGCTGACAGGATGTAATAGTCTGCTGGTAGGGCAGTGAGAATATCTGGTAAGGAGTCTGCGGTGAGCCATGTTTCGGAGACAAATAGTATGTCTGGTCTGTCTACCCTGCCAACTTAGGGCGAACAAAGCAAAACCAAAGTGGATGATGGACGGAGTGTTGAACATTGCAAGAACTCACTCCCAGTCAACTGATCTGGATTACTCCATCATTATTCTTTAGCTCCCTCCGCCACCTCAGTTCAGACATGGTCATATGCAAATCAGTCTGACCCTGTGCCTCATGGGAACAGTGTAGCCCGAACTGCCAAGCCATGTCTTCCCTGGACCGGAAACAAGCATCCTGGGACCGGTTTCAGGCTAATCAGCCGTTATCAGCCAGGCTAGCTTGAATCCAATGGCAAAGTGAGCAAGGGACCCCCGTCACCCCTTTGGTTTTGCTTTGTTCGCCTTAAGTTGGCAGGGTATGCCCAGACGTGGGTCCCTTGCTCACTTTGCCACTGGATTCAAGCTAGCCTGGCTGATGATGGCTGATTAGCCAGAAAGCGGTCCCAGGATGCTTGTTTCCGGTCCAGGGAAGACATGGCTTGGCAGTTCGAGCTGGACTGTTCCCATGAGGCACAGGGTCAGACTGATTTGCATATTGCCATGTCTGAACTGGGGTGGCAGAGTGAGCTAAAGAATGATGATGGATTAAACCCAGATCAGTTGGCAGGGAGGTGAGTGCTTGCAATGTTTAACACTCCGTCCATCATCCTGTTTGGTTTTGCTTTGTATCTCAAATCTTGCCAGGAATTCCAACACTTTAATTGAGCTCTTCTGTGCGATTTCAAAGAAGGAACCAAAGGCAGAAAAAGGAAGAAAAAAATGGAAGGAGGAATATACCAACAGAAACATAATTACACCAGTACTGAATCTTTACTTTACATCACATCTTTTTTTTTTTTTTTTTTTTTTGGTGTAAGAAGTTTATTCGCACTTAGCATATATGAAAATACATTACAAGTGATTCGCCTACAACCAGTGGTGGCCGGCTACAGTTGTACGTGCCCAATCGGGCTCTCTCTGGTATGTACACAGCCCATCAGCCGACATCCATAGGACCGGCGGCGTTTTACATCGTCATCATATTCACTATCAAATTCAGTGCTCCAGCAATGTATATTCTTGTCAGTGTTCTCACTTTTTTGGTTACTTTTTCTCCCAACTGTAAACTGGATGGTATCACCCCTAATTTAACTCGGAGTGTCCATCAGAAACGTATACTCTGTGTCACAGCATCCTCCCTCCCTTCCCATACCACGTTATTCTCGTTCACCTGCTGATCACACTTCATGTAACATTCCTAATTGCTCGCATTCATCCTCTCTTCATTGCCCTGTTCCAATAAGTAGGTTCTGAGGTATTCCCAATAGTCTTTGGGCCTTGATCTAGCTGGCAGTTCCTCCTCATAGGTGTTCAGAGTGTCTCGACAGTACACCATATCTTCTAACCAACTCTTAACCTCTGGCCCTTTTGTACTGTTCCAGTGCAGTGATACCCTTCTTTTCGCCAGCAACAACGCCACTGCACAGAACTTTCGCCTCGTCGCCCTTAATGTTGGTTCAATACCCAAGAGACACATTTTGGCATCGCATAGTAAAGTAGATTCTAGCATGACATTCAGCGTTTGCACCACCTGTACCCAGTAGCCCGCCACCCTCCGACAATGCCATGCCAGGTGCATGAAATCCGCCCCCTCCTGCTTACACCTTTTACACTTCGAATCCTCTTGTAACCCATATCTCTGTAGTCTCTGTGGTGTGTAGTACACTTGATGGAGGTATTTGTAGTGTATGATTCGCAGGTTACCGTTTGGTGTCAGCATGTCTGTTAGCATGCATGCAGACGCCCATTCCTCCTCTGTTATGGGTGTCACTAGTCCCTCGCTCCATCTGCTTCTAGCTTTATCTGTGCTACCTCCTATCGCTCCCTGTAAACTAGTATATAATTTAGACACCAGGTGTGATGCCGTGGGTGTCGTGAGAAGGAGTTGTAGGGGTGCTAGCGGGGTCGGCTCCTCCGGATACGTCGGATAATGCTCCTTAAGTGCTCTTTGGAGCCTATAATAGTTAAAGGTGAATAGTAGGGACGGGTTGCTGATGTACTGCAGTTTGTCTAACGTTTGGAAGACCCCATTGAGATACAAGTCACCCATTTTATCTATGCCCGCCCACCGTAGCAGATCCATGCCCACCTGTTCTTGTGTCACTGAGATGTGTGGGTTGTGCGCCAAAGGCAGAGCTGGAGCATACAGTGGTAGTGTCTTAGCCGCCTTGCCCATCAATCGCCATGCTTCCGTGGTGGTATCTACCGTGTTTATGTCTCTGTCATGCAGCCTGGGGCGTTTATGTAGCAGTATGTTTACCAGCGGTATCGGGTCTGTATCCCCCGCCTCTACCGCCACATGCGTCAAGAAGGGTACTTCGTGATGCCAATAATGTGCGAATTGCGCTTGGGCGCACAAATAGTAGAGATAGAGGTCCGGCACCTTGAAACCCCCCTGTGCATATGGAAGTGTCATGGTGTGTAGTTCCAGTCGTGCATGCTTTCCGGCCCATATCAAACTAAGTACTAAGGAGTTGATATTGCGAAACACTGCCGCCGGCGGCTTTATTGGGATGTTGTTGAACAAATACAAAAATTTGGGCAGTATCACCATCTTCACGATTGCAGTGCGGTCCGCCAGAGATAACGGGAGTTTATTCCACCTTTTTATTTTATCCCCCAGGTCCGCTATCGCTCGCCCATAGTTGGTGCGTATGACAAGTTCCGGGTCCCTGTGGAACCACACCCCTAAATATTTCGTGGGTTCCTCCCGCCATTCGAGTGGGTAGTCCAAGGGTATAGGGCGTGTGCTATCCATCAGGGCTAGAATGAGCGATTTATCCCAATTAATTTGTAATCCGGAGTGGCTCCCAAACCTTATGTACTCCCTCATTAGCGGATTTAGGTTTTGTGCCGGGTTTTTGACATAAAGCACCATGTCATCTGCGTATAACGATATGTGGATGGGGCGTGATGGCATCTGTATGGCTGAATAGTGATGGTGCTGTCTTATTTTACATGCCAATGGCTCCAGGATCAATGCAAAGAGCATCGGCGAAAGCGGGCAGCCTTGCCTCGTCCCTCTGCATATCGGAATGGGTGCCGAGACATGTTTGTTTATTCTGATGCGTGCTGACAGATTGGTATACAGCATGGAAATCCAGCCCAGGAACATCAGGGGGAAACCCATGCGCACCAGGACCGCCTGTATGAAGGCCCACCCTATTGTGTCAAATGCCTTGGCAGCGTCTAGTAGCACTGCCACTGCTTTCGTGTCCGGTGATAGGTAATGGGCCAAAGCAAAGAGTGTGCGGGTGTTATGCATGGTGGCCCTGTCAGGTATGAACCCAGATTGGTCTGGCCTGATTAGTAGTGGCATGAGCGGTTTCAGTCTGTCCGCCAGTAGACTGGCTATTATTTTTGTGTCTACGTTCAAAAGGGACAATGGGCGGTATGAGTCACATTTATCCTCCTCCTTACCCGGCTTTAGGAGCGCAATGAGTAAGGCTTCCCTCATGGAGCCTGGTAGGGTTTGAGCTGCGTGAGCCGCCCCATATAGCCTCACCAAGTGAGGTGCAAGTAGGTCTGCATATTCTTTGTAAAATTCTGTCACGTACCCGTCCGGCCCCGGTGCTTTGTTGTTCGGCAGTCGCTTGATTGTGTCCGTAACCTCCTCGACCGTGACAGGGCGTGCCAGGTATGCTCTGTGGCCGTCTGACAGCCAGGCCAATTCTACATCCTCCATGTATGCTAGCAAGTCTTCCTGCGTGGGCGTGGGGCGTGCTTGGTATAGGGCACCATAGTGTGTCATAAATTCTGTCATAATTCCCTTGATGTCGTTCACCTTTTCACCCGTGACCTTACAGATGGCTGTTATATTCTGTGGGGCCCTCCCCGAGCATATTTTGTCCGCCAGTGCCCTACCCGGTCTACCCCCTTCCCCGTAGCGTCTGGCCGTCGCCCGTTTAGTGACGTATTTGAGTTCGTCCGAGGCAAACTGTTTGTGTTCTGTTAGAAGGGTTTGTATGTCTCCTAGCACCTTAGTATCCCCAGTGTGTGTGTATATGCGTTCCAGCTCCTGTATCGCTGTTTCGCGCGTGCGCAGTTGCCGCCTGATGTCCTTCAGTATACCTGAGGACGTGCTAATGCATACCCCCCTAATTGTGACCTTAAACGCTTCCCACAAGAGACAGGGGTCGTTCGTGGACGGGCCGTTTATTGTGAAGTAATCTATGATTGCCTCATGTATCGCGGTGGCATACAGCGGGTCCTTCAGAGCAGTCGCGTTGAAGCGCCAAGTGAAGGGCGGTGGTTCATATTTAGGGACCTCTATCTGTAGCAAAACTGGATTATGATCTGACAGTGTCCTGGGCGGATGCGAGACGTGTCGAACCCATGTTATTATCTCTCGGGTACCAAGCCAATAATCTAGTCGCGCCCAACTGTTGTTTGCAGCATTAATGTGTGTTGCAGCGGTGATCCCGGCGTTACACTTCCTCCAAATGTCAGTCAGTTGGAGGTCCTCTATCGCGTCCCGCAACATATGTCTTGCATTGCTATGGTGCTCCGTGGTGTGTGCAGCCCGGTCCAACTGATCCTGTAACGTGACATTGAAATCACCTCCCCACAGTATGTGGTCTATATGTGTATCTGCGAGTGTCTGCCAGATTTTCCTGTAAAACCCCGGGTCATCCACATTAGGGCCATACGTGTTCAGTAACAGGAGTCTCTGTCCCCTGACCTTCCCCTCTACCATCACACTTCTGCCCTCCGAGTCCCTGTTCACATTTGTAATGTCAAAGTGTGTGCCCTTACGTATGAGGATGCTAACCCCTCTGGAGTACGTTGAGTAGTTAGAGCTCGTGACTGATTCAGCCCACCGTGCCCCCAGTGTAGATGTGTGCGTGGCATCTTGGTGTGTCTCCTGTAAATACACTATATCCGCATGTAGTCTGTCAAAATAGGCAAACATCTGCCTGATCTTTCTCGGGTTCCCCAGACCCCTTACATTCCACGTGAGCAGGGTTAATGTGTCAACTCTCGACATTGTCATATGTGTTCATCTCGGCGTTTATTTCGAGGTGCGGCCGCCGTGTACGGCTCCAAACAGGCAGTAAACAGTGAAGTGCTGGATGCGTGATCCCCGCCGGGTCGGCGAAGCCGCTACTACATTGTGCATGCTCATGTATGGTCATGGAGTTCGCCATGCTTCTCAGACACAGAGTTAATAAATCAAACATACCCAGTTCCCCCTTTTCCCCCCCACCCACTTTAGCGCCCGAACTTTGCCAAAGCCATCCCTGAACTAACTGAATCTGAACTTGAAAACACATTGTGGGGCGCCCCCGCTCGGGGGTATCGCCAGGTTCACACATCTCCATCCACGTAGTGGACGTGGACGGACGCCCATGTCGACTTATTATGACGTGTGTGAAGCTTTTCACCCTCCACCCACCAAATACCAACAGTAAGTAGTCGTGCGCCATCGAGCAGTTCCTCCCATCGAAGAATTGATATACCCCAGGGACACTTAGTAGCTGTGGTTCATTACAGTGCTAGCAATGAGGGTTGGTCCTAGGGCTAGCGTCTGTACCCCCCTTACTACACGCTACTGCCATGGGAGCTACTCGGCCCCCTGTCCATGATGCCTCTTCGTGCAGCCATTGGTGGCCCCATGTACCCCCACTACTCACTGCGTGGACAGACATCTCAGGTCCGCTGCTTCAGTGTCCAAAAAGAAAAGTCTGTGGCAGTGCACCTCCAGGCCAAGTGTTCCGGGGTGAGCCAATGTGTGCCAACCATACGCCTCTGCGTGGTCCCTGGGTCGTTTTCATGTTCATCAAGGCTTCCTTGCCACCCTACTGTTCATTCCACATCGCTGGTCGGTTCCGCTCTGTTCTGCTCCTTCCGTCGCTTCCCCTGCTGCTTGATGAAATCGTACGCCGCCTGTACTGATTGCAAGAGGACCGGTTTACCCAGGTTCGTGATTTTAAGTTTGGCCGGGTACAGCATGGCATATTCAAGACCAAGGTCACGCAGTTTCTTCTTCACCGGCGCAAATTCCTTCCGTGCTTGCTGCACCGCCATGGTGTGATCAGGGTAGAATTCCAGCGTGTTACCCTGGTGTGTGATTTTCCCCATGTCTCTGGCGAGTCGGAGGACTGTGTCTCTGTCCCTATAGTTGAGTGTACGCGCTATGATCATTCGTGGAGTGGCCCCTGGTTTCGGAACTGGCGCCAGGGAGCGGTGCGCTCTCTCGATCAGGAACACTGAGGATAGTTTGTCGGCGCCAAAGATTTCTTTTAGGAGGGTCTCTATGTACGTTTCCATCCTCCCTGTGTTGGTGGATTCCGGCAGGCCGGAAATTCGGATGTTGTTCCGCCTGGACCTCGCTTCCTGATCCTCCACCTTCGCTCGAAGGGTCTCCACCGTTTTCTCCAGTCCTCCGCACACCTTCGACGTGGTTGCGTGTTCGTCTTCTACCCTGGATATCCGTTGTTCTGCTTCCTCCAGGCGCTCGTCGTGCTTCTCTATTTTAGCCGCCATACTGTCCACTCTCTGCACCACGCTGTCCAGTTTCCCATTCATTTCCTGCAGACTCTGCTGGATTGCGCGAAGCACCGCTTCCATGGCAGACCCCTCCGCCATTTCTACGTCACCTTCGGTTTCAGGGGTGACCGACACTGTTTTGGGCTGCTTCCTTGTTTCAAAGGGGAGCTTGGACTGTTGTTTGTCCGGCTTCCCCATAGTCCGCAGTGGTAGTGGTGAGGTGTGTTCGGCCGCTCTTGGGCTGCCGGCCGTTAGCGTGCTTTTTCCCGCTGGTGCCTGGGCCCCCCACCTCTGGGTGCGTCTGCTCATTTACCCCCGGGTGTGGCAGGAAGGGGACGTTGTAGAGTTTGCTGTGCGATATCGGGCTGGTGGCAGAGTTTATCGTGGGGAGTATCCCGTGTCGCACTCCGGCTCAGAACTCTCACGTTGTGGATGTGGGGGTTGGTGTCTACAGCTTCAAGGGAAGCCCCACGCACCTCCGCTGAGCGCGCAGTGCAGTGAGCTTGCCGGTCTGGGGGGTCAGCTGGTCTGGCCAGGCGGTGCTTGGCGCTGGGCTGGCTCACCTCGTTGTTCTCTATTTCCGCTCCCGCTGGGGCTCCATGCCGCCTGTCCCGGGGGCCGCCGATACCGCCGGTCTCGTGCGTTCCAGCGCCGCCGCCATCTTAGGTTCAGTGGAACGCACACCGGACTTCTCCGTTTCTCGCCACCTCTATCGGCCCCCGTTGCCTTGCCGCCTCGCTGCCCCTACAGCTGCTTTGACGTGTCTTGGGACCATGTTGCAGCAACCCTCAGCGCTCCGCTGGTCAGTTGGTCGCTTCAAAGTGGCAGCCGTCAGGCGCGGCCATCTTGATAGCGCCCCGGCGGCGTCTCGAGTGTCCGCTGTTTCCTCGCCGTGCAGCTCGCTAAACGCCGTCAAAAGCAGAGCATCTCGTCGGCTTTACCTTCCGACACCCGGAGCTGGCCGTATTTTAGCCGGGTCGGCGGTTTAGAAGGGCGAAAAGGCCGTTATGGTGGCGTCCATCCGGCGGAGCCGACAGTTCAGCCAGCCATCCCGCAGTGCGCCCTCTAGCGCCCCCACTTTACATCACATCTTTATTGCAGAATTTTTGGTACACTACAAAAGTATCAGAATTTTGTCAGATTGATATACCTCCTTCGCCTAAGCATTGCACCCTACTAAGTAAATCTGTTTTCCAAGACAGAGGTCTTAGCAGAGAGGCCAGTCACTCCCAACACCCCTACTATGCACAGCTTCACCATGGGGAGTGGTCTCAACAGAGAAGCCAGACCCTCCGACACTCTACTATGAATATGTGTCACCAAAGATAGAGCTCTCAGGGGAGAGGTAAGTCCCCCCCACACTCTACTATACACATGTCACCTAAAACAGAGCTCTCAGCAGAGAGGTCAGACCCTTCTCACACACTATTTTGCATGCTTTCCACTCTTGGGAGGAGTCTCACAAGGAAGGCCAGGTCCTCTCCACACCCTACTAGGCACAATTGTCACAATGCAGAGAGATCTTAGCAGAGAGACCAGTCCATCCCCTCACACTACTGTTCACACCTGTTACCAAGACAGAGGTTACAGAGGATAGGCGAGTCCCCCCTCACACACTACTACATAGGACATCACCCTGGAGAGTGGGCTCAGCAGAGAGGCCAGTCCCTTCCCACACACTACTATGCACATATGTTGCTCAAAAAGATGTCTCATTTTAGAGCCTAGTCCCTGCCTATAATCTACTATGCAAATATTTTTCCCAAGACAGAGTTCGCAGCACAGAGGCTAGTCCCTCTGCACACCCTACTTTGCATGCCTACTTTGCATGCCTGTCACCCTGGGAAGGGATATCAGTAGAGAGACCAGTCCCTTCTATTCATTCTACTACATACAACATCATCCTGGGTATGCGTCACAGTAGAGAGGCCATTCGCTTCTCCCACTTTACTATGCCCTTCACTATGCACAGCATCTGCCTGGGGAGGTGTTTCAACATGGAGACAACAGTCCCTACCGACACACTACTATGCTCATATATGTTTCAAGAACGAGTTCTCAGCAGAGAGGCCAGTCCCTCCCCACACACTACTTTTCACACCCATTGCTCAAGACAAAGGCCTTAATAATAAGGCCACACCATCCCCACACACTACTAGGCACATCACCCTGTATAGGGATCTCAACAGAGAGACCAGTCCATCCCCAAACTCTGCTATGCACACCTGTCACCCTGAGAAGGGGTTTCAGTGGTGAGTGCAATCCCTTCACACACACTACTATGCACATCATCACCTTGGGGAGTGGACTAATGTGGGGATGCCAATCCCTGCGCCCTACTATGCCCACCCATTACTCAAAACAAAGATCAGAGAAGAGAGACTTGTCCCTTCTAACACATTACAATGACTGACATCACCCTGGGAGGGGTCTCAGCGGACAGGCCAATCCCTTCCCACACTCTACTATGCACTTATGTCACCCAAGATGGAGCTCTCAGTGGAGAGGCTAGTTCCTTTCCACACTTTGGTATTCAGGTATGTCACCCAAGACAGAGCTCTCAGCAGAGAGGGCTGTCCATCTGCACGCACTAGTATGCATGGCCGTCGCTCTGGGGAGTAGTCTCACCAGAAAGGACAGTCCCTTCTCACACTCTACTATGTACACCTATCACCCTGGGGTATCAGTAAAAAGGCCATTCCCTCTCCCCCCAACTGCACACATCTGTTGCCAAAGACAGAGACCTCAGCGGAAAGGCCAGCCCCTACCCACATGCTACTATGTATGACATCAGCCTGGGTAGGAGTCTCAGCAGAGAGGTCAGTACCTTTCCACATTCTACTACATGTGCCATCCCAATGGGGAGGGGACTCAGTGGAGAGGCCGGTTCCTCCCCACACTACTATGCACATATGTCACCCAAGAAGGGGAATCATTGTAGAGGCTACTCCCTGACCAAACTCTACCATGCACATATGTTGGCCAGGAGTGAGATATCAGTAGAAAAGCCAGTCCCTCTGCACACCTTACTATGCATGCCATTGTAGCATCCTCCCCAGCCCGGGTATATGTAAATTATCCTTCCACACACAGAGCTTGGTATTACACATCTTTCTTCTTCAGAGTGTAACCGTTCACTGCCCATACTATGTCATTAATTTTCATAACCACACCCAATCACTTATGTCACTTTCCTACGGAGTCCATCAGGGATCAGCGGGGACCTGCTATCACTAACATTCATGACACTGCATCTCCCCCTTCTTAAATAAAAGTACACAAAAAATACATGTATACATCATAACTCCTCAATAAGTCTTTGAGGTGCTCAAACCAATCTTCCAGATCTTGTTGCATGAGGGTGCAGAGACATAAGAGAGGCATCCATGGCCAGCACAGGTGACAGAGACACAGGTGCAGTCTTTGGGCCCTCCTAACTCCCAGATGGAAGGGTCTCACTCTGAACATCTGGAGTCAATGAACCTCGAGACAACGAACCTCGAGGCAGGAGTTTGAAATATGAAGAATCTCTTGTGATGGACGTTCCAGGACGATATGCAGTCACCATGCATCCTTTGTTAGTCACAACCCTTAGTGGGTCAGCATCAAAAGGAGCATCAGATTTGATTTTTCCTGACTCCTCTTTTAAATGCAGTACTTCGAGCACAGTGGCATCTATCCCCATAGGTCTTCATTTTGTGTTTGTGAGACAAACCAGTACTGAAAAGTATATCAATGCCAATAGATCTTACATTGGTCCATTGTGGCAATTCGGTTTCCATGGCTCTCCCAAACATTAAGGTGGCAGGGTTTCACTTGTGGTAGGGTGGAGAGTTGACCTATATTCATGAAGAGTAGTGTGAAGAATTGATTTGAGTTCAAGTATTTCCAGCACAGCGTGCTGAACAGCCTTCTTTAGGGTGCTCATAAATCGCTCGACTGCACCATTCGCCTTAGGCCAGAGAGGTGTGCTTTTCTGATGCTTAACATTTAGGTGAGTGAGTAAAATTGTTAAATTCTTAACTAATGAAAGGCAGACCATTGTCAGATTTCAAAATCAAAGGAACACCTCAGGTTGCAAAAATACTTCAGAGTCTCTCAATGACTCTGTCATGAGTGGTTGATGACAGATCTTGGGAATATTCATCAACAACTGGCAGTAGATGGAGAACGCTGTCAATGGAAGATCAGACATGTTTAACAGATGTGGGGTTGTTTTGGATAACAAGCAGTTGCACAAATGACATGCCCTAATTTCTTTTTAACTCTTTCATCATAATGAGGCAACCACACTGGGTCTCTAGAGCTCGCTTAGTAACAACAACTCCACAATGCCCGTCATGCGCCAGCTCATTTACTTGTTGTCTCAGGCTCTCAGGTATACCAATTCTCATTCCTTATAATATAATGCCTTCTAGGGTAACTGAAAGTTCTTCCTGCACATTTTTTAATTTTTTGATAAAGTTAACATAAGCATCAGTCGCTTTAGAAGGGGGGCCATGACATGTAGTGGTATAAGTGGGAAGTAGTCAACAGAGTTTTTATCTTTTCCTGGATGATCCACAATCGTATGATCATACTTCTGCAGTCACAATCTCCACCTCTCAATATAGAAGGCATCTTGGTTTTAGGATTGCTGAAAATGCTGAGTAATGCTTGGTGGTCGGTGACAACCATGAAATGATTTCCATGCAGGAACACATAAAACTTTTCACAAGCCCACACCACAGTAAGGCTTCCCTTTTCAAGTTGTAAGTTAACACATTCCATCAGTGACAACCTCTTGCTAGCATAACCCACAATGTGCCATGGAGCTTTAGGATGTCCAATGTGTGTAGAAATTATGGCACCTAACCACACTGGGCTGGCATCAACAACAATCTCCGTAGTTTTGGATCAAAGTACACCATTCCAGTGTAGTTGTCAACCGCATGTTTGATTTTCTTGAAGCTTTGTTCACATTCATGTGACAATTGAAGTGGAACATTTCATTTTGTTAAGTCTCTCAATGAGACACTGACAGTGGCAAAGTCATGTATGCACTTTGACAGTAATTGGGCACACCAAGGAAGGATCACAGCATAGTTACATCTTGCAGGGAAGAAGTGGATGACAACATCTGTACTTTATTTAAAACTGGAGCAAATCAATCCCCCATCAGAAAAGATATGACCAAAAAACTTGAGCTTTGTTTTATGAAATTCACACTTTGCTGCATGTAAAGTGAGACCTGCATTTGCAGGTATACAACACACTTGTGTCAGGGCTTTATTATGTTCCTTTTGTGTGACCCAAAAAACACCACTATGTCTTTACTGTAATTGGAAGCATTTAATACTGGATGTAATATGTGACAAATAGCATGCGGAAAGAGTTCTGCAGCTGGTGACCCTGAAATGTAGTTTTTTTCATACCTAAATAAACTAATACAAGTTGAAAAGGTATTAATGTACCTGCAATTGTTTTCCAGTTTACTTCGGTGATTCCTTTTGTTCAAATCAAGCTGGGAAAGGCTTTGGCTCCATTGAGCTGCGTAATCATGTCAGCAATATGGCAAACAAGATGTAATTCTCATTCAATTGACTTGTTAGCTGTGTGCATATCAACGTACAAGTACACAGACACTACACTATCCTTCTTAGGCATTACCACTATGAGTCACACCCATGGCATCGGACCAGTGGATCACTCAATGGTGTCATGCTTTATTAGCATCTCAAGTTCTTTCTCAACAGCCACTTGTCAATTAAATGCAATGTGAAGATGCCATTGAGCAACAGGACTGATGTCCTCCTTTATGTGAAGTAACACTTTCATTGTCTTAAGTCTTTCTAATCCATGAAACAAGGATGGAAACTGCCTCATGAGAGACATAGATGTGGTAGTTTGATGAAAACTGCCCCATGTCAGCAGCATTGCTGAAAGTGAGTAGACAAATGCAAATAGAACAATTGATGGATGAAACGCTGAACAATGTAAAACATTCACCCCAGTACAGTGATCTGGGCCTAAATCCATCATTGTTTCGCTCACCATGCCATTCCAGTTTAGACACAGCCATATGCAATCAGTCCTGACCCTGCTCCCTATAGGAACTGTTCAGCATGAAGTGCCAGTCTAGGTCCTACCTGGACCAGAAGCAAGCATCCCGGTACCGTTATTGAGGTAGCACCCCTCATCAGCCAGGCTAGCTTGAATCCAGGGACATAAAGAGCAGGGGTTTCACATCTATTCATACCTGTCCCACTTGGGGTGACAAGTGCAAAAAGAACAATTAATGGAAGGAACACTGAACAATGTAAAAAATTCACCCGCACTACAGATATCTGGTGCTAAATCCATTTTTTTGTTCACCGTGCCATTCAAGTTTAGACCCAGCCATATGCCAATCAGCCTTGACCCTGCTCCCCATGGGGTTTGACAGTATCACTGTGTGGTATTTTCTTTATCAGTTCTTTTACTCCCTTACCCATCAAATTCTTTAGATATTTAATGATCTTTTTGTCATTTGCTTCTTCCAGCACCTCAATTAACTCATCAAAGGATTCAAACCAGACAGTCCATTTGTCTCCAATATTCTGAATTTTGGCGGCATCAAAAGAAGGAGGTGGTTTTAGGAATGTGACAGCATCGGAACTTATGGAGCACCTGCTGCCTACTTGCACTGGCACCTTTGTTAAGCACTAGCCGTGTGCTGACATTTGGGTCATTGTGCCCCCTCTCTGGTTGTGAGGTTCTGTCTTCTTCTTTGGTGGTAAGTAGCAGCTTTGTTTCTTGCATGGGATCTTTCCCACTCTCTCCTCTTTGCATTGTACCTGGTTTTGCCACACTCTGGTTCAGCACTGCCACTCTCTGGGTCACCCCTGCCACCTTCTGGTTCAGCACTGTCACCCTCTGGTTCACCACTGCCACCCTCTGGTTCACGACTGCCACCCTCTGGTTCATCACAGCACCTCTGGTTCACCACTGCCACACTCTGGTTAACCACTGTCACCCTCTGGTTCACCACTGCCACCCTCTGGTTCACCCCTGCCACCCTCTGCTTCACCACTGCCACCCTCTGGTTCATCACAGCACCCTCTGGTTCACCCCTGCCACGCTCTGGTACAGCACTGTCACCCTCTGGTTCACCACTGCCACCTTCTGGTTCACGACTGCCACCCTCTGGTTCATCACAGCACCTCTGGTTCACCCCTGCCACCCTTTGGTACAGCACTGTCACCCTCTGGTTCACCACTGGCACCCTCTGGTTCACGACTGCCACCCTCTGGTTCATCACAGCACCTCTGGTTCACCACTGCAACCCTCTGGTTAACCACTGTCAGCCTCTAGTTCAGCTCTGCCACCCTCTGGTTCACCACTGCCACCTTCTGGTTCACCCCTGCCACCATCTGGTTCATCACTGCCACCCTCTGGTTTGCCCCTGCCACCCTCTGGTTCAGCACTGCCACCCTCTGGTTCAGCACTGTCAGTGTCACCCTCTGGTTCACCCCTGCCACCCTCTGGTTCATCAGTGTCACCCTCTGGTTCATCACTGCCACCCTCTGGTTCACCACTCCCACCCTCTACCAAGACCTTTTGTGACGCAGCGGCAGCACAAAAGATGCGCCATGTAAATGTAAATTGATACTTGTAGAGCGCACTACTCACCCATAAGGGTCTCAAGGCGCTTGTACGAATACCACTGTGGAACCCATCCTGGCTTTCCCTGTGAGGCGTCCACTCCTGGGCACCCCCAAGGTGGAGGCCAGGCATCCTTAGCGTTGTGGGGGCTGTAGTGGAGATCAAGCAAGCTATTGCCCAGAGTTGCAGAGTGGGACTCCATGATTGGAATAGGCACGGAGGCGAGAATTATCAGGTCTGTAGATTTTTTTTAGCCCAAGACCCGCTGAGGCGGGGAATTGAACCCTGGTCCTGGGCTAGACCTCTGCATCAGGGTCTGCCGTTCTAACAATTGAGACACACTTCTCAGCCATGGTGCTGGGTATTAACAACGTGACGCATCTGAGAGATGCATCACGTTGTAAAGCCCTGCGCCATCAGGAGGTGTTCCGGCGCAGGGGAGAGCATTCCTGCGCAGAAACCCCTCCTAAAAGTGGCAGAGTGAAATCTACAAGAATTCACTCAGTCACTTTTAGGCCAATGCTGTGTCAAAACCCTGCGCCTGCTTGAAGCAGGCGCAAGGCTTGATGCAAAATTGCGGAGATAGGGCCCCCCAGAGCATTGCTGGAGCTGCGTCGAGTTTTTACGGCACAGATGCGTGACGAATCTGTGCCGTTTTTCCCACATGGTGCGCCGCATTGTAAATGCGGCGCACCATGGGTGGCGGAGCTGCTGCGCACAATAACTGGCGCATCCCTGGGGATGCGCCAGTTATTGTAAATCTGCCCCTATACATTTAGCCAACGAGGGAGCACTTACTGATTAGACAGTAGAAAGTACTCTGGTTGAGTAGAGGTATTGCACAAAAAGGTGGCATCTTCGTGGACAAACACGTAGGGCGGGATTCATTCTGCCCCTGTTAGACTCGTTTTTTGTGCCCTTCTGCCCTCTGTTAGACTCGTTTTTCCCTTGTTTTTCTGCCCTTCTGCCCTCTGTTAGACTCATTTTTCCCTTGTTTTTCTGCCCTTCTGCCCTCTGTTAGACTCTTTTTTGTGCCCTTCTGCCCTCTGTTATTCCCTTGTTTTTCTGCCCTTCTGCCCTCTGTTAGACTCGTTTTGTGTGCCCTTCTGCCCTCTGTTAGACTCGTTTTTGTGCCTTTCTGCCCCGTTAGACTAGTTTTTTGTGCCCCTCTGCTAGACTCGTTTTTCCCTTGTTTTTCTACCCTTCTGTCCTCTGTTAGACTGTTTTTTTGTGCCCTTCTGCCCTCTGTTTGACTCATTTTTCCCTTGTTTTTCTGCCCTTCTGCCTTTTGTTAGACTGCTTTTTGTGCCTTTCTGCCCTCTGCATCACCACATCATCACTCAGTGCTACCCCAGCATCACTCAGCACCACCACATTATCACTCAGCACCACCACATTATCACTCAGCACCACCACAACAACACTAAGCGCCACCACAGCATCACTCAGCGCCACCACAGCATCACTCAGTTCCACCATATTATCACTCAGCACCACCACAGCACCACTCAGCACCACCACAGCATCACTCAGCACCAACACAGCATCACTCAGCACCACCACAGCACCAATCAGCACCACTACAGCACCACTCAGCACCACCACAGCATCACTCAGCACCACCACAGCATCACTCAGCACCACCACATTATCACTCAGAACCACCACAGCACCACTCAGCACCACCACAGCATCACTCAGCACTACCACAGCATCACTCAGCACCACCACAGTACCAGTCAGCACCACTCCAGCACCACTCAGCACCATCCCAGTATCACCACAGCACCACTCAGCATCACCACAGCACCACTCAGCACCAACACAGCACCGCTCAGCGCCACCCCAGCATCAATCTGTGCAACCATTCAACAACAACTGGTTCAAATATGTTCTCTCAATGTTTCAAACTTTATTTCAAATGTCACAAAAAGATGTTAATATTTCACTTCTGTTCTTGGATTTTCGTCACAATAAAATACACTGAACATAATCTTCACAAAAGTTATTTACAAAAGTTTAAGTAAGCTATTGCCATTATAAATTAAAATCACTTTTATTTAAGTATTAATTATTAAAAAAAATTAAAAGCCATTTTAATTTGTAATATCAATACAGCTAAGTCACGTAAATACAAAACATGTTGCATTACAAATGCTATAGGTGTCACATTTGTGAAAGTTATAACTATTGGCATTGTAAATGACAAAGCTATTAATTTAACTATTTTCAAAACCAACACATAAATTAAAAAAATTGTCATTTACAAGACCAATAGCTCAAACTTTCCTAATGCGAGACCTATTGCATTGCAAATGCTTGTTTTTATATCTGTCAGTGCTTCCTGTTGAGGTTTAATTTTCGTGACAGGCTCCTCATTGCCTATTTGTAACTATTCTCTGACCCTGCTTCAAGGGTCAGAGCAGGGTCAGAGAATAGTTGCAAGTAGGCAACGAGGCGCCAGGAAGCACTTACAGGCTTACAGCAGCAGGTGCCCAAGTTGAAGTTAATTTCTCTGTAACCCTTTTGTAAAAGGTTACAAAAAATTAGCTTCAACTTTTGCACCTGCTGCTGTAACCCTGTAAGTGCTTGGCTGAAAATTCGTTCCCTCTGATTGGCGGATTTTACCGCGATTTCGCGAGATTCGCGGATCGCGAAATCGCAGAAAATCCGCAAATTCCGCGAGCGGAACGAATTTTCAGCCCATGCTTACTGGTGAGTACTTGGAATTAGAGGCTGTGGTTCATATATGCTGGTCATGCATCATGGAGGGATGTGTAGGCGTGTGTGAGAAGCTTGAAAGTGATTCTTTTTTTGACTGGGAGAAATATAATGAACTGCCTCCAGTGCACCAACTTGTGCCATCAAAAATTAAAGGGCATACATGATCTGTATTGATGCTACTTAAAAGTCAAGCCTTGTTTGCAGTAACAATGAAAGACTCGAAAACGAAAGTACAAGCACCCATTCATGTACTTCAAGGTACAGTGTCAAGTGCCTGTTTACTCAGCTTCAACACAGCTGCTGAAATGGGACCGATATCTGTGAACTATAACATGAATGCTCATCTCAAAATAGTAAGCCATTCCCCTTGTTATTTCATGGGTTGGGAACACTCAGGACTATGAAAGTCCAATGTCACATTACTGAGGATGCCTCTCCTGTTGCTCAAAGGCACAGACTAATTACTTTTCACTTTTAGGAAGCAGTTGAAAAAGAACTTGAATCCTTGCTAAAACACAATATCATTGAGTGTTCCACTGGCCCAACTCCCTAGGTTTGTCCCATAGTGATAGTGCGTAAAATGGACAGTGAAGGAGCTGTATGCATCAGTGTTGATATGTGTCAAGTGACCAAGGCCATTGAAAGAGAAAAACATCCAGATCTGCACATTGCCGACATGATAATAAAATTGAAGTGTGCGAAAGTAGTTTTTCGCCTTGGTCTGAATAATGACATCATCAGTTGAAACTCAAGGAGAATTACAGGTACATCACAACCATTTCTACACATGTTAGTCTGCTCCGTCACAAAGGACTAAGTTTTGGTCTGTAGTCAGCGGGAGAGCTATTTCAAGATGTCATTCAACATATCATACATCCTTTCAAGAATGATTTCAATTACAGCTATGACATATTAGTTTCAGGAGCTACACAGAAAGAGCACAACAAAGCTCTCATGCAAGAGTGTCATTTGCTCACTGATGCTGGTTTTACTTTTAATGGCGAGAAATTTGAGTTCCATTAGACAAAGATAAAATTCTTTAGTCATATCTTTTCTGATTTGGGCATGAAACCGAACCAGCTAAAATGCAAGTGCTGTCTACTGCTAGTCCCCCACAAGATGTTTCCATGTTACTTTCTTTCCTTGGCATGGCCAGCTATTGCTCTAGATACATACAAGACTTTTCCACTCAGTGCGAAATTAAGAGACTTCATAAAAAATAATGTTTCTTCTCTTTTGTCACATGAATGAGAGAAAAACGTCCAGAAAATAAAACAAGCTATTGAGAACGCTCCTGAAATAGCATACTTTGATCCCAAGCTTCACACTGAGATTGTTGTTGATACTAACTCTGTCGGGTTAGGCACCAGCCTTGCACAGCACAGCAGAACTCAAATGCTCAAAGACGTATAGTGACATATGCAAGTCGATGTTTTCTCCAAACTGAATGTGCTGATTCACAACCTGAGGAATGAAGCTTAGCAGTGGTGTAGGCTGGTGAACATTTCCACGTATTCTTGTATGGGATGCCCTTCATGCTTGTGACATATAATCAAGCATTGTTAACTATCATTGGCAATCCAAAGGCAAAAATGCCTCCACGCATTGAACATTGGGGTCTGCGATTGCAAGAATACGACTACACCATTGTGCATAGTCCAGGAAAAGATCAGAACCCATTCTGAAATGGCTGAAGCCTCGATAAATTTCATAGTGAAATCAATCACTCACGCAGCAATTTTGTTAAAACAAATTGTCACTGCCACAAGTCAAGATAGTGACGTGCTAAAACTGAAAGCCATTATTACACATCAGGCTTGGTACCAGCACCGTCGACCAATTACCAGTGACAGTGAATACCAAAAGCTTATTAATATCAAAAATGAAATGTCCGTTACTCAGGAAGGTATTATTCGAAGAGGTTTGAGAATTGCCATACCGGAGAGTCTGCGCCTGTCATCGATGCAATTGCCTGTCAATGAAAACCACAAAACAGAATTTAAATATGTCAGAGTTGCCAACACATGCATGGGAAAAATTTGCTGCTGATTTCTTTGGTCCTGTTGACAATGAACATCTCCTCTTGGTGATCGCTGTTGAATACTCTCATATCTCTTGATAGAAAATTTTTCATCCAACACAAGAAAAAGTTATCAAGGGATTAGACAGCATCTTTGTGATATGGGATGTGTCTGCAATCTCAAAATCGGACAACAGCCCACCTATCAGCAGTCGAGAGTTCAGAAACTTGCTAAGTCATCCAAACATGAAGCATCAGAAGAGCATACCTGTTTGGCCTTGTTGAACATTTCATGAGCATTCTTGAGGAAGCTGTGCAGTGTGATTTATTAGAAAAGCTCAACTTTAAAACTGTCTTAAATTTGAATCTTCGAGCTTACTGTTCAACCTCTCACTTGACGGAAGATCAAGTACTTAGGTAGAAACCAGCATGAAAGACTTGAATTTTATGACATGACACGGAGGCCAATATTATGCAATCTCCTTTTATTGCCAGCTTACACAGCAGCAACAATTAGTAAGAATTTAGAATTTTCAAAACATTCTGAACAGCAATACAGTTTAGTAACAGGCAGCCATCTTCCTTCTTTTATTGCTGCTGCTCACCAGATAAGTATTCCTTATTTTCTCTCCTCTAATTCATTGTTGGTAATGCTTATTGAGATTTTCTGCATGTATTTTACATGTCTTATTATCCACTTACGCTATTTCCCCCTTATCTCTTTCAGTCTATACTCGTGAGATGCTGATTTACTTTTTTTTAACCTCTGCACGTTAGTTCCATCTTTTTCACCCTCAAATCTTGATTTACCACACTATTTATGCTTAGGTACCCACTTTTTCCTTCTCCCACCTCACCCGGAGGGACCAACTTAAATTATAAATGACTTGATTTACCACCAGAGGCTTACTCTACCTCCAGTATTTGAATAATGCAACCTTGAAAGACACGCTGGGGCCTCGATCTCCCTCTTGCGGCCCCACGCGCACTGTATATGCCTTATTCTGTTCACACTGGAGGTTTACTCTACCTCCAGTATTTAAAAAATGAGCACTTGGAAGACGCGCCGGGGCCTCGAGCTTCCTCTCGCGGCCCCGCACGCACTCTACGCACTTTATTGCGATTCACGCGACCGGCTCTGCTGCCGGCGTGTACGCGAATAAAAAGAAACAACCCCCTCCATTTCCTAAAAGGAAGACTAAATTCCCCTCTTACCTTTTCCCCCTGGGGCTGGATATCCATTCCAAACCCGGTGTGGCCGCTACCTCCAACGCGATCGCACCGGGAGCCTTCTTTTTTCTCAACAATAAGTCAAGCCTCGTTTTGGTCTTTTAGAGGAAAGACCCTTATGAATACTTAGACACTGCTTCAAAGCCCTTATTCAACCACAAACAACATTTGCTTGGACGAAGACAAGATCTCTCGCACTAACTGTCCCCTGCTGTCTAGTACTTTAACAAATTTACATTAAATAGGAGTTTTAACCCCTTATACTCCCAATATTTATTATTTTATAGCAAAACTCCTCATAATTGGCCTGATTCCCTTATAATGTACCTGTACTTTCTCTTTTTAATCAATATAATTATTTAAACAAATAAAAGGGGGAGAAATGGCTGAACAAGAAATAGATTCTTTCATTGAAAATAAATTGGAAGATCTTGTAAATAGGGCTTTAGGTAAAATGATGGGGTCGCTAGATGACACCATCAAAAAAAAAATAGAACGCCTCTTTATTCAACTTAATAATGAACCTGGTTGCTCTACTTGGAAAGTTAAGTCTCAGAAAAAAAACGCCATCTGATGACCACCCTCATAAAAAAATCAAAAAAATCAAGAAGGGTCATTGAAAGTGTACCGGATGAAGCCGGTGAAAGATTCAGTGTGTCCGACACTGTGGATGGGCATAACGGCCCGGTTGTCCCTATAGACAGTGAATCTGATGAGGATCAGTCTTATCAACCAGAACTTGGTCTATCTTGCTCCTCTGAGTTCAAGTCTGACTACGAGGATACACCCACTGAGAAAAAAGGGACATCTGATGAGGCATCTTCTGCCTCTGGGTCTAAGATCCTTGACCCATTTGGAGATAACATGTTCGACCCCCTGATGATAAAACATCCCCTCTCTTCCGAATGCACCCCCTCACAACATTTTGCCAAATACATTATGTTTTGGTTGAGGAGAGAGATACCAAAAGAGGTTAGATCTCGCCTACGCTCCGAACGCTCCGAATGCCCTCGCCCATCTCTCCCAGATATGATTACTAAGACCCCCGAACTAGACCTAAAGGTGGTGCCTTTTATTAACAAGGGTGGACAAGACCATAGAAGAGGGCTAGACAGAGGCCTAAAGTACTGCCAGGACAGGCTCCCTGATAATATTGGGCCAGCCTATTTAAACAATGGCAAAGTTGACCCCAAAGAACTGAGAGAATGGACACAGAGAGCTGTTTGCCTTCTTGAAACGCAAACACAGCCCTGTCAAATGAGAGAAGGTAAAGCATCCTTTTAAAACTGGACCCCAGGCACATAGAACTTGCAAATACAGAAGGGGGAGCCTATAAGGGTGGGAGGCAGATTGGCCCAGTTTTCTGGAAACTGGAACCTAGTAACACAAGATCCTTGGGTTCAACAAACGGTCAAGGGATACCGAATAGAGTTCACAGACACTCCCTTTCGGAACAAAACACCAAGGGAAATCCTCTTCTCTCAAGAGCATTCGAAGCTGGTAACAAAAGAGGAAGAAGACTTACTGGCCAATGGCGCCATCAGGGAGGCAACTCATCCCAGGGGTGGCTTTGTCAGCAACATATTTCTGGTGGAAAAACCTAAAAGATTTGAACGAATGTGTGGTTTACCGCCACTTCAAAATGGAGGGCATATATCTCTTAAGGGACATCCTAAGGAAAGGGGATTGGCTAACAAGACTAGACCTCAAAGACGCCTATCTTACTATCCCCATTTGGACCCCTCCACAAAAATACCTCCTTTTTACATGGCAAAACAAGATGTGGGAATTCTCCAGTCTCCCCTTCGGTCTATCTTCGGCACCCTGGTGCTTCACAAAAGTACTCAGATCAGTAGCAACATGTCTAAGGGCAAAAGGAGTAAGATTTAATTGACAACATCCTAATAATGGGTCAATCAAAAGAAATTGTATCTCTACATACTCCAGGGGCAATAGAGATATTAGAAAAGTAAGGATTTGTGAAAAACATGAATAAATCGTGCCTGATTCCAGCACAACCAGAGAACAAAACAGGATCTTGACTCCTAATCAGCAAGGCTGAGTCAATGTAAACTAAACCAACAATACAAGTGCCAGTGCTGAACTAAGTAAATATATAATCATGAACAAGAGCTGTTATGAATAAAGCATAGCAGTCTATCGTACCTTTTTCTTCACTAATTTAATCAAGTAATTTTTTCAAATGTTTTACATATTTTTCAAACAGAGATTTTTGTGCATATCAGAAATACATTGCATTGTTGGTTTAGTTTGATTCCAGCACAAGACACTCAATTCTTGGGATTCATCGGAGATACCCTCCACACGGAACTTCGCCTACCCAGAGACAGGTTAAAAAAGTTACGAAAGGAAATAAAGAAAGTCTTATTAGCAAAGACTATTTCACTAAAAGACTCAGCAAAAATCCCGGGTCTCCTATCCACTACCATTCAGGCCATATTCCCCGGTCCACTCTACTATCGAGCCCTACAAAGAATAAAAATGAGATGCCTTCACACAAATCAATCATACTCCCAAATCTTGTCCTTAGATCAGGACTCGAGGGAGGAATTGGAATGGTGGCTCAAGAACGCATAAGCTTGGAACGAGAGAGCAATCTTTGGGGAGGAACCCGAATTGGTGATAGATTCAGATGCAAGCCTAGAGGGTTGGGGAGCGAGATGCAGAGACTCTTTGACAGGAGGTCGTTGGTCAGACCAAGAGAGGAACATGCACATCAACTGCTTGGAACTCCTAGCGGGCTCATTCGCAGTAATAGTAATAGTAATTAGTAATTTTTACCCCTACGCTATCCAACGCTTTTCCTACTGTTGCACTCTCTGGAGTGGGAATAGTAATTTTACCCCTACGCTATCCAACACTTTCCCTACTGTTGCACTCTCTGGAGCGGGAATAGTAATTTTTAGCCCTTCGCTATCCAGCGTTTTCCCTTTTGTTGCACTCTTTGGAGTGGCAATAGTAATTTTTACCCTCACGCTATCCAATGCTTTCCCAAATGTTGCACTCTCTGGAGTGGGAATAGTAATTTTTACCCTCCCGCTATACAACGCTTTCCCTACTGTTGCACTCACTGGAGTGGGAATAGTCATTTTTACCCTCCCGCTTTCCAATGCTTTCCCTACTGTTGCACTCCCTGGAGTGGGAAGAGTAATTTTTACCCCTATGCTATCCAACACTTTCCCTATTGTTGCACTCACTGGAGTGGGAATAGTAATTTTTACCCCAACTTTATCCAATGCTTTCCCTACTGTTGCACTCACTGGAGTGGGAATAGAAATTTTTACCCCTACACTATCCAACACTTTCCTTACTGTTGCACTCACTGGAGTGGTAATAGTACATTTTACCCTCCCGCTATCCTACGGTAAAAATATTGTATATTTTTTATTAATATTATGTATATATATATATTCTATATATATATATATATATATATATATATGTATATATATGTTTAAAAAAATAAAATTGTATCTTTTTTATAACTTAAATTAATTATTTAATAATTTTAAGGTTATTTAAGTAGTTTTAAGTATGTTTTAGTTAAATATATTTATTATTTATTAATTTTGAATTACTTTTAAGACAGTTAAAAAATTCGATATTCTGACTAACTATATTTTTTAAAACAATATTTTTGATTCGATATTTTTGTACTTACCTATTTGTAGATAGGAATTCGATATTTTTGTATTCTATTTTTTTCCTCGATATTTTGGTAATTCTATATTATTGTAATTGATATTATGTCAGTGATCCATCAATCCCATTTCAACAGATGTAGTCTATGTAACAAATTACCTAACAGAATTATTCGAATCTGGTTTATCCTATAGGACAGTAAACATCTATAGATCAACTATTTCTGCTGCCCATTCCTTGATAGACAGACTACCTCTGGGTCAGAATACTTTGTCAAGGAGAATTATGAGAAGCATTAGGGTCCTTAAACACCTCACTTTGGGATGTTAAATTGATCCTTCAGGTTTTAGACAACTGGGGTGATAATCACTTTTTATCACTTCAAAAACTCTCTTCTATACTCACAACCCTCCTTTGTCTTGTTTCATTTACACGTACTTCTGTTGTTAGAGATTTAGATGTCAACAGTAGAGCCTACCAACCTGAGGGAGTTTGCTTCTATATTAAATGAAGGACTAAGACCCTTTCTTCGACCATTTTCTATCCTTACTTCTTTGCGAACCCTAATCTATGTGTGGTGCAATGTTTGAAAGAATATGAAAGGAGAACCCTTAATTTGAGGAATGACGTCACTCAACTTCTTATATCTCATAAAAGACCTCACAAAGCTGTTTCTCCGCCTACCTTGGCTAGATGGGTGAAAGATGGCATGATTGAAGGAGGTGTAGACACCTATGTTTTTGGAGCTCATTCACTTAGATGTGCATCAGCTTCCAAAGCTTTCACCTTGGAAGGGAGTTTACAGGACATTTTAAGAGCAGCTGACTGGTCTAACGAAAGCATGTTTAAAAGCTGCTATTTTAAATCAATGTCTAATGTTATTGATAATGTATTGAATGCACTTTGAACTTGCATAATATTGACCTCCAACTCATGCCATAAAATGTACATTTTCCACAGCCTACTGAAAAGAAAATCTGGATTTTATTAAGAACACGGAGGCGAAGATTATCCCACCACTAATACCCGCCCGGGTAGACTAACATATTATTCATTTGTTTTCAGAGTTAAAATTTTGGTCACAGAACCTTTCCTCTCCTGGATTTATAGCATAGTGAAATGAATGCAGGTTTAAAATGTTGAGTTTGTGGTTACATGCAGAAGAATAGACATGCTATGTACACTATGGGGTCGATTAGTATTGCGGTGAATCCGCATCCTCTGGGCCGACGGAAGCCACCGCCGGCCTGGAGGATGTGGATTCACCGCCGCGGACATCTGAAACACCCACCGCCACATTAGGATGGAGGTGGGATCAGCGGCGGACGGCAAGTCCGTCCGTCGCTGATCCGCGGTGTATGCAAGCTAATATGGTGGCGGTGTCTGCAAGACACCGCCAGCCATATTAGGATGCAGGCTGAAACATGCTTTTCCACGGCGGCTTTTCCGCCGTGGAAAAGCATGTGGTCTTTTGTGTTTGGGGGCCCGTTGCAGGCCCCAAGGGTGTCGGGGTGGGAGGGGTACCTATGGTACCCCCCTGCATTTACATGCACAAAGCGGCAGGCACCGCGCGGTACCTGCCGCTTTGTGCAGGTAAATGAAAAACATGCATTTTTAACCTTGCGGCTGGTGCTGCTTCAAGCAGCACCCGCCGCAAGGTTAGAGATACGGGATGTGACTGCCACCCTGGCGGTCACATCCTAATTGGCATAGAGGGACCGCCGCTGCCCCTGCGGACGGTCCCTCCACCTCGGGGTGGCGGACGGACGCAGGTCCGTCCACCATCCTAATAGGCGCCTAAGTTCTGTGTATGGAGTAGTCATTGGTGAGTACCTGGTCTGGGGAGGAAGCTGCAACTGGTGACAAGATAGGAGTTAAGTCATTCAAAGATCAACAGTGCTCTCCCAGAGTACCCAGGCTTGGGAAGAAGCTACAAGTACCACTGAAAGACTTCGTAACAGCAGTTTTAAGAATGGGGTGGAAAATAAATCACCACTTAAGTAGGCATGTAAAATTAATTAGAAGCAGCCAAAAAATGGACTGCAGAGAGTGCGTGGCCTAAATTGGCTCGGTGGTTGAGTGTCCACTACAATGTTTAGTGTGCAGGTCACTGAATTGCAATCCATCAGAATCAATAGCTTCTCCCGTCATTCTCATGTTGATAACAGGTAGAAAACTAGTAAGGTAAGCGTGGTGTGATAAAGTATTAAAAGGTGACTGCAATAACATGACAACACTCACTGAAGAACCTATTTTAATTGAGATGTTTTTTATAATAACAAACCTTTAGCTGAAGCAGGCATTTTAGCCAGTTTACAACAGCATAATTTTCACGCAATTGGCTTTTCGTTTGCATCCACAGAAATAAATATTCGAAGGAGCTGTGTCCCATAAACATTTTAAAGTGCAAACCAACTGTTATTGAATTTGCAAATCATTTCTAAGATAATAGGAAATTATGAAAGAATGTACTTCTGAGCACTTATAAAAAATGTAATGAAAAGCGAAGAACTAAATTGATATATAATCTTATTCTTAATAATATGTAACCTGAGAGCTAGTATATGAATCCCAAGATATAATGAATTTTTGAATGTATAAGCATGTCTTTCACTATGCTTAAACCTCGAACATCCCATAGGGCGACTTGACGAGAAGGTGAAAGCGTTGAATCCTTCCAAATTTACAAGTCTTTCAATGCAGATTTTAACAGTCGCACGATGTACTGTTGACTTTGAGGACATTCGGAAGTCTGAACAGAAACGGAACAAATTTGGTTGTATAATTCGCAGATGAGCTTTTCTGAATTCGGCAATACATTTAGAGGGAAATAAATCTCAGGGAAATGTAATTTCATTGAATTTATGTTTTTCTAACACGTTTACAAGAAGAAGATAGTGCAGGCGGGAATGTAGAGCATATTTACCGTATGTTGAGAAAGTATTTCTCATTGTACTTTACCCTTTAAAGAACAATATTCGAGAGTTGTGTTCGTGTATGTGCTGTTTTGGCAGAGAACCAGCCAATGCTCTAGATTAGTGAAGGACTCAACACCCTGCGGCAGCATTCGTATTTCTTTCTTCACTGTTGTCAATATGTCACTTTCCTTACGACAACAAGCTCATATAACTGCTTTGAGGGGCTACAAGAGTTTAAGTGCGCAAATGAGAAATAATTAACACTCATGGCAAAAATAATTGGTCTCACTTTTCTTCGGTCTTGCTAGGCAGCTTTAGCTTTCTGTAAACACCTCGTGTCAGACCATAACACATATGACACATACAAGACGCACACAAAATACACATAAATAAAGGAAAGGGCTTGAGCAGCCTTCCTCAGCCATTGACGTGTATTTAAGCCAGCCACCTTCATTGGCTTTGACGTTTTGAGACACTAGCCCATACCGTTTTCCAGACAAGTAGATTTTGTTTGTCGCTATTGTTTGGATTTGCAACATGTAAAAGACAAAAGTGCGTCCGCTCGGTACACAATTGATGAATCAGGAGCCTATCTGAAGGCTTTGAATCAAGACACAGGGTGAGACTAAGATGAAAAGCAAGAGAGGTACCTTTTCAGAGCCCCAGGAACAGGCTGCCGCAATGGATAGCAAACGACTGGCCATGGACAGATGAGATACTGGTGCACTCATTTAACTGGATCTATCAGCTGCCTTCAACACTGTCTTCCACCCCATCTTTATTTAACACCTACACAAAGCTTGAATCCAAGGACCTGCGCACAAATGGATCTGCTACTTCCTTCCAGGTCTGCCTCCGTTACTGAGCCTGACTATTTTCACCTGGTTGATCCTAATCCGCGAAGTATTCCTTTCTCAGTCAAATGCTCTTCAACGTCCACATGACCACACTGACCAGCATCACAATGCCCCTGTAGTCAAAGTCAAATACTACGAACGTCACACCCATTTCACCCTCTCCCCCTTTAACAATACACCAAACTCCTGAACCAACTTCTCCATCTGCATTTCTGAAGTTGCCCGGTTGATGAAAAACAACTGCCTCAGGATCAACACAGAAAACACAGAAGTAGTCATTTTCAGTAAAGACACCTAACTATGGGACTCCACATTTTGGCAAACTGAACTCGGACCAACGCCAACCAGGCCAACCTCACAAAGATCCTCGGCATAGTAGCCAACAGAGCTACCAAGCTATGACCACCCAAGTAGACCCAGTCTCCACCTCCCTCCTGTTTCCACACACATAAGATACTCAAGAATATTTTCAAGTGGTTTACCATCAACTGTTGCAGAACTGTCACCCAGACTCTCATCACCAGCAAGCTGAACCACAGGACACAATCTATGTTGGAATCAATGCACAACTTACCAGAAGACTGCAGCCCAAATATAACTCAGCAGCCAAACTCACACTCAGATTACTCCCCTCACCCACATCACCCCACAAGTACTGGCTCCCAGTCCACAAACATGCACTCAAGCAAACATAGAAAACCTTGCACAACATAGGCCCCACCAACCTCAACAATCACATCAACTTCCCCAAACCTACCAGACATCTTCATTCAGGTGTACTCCTACTTGCACACATCCCTCACAAACTCAGAGGCAGATTCGGTGGTCATACATTTTCCTATGTTGCCACCACAGCTTTGAGAGACCTGCCCCCACAAACAAAAGCCTGATTCTCAGTTCTGGAATTTCCCAAGAAACTGCAGGCATGGCTCTTCACCTAGGTCACTGCCCTGGTTTGGCCTACGCAACTCCTGCTTTCAGTGCCAGAATACCCTCCTGGGTAAGCTGTGCACTCTACAAATAAACATAACATAACTTGACATAATTTAACACAACATAGCTTAACATAACATGGCATAGCATAGCATTGCATAACATAACATGACAATAGGGAAAAGATGGGACATCTCTGGACTCAGAGAGCAGGATGGAACAAGAAGCAGGCCCCTGATCCAGAGATGATTTGCACAGTGAATCCATGTACAAAGGCATGTTATTTTCTTATTTGAGCCACGAAGGTGTGGGCTGGGCCAATAAAGCACATTTTCATCCAGTTTTGTGTATTGCTTTTCATTCAGACATGTGTACATTTTTGGTTCTATTTGTGTAAACTACAAGCACCTTAATGGCACAAGCCATTCTATGTTTCTTAACAGTTAAATTAAAGGGAGCATTGGCCAACCGGTATGCAGTACAGTGTTAAAGAGTGTGTGTTTGTATGTGTGCATGTATGTGTGTGTGTGTGTGTGTGATGAGTTACACTGATAGAATGGTACTTCTGTGTCTCCCTGTATTGCATTAACAGAAGTATGTCCCAGTAATGTAATACCAAGGGATGCTGCACATTAGGAATGATTGAGGTGAATGTCATACTTGTGGGACCTACAAATCAAATATTATGTAATGGGGCAGGCTGCATTTAAATGTAAGGGTTCCATTCCATAAATAATAGTATCATCTCTTTAAATAGATCACTTCACACCATTATGTTACTGTTACACAATTTATCCTATTAAGGCAGTGCTGAAGGCCGGGTATATTTCTCTCAGGAATTCCGGCAAGGACTGCTTCAGGATAGACAAAGTAATACAATATTGGGTACAGAGCTGGCCATGAACTAGCAAGGAGTCAGAGGAGGGATCTGAAGGGAGGTTCTTCACAAGGCAAAACAAGATGGTCAAAGCTCAGAAATGATAGGCACTCAAGAGGTAATTTGTCATTCAGACTAATTAACAAACATGCACAACAAATATATAACAACATTAACAAGAAATGGAGTGTGGGGTAAAGCAGTCGGGAGCTCCACATGGTAAACTGTTGATTAGTAAGTTCTTCACTCACAATTGCTGTTACAGGTACTAATTGCAAATACCCACATATAAGATATAGATGCAAGGCAAACTCTGTGAAGCTCATATCTATGGTAATGTTATAAAAGTAACTCAAAGACAATACTCACAGTAGTACAAGAAACACCTATTAGGTTGTCAGCTGTACCCATGATCCCTGGTGAACAAACAATAGTCTGCTAGGTAGTAACAGCAAGGGTGTTGACCTAAACGCACAGCCACCATAGACAAGGAGCTAGTAAGGAGGAGAGCTTAACAGGAAAGAAGGGAAAACAAAAGGCACACTTGGCAGAAAGCAAGTAACAACCACACAAGCAAACTTGAAGCTAAGGCAGCAGGAATAGGAAGGTAGAAAACTAAAAACTGGAAAAAAGGGAAATGGAAAGAAGACAGACACAGGAAAAAAGGTGAATACACAAGTTGAGGGTGGACTAAAATAGGGCTGGGTCAGAATTCAAGGGAGCACTATAGGCAGTGCAAGTTCAGAGACACGGATTAGCTGCAGCTCAAGAATCAGGAACCATGGAACAAGGATAGCAAAAACTCAGGAAACAAATGGTAAGTTTAACAGCAACTCTGCTACAATGACGAAAGCTGGACTGAAGAAAGTTGTGGCTTAAGAGAGCTCACAATAATCACATGCACATGGTGTGAGCAGGTGAGCACCTGCCAGCAACCGGTGTGCTGAATTGTTCCAGTCTTGGTAATTGAGTTTTTAGCATGAGCGGACTGGCTCCAACAAAACCTGCCATGGATCAGAATTGAATGGGAATTTCTGATTAGTATTCAAAAGCCTGGAAATCAGTCCATCATCTTGTTGTGTTTGCCCTAAGTAGCTAAGGGTATGCCCAGACATGGGTCCCTTGCTCGCTGTCTCATTAGATTCCTGCTAGACTAGCTGATGAGGGGTGAAACCGGTTCGAGGATGTTTGCTTCTGGTCCAACGGGGGACCTGGCCTGGCAGTTAATGCTAAACTGTTCCCATGGGGAGGAGGGTTGAGATTGATTTGCATATGGCTGTTTCCAAACTGGGATGGCCCGGTGAGCAAAAGAACACATCAATTTAACCCAGATTTCTAGATTGGGGGTGAGTGTTTTAAAAGTTTCACCACTCCATCCATCATCTTGTTGTGTGTGCTATGCTCATCCTTAGTGGCCAATGGTAAGTCAAGACGTGGGTCCCTTGCTCACTTTGCCAATGGATTCAAGCTAGCCTGCCTGATGAGGGGCGATACCCTGAAACCGGTCCCAGGAATCCTGCATCTGGTCCAGGGAGGACCGGGCCTAGCAGTTCAGGCTGAACTGTTCCCTTGGGGAGCAGAGTCATGGCTGATTTGCATATGGCTGGGTCTAAACTGGAATGGCATGGTGATCAAAAGAACAATGGTTCATACCCAGATCTCTTGACTGGGGGTGAGTGTTTGAAACATTTCATCACTCCGTCCATCATCTTGTTGTGCTTGCTATGTTTGCCCTTAGTGGCAAGGGGTATGAAACTACGTGGGTCCCTTGCTTGCTGTGCCACTGGATTCAAACTAGCATGGCTGCATGAGGAGAGATACCCTGAAACCAGACCCAGGAGGCTTATTTCTGGTCTAGGGAGGATCTGGCCTGGTTGTTCCCACGGGGAGCAAGGATGAGACTAATTTGCATATGGCTGAGTCCGAACTGGGGTGGCATGGTGAGCAAAAGAATGATTGATCTAAACCAGATCTCTTGACTGGGGGTGAGTGTTTGAAACATTTCAGCACTCCATCCATCATCTTGTTTAGTTTGCTATGTTTGCCGTAAGTGGCCATGGGTATGCCCAGATGTGGGTCGCATGCTCGCTGTGTCACTAGATTCAAGCTAGCCTGGCTAATGAGGAGTGATAACTCCAAACTGGTAACAGGATGCTTGTGTCTGGACCAGGGAGGACCTGGCCTGGTAGTTCGGGCTGGACTGTTCCCATGGGGAGCAGGGTCAAGACTGATATGCATATGGCAGGGTCCAAACTAGGGAGGCATGGTGAGCAAAAGAACAATGAATTTAACCCAAACCTTTTGACTGGGGGTGAGTGGTTGAAAAGTTTCAGCACTCCATACATCATCCTTTTGTGTTTGTTATGCTCACCCTAAGTGGCCAAAGGTATGCCCAGATGTGAGTCCCTTGCTCCCTTTGCCACTGGATTCAAGCTAGCCTAGCTGATGAAGGGTGATACCCAGAACCTGGCCTAGCCTGCTCGTTTCTGGTCCAAGGAGGACTTAGCCGGGCATTTCAGGCTGGACTGTACCCATGGGGAGCAAAGTTGAGACAAATTTGCATATGGCTGGGTCTGAACTGGGGTGGCATGATGAGTAACAGAATCATGGATTTAACCCAGATCTTTTGACTGGGAGTGAGTGTTTGAAATGTTGCAGCACTCCGTACATCATCTTGTTATGTTTGCTTAATCAGTACATGCATACAGTAGATTACCGGAAAGTCCCACAGGTAGGTATACTGTGAGAGGCCCAAAGTCATTCGGCTGTTTCAATAGATTCCCTTCAGAATAACTAGTAGAAACTTTGGAATTTAGCTTTTAAAATGTGTCTTTCTCCCAATTTGGAAAAAAACATTCTCAGAAGAGCTAAAGTATTGACTGCTCACAAGCAAGGATTTTCATTTCAATTAATGTACATAACTATCTATATAGATTTGTGTCGATTTGAAAACAAATCAAGGTCAGTGTACAATCATAGAAGCAAAACATATTTTAAGGTATTTCTATTAATTGTCCTTCCCTCAATATCTCTAATATTTCCCACAAAAACACATAAATACAGAAAAATATTTTTACAGGAATGAATGAGCCACACACAGATCTTCAATCCTCTCAATCTTAGAGTAAATAACATTTCTCAGTGATGTTCAGTCAATGATTTTGTATTGTTATTTCCTGTGTCTTTAAAAACAACATCATCAACATGACCACAGCCCTAAAATACAGTCAAAGCTGACACTTGTTTCGCTGTGGTAATCCACTTCTTCAGGGCTGTAATGAAAGACATATATATATATCACAATATATTAGAAACATAGCATAATTTCTCATCTTACATAGATTTTAATGTATAATTTAAAAACACAATTTAATATTTCATATTACACATGTATAAATATTACATCTAAGACACCCACTTTTTATAGTAGAATCATTAGGCGAAAAGTATAACAACATCTCCATACTTCTTATGGTTTATTAACTTGGGAACGAGTTTCCTCACTCTTTTATTAAAAGTGTGTACTAACTGCATCCCAACCATATCTGTAATTTTAATGCAGTAATTAAAGTGGCCTCTGACAGGTGTAGAGACTTATAAGGACAAACAGCTTTTGCACTTTAAAAAGTCTCCTTCTTTCAATTAAGTATTTGTCACTTAATTATCTGTCAGGTTGGAAAGTGAATCATTAATGATTTGTCTATTATTAAACATCAGGTAGACAAAGGGGGAATGTTGTTGTTTTAAATGTTGATGTCTACGAATCAGAAGTTATGAGACAACTGTCAGCGGAAACTGCCATTGAAAGGTGCATAGGTCTAAAATATAAAAAAATCCAAATGGCAAATGTTTAAGAAATGGTATGACAATGGTATGATAAGCAAGAAATAATACTCAAGGGATGAAAGAAACCCAGTGTAGACATATTATATTCAGGATTATATCTAGTACTGAGAGGATATATAAATATTTAGACATCTTCTTAGCACCAATTGTTCTGAAATGTGCATTTTGTATTAGAGAACCTAAAGATCTGTTGAGGAACCTGAATTGCATTCCTTGGGATGACAAGTTCTGGCTGATAACCATAAATGTTACAGTTTGTACACTGGTAGCACTTATAATAATAGATTGAAATACTTATAAAATGTCCTTGCAACTAAATTGGTCAGTTTTTATGAACATGCCTAAATGCTTAAGAAGTTTGAGGACTTTGTCCTGCATAGCAACTAGTTTTTGTAGCAAGGTAAAATGTTCCATCAGATTCATGGTACTGCCATGGGAGCCAAGTTTTCTCCCTCGTATGCCAACCTATTCATGGGATATAAATATATTGCTAACAAAAACAAACTTTTCTACAACAAAGAAAACAGCAAAGTGATCACTCATCCACTAAAAGGCACCAGCATCAGGCTTACAACTACAGCTACCTGTGATTTTCAAAACTTAGTGCATATACTAACATGCCCATGTGGCATGGGATTTTTTTTATCCTCATTTTGCGATTATATAGATAAGGAGGTTTCGGGAGTCTGATGAACGTTTGTGTTGCCTTTGCCTTCACTGCCCCATCATTTTCAGGTGTTTTTTTGGGGGAGTATCCCTTTCAATGTTATGATCCATCAGTTTATCTCCACTTGCCCTTTATCGTTTCCAATAATACCATGGTTTAGTGGGGGAGCTAGCCAGTCTGGCTACTCCGCAGTCATGAATCCTGCCTGGTATTATTGTTATCGCCTTAATCATTGGATTTATTTGTCCATAACCCAGTAGAAGTTAATAATTTATTTGAAAGTGATGTTCCCAAATTTCCCAAAAGTTTATTCTCTTCGAGTATTTCCCTTTTCTATCAAGATTATTGATTTAAATTGTGTAGTTTAGCCAGTTTGTATGACTTGGAGGGACTGGTTTAATCCAGTAAATGCAGATTTTTCTCCGCGCTAGCAGCATTAGAACGAAAAGTAAGCTTTCCTGTTTTTTACTTAGTTTATTTATATCAGCATCTATATTATTGTATATCCCAAAAATAATAAGAGAAGTACTTACAGATATGTTGGTTCCCAATACCATATTCAGTGTCTTACCAATCTCAATACAATAGTTGGTTATTGTGGGGCATTTTTGGAACATGTGAATGTCATCTGCTTTAGCTTCTCCACACTTAGGGCAGGACTCAACGTTGGTTCCTTTAAATTTGGACAATCTTTGTGGTGTCCAATAGGCACGGTGGATTGTGTACAGGTGATTCCTCCTTAGTGAGGCTGATTTTATATAGGACCAACATTTGTCCATAAAGTTTTGCCATATCAGTTGTAGATCTAACTCCTGATCAGGTATATCTTTCCTTCAAGTTTTTTCCGGGACTAGAAATTCTTCCTCTCCCGTTTCAATGAGTGCCCAGTACCACTTTGATATTACTTTTCTTATTGATGTAGTTTTATCATTTCGCTTTCAAGATTCTCATTTCCGATGTTTTCTTCTTGCAAGGATTTAGCCCAGTTAGTTAGTTGGTAATATTTAAACTTTGACATCTTACCATCTGTAAGTTCATATAGCAAATTCCATGAGATTAACTCTTTTTCTTTTAACAGTTGTCCCCATTTTTCTATTCCTGCTGTTTTGAGTGGTACCGCTAAAAAGTCTTTTAAACATACCGGTGTCACTGGGGAATCCCATATTGGCGCTTTTGTGCTGTAATACAATATATTTACTGTGCTTCTGATTTGGAACCAAAGTCTAGCCGCATTGTGTAAAGTCTTTAGTTTTATTTTTTTAAATAATTTTGGATGTCCAAATTTGAATATGAAATAGTCTGTTCTCTCCGTCATATTTTGCAGGAAATTTAAGTAATATTGGTACTTCCTCAGTAATGGTGTAAAGTTCTTAAATTGGAATGACCTATAGTATTCAAATAAGTCAGGACTAGCTATTCCGCCTTGATCTTTCCTCCTCCTAAGCTTACTCCAGGCTTTTCTCGTTCCTTTTGATGCCCAGATAAAGCTTGCTTTTTCGCCCTGGATCTTGTTTAAGGGTTCTTTTTTAAAATCCAATGGTATTGTATTAAAAAGGTAAGTGGGATAATGGTCATTTTTATTACATTGGATCTTCCCAGAAAAGTTAGCGGCAGACCAGTCCATGTTTTAAGAAGTCCTCTCATTTCTTTGGCGATTATCGTCAGGTTTAGTTGCGGGACTTTCTTGATTTCTTTTACCAAAGTGATTCCTAGATATTTTATTTTATCCCTACTATATGGTGTGTTTAGATTGATATTCCAACTCATTGCCTCAATTTTTCCACTATTTGTCAGATAACCTGAGACTTTACCAAAATTGTTCATCGTGTCTTCCAATGCTTGGTAGGCATTTTCATTGTGAGTAGTTGATACCGTTAGATCGTCCGCATATAGTGCTACTTTCTATGACCAATTTTGATGTTTAAAAGGATGAATTAGTGGATGGTCTCTAATCAGGGAGGCCAGCGGTTCAATGAAAAGATTAAAAAGTAGCGGCGACAACGGGCAACCTTGCCTTGTACCGCGTTGTATTTCGATGTTACTCGTCAGTCTTCCATTAACTATTATTTTAGCCCTTGGATTCTTGTATACTTCCTTTACCATATGGGCAACACTTTCCCCCAAGTTGTATTTTCCAATGATTTCATTTAGAAAGGCCCAGTTTACTCTATCGAACGCTTTAGCAGCGTCGTAGGTGATTATAGTAAGGGGAAGTTTTTCGCAAGTGGCTATATCTATTGCTGCAAATAACTCATGGATGATCTCGTGAATTTGACGCCCTTTTATAAAACCCTTTTGGTCCAAGTTAATCAGTCCTGGCATTACCTTAGATAAACTTTTTCTACAACTTGCATGAAGAGTTTGTAGTCACAATTAAGTAACGATATTGGTCTGTATGGCTCACACAATTTTGGATTTTTTCCTGGTTTTAGGATAATGCTAATTGTCGCATCGTTCCAGGTATCAGGGACTTTCCCACGGTCCATATATATATTATGCATTAACTCTGTTAGTTTATCAACTAGGGATTCTTTTAACGTTATATAGAACTCATTTGGGAGAGCATCGGGCCAGCAGCTTTTCCTCTTTTTAGGTTGCTGATTACTGTTCCAATCTTCCTCAGGCTTAATCTCTTGATTTAATTCTATCATTTCCTCTTCTATTAGTTTTGGAAGGGATATAGCCTCAAGATAGTTCTTGATTTGTTCTTTAGTTGGATTTAAGTCTTCTTTGTATATACCAGAGAAGAACTTTGAGAACTCCTGTCTTATTATGTTATCTTCAGATGTTTGTGATAGTTGTTCTGGGATCTGAATGCATGGTATGTTATTCCTAGATTGCTCCGTTTTTATTCTCCATGTTAGCAGTTTTCCGCATCCTTCCCCATATTCATAGCTCGCTATTTTACTATTTTCCCATTTTTCTCTCACTATGTTTTCCAAATAGTTCGTTAGCGTTTCTTTAAGGTTTCTGTGTTTTTTCTCTAAATCTTCCTTTTGTTCTGAATATGTTCCATTCTCTAGTTGTATCTCCACAGTTTTAATATCTGATTCCATTTTTTTAATTTCTAGTTTCTTTATTTTTATTTTGTGTGCCCCTAGACTAAGTAGTTTTCCCCTTATCACGGCTTTATAAGCATCCCAATTTGTTTGCTTCGAGGTGCCAATTGCATTATCTTCAAAGTAGTGTGCCGAGGTAATTTCTAGCTGGTTAACATTTTGTGAGTTGTTGAATAGGGATCAGTCTACTGTCCATCTAGGAGGAGTTATGTCTTTGGGCAAAAGGAGAGTTAATTTTACCGCCGAGTGGTCAGATAGATGTGCAGGTAGGTGTTCAATGCGATTGACATTACTTTGAAGAGATCTATTTAAAAGAAAAAAATCTATTCTTGACTTAGGGCCAAATTTATTAATATGGAAAGTAAAAGGATAAGTGTTCTCTCCTTTTTGTGGCCACATATCTTCTAGATCTAGGTCTTTTTTATAGATTCTTAGCCATTCCCTCATATTAGGTAGATTCAGTTGGTTATTAGGAGGTGATCTATCTACTTTCGGATCAAGTATTATATTATAATCTCCTACTATTATTATGGGGCAGAGGTTGATAGAAGTTCCGAATATAGATTTTGGAGGGGGGAAAAGTCATCTAAATTTGGACCATAGTATCCTACTATATTGAGTGTATTATCATCTAACCTTATTTTCGCTACATCCCATCTTCCTTTATTATCTACTACCTTACTTTCAACATTTGCTTTTAACGATTTTTTAAAGATAATTGCTTCCCCTTCACGTTACAGTCTTGCGTAGTATATATGCAGGCATCCACCCATTTTAGTTTTTTTATTATCTGATCCCACTCAGTGCTTACAAAATGAGTTTCTTGAAGTATGATAATCTCACTCTCCATTTCCTTTAAGTATTCCAAGATTTTTCTTCTTCTACTAGGAGTTCTAAATCTGTTAACGTTCCATGAGAGGATGTTTACTACTTTTTTCTCTCGCCATTTCTTCTTAAAGACTTCTAGGTTCTGGGTTATGCTACGGCATTTTTTATGCAATCTAATGGACACCCTTTTAACTCCTATTTTTTGTTCTATGAGGATATTTTTTCTGATTTTTTCCCTAATTTGCTCCCCACCCGTGTTCTACTATATCTTACGTTATAAACTATTTGTGAGGATTGCTTTTCCCACCCTGAGGAAGCCTCCCTTCTTCTTTTGGGTGGAATTTCGACCCTCTTCGAGCTCCGGTTTCACCAGTTTGCTTACTTGACTATTTTATTTAAAAGATGACTTTCCTTCTTTAGTTAAACTAGTCCTTTGGGATATGAGAAAGGATTCCTTCTCTAGTTAGACTAGTTAGACTTCTCCCTTTGGATCTGGTCCTTTATCTGGTTTATAAGATCTTCTACCTCCTGGGGCTCCCTTATATTATGCATTTTATTGCACCACATGATTCTTAGCGCTGCCAGGAATTTCATCTGGACGTTAGCCCCAAGAGTTTTTAGCTCTTGCATATGCTGCCTTAGTTCCCACTGTCTGTCTTGTGTGGCTTTACATATGTCTGAGCGAATTTTAAAGGACCAGTTGTCTTTGATTTGTGTTCCACTTTTTAGGCCTTCGCTTCATAATTTTTCTTTAAGGGTGTAAGTCATAAAGTTAACTAAAATTTTTCTTGGGGTTTTCCTTTCTTTATTTTTCCTGAAAAGATCCCTGTGGACCCTTTGAAAGTCCTCCATCAGGATGCAGCTTTTCGTCCTCGGGAAGAATTCTTCGAAGAGGGAAACGATAAATGATTTTATATCTGAGCCCTCCAGATTTGCCGGTACATTTAATATTCTATGGTTGTTCTTCCTTCCTTGATTTTCCAATGATTCCAGTTTCTCTTTAACCGATCGTTCACTGTCTTTTAGGAACCTGGTCTCTTTTTGGTTTATGCTCACCTTTTTGCTAAGGGTTTCAACTGCCGCTTCTACTGCAGGCACTCTCTCCCCCAAGTCGTTTAGTTTTTGGTCCAAGCCTTCACAGACCTCGCGTATCTTATTCTGATTCCCCTCAGAGACTAAACATTTTTCTCTCATTACACCCATTATTTTTTCTACAAACATACCCATAGCTTTTTCAGTTGGATTTGGTACTAGGGGGTCGTTAGTTGCTTGTTCTGTATTTCTTTCTGGAGATTGAGTTTGTGTGATATTTGCGCGTCTCCGTTTACCTCCATTAGGGGTATTGTGTTAGGGGCTATATTAGGCGGAATAGTAGGTTCCGTTGACATTTCGTCTCTGATTGCCTCTGACGTCCCCCTAATTTATAAATCTTCTGAATTCCCTTTAGACGTGAGGGTTTTAACTGAGCAATCACCGACGCTTGAAGATGGTTCAATGGACTCGTTCTGGATAGAGAAATGGCCTCCTCTTACTTGTACTGATTGCTGAACCTTAAAATAAGACCTTAATGAGGGGGTAACTTTAATGTTTTGTTTTGAAGTGAGCTTCGGCTTCGTAGATCTTAGTTTTATGTTTTCTGACAGTTCTACTAAATTGGGGGACACTCTCTGCTTTCTTTTAGTGATTCTTGGAGTCACACTCTTTTTCAATGGTTCAAACAGTTGCGCTAGCTTACGGTTTCTTAGACAGTAAGAGGATTTTCCCCCACCTCCCAGCTCTTCATCCTTTTATGCCTCAGTTAAAGTGCTCGTGTTAGCTCCTCTTTCTAATTTCCTAGATCTTGTACTGTATAAAGGCACCCCTTTTTGTGTTTGATTGTGACTCCCCCCTTTACCTTTCCCAGCGCACTTTTGTTCAATGCTGGTGTTCTGAACACAGCTTGTAATTAAATCTGGCGTTATTTTTTCCAAACCACTTGCTTCTCCGTATGCTTGTATTTTTGTTTCAATAAAAATTTCCAGCTTTCTCAGTTTCTTAGAATGCCTCTTCTCACTGTCTGTTCGTAGTTTTGAGGGCAATTCTTTTTCCTCAGTTTTCTCTTCGTAGGGCAGAGGAGACTCCCTCTCCTTATTCATCAACAGAGAAGACTTTAAATTACCAATGCTAGATAGACTGTCTAGTTTTTTGCCGATCAAGCTCTCTGTTTTCTCGCCGTAATTTTCTTAGTGTTTGGTCAAAAGTTCGTGTAACCGGCAGACTTTCTATCTTGGCAATCAAACCTGAATCCAGAGGTAGCTGCACAGAGTCGCTCCGACCGTCTCCATGCTCTAACTCCGTCCCGCTGTCTCTGCCGCTCGTGCGCCGGAACAGGAAGACAATACTCTGGAACGCCCTCCGTCAACTCGGCATAGCTCTCCGCGCCACCGTCCAGGCTCCGACGTATGGTGAAAGCTGCTGTGGAGACTGGGGACCAAACGGTATGTTCAAGTTTTGGTTTTGATTTTGGACCCACGGGCTCCCGTTTACCATGTTGTGTCGTTAGTTTTGAGGCTTGAAGTCTCTTGCGGCCGGAGGGAAACATTTTATCCTCGTTCTTCGTTTTTGTAAATTAGGCTTCCCGTACCATTCATTCTATCTCCCCCTGTGCCTTTAAAGAAATGATTGCTGATTGCCGCGTTGATAACAGTCAGAAAGCCGCAAAAAACACCGTAGGAAAGTGTGTCTGTTTACTCCATTGTGGCTGGTGAGTTGGAGCTCCCGTCCGAGCCTCTTAGCCAGCCGCCATCTTCCTCCTCCTCGACAGTAATTAAAGTAGCCTCTGACAGGTGTAGAGACTTATAAGGACAAATAGCTTTTGCACTTTAAAAAGTCTCCTTCTTTCAATTAAGTATTTGTCACTTAATTATCTGTCAGGTTGGAAAGTGAAGTATTAATGATTTGTCTATTATTAAACATCAGGTAGACATAGGGGGAATGTTGTTGTTTTAAATGTTGATGTCTACGAATCAGAAGTTATGAGACAACTGTCAGCGGAAACTGCCATTGAAAGGTGCATAGGTCTGAAGTATAAAAAAATTCCAAATGCCAAATGTTTAAGAAATGATATGATAATGGTATGCTAGACAAGAAATAATACAAAGGTTCAGCGAAGGGTTATGAGAGTATTCAGAAATATAATGGCACTCTACAGGTAGTGGTCAGGGGGTAGTTCGTGGAGTTTCAGTGGTTGGTGCTTTTTGATTTGAGATAACCCTTGTCTCAGAGAAAGGAAGGGGAGAGGATCTCAACCTTCTGTGTACATCAAAGCAGTGTCAAGCGCACACAACCTGCATTAGTTAATCAATGTATTTTTGTAATCAATCAAAGTAAATATAAGATCAAACTCCAATGTTCATAACCTATTTGGTGTTTATTAATCCAATATGAGTATTTGTTTCACAACGAAACCAGCCGACACGTGTTTCGTCAATACCGAGATGAACCCGTGACTCTTCAGGGCTGGGGAGATAAAGTAGATGTTGAAACAATACTTATTAGAGTGTGGTGGTAAGTGAGAGGAAAAATACAACGGGGGGTGAGTGGCGGGGCCCGTGGAAAGTCGTGAAGTGCGGAGAAGATTGGCTCAAGGCCTATCTAAGAGACGTGGAGACCTAGAAAGGGTGTTGGGCAATGGGCAGGGTGTTTTTGATAAGGTTATAGTAGCACCTAAGTGGAACATCAAATGGAAAGTGAGTGTGTGGGTGTGGTGGTGGAGTGCAATATTATAACATTGAAATGCAATGACGCAAGTGGTGCACCACATGGTGAGTGTCATGTGGGGAAAGGTTAGTGACAAGCTGAAAATCACTAGCAAGTAGAAATGCAAAGTACATTTAGAAGTTTCCTGCGGAATAAAAGGAAGAGAGTATACAAATATATATATATTGAAAGAAACATTGTATGTTGACATTGCTAAAGTCTGGGTGGTGTGTGGCATGCAGTGCCTCTACATGGTTGGTGAGTAAAATTTGTGACCAGCTATAAATCGCAAGCAATCTTAGTATGTACAGTACAATTAAGTTTATCCTGTGGACTAAAAAAACATCAATATTCTACATCATAAATGTAAAGGCAGTGTATAGTACCATCTTAAACTTATTTTTTATGGTTGCTCTGTAGGCACAATGAAGTTAATTAGTCTTGTGGATTGAAAAAAGGGCGGGTCAATAGTCTACGAAGCAGATTTAATGGTAATGTAAGACCCGTATATTCTCTGCATTTTAGGGCTACAAAACGTGGTTCGGTTTCTGGGTTTGTACAAAAGAGATTTTACGTAAAATACCTGAAAGGATGACGCTCATAAGGAATTGATCAATTATGGAGGGGAAATCAAAAGGGAAACCGTATTGTTATCATGCATTAAGCTCTACCATACATGAAAGTCATGTTGTTCGCGGTGGTCTATAACTGGATTAGTGCATGCGAAAAGTGTGGACATCCAGTTGTGGTCGATATATTTGCATGAATTACGTGGGGTGAAAATATGACCTATACGAGGATGGATGGTAACCTAGCTAGTGGTTGGTGTGGCAGCAATAGCGTGGAGTGACTCACAGTACCGTATTTAAAATGTGACTCACATACCTGTTGAGTGATAGGATGAAAGCTGTGTCTGGAGAGAAAGAGGGAGAAGAAGACAATGTGGGGGCACGGATGTTAATAAAAATTGGAAACTACGACAATAATAACAAGAAAGTAAGTGGTTCAATGAAGGGTACAGGATGGCGGTTTGACTCACAGTCGGACAGGTGATAATTCCAACCCGGTTCTAATCGGGTGTGCAACAAAGAAGACGTACGAAGTTGTGCTTCTGTTGAGTCTTAGAATGCGACGGTAGTTTGGAGAATCCGCCGCCGGGTACGCGGTCCGGAAAGCCGGGAAGCAAATCCGCTAGCCCTTGCTTGGAAGCTGTGGTCGGAATCAAAAATAAAGAGCAGACGGGCAGTAAGGCGAGGCTGAGAATCAATTATGATCTCTATACAAGGTTTGGGAAGTAAAACATGCCGAGTAGCCTTCTAGTATATGCACGCAGGTTGGCTTACCTATGTTTGTTCTGTGTCCGTGCTCGCTCGGGTATCTTAGACGCCGAGTGAGAGTCAGGAAACGCCTAAATAGGCGGGGTTTGATGACGTCAGAAGCCTGCCACAAGTGGCTGTGACAACTAGAATGGTACTTAGAAGGATAAGATAAGGGGCACAGGTAGGAAAAGAAAACGGACTGAAACGATATGCGGCTACGTGGAATGGGGAGTATTAAAAATGTAAAGCTAGGGTCATGTAAAAAAGTGTGTGAGTCACCTATTATGATAAAGGAGGGATGTGCGAAATGATATGTAGAAGCAGGATGATAGAAGGTTATGGAAAGAAACATGGTAAAGATAGAGAAATATAGAAGAAGGTGGAATGGGTATGAAGAGCATGGGGAGGAGAGGCGGAGGAAGGCGAAGAATACGCCTCGGGTGGAACATAGTTGCTCGAGGCTGAGTAGAATAAAACCTTTTGTCTTGACAGGGGAATATATAGTGGGTCATGGAGCTGATAAAATAGAAAAGAAAATAGAATGAATAGCGAGAAGAATGATCTAAGAATGCCAAGTTATGTAGGGATAGAAAAATGTTGAAAAGCTGGAGACAACAGTGAAATGAAAAGGGCGAAAGTCTGAGCTTAAGGGGCCCGGTGGTAAAATGATTTAAAGAACCAATTGGAGTAAGGTGGAAGGGCCTGGTAAGTGTGGAATGCCTGGCAAGTAGAAATCATCAATGGATAGGGACAGGGTGTGGGAAGTCCAGTAGAAGGGAGGAAATATTGGGTAGAATGATGTCGTGTGTTAGGGAGTCTAGGTCAGAAAATCTACATTAATACGGTGCTGGAAGGTTACATTCATTTACACTCATATCTCATTCATTGGCAGTATGACATTAAAGGAAATATTGAAGTTCATCATCTGTATTTTGGCCATGCTTGAGGCTGTGGGTTCGCATGATCCAGATAGCTTCCTGGCGTCTAAGTTTTAGTTCTCGATTGCTGCCTCTGGCCTGGGCTTCAATCATGTCTATGCCATAGAAGGTGAATTTTTTGTTAAGTCCTTGCGAGGGGCATATGGCCATGTGAATCGCCATGGGATAACGTGCATCTTGTGTTTGAATTGCACGAGCATGTTCTCTGATTCTTTCTTTCAATGGTCTGATAGAACTTCCTATATATTGGCTTTGGCAAAGACATTCAATGATGTAAACCGTGTATCTGGTGTCGCAGGTTATATTTGACTCAATTTGGAATTCATGTTTATGGTGTCCTTTAAAGGTTCTGGTGCCATGTTTCGCCCAACGGCACATGCTGCAACAACCACATCTGTATAAACCTTTTGATTTGACTGTAAGCCATGAGGGTTTTGTTGTACGTGGCATGGTAGGGCATAGCCTGGTCCTGAGGTTCTTTCCTTTGCGGTAGGTGATTTGTGGTCTGTTGGTGATTGTATCTTTTAAGGCTCTGTCAGCCAACAGTATCCCCCAATGTTTGTTGAGGCTTTTCTTGACTGTCAAGTTGATGTCGTTGTAGTCCATGATTAGTCTCACGGGTTGTTTGTCTCAAGGGATGAAAGAAACCAAGTGTAGACATATTATATTCAGGATTATATCTGGTACTGAGAGGATATATAAATATTTAGACATCTTCTTAGCACCAATTGTTCTGAAACGCGCATTTTGTATTAGAGAACCTAAAGATCTGCTGAGGAACCTGAATTGCATTCCTTGGGATGACAAGTTCTGGCTGATAACCATAAATGTAATAGTTTGTACACTGGTAGCACTTATAATAATAGATTGAAATACTTATAAAATGTCCTTGCAACTAAATTTGTCATTTTTTATGAACATGCCTAAAGAGGTTTGAGGACTTTGTCCTGCATAGCAACTAGTTTTTATAGCAAGGTAAAATGTTCCATCAGATTCATGGTACTGCCATGGGAGCCAAGTTTTCTCCCTCGTATGCCAACCTATTCATGGGATATACATATATTGCTAACAAAAACAAGCTTTTCTACAACAAGGAAAATAGCAAAGTGATCACTCATCCACTAAAAGGCACCAGCATCAGGCTTACAACTACAGCTACCTGTGATTTTCAAAACTTAGTGCATATACTAACATGCCCATGTGGCATAGGAATTTTTTATGTTTTTTTTTAATCCTCATTTTGTGATTATATAGATAAGGAGGTTTCGGGAGTCTGATGATCTTTTGTGTTGCCTTTGCCTTCACTGCCCCATCATTTTCAGGTGTTTTTTTGGGGGAGTATCCCTTTCGATGTTATGATCCATCAGTTTATCTCCACTTGACCTTTATCGTTTCCAATAATACCATGGTATAGTGGGGGAGCTAGCCAGTCTGGCTACTCGGCAGTAATGATTCCTGCCTGGTATTAATGTTATCGCCTTAATCATTGGATTTATTTGTCCATAACCCAGTAGAAGTTAATAATTTATTTGAAAGTGCTGTTCCCAAATTTCCCAAAAGTTTATTCTCTTCGAGTATTTCCCTTTTCTATCAAGATTATTGATTTTAATTGTGTAGTTTAGCCAGTTTGTATGACTTGGAGGGACTGGTTTAATCCAGTTAATGCAGATTTCTCTCCGCGCTAGCAGCATTAGAACGAAAAGTAAGCTTTCCTGTTTTTTACTTAGTTTATTTATATCAGCATCTATATTATTGTATATCCCAAAAATAATAAGAGAAGTACTTACAGTTATGTTGGTTCCCAATACCATATTCAGTGTCTTACCAATCTCAATACAATAGTTGGTTATTGCGGGGCATTTTTGGAACATGTGAATGTCATCTGCTTTAGCTTCTCCACACTTAGGGCAAGACTTAACGTTGGTTCCTTTAAATTTGGACAATCTTTTTGGGGTCCAATAGGCACGGTAGATTGTGTACAGGTGATTCCTCCTTAGTGATGCTGATTTTATACAGGACCAACATTTTTCCATAGAGTTTTGCCATATCAGTTGTAGATCTAACTCCTGATCAGGTATAGCTTTCCTCCAAGTTTTTCCCGGACTAGAAATTCTTCCTCTCCAGTTTCAATGAGTGCCCAGTACCACTTTGATATTTCTTTTCTTATTGATGTAGTTTTTATCATTTTGCTTTCAAGATTCTCATTTCCGATCTTTTCCTCTTGCAAGGATTTAGCCCAGTTAGTTAGTTGGTAAAGTTAAACTTTGACATATTACCATCTGTAAATTCATATAGCAAATTCCATGAGATTATCTCTTTTTCTTTTAACAGTTGTCCCCATTTTTCTATTCCTGCTGTTTTGAGTGGTACCGCTAAAGAGTCTTTTAAACATTCTGGTGTCCCTGGGGAATCCCATATTGGTGCTTTTGTGCTGTAATACGATATATTTACTGTGCTTCTGATTTGGAACCAAAGTCTAGCCGCATTGTGTAAAATCTTTAGTTTTATTTTTTTAAGAATTTTGGATGTTCAAATTTGAATAGGAAATAGTCTGTTCTTTCCGTCATATTTTGCAGGAAATGTGGGTAATATTGGTACTTCCTCAGTTATGGTCTAAAGTTCTTAAATTGAAATGACATATAGTATTCGAATAAGTCAGGACTAGCTATTCCGCCTTGATCTTTCCTCCTCCTAAGCTTACTCCAGGCTATTCTCGTTCCTTTTGGTGCCCAGATAAAGCTTGATATTTCGCCTTGGATCTTCTTTAAGGGTTCTTTTTTAAAATCCAATGGTATTGTATTAAAAAGGTAAGTGGGATAATGGTCGTTTTTATTACATTGGATCTTCCCAGAAAAGTTAGTGGCAGACCAGTCCATGTTTTAAGAAGTCCTCTCATTTCTTTGGCGATTATCGTCAGATTTAGTTGCGGGACTTTCTCGATTTCTTTTACCAAAGTGATTCCTAGATATTTGTTTTATCCCTACTATATGGTGTGTTTGGATTGATGTTCCACCTCATTGCCTCAATTTTTCCTCTATTTGTCAGATAACCTGAGACTTTACCAAAATTGTTCATCGTGTCTTCCAATGCTTGGTAGGCATTTTCATAGTTAGTAGTTGATACCATTAGATCGTCCACATATAGTGCTACTTTCTTTGACCAATTTTGATGTTTAAAAGGATGAATTAGTGGATGGTCTCTAATCAGGGAGGCCAGCGGTTCAATGTAAAGATTAAAAAGTAGCGGCGAAAATGGGCAGCCTTGCCTTGTACCACGTTGTATTTCGATGTTACTCGTCAGTCTTCCATTAACTATTATTTTAGCCCTTGGATTCTTGTATACTTCCTTTACCATATGGGCAACACTTTCCCCCAAGTTGTATTTTCCAATGATTTCATTTAGAAAGGCCCAGTTTACTCTATCGAACGCTTTAGCAGCGTCGTAGGTGATTATAGTAAGGGGAAGTTTTTCGTAAGTGGCTATATCTATTGCTGCAAATAACTCATGGATGATCTCGTGAATTTGACGCCCTTTTATAAAACCCTTTTGGTCCAAGTTAATCAGTCTTGGCATTACCTTAGATAAACTTTTTCTACAACTTGCATGAAGAGTTTGTAGTCACAATTAAGTAACGATATTGGTCTGTATGGCTCACACAATTTTGGATTTTTTCCAGGTTTTAGGATAATGCTAATTGTCGCATCGTTCCAGGTATCAGGGACTTTCCCACGGTCCATATATATATTATGCATTAACTCTGTTAGTTTATCAACTAGGGATTCTTTTAATGCTATATAGAACTCATTTGGGAGAGCATCAGGGCCAGCAGCTTTTCCTCTTTTTAGGTTGCTGATAGCTGTTCTAACTTCCTCAGGCTTAATCTCTTGATTTAATTCTATCATTTCCTCTTCTATTAGTTTTGGAAGGGATATACCCTCAAGATAGTTCTTGATTTGTTCTTTAGTTGGATTTAAGTCTTCTTTGTATATACCAGAGAAGAACTTTGAGAACTCCTGTCTTATTATGTTATCTTCAGATGTTTGTGATAGTTGTTCTGGGATCTGAATGCATGGTATGTTATTCCTAGATTGCTCCGTTTTTATTCTCCATGTTAGCAGTTTTCCGCATCCTTCCCCATATTCATAGCTCGCTATTTTACTATTTTCCCATTTTTCTCTCACTATGTTTTCCAAATAGTTCGTTAGCGTTTCTTTAAGGTTTCTGTGTTTTTTCTAAATCTTCCTTTTGTTCTGAATATGTTCCATTCTCTAGTTGTATCTCCACAGTTTTAATATCTGATTCCATTTTTTTAATTTCTAGTTTCTTTATTTTTATTTTGTGTGCCCCTAGACTAAGTAGTTTTCCCCTTATCACGGCTTTATAAGCATCCCAATTTGTTTGCTTCGAGGTGCCAATTGCATTATCTTCAAAGTAGTGTGCCGAGGTAATTTCTAGCTGGTTAACATTTTGTGAGTTGTTGAATAGGGATCAGTCTACTGTCCATCTAGGAGGAGTTATGTCTTTGGGCAAAAGGAGAGTTAATTTTACCGCAGAGTGGTCAGATAGATGTGCAGGGAGGTGTTCAATGCGATTGACATTACTTTGAAGAGATCTATTTAAAAGAAAAAAATCTATTCTTGACTTTGGGCCAAATTTATTAATATACAAAGTAAAAGGATAAGTGTTCTCTCCTTTTTGTGGCCACATATCTTCTAGATCTAGGTCTTTTTTATAGATTCTTAGCCATTCCCTCATATTAGGTAGATTCAGTTGGTTATTAGGAGGTGATCTATCTACTTTCGGATCAAGTATTATATTATAATCTCCTACTATTATTATGGGGCAGAGGTTGATAGAAGTTCCGAATATAGATTTTGGAGGGGGGTAAAGTCATCTAAATTTGGACCATAGTATCCTACTATATTGAGTGTATTATCATCTAACCTTATTTTCGCTACATCCCATCTTCCTTTATTATCTACTACCTTACTTTCAACATTTGCTTTTAACGATTTTTTAAAGATAATTGCTTCCCCTTCACGTTACAGTCTTGCGTAGTATATATACAGGCATCCACCCATTTTAGTTTTTTTATTATCTGATCCCACTCAGTGCTTACAAGATGAGTTTCTTGAAGTATGATAATCTCACTCTCCATTTCCTTTAAGTATTCCAAGATTTTTCTTCTTCTATTAGGAGTTCTAAATCTGTTAAAGTTCCATGAGAGGATGTTTACTACTTTTTTCTCTCGCCATTTCTTCTTAAAGACTTCTAGGTTCTGGGTTATGCTACGGCATTTTTTATGCAATCTAATGGACACCCTTTTAACTCCTATTTTTTGTTCTATGAGGATATTGTTTCTGATTTTGTCCCTAATTTGCTCCCCACCCGTGTTTTACCAAATCTTACGTTATAAACTATTTGTGAGGATTGCTTTTCCCACCCTGAGGAAGCCTCCCTTCTTCTTTTGGGTGGAATTTCGATGCTCTTCGAGCTCCGGTTTCACCAGTTTACTTACTTGACTATTTTATTTAAAAGATGACTTTCCTTCTTTAGTTAAACTAGTCCTTTGGGATATGAGAAAGGATTCCTTCTCTAGTTAGACTAGTTAGACTTCTCCCTTTGGATCTGGTCCTTTATCTGGTTTATAAGATCTTCTACCTCCTGGGGCTCCCTTATATTTTGCATTTTATTGCACCACATGATTCTTAGCGCTGCCGGGAATTTCATCTGGACGTTAGCCCCAAGAGTTTTTAGCTCTTGCATATGCTGCCTTAGTTCCCACTGTCTGTCTTGTGTGGCTTTACATATGTCTGAGCGAATTTTAAAGGACCAGTTCTCTTTGATTTGTGTTCCACTTTTTAGGCCTTCGCTTAATAATTTTTCTTTAAGGGTGTAAGTCATAAAGTTAACTAAAATTTTTCTTGGGGTTTTCCTTTCTTTATTTTTCCTGAAAAGATCCCTGTGGACCCTTTGAAAGTCCTCCATCAGGATGCAGCTTTTCGTCCTCTGGAAGAATTCTTCGAAGAGGGAAACGACAAATGATTTTATATCTGAGCCCTCCAGATTTGCCTGTACATTTAATATTCTATGGTTGTTCTTCCTTCCTTGATTTTCCAATGATTCCAGTTTCTCTTTAACCGATCGTTCACTGTCTTTTAGGAACCTGATCTCTTTTTGGTTTATGCTCACCTTTTTGCTAAGGGTTTCAACTGCTGCTTCTACTGCAGGCACTCTCTCCCCCAAGTCGTTTAGTTTTTGGTCCAAGCCTTCACAGACCTCGCGTATCTTATTCTGATTCCCCTCAGAGACTAAACATTTTTCTCTCATTACACCCATTATTTTTTCTACAAACATACCCATAGCTTTTTCAGTTGGATTTGGTACTAGGGGGTCGTTAGTTGCTTGTTCTGTATTTCTTTCTGGAGATTGAGTTTGTGTGATATTTGCGCGTCTCCGTTTACCTCCATTAGGGGTATTGTGTTAGGGGCTATATTAGGCGGAATAGTAGGTTCCGTTGACATTTTGTCTCTGATTGCCTCTGATGTCCCCCTAATTTATAAATCTTCTGAATTCCCTTTAGACGTGAGGGTTTTAACTGAGCAATCACCGACGCTTGAAGATGGTTCAATGGACTCGTTCTGGATAGAGAAATGGCCTCCTCTTACTTGTACTGATTGCTGAACCTTAAAATAAGACCTTAATGAGGGGGTAACTTTAATGTTTTGTTTTGAAGTGAGCTTCGGCTTCGTAGATCTTAGTTTTATGTTTTCTGACAGTTCTACTAAATTGGGGGACACTCTCTGCTTTCTTTTAGTGATTCTTGGAGTCACACTCTTTTTCAATGGTTCAAACAGTTGCGCTAGCTTACGGTTTCTTAGACAGTAAGAGGATTTTCCCCCACCTCCCAGCTCTTCATCCTTTTATGCCTCAGTTAAAGTGCTCGTGTTAGCTCCTCTTTCTAATTTCCTAGATCTTGTACTGTATAAAGGCACCCCTGTTTGTGTTTGATTGTGACTCCCCCCTTTACCTTTCCCAGCGCACTTTTGTTCAATGCTGGTGTTCTGAACACAGCTTGTAATTAAATCTGGCGTTATTTTTTACAAACCACTTGCTTCTCCGTATGCTTGTATTTTTGTTTCAATAAAAATTTCCAGCTTTCTCAGTTTCTTAGAATGCCTCTTCTCACTGTCTGTTCGTAGTTTTGAGGGCAATTCTTTTTCCTCAGTTTTCTCTTCGTAGGGCAGAGGAGACTCCCTCTCCTTATTCATCAACAGAGAAGACTTTAAATTACCAATGCTAGATAGACTGTCTAGTTTTTTGCCGATCAAGCTCTCTGTTTTCTCTCCGTAATTTTCTTAGTGTTTGGTCAAAAGTTCGTGTAACCGGCAGACTTTCTATCTTGGCAATCAAACCTGAATCCAGAGGTAGCTGCACAGAGTCGCTCCAACCGTCTCCCTGCTCTAACTCCGTCCCGCTGTCTCTGCCGCTCGTGCGCCGGAACAGGAAGACAATACTCTGGAACGCCCTCCGTCAACTCCGCATAGCTCTCCGCGCCACCGTCCAGGCTCCGACATATGGTGAAAGCTGCTGTGGAGACTGGGGACCAAACGGTATGTTCAAGTTTTGGTTTTGATTTTGGACCCACGGGCTCCCGTTTATCATGTTGTGTCGTTAGTTTTGAGGCTTGAAGTCTCTTGCGGCCGGAGGGAAACATTTTATCCTCGTTCTTCGTTTTTGTAAATTAGGCTTCCCGTACCATTCATTCTATCTCCCCCTGTGCCTTTAAAGAAATGATTGCTGATTGCCGCGTTGATAACAGTCAGAAAGCCGCAAAAAAACACCGTAGGAAAGTGTGTCTGTTTACTCCATTGTGGCTGGTGAGTTGGAGCTCCCGTCCGAGCCTCTTAGCCAGCCGCCATCTTCCTCCTCCTCGACAGTAATTAAAGTAGCCTCTGACAGGTGTAGAGACTTATAAGGACAAATTGCTTTTGCACTTTAAAAAGTCTCCTTCTTTCAATTAAGTATTTGTCACTTAATTATCTGTCAGGTTGGAAAGTGAAGTATTAATGATTTGTCTATTATTAAACATCAGGTAGACATAGGGGGAATGTTGTTGTTTTAAATGTTGATGCTAGACAAGAAATAATACAAAGGTTCAGGGAAGGGTTATGAGAGTGTTCAGAAATATAATGGCGCTCTACAGGTAGTGGTCAGGGGGTAGTTCGTGGAGTTTCAGTGGTTGGCGCTTTTTGATTTGAGATAACCCTTGTCTCAGAGAAAGGAAGGGGAGAGGATCTCAACCTTCTGTGTACATCAAGGCAGTGTCAAGCGCACACAACCTGCATTAGTTAATCAATGTATTTTTGTAATCAATCAAAGTAAATATAAGATCAAACTCCAATGTTCATAACCTATTTGGTGTTTATTAATCCAATATGAGTATTTGTTTCACAACGAAACCAGCCGACACGTGTTTCGTCAATACCGAGATGAACCCGTGACTCTTCAGGGCTGGGGAGATAAAGTAGATGTTGAAACAATACTTATTAGAGTGTGGTGGTAAGTGAGAGGAAAAATACGATGGGGGGTGAGTGGCGGGGCCCGTGGAAAGTCGTGAAGTGCGGAGAAGATTGGCTCAAGGCCTATCTAAGAGACGTGGAGACCTAGAAAGGGTGTTGGGCAATGGGCAGGGTGTTTTTGATAAGGTTATAGTAGCACCTAAGTGGAACATCGAATGGAAAGTGAGTGTGTGGGTGTGGTGGTGGAGTGCACTATTATAACATTGAAATGCAATGACGCAAGTGGTGCACCACATGGTGAGTGTCATGTGGGGAAAGGTTTGTGACAAGCTGAAAATCATTAGCAAGTAGAAATGCAAAGTACATTTAGAAGTATCCTGTGGAATAAAAGGAAGAGAGCATAAAAATATATATATATTGAAAGAAACATTGTATGTTGACATTGCTAAAGTCTGGGTGGTGTGTGGCATGCAGTGCCTCTACATGGTTGGTGAGTAAAATTTGTGACCAGCTATAAATCGCAAGCAATCTTAGTACGTACAGTACAATTAAGTTTATCCTGTGGAGTAAAGAAACATCAATATTCTACATCATAAATGTAAAGGCAGTGTATAGTACCATCTTAAACTTATTTTTTATGGTTGCTCTGTAGGCACAATGAAGTTAATTAGTCTTGTGGATTGAAAAAAGGGGGGGGTCAATAGTCTACGAAGCAGATTTAATGGTAATGTAAGACCCGTATATTCTCTGCATTTTAGGGCTACAAAACGTGGTTCGGTTTCTGGGTTTGTACAAAAGAGATTTTACGTAAAATACCTGAAAGGATGACGCTCATAAGGAATTGATCAATTATGATGGGGAAATCAAAAGGGAAACCGTATTGTTATCATGCGTTAAGCTCTACCATACATGAAAGTCATGTTGTTCGCGGTGGTCTATAACTGGATTAGTGCATGCGAAAAGTGTGGACATCCAGTTGTGGTCGATATATTTGCATGAATTACGTGGGGTGAAAATATGACCTATACGAGGATGGTTGGTAACCTAGCTAGTGGTTGGTGTGGCAGCAATAGCGTGGAGTGACTCACAGTACCGTATTTAAAATGTGACTCACATACCTGTTGAGTAATAGGATGAAAGCTGTGTCTGGAGAGAAAGAGGGAGAAGAAGACAATGTGGGGGCACGGATGTTAATAAAAATTGGAAACTACGACAATAATAACAAGAAAGTAAGTGGTTCAATGAAGGGTACAGGATGGCGGTTTGACTCATAGTCGGACAGGTGATAATTATAACCCGGTTCTAATCGGGTGTGCAACAAAGAAGACGTACGAAGTTGTGCTTCTGTTGCGTCTTAGAATGCGACGGTAGTTTGGAGAATCGGCCGCCGGGTACGCGGTCCGGAAAGCCGGGAAGCAAATCCGCTAGTCCTTGCTTGGAAGCTGTGGTCGGAATCAAAAATAAAGAGCAGACGGGCAGTAAGGCGAGGCTGAGAATCAATTATGATCTCTATACGAGGTTTGGGAAGTAAAACATGCCGAGTAGCCTTCTAGTATATGCACGCAGGTTGGCTTACCTATGTTTGTTCTGTGTAGGTAGTTGGAGGAAATCCGTGCTCGCTCGGGTATCTTAGACGCCGAGTGAGAGTCAGGAATAGCCTAAATAGGCGGGGTTTGATGACGTCAGAAGCCTGCCACAAGTGGCTGTGACAACTAGAATGGTACTTAGAAGGATAAGATAAGGGGCACAGGTAGGAAAAGAAAACGGACTGAAACGATATGCGGCTACGTGGAATGGGGAGTATTAAAAATGTAAAGCTAGGGTCATGTAAAAAAGTGTGTGAGTCACCTATTATGATAAAGGAGGGATGTGCGAAATGATATGTAGAAGCAGGATGATAGAAGGTTATGGAAAGAAACATGGTAAAGATAGAGAAATATAGAAGAAGGTTGAATGGGTATGAAGAGCATGGGGAGGAGAGGCGGAGGAAGGCGAAGAATACGCCTCGGTGGAACATAGTTGCTCGAGGCTGAGTAGAATAAAACCTTTTGTCTTGACAGGGGAATATATAGTGGGTCATGGAGCTGATAAAATAGAAAAGAAAATAGAATGAATAGCGAGAAGAATGATCTAAGAATGCCAAGTTATGTAGGGATAGAAAAATGTTGAAAAGCTGGAGACAACAGTGAAATGAAAAGGGCGAAAGTCTGAGCTTAAGGGGCCCGGTGGTAAAATGATTTAAAGAACCAATTGGAGTAAGGTGGAAGGGCCTGGTAAGTGTGGAATGCCTGGCAAGTGGAAATCATCAATGGATAGGGACAGGGTGTGGGAAGTCCAGTAGAAGGGAGGAAATATGGGGTAGAATGATGTCGTGTGTTAGGGAGTCTAGGTCAGAAAATCTACATTAATACGGTGCTGGAAGGTTACATTCATTTACACTCATATCTCATTCATTGGCAGTATGACATTAAAGGAAATAATGAAGTTCATCATCTGTATTTTGGCCATGCTTGAGGCTGTGGGTTCGCATGATCCAGATAGCTTCCTGGCGTCTACGTTTTAGTTCTCGATTGCTGCCTCTGGCCTGGGCTTCAATCATGTCTATGCCATAGAAGGTGAATTTTTGTTAAGTCCTTGCGAGGGGCATGTGGCCATGTGAATCGCCATGGGATAACGTGCATCTTGTGTTTGAATTGCACGAGCATGTTCTCTGATTCTTTCTTTCAATGGTCTGATAGAACTTCCTATATATTGGCTTTGGCAAAGACATTCAATGATGTAAACCGTGTATCTGGTGTCGCAGGTTATATTTGACTCAATTTGGAATTAATGTTTATGGTGTCCTTTAAAGGTTCTGGTGCCATGTTTCGCCCAACGGCACATGCTGCAACAACCACATCTGTAGAAACCTTTTGATTTGACTGTAAGCCATGAGAGTTTTGTTGTACGTGGCATGGTAGGGCATAGCCTGGTCCTGAGGTTCTTTCCTTTGCGGTAGGTGATTTGTGGTCTGTTGGTGATTGTATCTTTTAAGGCTCTGTCAGCCAACAGTATCCCCCAATGTTTGTTGAGGCTTTTCTTGACTGTCAAGTTGATGTCGTTGTAGTCCATGATTAGTCTCACGGGTTGTTTGTCTCAAGGGATGAAAGAAACCAAGTGTAGACATATTATATTCAGGATTATATCTGGTACTGAGAGGATATATAAATATTTAGACATCTTCTTAGCACCAATTGTTCTGAAACGCGCATTTTGTATTAGAGAACCTAAAGATCTGCTGAGGAACCTGAATTGCATTCCTTGGGATGACAAGTTCTGGCTGATAACCATAAATGTTATAGTTTGTACACTGGTAGCACTTATAATAATAGATTGAAATACTTATAAAATGTCCTTGCAACTAAATTTGTCATTTTTTATGAACATGCCTAAAGAAGTTTGAGGACTTTGTCCTGCATAGCAACTAGTTTTTATAGCAAGGTAAAATGTTCCATCAGATTCATGGTACTGCCATGGGAGCCAAGTTTTCTCCCTCGTATGCCAACCTATTCATGGGATATAAATATATTGCTAACAAAAACAAGCTTTTCTACAACAAGGAAAACAGCAAAGTGATCACTCATCCACTAAAAGGCACCAGCATTAGGCTTACAACTACAGCTACCTGTGATTTTCAAAACTTAGTGCATATACTATTATGCCCATGTGGCATAGGAATTTTTTATGTTTTTTTTTAATCCTCATTTTGCGATTATATAGATAAGGAGGTTTCGGGAGTCTGATGATCTTTTGTGTTGCCTTTGCCTTCACTGCCCCATCATTTTCAGGTGTTTTTTTGGGGGAGTATCCCTTTCGATGTTATGATCCATCAGTTTATCTCCACTTGACCTTTATCGTTTCCAATAATACCATGGTTTAGTGGGGGAGCTAGCCAGTCTGGCTACTCGGCAGTAATGATTCCTGCCTGGTATTAATGTTATCGCCTTAATCATTGGATTTATTTGTCCATAACCCAGTAGAAGTTAATAATTTATTTGAAAGTGCTGTTCCCAAATTTCCCAAAAGTTTATTCTCTTCGAGTATTTCCCTTTTCTATCAAGATTATTGATTTTAATTGTGTAGTTTAGCCAGTTTGTATGACTTGGAGGGACTGGTTTAATCCAGTTAATGCAGATTTCTCTCCGCGCTAGCAGCATTAGAACGAAAAGTAAGCTTTCCTGTTTTTTACTTAGTTTATTTATATCAGCATCTATATTATTGTATATCCCAAAAATAATAAGAGAAGTACTTACAGTTATGTTGGTTCCCAATACCATATTCAGTGTCTTACCAATCCCAATACAATAGTTGGTTATTGCGGGGCATTTTTGGAACATGTGAATGTCATCTGCTTTAGCTTCTCCACACTTAGGGCAGGACTTAACGTTGGTTCCTTTAAATTTGGACAATCTTTTTGGGGTCCAATAGGCACGGTAGATTGTGTACAGGTGATTCCTCCTTAGTGATGCGATTTTATACAGGACCAACATTTTTCCATAGAGTTTTGCCATAACAGTTGTAGATCTAACTCCTGATCAGGTATATCTTTCCTCCAAGTTTTTCCCGGACTAGAAATTCTTCCTCTCCAGTTTCAATGAGTGCCCAGTACCACTTTGATATTTCTTTTCTTATTGATGTAGTTTTTATCATTTTGTTTTCAAGATTCTCATTTCCGATGTTTTCCTCTTGCAAGGATTTAGCCCAATTAGTTAGTTGGTAATATTTAAACTTTGACATATTACCATCTGTACATTCATATAGCAAATTCCATGAGATTATCTCTTTTTCTTTTAACAGTTGTCCCCATTTTTCTATTCCTGCTGTTTTGAGTGGTACCGCTAAAGAGTCTTTTAAACATTCTGTTGTCCCTGGGGAATCCCATATTGGTGCTTTTGTGCTGTAATACAATATATTTACTGTGCTTCTGATTTGGAACCAAAGTCTAGCCGCATTGTGTAAAATCTTTAGTTTTATTTTTTTAAGAATTTTGGATGTTCAAATTTGAATAGGAAATAGTCTGTTCTTTCCGTCATATTTTGCAGGAAATTTGGGTAATATTGGTACTTCCTCAGTTATGGTCTAAAGTTCTTAAATTGGAATGACATATAGTATTCGAATAAGTCAGGACTAGCTATTCCGCCTTGATCTTTCCTCCTCCTAAGCTTACTCCAGGCTATTCTCGTTCCTTTTGGTGCCCAGATAAAGCTTGCTATTTCGCCTTGGATCTTCTTTAAGGGTTCTTTTTTAAAATCCAATGGTATTGTATTAAAAAGGTAAGTGGGATAATGGTCGTTTTTATTACATTGGATCTTCCCAGAAAAGTTAGTGGCAGACCAGTCCATGTTTTAAGAAGTCCTCTCATTTCTTTGGCGATTATCGTCAGATTTAGTTGCGGGACTTTCTCGATTTCTTTTACCAAAGTGATTCCTAGATATTTTTTTTTATCCCTACTATATGGTGTGTTTGGATTGATGTTCCAGCTCATTGCCTCAATTTTTCCTCTATTTGTCAGATAACCTGAGACTTTACCAAAATTGTTCATCGTGTCTTCCAATGCTTGGTAGGCATTTTCATAGTTAGTAGTTGATACCATTAGATCGTCCACATATAGTGCTACTTTCTTTGACCAATTTTGATGTTTAAAAGGATGAATTAGTGGATGGTCTCTAATCAGGGAGGCCAGCGGTTCAATGTAAAGATTAAAAAGTAGCGGCGACAACGGGCAGCCTTGCCTTGTACCGCGTTGTATTTCGATGTTACTCGTCAGTCTTCCATTAACTATTATTTTAGCCCTTGGATTCTTGTATACTTCCTTTACCATATGGGCAACACTTTCCCCCAAGTTGTATTTTCCAATGATTTCATTTAGAAAGGCCTAGTTTACTCTATCGAACGCTTTAGCAGCGTCGTAGGTGATTATAGTAAGGGGAAGTTTTTCGTAAGTGGCTATATCTATTGCTGCAAATAACTCATGGATGATCTCGTGAATTTGACGCCCTTTTATAAAACCCTTTTGGTCCAAGTTAATCAATCTTGGCATTACCTTAGATAAACTTTTTCTACAACTTGCATGAAGAGTTTGTAGTCACAATTAAGTAACGATATTGGTCTGGATGGCTCACACAATTTTGGATTTTTTCCAGGTTTTAGGATAATGCTAATTGTCGCATCGTTCCAGGTATCAGGGACTTTCCCACGGTCCATATATATATTATGCATTAACTCTGTTAGTTTATCAACTAGGGATTCTTTTAACGTTATATAGAACTCATTTGGGAGAGCATCAGGGCCAGCAGCTTTTCCTCTTTTTAGGTTGCTGATAGCTGTTCTAACTTCCTCAGGCTTAATCTCTTGATTTAATTCTATAATTTCCTCTTCTATTAGTTTTGGAAGGGATATACCCTCAAGATAGTTTTTGATTTGTTCTTTAGTTGGATTTAAGTCTTCTTTGTATATACCAGAGAAGAACTTTGAGAACTCCTGTCTTATTATGTTATCTTCAGATGTTTGTGATAGTTGTTCTGGGATCTGAATGCATGGTATGTTATTCCTAGATTGCTCCGTTTTTATTCTCCATGTTAGCAGTTTTCCGCATTTTTCCCCATATTCATAGCTTGCTATTTTACTATTTTCCCATTTTTCTCTCACTATGTTTTCCAAATAGTTTGTTAGCGTTTCTTTAAGGTTTCTGTGTTTTTTCTCTAAATCTTCCTTTTGTTCTGAATATGTTCCATTCTCTAGTTGTATCTCCACAGTTTTAATATCTGATTCGATTTTTTTAATTTCTAGTTTCTTTATTTTTATTTTGTGTGCCCCTAGACTAAGTAGTTTTCCCCTTATCACGGCTTTATAAGCATCCCAATTTGTTTGCTTCGAAGTGCCAATTGCATTATCTTCAAAGTAGTGTGCCGAGGTAATTTCTAGCTGGTTAACATTTTGTGAGTTGTTGAATAGGGATCAGTCTACTGTCCATCTAGGAGGAGTTATGTCTTTGGGCAAAAGGAGAGTTAATTTTACCGCCGAGTGGTCAGATAGATGTGCCGGGAGGTGTTCAATGCGATTGACATTACTTTGAAGAGATCTATTTAAAAGAAAAAAATCTATTCTTGACTTAGGGCCAAATTTATTAATATGGAAAGTAAAAGGATAAGTGTTCTCTCCTTTTTGTGGCCACATATCTTCTAGATCTAGGTCTTTTTTATAGATTCTTAGCCATTCCCTCATATTAGGTAGATTCAGTTGGTTATTAGAAGGTGATCTATCTACTTTCGGATCAAGTATTATATTATAATCTCCTACTATTATTATGGGGCAGAGGTTGATAGAAGTTCCGAATATAGATTTTGGAGGGGGGTAAAGTCATCTAAATTTGGACCATAGTATCCTACTATATTGAGTGTATTATCATCTAACCTTATTTTCGCTACATCCCATCTTCCTTTATTATCTACTACCTTACTTTCAACATTTGCTTTTAACGATTTTTTAAAGATAATTGCTTCCCCTTCATGTTACAGTCTTGCGTAGTATATATACAGGCATCCACCCATTTTAGTTTTTTTATTATCTGATCCCACTCAGTGCTTACAAGATGAGTTTCTTGAAGTATGATAATCTCACTCTCCATTTCCTTTAAGTATTCCAAGATTTTTCTTCTTCTATTAGGAGTTCTAAATCTGTTAAAGTTCCATGAGAGGATGTTTACTACTTTTTTCTCTCGCCATTTCTTCTTAAAGACTTCTAGGTTCTGGGTTATGCTACGGCATTTTTTATGCAATCTAATGGACACCCTTTTAACTCCTATTTTTTGTTCTATGAGGATATTTTTTCTGATTTTTTCCCTAATTTGCTCCCCACCCGTGTTTTACCATATCTTACGTTATAAACTATTTGTGAAGATTGCTTTTCCCACCCTGAGGAAGCCTCCCTTCTTCTTTTGGGTGGAATTTCGACGCTCTTCGAGCTCCGGTTTCACCAGTTTACTTACTTGACTATTTTATTTAAAAGATGACTTTCCTTCTTTAGTTAAACTAGTCCTTTGGGATATGAGAAAGGATTCCTTCTCTAGTTAGACTAGTTAGACTTCTCCCTTTGGATCTGGTCCTTTATCTGGTTTATAAGATCTTCTACCTCCTGGAGCTCCCTTATATTATGCATTTTATTGCACCACATGATTCTTAGCGCTGCCGGGAATTTCATCTGGACGTTAGCCCCAAGAGTTTTTAGCTCTTGCATATGCTGCCTTAGTTCCCACTGTCTGTCTTGTGTGGCTTTACATATGTCTGAGCGAATTTTAAAGGACCAGTTGTCTTTGATTTGTGTTCCACTTTTTAGGCCTTCGCTTAATAATTTTGCTTTAAGGGTGTAAGTCATAAAGTTAACAAAAATTTTTCTTGGGGTTTTCCTTTCTTTATTTTTCCTGAAAAGATCCCTGTGGACCCTTTGAAAGTCCTCCATCAGGATGCAGCTTTTCGTCCTCGGGAAGAATTCTTCGAAGAGGGAAACGATAAATGATTTTATATCTGAGCCCTCCAGATTTGCCGGTACATTTAATATTCTATGGTTGTTCTTCCTTCCTTGATTTTCCAATGATTCCAGTTTCTCTTTAACCGATCGTTCACTGTCTTTTAGGAACCTGATCTCTTTTTGGTTTATGCTCACCTTTTTGCTAAGGGTTTCAACTGCCGCTTCTACTGCAGGCACTCTCTCCCCCAAGTCGTTTCGTTTTTGGTCCAAGCCTTCACAGACCTCGCGTATCTTATTCTGATTCCCCTCAGAGACTAAACAGTTTTCTCTCATTACACCCAATATTTTTTCTACAAACATACCCATAGCTTTTTCAGTTGGATTTTGTACTAGGGGGTCGTTAGTTGCTTGTTCTGTATTTCTTTCTGGAAATTGAGTTTGTGTGATATTTGCGCGTCTCCGTTTACCTCCATTAGGGGTATTGTGTTAGGGGCTATATTAGGCGGAATAGTAGGTTCCGTTGACATTTCGTCTCTGATTGCCTCTGACGTCCCCCTAATTTATAAATCTTCTGAATTCCCTTTAGACGTGAGGGTTTTAACTGAGCAATCACCGACGCTTGAAGATGGTTCAATGGACTCGTTCTGGATAGAGAAATGGCCTCCTCTTACTTGTACTGATTGCTGAACCTTAAAATAAGACCTTAATGAGGGGGTAACTTTAATGTTTTGTTTTGAAGTGAGCTTCGGCTTCGTAGATCTTAGTTTTATGTTTTCTGACAGTTCTACTAAATTGGGGGACACTCTCTGCTTTCTTTTAGTGATTCTTGGAGTCACACTCTTTTTCAATGGTTCAAACAGTTGCGCTAGCTTACGGTTTCTTAGACAGTAAGAGGATTTTCCCCCACCTCCCAGCTCTTCATCCTTTTATGCCTCAGTTAAAGTGCTCGTGTTAGCTCCTCTTTCTAATTTCCTAGATCTTGTACTGTATAAAGGCACCCCTGTTTGTGTTTGATTGTGACTCCCCCCTTTACCTTTCCCAGCGCACTTTTGTTCAATGCTGGTGTTCTGAACACAGCTTGTAATTAAATCTGGCGTTATTTTTTCCAAACCACTTGCTTCTCCGTATGCTTGTATTTTTGTTTCAATAAAAATTTCCAGCTTTCTCAGTTTCTTAGAATGCCTCTTCTCACTGTCTGTTCATAGTTTTGAGGGCAATTCTTTTTCCTCAGTTTTCTCTTCGTAGGGCAGAGGAGACTCCCTCTCCTTATTCATCAACAGAGAAGACTTTAAATTACCAATGCTAGATAGACTGTCTAGTTTTTTGCCGATCAAGCTCTCTGTTTTCTCTCCGTAATTTTCTTAGTGTTTGGTCAAAAGTTCGTGTAACCGGCAGACTTTCTATCTTGGCAATCAAACCTGAATCCAGAGGTAGCTGCACAGAGTCGCTCCGACCGTCTCCCTGCTCTAACTCCGTCCCGCTGTCTCTGCCGCTCGTGCGCCGGAACAGGAAGACAATACTCTGGAACGCCCTCCTTCAACTCCGCATAGCTCTCTGCGCCACCGTCCAGGCTCCGGCGTATGGTGAAAGCTGCTGTGGAGACTGGGGACCAAACGGTATGTTCAAGTTTTGGTTTTGATTTTGGACCCATGGGCTCCCGTTTACCATGTTGTGTCGTTAGTTTTGAGGCTTGAAGTCTCTTGCGGCCGGAGGGAAACATTTTATCCTCGTTCTTCGTTTTTGTAAATTAGGCTTCCCGTACCATTCATTCTATCTCCCCCTGTGCCTTTAAAGAAATGATTGCTGATTGCCGCGTTGATAACAGTCAGAAAGCCGCAAAAAACACCGTAGGAAAGTGTGTCTGTTTACTCCATTGCGGCTGGTGAGTTGGAGCTCCCGTCCGAGCCTCTTAGCCAGCCGCCATCTTCCTCCTCCTCGACAGTAATTAAAGTAGCCTCTGACAGGTGTAGAGACTTATAAGGACAAATTGCTTTTGCACTTTAAAAAGTCTCCTTCTTTCAATTAAGTATTTGTCACTTAATTATCTGTCAGGTTGGAAAGTGAAGTATTAATGATTTGTCTATTATTAAACATCAGGTAGACATAGGGGGAATGATGTTGTTTTAAATGTTGATGTCTACGAATCAGAAGTTATGAGACAACTGTCAGCGGAAACTGCCATTGAAAGGTGCATAGGTCTGAAGTATAAAAAAATTCCAAATGCCAAATGTTTAAGAAATGGTATGATAATGGTATGCTAGACAAGAAATAATACAAAGGTTCAGCGAAGGGTTATGAGAGTGTTCAGAAATATAATGGCGCTCTACAGGTAGTGGTCAGGGGGTAGTTCGTGGAGTTTCAGTGGTTGGTGCTTTTTGATTTGAGATAACCCTTGTCTCAGAGAAAGGAAGGGGAGAGGATCTCAACCTTCTGTGTACATCAAAGCAGTGTCAAGCGCACACAACCTGCATTAGTTAATCAATGTATTTTTGTAATCAATCAAAGTAAATATAAGATAAAACTCCAATGTTCATAACCTATTTGGTGTTTATTAATCCAATATGAGTATTTGTTTCACAACGAAACCAGCCGACACGTGTTTCGTCAATACCGAGATGAACCCGTGACTCTTCAGGGCTGGGGAGATAAAGTAGATGTTGAAACAATACTTATTAGAGGGTGGTGGTAAGTGAGAGGAAAAATACGACGGGGGTGAGTGGCGGGGCCCGTGGAATGTCGTGAAGTGCGGAGAAGATTGGCTCAAGGCCTATCTAAGAGACGTGGAGACCTAGAAAGGGTGTTGGGCAATGGGCAGGGTGCTTTTGATAAGGTTATAGTAGCACCTAAGTGGAACATCAAATGGAAAGTGAGTGTGTGGGTGTGGTGGTGGAGTGCAATATTATAACATTGAAATGCAATGACGCAAGTGGTGCACCACATGGTGAGTGTCATGTGGGGAAAGGTTTGTGACAAGCTGAAAATCACTAGCAAGTAGAAATGCAAAGTACATTTAGAAGTTTCCTGTGGAATAAAAGGAAGAGAGCATAAATATATATATATATTGAAAGAAACATTGTATGTTGACATTGCTAAAGTCTGGGTGGTGTGTGGCATGCAGTGCCTCTACATGGTTGGTGAGTAAAATTTGTGACCAGCTATAAATCGCAAGCAATCTTAGTATGTACAGTACAATTAAGTTTATCCTGTGGAGTAAAGAAACATCAATATTCTACATCATAAATGTAAAGGCAGTGTATAGTACCATCTTAAACTTATTTTTTATGGTTGCTCTGTAGGCACAATGAAGTTAATTAGTCTTGTGGATTGAAAAAAGGGGGGGGTCAATAGTCTACGAAGCAGATTTAATGGTAATGTAAGACCCGTACATTCTCTGCATTTTAGGGCTACAAAACGTGGATCGGTTTCTGGGTTTGTACAAAAGAGATTTTACGTAAAATACCTGAAAGGATGACGCTCATAAGGAATTGATCAATTATGGAGGGGAAATCAAAAGGGAAACCGTATTGTTATCATGCATTAAGCTCTAACATACATGAAAGTCATGTTGTTCGCGGTGGTCTATAACTGGATTAGTGCATGCGAAAAGTGTGGACATCCAGTTGTGGTCGATATATTTGCATGAATTACGTGGGGTGAAAATATGACCTATACGAGGATGGTTGGTAACCTAGCTAGTGGTTGGTGTGGCAGCAATAGCGTGGAGTGACTCACAGTACCGTATTTAAAATGTGACTCACATACCTGTTGAGTAATAGGATGAAAGCTGTGTCTGGAGAGAAAGAGGGAGAAGAAGACAATGTGGGGGCACGGATGTTAATAAAAATTGGAAACTACGACAATAATAACAAGAAAGTAAGTGGTTCAATGAAGGGTACAGGATGGCGGTTTGACTCACAGTCGGACAGGTGATAATTCCAACCCAGTTCAAATCGGGTGTGCAACAAAGAAGACGTACGAAGTTGTGCTTCTGTTGCGTCTTAGAATGCGACGGTAGTTTGGAGAATCCGCCGCCGGGTACGCGGTCCGGAAAGCCGGGAAGCAAATCCGCTAGCCCTTGCTTGGAAGCTGTGGTCGGAATCAAAAATAAAGAGCAGACGGGCAGTAAGGCGAGGCTGAGAATCAATTATGATCTCTATACGAGGTTTGGGAAGTAAAACATGCCGAGTAGCCTTCTAGTATATGCACGCAGGTTGGCTTACCTATGTTTGTTCTGTGTAGGTAGTTGGAGGAAATCCGTGCTCGCTCGGGTATCTTAGACGCCGAGTGAGAGTCAGGAATAGCCTAAATAGGTGGGGTTTGATGACGTCAGAAGCCTGCCACAAGTGGCTGTGACAACTAGAATGGTACTTAGAAGGATAAGATAAGGGGCACAGGTAGGAAAAGAAAACGGACTGAAACGATATGCGGCTACGTGGAATGGGGAGTATTAAAAATGTAAAGCTAGGGTCATGTAAAAAAGTGTGTGAGTCACCTATTATGATAAAGGAGGGATGTGCGAAATGATATGTAGAAGCAGGATGATAGAAGGTTATGGAAAGAAACATGGTAAAGATAGAGAAATATAGAAGAAGGTGGAATGGGTATGAAGAGCATGGGGAGGAGAGGCGGAGGAGAGGCGGAGGAAGGCGAAGAATATGCCTCGGGTGGAACATAGTTGCTCGAGGCTGAGTAGAATAAAACCTTTTGTCTTGACAGGGGAATATATAGTGGGTCATGGAGCTGATAAAATAGAAAAGAAAATAGAATGAATAGCGAGAAGAATGATCTAAGAATGCCAAGTTATGTAGGGATAGAAAAATGTTGAAAAGCTGGAGACAACAGTGAAATGAAAAGGGCGAAAGTCTGAGCTTAAGGGGCCCGGTGGTAAAATGATTTAAAGAACCAATTGGAGTAAGGTGGAAGGGCCTGGTAAGTGTGGAATGCCTGGCAAGTAGAAATCATCAATGGATAGGGACAGAGTGTGGGAAGTCCAGTAGAAGGGAGGAAATATGGGGTAGAATGATGTCGTGTGTTAGGGAGTCTAGGTCAGAAAATCTACATTAATACGGTGCTGGAAGGTTACATTCATTTACACTCATATCTCATTCATTGGCAGTATGACATTAAAGGAAATAATGAAGTTCATCATCTGTATTTTGGCCATGCTTGAGGCCGTGAGTTCGCATGATCCAGATAGCTTCCTGACGTCTAAGTTTTAGTTCTCGATTGCTGCCTCTGGCCTGGGCTTCAATCATGTCTATGCCATAGAAGGTGAATTTTTTGTTAAGTCCTTGCGAGGGGCATGTGGCCATGTGAATCGCCATGGGATAACGTGCATCTTGTGTTTGAATTGCACGAGCATGTTCTCTGATTCTTTCTTTCAATGGTCTGATAGAACTTCCTATATATTGGCTTTGGCAAAGACATTCAATGATGTAAACCGTGTATCTGGTGTCGCAGGTTATATTTGACTCAATTTGGAATTCATGTTTATGGTGTCCTTTAAAGGTTCTGGTGCCATGTTTCGCCCAACGGCACATGCTGCAACAACCACATCTGTAGAAACCTTTTGATTTGACTGTAAGCCATGAGGGTTTTGTTGTACGTGGCATGATAGGGCATAGCCTGGTCCTGAGGTTCTTTCCTTTGCGGTAGGTGATTTGTGGTCTGTTGGTGATTGTATCTTTTAAGGCTCTGTCAGCCAACAGTATCCCCCAATGTTTGTTGAGGCTTTTCTTGACTGTCAAGTTGATGTTGTTGTAGTCCATGATTAGTCTCACGGGTTGTTTGTCTCAAGGGATGAAAGAAACCCATTGTAGACATATTATATTCAGGATTATATCTGGTACTGAGAGGATATATAAATATTTAGACATCTTCTTAGCACCAATTGTTCTGAAACGCGCATTTTGTATTAGAGAACCTAAAGATCTGCTGAGGAACCTGAATTGCATTCCTTGGGATGACAAGTTCTGGCTGATAACCATAAATGTTATAGTTTGTACACTGGTAGCACTTATAATAATAGATTGAAATACTTATAAAATGTCCTTGCAACTAAATTTGTCATTTTTTATGAACATGCCTAAAGAAGTTTGAGGACTTTGTCCTGCATATCAACTAGTTTTTATAGCAAGGTAAAATGTTCCATCAGATTCATGGTACTGCCATGGGAGCCAAGTTTTCTCCCTCGTATGCCAACCTATTCATGGGATATAAATATATTGCTAACAAAAACAAGCTTTTCTACAACAAGGAAAACAGCAAAGTGATCACTCATCCACTAAAAGGCACCAGCATCAGGCTTACAACTACAGCTACCTGTGATTTTCAAAACTTAGTGCATATACTAACATGCCCATGTGGCATAGGAAGTTTTTTATGTTTTTTTTTAATCCTCATTTTGCGATTATATAGATAAGGAGGTTTTGGGAGTCTGATGATCTTTTGTGTTGCCTTTGCCTTCACTGCCCCATCATTTTCAGGTGTTTTTTTGGGGGAGTATCCCTTTCGATGTTATGATCCATCAGTTTATCTCCACTTGACCTTTATCGTTTCCAATAATACCATGGTTTAGTGGGGGAGCTAGCCAGTCTGGCTACTCGGCAGTAATGATTCCTGCCTGGTATTAATGTTATCGCCTTAATCATTGGATTTATTTGTCCATAACCCAGTAGAAGTTAATAATTTATTTGAAAGTGCTGTTCCCAAATTTCCCAAAAGTTTATTCTCTTCGAGTATTTCCCTTTTCTATCAAGATTATTGATTTTAATTGTGTAGTTTAGCCAGTTTGTATGACTTGGAGGGACTGGTTTAATCCAGTTAATGCAGATTTCTCTCCGCGCTAGCAGCATTAGAACGAAAAGTAAGCTTTCCTGTTTTTTACTTAGTTTATTTATATCAGCATCTATATTATTGTATATCCCAAAAATAATAAGAGAAGTACTTACAGTTATGTTGGTTCCCATTACCATATTCAGTGTCTTACCAATCTCAATACAATAGTTGGTTATTGCGGGGCATTTTTGGAACATGTGAATGTCATCTGCTTTAGCTTCTCCACACTTAGGGCAGGACTTAATGTTGGTTCCTTTAAATTTGGACAATCTTTTTGGGGTCCAATAGGCACGGTAGATTGTGTACAGGTGATTCCTCCTTAGTGATGCTGATTTTATACAGGACCAACATTTTTCCATAGAGTTTTGCCATATCAGTTGTAGATCTAACTCCTGATCGGGTATATCTTTCCTCCAAGTTTTTCCCGGACTAGAAATTCTTCCTCTCCAGTTTCAATGAGTGCCCAGTACCACTTTGATATTTCTTTTCTTATTGATGTAGTTTTTATCATTTTGCTTTCAAGATTCTCATTTCCGATGTTTTCCTCTTGCAAGGATTTAGCCCAGTTAGTTAGTTGGTAATATTTAAACTTTGACATATTACCATCTGTAAATTCATATAGCAAATTCCATGAGATTATCTCTTTTTCTTTTAACAGTTGTCCCCATTTTTCTATTCCTGCTGTTTTGAGTGGTACCGCTAAAGAGTCTTTTAAACATTCTGGTGTCCCTGGGGAATCCCATATTGGTGCTTTTGTACTGTAATACGATATATTTACTGTGCTTCTGATTTGGAACCAAAGTCTAGCCGCATTGTGTAAAATCTTCAGTTTTATTTTTTTAAGAATTTTGGATGTTCAAATTTGAATAGGAAATAGTCTGTTCTTTCCATCATATTTTGCAGGAAATTTGGGTAATATTGGTACTTCCTCAGTTATGGTCTAAAGTTCTTAAATTGGAATGACATATAGTATTCAAATAAGTCAGGACTAGCTATTCCGCCTTGATCTTTCCTCCTCCTAGGCTTACTCCAGGCTATTCTCGTTCCTTTTGGTGCCCAGATAAAGCTTGCTATTTCGCCTTGGATCTTCTTTAAGGGTTCTTTTTTAAAATCCAATGGTATTGTATTAAAAAGGTAAGTGGGATAATGGTCGTTTTTATTACATTGGATCTTCCCAGAAAAGTTAGTGGCAGACCAGTCCATGTTTTAGGAAGTCCTCTCATTTCTTTGGCGATTATCGTCAGATTTAGTTGCGGGACTTTCTCGATTTCTTTTACCAAAGTGATTCCTAGAAATTTTTTTTTATCCCTACTATATGGTGTGTTTGGATTGATGTTCCAGCTCATTGCCTCAATTTTTCCTCTATTTGTCAGATAACCTGAGACTTTACCAAAATTGTTCATCGTGTCTTCCAATGCTTGGTAGGCATTTTCATAGTTAGTAGTTGATACCATTAGATCGTCCACATATAGTGCTACTTTCTTTGACCAATTTTGATGTTTAAAAGGATGAATTAGTGGATGGTCTCTAATCAGGGAGGCCAGCGGTTCAATGTAAAGATTAAAAAGTAGCGGCGACAACTGGCAGCCTTGCCTTGTACCGCGTTGTATTTCGATGTTACTTGTCAGTCTTCCATTAACTATTATTTTAGCCCTTGGATTCTTGTATACTTCCTTTACCATATGGGAAACACTTTCCCCCAAGTTGTATTTTCCAATGATTTCATTTAGAAAGGCCCAGTTTACTCTATCGAACGCTTTAGCAGCGTTGTAGGTGATTATAGTAAGGGGAAGTTTTTCGTAAGTGGCTATATCTATTGCTGCAAATAACTCATGGATGATCTCGTGAATTTGACGCCCTTTTATAAAACCCTTTTGTTTTAAGTTGATCAGTCCTGGCATTACCTTAGATAGTCTTTTTCTACAACTTGCATGAAGATTTTGTAGTCACAATTAAGTAACAATATTGGTCTGTATGACTCACACAATTTTGGATTTTTTCCAGGTTTTAGGATAATGCTAATTGTCGCATCGTTCCAGGGATCAGGGACTTTCTCATGGTCCATATATATATTATGCATTAAATCTGTTAGTTTGTCAACTAGGGATTCTTTTAACGTTATATAGAACTCATTTGGGAGAGCATCGGGCCAGCAGCTTTTCCTCTTTTTAGGTTGCTGATAGCTGTTCTAACTTCCTCAGGCCTAATCTCTTGATTTAATTCTATCATTTCCTCTTCTGTTAGTTTTGGAAGGGAGATAGCCTCAAGATAGTTCTCGATTTGTTCTTTAGTTGGATTTATGTCTTTTTTGTATATACCCGAGAAGAACTTTGAGAACTCCTGTCTTATTATGTTATCTTCAGATGTTTGTGATAGTTGTTCTGGGATCTGAATGCATGGTATGTTATTCCTAGATTGCTCCATTTTTATTCTCCATGCTAGCAGTTTTCCGCATCCTTCCCCATATTTATAGCTCGCTATTTTACTATTTTCCCATTTTTCTCTCACTATGTTTTCCAAATAGTTCTTTAAGGTTTTGGTGTTTTTTCTCTAAATCTTCCTTTGGCTCTCAATATGTTCCATTCTCTAGTTGGATCTCCACAGTTTTAATATCTGATTCAATTTTTTTAATTTCTAGTTTCTTTATTTTTATTTTGTGTGCCCCTAGACTAAGTAGTTTTCCCCTTATCACGGCTTTATAAGCATCCCAATTTGTTTGCTTTGAGGTGCCAATTGCAATATCTTCAAAGTAGTGCGCAGAGGTAATTTCTAGCTGGTTATTATTTTGTGAGTTGTTGAATATGGATCGGTCTACTATCCATCTAGGAGGAGTTATGTTTTTGGGCAAAAGGAGAGTTAATTTTACCGCCGAGTGGTGCCGAGTGGTCAGATAGATTTGCAGGGAGGTGTTCAATGCGATTGACATTACTTTGAAGAGATCTATTTAAAAGAAATAAATCTATTCTTGACTTATGGCCTAATTTCTTATTATGGAAAGTAAAAAGATACGTGTTCCCTCCTTTTTGTGGCCACATATCTTCTAGATCTAGGTCTTTTTTATAGATTCTTAGCCATTCCCTCATATTAGGTAGATTCAGTTGGTTATTAGGAGGTGATCTATCTACTTTCGGATCAAGTATTATATTATAATCTCCTCCTATTATTATGGGGGCAGAGGTTGATAGAAGTTCCGAATATAGATTTTGGAGGGGGGTAGAGTCATCTAAGTTTGGACCATAGTATCCTACTATATTGAGTGTATTATCATCTAACCTTATTTTAGCTACAGCCCATCTTCCTTTATTATCTACTTCCTTACTTTCAACTTTTGCTTTTAACGATTTTTTAAAGATAATTGCTTCCCCTTCACGTTACAGTCTCGTGTAGTATATATACAGGCATCCACCCATTTTAGTTTTTTTATTATCTGATCCCACTCAGTGCTTACAAGATGAGTTTCTTGAAGTATGATAATCTCACTCTCCATTTCCTTTAAGTATTCCAAGATTTTTCTTCTTCTATTAGGAGTTCTAAATCCGTTAACGTTCCATGAGAGGACGTTTACTATTTTTCCTCTCGCCATTTCTTCTTAAAGACTTCTAGGTTCTGGGTTATGCTACGGCATTTTGTATGCAATCTAATGGACACCCTTTTAACTCCTATTTTTTTTTCTATGAAGATATTTTTTCCGATTTATTTCCCTAATTTGCTCCCCACCATTGTTTTACCATATCTTACATTATAAACTATTTGTGAGGATTGCTTTTCCCACCCTGAGGAAGCCTCCCTTCTTCTTTTGGGTGGAATTTCCACCCTCTTCGAGCTCCGGTTTCACCAGTTCACTTACTTGACTATTTTATTTAAAAGATGACTTTTCTTCTTTAGTTAAACTAGTCCTTTGGGATATGAGAAAAGATTCCTTCTCTAGTTAGACTAGTTAGACTTCTCCCTTTGGATCTGGTCCTATATCTGGTTTATAAGATCTTCTACCTCCTGGGGCTCCCTTATATTATGCATTTTATTGCACCACATGATTCTTATCGCTGCCGGGAATTTCATCTGGACGTTTTTAGCTCTTGCATATGTTGCCCCAGTTCCCACTGTCTGTCTTGTGTGGCTTTACATATGTCCGAGCGAATTTTAAAGGACCAGTTGTCTTTGTTTTTTGTTCCACTTTTTAGGCCTTCGCTTAATATTTTTTCTTTAAGGGTGTAAGTCATAAAGTTAACTAAAATTTTTCTTGGGGTTTTCCTTTCTTTATTTTCCCTGAAAAGATCCCTGTGGACCCTTTGAATGTCCTCCATCAGGTTGCAGCTTTTCGTCCTGGGGAAGAATTCTTCGAAGAGGGAAACAATAAATTATTTTATACCTGAGCCCTCCAGATTTTCTGGTACATTTAATATTCTATGGTTCTTCTTCCTTCCTTGATTTTCCAATGATTCCAGTTTCTCTTTAACCGATCTTTCACTGTCTTTTAGGTACCTGATCCCTTTTTGGTTTATGCTCACCTTTTTGCTAAGGGTTTCAACTGCTGCTTCTACTGCAGTGGCTCTCTCCCCCAAGTTGTTTAGTTTTTGGTCCAAGCCTTCACAGACCTCACGTATCGTATTCTGATTCCCCTCAGAGACTAAAAATGTTTCTCTCATTACACCCATTATTTTTTCTACAAACATCCCCATAGCTTATTCAGTTGCTACTAGGGGGTCGTTAGTTGCTTGTTCTGTTTTTCTCTCTGGAGATTCAGTTTGTGGTGATATTTGCGCGTCTCCGTTTACCTCCATTAGGGGTATTGTGTTAGGGGCTATATTAGGCGGAATAGTAGGTTCCGTTGACACTTCGTCTCTGATTGTCTCTGACGTCCACCAAATTTTTAAATCTTCTGAATTCCCTTTAGACGTGAGGGTTTTAACTGAACAATCACCGACGCTTGAAGATGATTCAATGGACTCGTTCTGGATAGAGAAATGGCCTCCTCTTACTTGTACTGATTGCTGAACCTTAAAATAAGACCTTAATGAGGGGGTAACTTTAATTTTTTGTTTTGAAGTGAGCTTCGGCTTTGTAGATCTTAGTTTTATGTTTTCTGACAGTTCTACTAAATTGGGGGACACTCTCTGCTTTCTTTTAGTGATTCCTGGAGTCACACTCTTTTTCAATGGTTCAAACAGTTGCGCTAGCTTACGGTGTCTTAGACAGTAAGAGGATTTTCCCCCACCTCCGAGCTCTTTGTCCTTTTCTGCCTTAGTTAAAGTGCTCGTTTCAGCTCCTCTTTCTAATTTCCTAGATCTTTTACTATATAAAGGTACCCCTGTTTGTGTTTGATTGTGACTCCCCCCTTTGCCTTCCCCAGCGCACTTTTGTTCAATGCTGGTGTTCTGAACACAGCTTGTAATTAAATCTGGCGTTATTTTTTCCAAACGACTTGCTTCTCCGTATGCTTGTATTTTTGTTTCAGTACTAAAAATTTCCAGCTTTCCCTGTTTCTTAGAATGCCTCTTCTCACTGTCTGTTCGTAGTTTTGAGGGCAATTCTTTTTCCTCAGTTTTCTCTTCGTAGGGCAGAGGAGACTCCCTCTCCTTATTCATCAACAGAGGAGACTTTAAATTACCAATGCTAGATAGACTGCCTATTTTTTGTCGATTGATCTCTCATTTTTCTCTCTGTAATTTTCTTAGTGTTTGGTCAAAAGTTCGTGTAACCGGCAGACTTTCTATCTTGGCAATCAAACCTGAATCCAGAGGTAGCTGCACAGAGTCGCTCCAACCGTCTCCCTGCTCTAACTCCGTCCCGCTGTCTCTGACGCTTGTGCCCCAGAACAGGAAGACAATACTCTGGAACGCCCTCCGGCAACTCCGCGTAGCTCTCCGCGCCACCGTCCAGGCTCCGACGTACGGTGAAAGCTGCTGTGGAGACTGGGGACCAAACGGTATGTTCAAGTTTTGGTTTTGATTTTGAACTTACGGGCTCCCGTTTACCATGTCCTGTAGTTAGTTTTGAGGCTTGAAGTCTCTTGCGGCCGGAGGGAAACTTTTTATCCGTGTTCTTCGTTTTTGTAAATTAGGCTTTCCGTACCATTCATTCTATCTCCCCCTGTGCCTTGAAAGAAATGATTGCTGATTGCCGCGTTGATAACAGTCAGAAAGCCGCAAAAAACGCCTTAGGAAAGTGTGTCTGTTTACTCCATTGTGGCTGGTGAGTCGGAGCTCCTGACCGAGCGTCTTAGCCGGCCGCCATCTTCCTCCTCGACAGTAATTAAAGTGGCCTCTGAGAGGTGTAGAGACTTATAAGGACAAACTGCTTTTGCACTTTAAAAAGTCTCCTTCTTTCAATTAAGTATTTGTCCCTTAATTATCTGTCAGGTTGGAAAGTGAAGCATTAATGATTTGTCTATTATTAAACATCAGGTAGACATAGGGGGAATGTTTTTGTTTTAAATGTTTTTGTTTTAAATGTTGATGTCTACGAATCAGAGGTTATGAGACAACTGTCAGCGGAAACTGCCATTGAAAGGTGCATAGGTCTGAAATATAAAAAAATTCCAAATGCCAAATGTTTAAGAAATGGTATGACAATGGTATGCTAGACAAGAAATAATACTCAAGGGTTGAATGAAACCCAGTGTAGACATATTATATTCAGGTTATATCGAGTACTGAGAGGATATATAAATATTTAGACATCTTCTTAGCACCAATTCTTCTGAAACGTGCATTTTGTATTAGAGAACCTAAAGATCTGTTAAGGAACCTGAATTGTATTCCTTGGGATGACAAGTTCTGGCTGATAACCATAAATTTTATAGTTTGTACTCTGGTAGCACTTATAATAATAGGTTGAAATACTTATAAAATGTCCTTGCAACTAAATTGGTCAGTTTTTATGAACATGCCTAAATGCTTAAGAAGTTTGAGGACTTTGTCCTGCATAGCAACTAGTTTTTTTAGCAAGGTAAAATGTTCCATCAGATTCATGGTACTGCCATGGGAGCCAAGTTTTTTCCCTCGTATGCCAACCTATTCATGGGATATAAATATATTGCTAACAAAAGCAAGCTTTTCTACAACAAGGAAAACAGCAAAGTGATCACTCATCCACTAAAAGGCACCCGCATCAGGCTTACAACTACAGCTACCTGTGATTTTCAAAACTTAGTGCATATACTTACATGCCCATGTGGCATGGGAAATTTTGGGAAAATGGAACTTGATTGACTGAACACAAGAGTGCCATTCGCAACAAATCTGTCAAATCTACTGGTTTCAACTTACTTCAGTGATGCAGACATAACATAAACCGATTGTGATTTTTGGCCCAGGAAATTGTGGGATACAGAAATGGAGCTGACACTAAGAAAGTTCTCTTAATGAAAGAGCTTTTATGGATAAAAGAACTTGATTCACTCACACCAGTAGGCCTTAACGACCAGTTGGAATTTGCTTGCTTTTAATAAACAGCTGTTACCCACACTTTATTGTTCTGTTTTGAAAACGTATTATTATTGGTTTAGGTTCCTACATAATTGTATCACTAGATTTTAGGATGGGTATTCTTCTTCCAAGATGGTAACCCTATATTAGGTACAATCATTAAAGTGACCGCACATTACCGTCCCAATATAGTGTTCATATGCTTTGCCGTAATGCTTATCTTCAAACATGAGTACGTATGATTTCACTTTTTTGCATTATCCACAATTTATTTATGTATAGACAGTGAGTGCCAGCCTTTGCTCTCTTCTAGGATGACATTTTAGTTTCACATGAGTGTGCAGGTCTGTCTTCTCAATATCTATGGTTTAATTCTCGAGTTTAGGATTGTTTAACTCTTAAAACATATGACTGAATGCTGTTCTGTTCACATTCATGGACATCAAGGGGACTCACACAAATTATTTCCCATTGCACCAATGGGTAAGATGGAGGACAATGACATTGAGGGAATAATGCTTGTAGGATTTTAATTGTATAGAGCTATGTTTACATTCACCTTTAATGACTACTTGAGTTCATTCACACCTGCAACTGTTGCCTAGAAGGCAATTGAAGTTATAAATGTTAACCGTAAGAGTTTTTGCTCTCTCTTTTACTGTCTCACCATTGCTAAGAATAAAGTAAACTTAAACAGAAGTCTAACTTTACGGTTTTGGTATTCACAAAGGGCATTTATGAGTAGTAAATGCCTTTTGTGAATACCAAAAGTTGTAAAGTTAGACTTTTGTCTCATTTTACCTTCGTGAGTCGGACCCTCCAAGTTTCTCACAAATATTGTAGCATGGAATTCATACAGCTACAGAATTATTATAATCACACAGAGATACATATTTTAACTACTTGTTGCTATACTTGTGTTCGTTTTAGAATGTCTAACTCTCTCTGTTTTATTTATGTCAACAATTAGGGTTTCTTTCTACAGTAGGAGCATAGGATTCATATGGGGATGGGATTTTAGTAATGTTCTAAAGGTCCAGCTTTATCTATGCACCAGTCCACATATAAAATTCTAGAATTATGTTGATTGATATACCACAGAGGTATTTCAATGGTTTGCTTTTCTTCCCTTTCACAGGGGATACCCCCTTGACGAAGAGCAGTGCTGGACTAAAATACATCAGCAGGAAAAAAATTACGTTTATCAAGGAGTTGGATTCATGTCTAATCAGCTATTCCTATGAATAAAATGTAACAACATAAAATATGTTGAAGCAGTTGATTTATTATGACATTATCGTGCGCATATATATGAACATTCAATTACAATGTAGAGCCTATCATACTTGAATAGCAGTGCTTTAGGAAGGGGCACAATTCCAGACTGGGAACATGCATTAGCACATTTTTGATTGATATCTAGGATTAGGGGAGTATGCCTCCATAGCATGCTGAAATTGAATAAACATGTGAATATTGGAGCACATAAGAATAGATATGTGAGCTGGAAATCTTATGTTATATTTTTGTGATATGAGAGGGTGTATGCCTGGAATGAAACCTTACATGATGGCTCCAGACATGTGGAATTATGGGTGCACTACATTGAGAATGAGAAAAAGAATTTAAGGACTATCATGGATTATTGAACAGGAATGAAAACAACTAGGAATTAACCTTGGAATATCACCTGACATCTTTGACTTCTTTGGATTTGGAACATTTAGTGCATGATAATAAATTAATCACTAGAATATATAGAAAGTTTTCTGTGAGTAATAGTATTCTTTATTGTGGTTTGGGCCATCCCCAAAAATAAAATAAAAATATCCCCTATGGGGAACTAATCACAGAGACACAAGAGGAATTGCAAAGAAGAAGATGATTACATCCAGGTAGAATCATAGACCATAAGTAGATTCAATGACAGGGGCTATCCTAGCAAAGTTCTTGTCAACTCACTGTAAAGAATAAGAAATGTTAAGAGAGAAACATTGTCGATGTAAAAAGGAAGAAGATCGCCAACAGAAATATTCAAAAATTTGAGTAATATTACCAAATCTTGTGCAGAAAATTCAGACCATTTTGAAAAACACATTAGAACATCCTCAAGGTTGATAAGGATCTATGTAGTATACTTCCAGATAACCCTCTGGTCACGTATAGAAAGGCAAATACTTTCAAGAATATACTGTCTCCTAGCGATACTATTGAGTATGCTGAAACTATCCCATTTGGGTGGTTGTCTGAGAAACCTTTTGGGACTTTGAGTGTGGGTATCACCATGGTTAAGTAATGTTAGGGAAGAGCTGTACAATGTGGTGGGACAGTTGAAAGAGGAGTGTTGGAGGCAGAGGTTGTTTTTGTATATTGTTCTGCTGCACAGGCTATCTTAAATAAACACTTACCTGAAGAAACAAGGATCCTTGTATTTGCGACAATGAGCACTCCCAGATGGATCAATGCCCTCCTTGTGTCTCTACAGCAACCAGTGTGGTCTACCACTGGTGTTGTGTTCATTTTAAGTGCAAACAAAACAGGTGATGGACCGAATGTGGATCAATGTCACACATTCATCCCAGTCCAAAGATCTGGGCCCAAATCTATCGTTTTTTTTGCACTCCACACCACCCTGGGTTAGACAATGGCGATATGCAAATCAGCTCTGACCCTGTGCCCCATGGGAACAGTCCAGTCCGAACTACAAAAGCCATGTCCTTCCCAGAACGGAATCAAGCATCCGAGGACCGGACCGGTTTCGAGGTAACACCTCTCATCAGCCCGGCTAGCTTGACTCCAGTGGTGTGGCGTGCCTGGGACCCACGTCTGGGCATCCCCAGCGCACTTATGGCGGCAAATGCAAACAAAACAGGTGATGGACCGAATGTGGATCAATGTCACACATTCATCCCAGTCCAAAGATCTGGGCCCAAATCCATTGTTTTTTTTGCACTACTACACAGGCTATCTTAAATAAACACTTACCTGAAGAAACAAGGATCCTTGTATTTGCGACAATGAGCACTCCCAGATGGATCAATGCCCTCCTTGTGTCTCTACAGCAACCAGTGTGGTCTACCACTGGTGTTGTGTTCATTTTAAGTGACATTCAGTGAGTCCATTTTCTTCAACTTCTCTGCGGGACCACCAAGATCAAGGGTGCTTTAAGGGAGAACTGGAAGCTTTCCTCTGAGGTCATCCCCAATTTCAGTGAGCGGGTCACTATTTGTTTGAAGGGAAGAGTGTGTGGAACTGCATGTGGGCTGCCAGTGGGGGTGTGATAGAGGAACGCCCGGCAACATTCCCCATGCTACATTGTTACCGGTGCTCAATAAAGGTAGGTGAAAGCATGTCACTACTTCATGGCACCCAGTGTAGCCGCTATTTTGTATTGAGAAGTTAACACACATTTCATTGCTCAGTGCTCACCAAAGGGAGGTGAAAGCGCATCCCACATTGCATTCTGCATGCAGTTTTAGCCTCATGGTGATAGGCAAGCCTGACGATGCACATATTCAAGCCTGTATATATGGTGACTGGCACACCAGAATTTATTGGCCATTTCCACGTATTGCTAGCCTCACAATCAGTGATAGGCTCATCAATATTGCAGAACATCAATGAGAAGAAAGTCTGTTCAAGCAGTGAAAGGAACACCAAAGATTGCCCTGTACGCGTTGTGACTGTCACACCTGGTTTTCATTTTACTGAATTATCATTACATTACAAGAGGCAATTAATATATATTTGTAGGCAACAGTTTGGTAGTAGAGTCTGTGGCCTTTTTCCTTTAGCATATTTTCCAGAGTATTCAGTGTAATATTTGTACAGATAAAATGCAGCATTTACTAGTACCACCCTCAATTTTTTTACCGAATCAAACAGCTCCTGAGTCAGATTGAGAACAATGGAAAGAAGCCTTTGAAGCATATCTTGACACTTTAGAAGGAGAGTCCTACACCCACAAAAAGAAATTTGGCATTCTTCATTATTGGTTGGGTTCTGAACCTCGGAAAATATTGAAACATATTCCCACGGAAGTAGTCATGATCATTCATGTTAATAGCGAAGGTGAAGGTGGCATAGATGAATATGCATTGGCTATAACCCCTTCGCTGCTCATGACGAGCTCAGCTCGTCATGAGGCACGGTTGAGCTGTGCTTATGACGAGCTGAGCTCGTCATGAACAAAGGTAACTCTGTGAGTCCAGCACCTGGGGGAAAACCTCTAGCAGCCAAGGTGACAAAGTCTCTCTATCTAAGACTTAAGGTAAAGAGTCATAAGTTTTACAGAAGGGTCCAAATTGTTGTAAACACATAATCTAACATTGGAAAAAACTGTAGAAATATCAATTAGGATTGAAAGTACAATTTCGTATATGGAAAAAAATGACTGTATGGGATTCCAAGTCTCAGCCTCAGAGTGAGTTAGCTATGAAGAGTAAGTACCAGATGGCACAATTTCATTATGCCTCTCGTTAATCAATAGACATATGGACATTCTGCTAGAGATATATGTTGAATAGCTAGAATATGTTTTTTTGCTATTGGTCAAATGCAACATGTTTTAGGACTGGCTGGACTGTGAGAGTTCAGGCAGTAGGTTTTAAGCACAACATAATCCTATATGTACAGCACACGTACTCACATTCTTAAAATACGCTTTGTATTAATTTATTTTGGAATGTTAGCCCATGTATTTTTGTGACACTGCAAGTTATGGAGGAAAGCAGATAGTTGTAGTGGGAACATTTGAAACAGAATTCAGTTTTCAAAGCAGTGTCATGAGAGGTGTGTTGTACATTGGACAAATTAGGTGGGCAAGGGGTCGTAGAACCCATTGAATGTTCTGACTGGAATGCTTCAATCGTATTACTTTGCAAAGCTAATGGATCTATTGATATGTGTGTGGATCTGCTTGACCTTTATTGTCACCCTCTCTCCAACAACATAGAGATTTTGTCCGCCTTAAAGGGGGGCAATATTTTCAGTTGCTTGATATGGCCTCAGCATATCTTCAAATCAAACTGCATCCAGTTTACAGGCATTTAATACCATTTATACCTCCAGAAGGTCTGTTTTAACTTATGCGCATGCCATACAGGTTGGCATTAGCTTCTGCCATGTTTCAAAGAGATGTAGAATGGTTGTTAAAAGGTTTGGAAGGTATGGCTGCATTGCAGGATGTTGGTCAAGTGTTTGAAAAAGATCAAGAGCAGCATGACAGGAGACTATATCATGGTATGTCCATTCTGAAAGGAAGAGGGTTCACCCTCAGTGTGGAAAAATGCTAATTTAACACTCACAGTATTTATTGATAATATTGGTTAAAAATGTTCTGCCAAAGGTGCCGAACTTAAGTCAAGTTTAATTAAGGCAATTGATGATTTTCAACATCCGGAACATATGGATCTATTACTATCTTTCATGGGACCAATTGAATTTTATCGATTAATTCCAAGTGCATGGAAAAGACTTACAACATGAGGAATCTTCTCAAAAAAGTGAGATTTGTGTGGAGTGTAAATTGTGATAAAGAGTTTGAGTTGAATAAAAAAGAGGTGATGCATGTCATTCCTTTGAAATCATTTAACACTCGAGATGAAAGTATAATCATGATGAATGCTAACCAGGTAGGACTAGGTGCTGTCTTCTTTGAACGGAGGGAAGGTGGAGATGAAGTTGTTGTGTTTGCTTCAAGAAGCTTGGGAGGTGAGGAATCATCATAGTCCATCGTAAAGAGAGTAGCTCTGGTGTGCTGGTGGGGTATTGTTCATTTCAAAATGTATTTACGGTGCACACATTTCACTCTACCATTTGATCATATGCCTCTGGTACAGCTGTTTACCACAAGTCGGGGAACGTGTGACTCCTAGAATTGCCAAGTTGCAGTATATGCTTCAGGAGTATGATTATTGTGTAGAATATGTACCTGGTGCAAAAAATGTCTCAGCTGAGTGCCTTTCTCATCTTCCAGCCTGCATTCTAGATGTAGAAAGAGAAGAACTGAGTGAAGATGAGGTGAAGGCAGATTAGGTGCCCACTGTTGAATGTCATTCTGAGGGTGCTATTTCAGAGAGAGAATGTATTACTGCAAAAAATGTGGATGAGCAAATGAAATAAGCACAGGATGGCATCCTTCAAGGGTTGTCACAATGAAATTCAGAATGAAAGCCAGGCGAGGAATAGAAGCATATTTTTTAGAAAATGCCCATAGTTAATGGTCTTTTGTTTCAGTCAAATGTTCTAGTTGTGCCTGAAGCAATGAGGAACAAGATTCTGGTTTTAGCTCATGAGAGACACATAGGTATGCATGCTATAAAGAAAAGTATTGGCAACAATTCTTGGTGTCCAGGATTGGACAGGAGTGTTGAACATCATGTGGGAGATTCTATGAAATGTGCTATTAGTAACAAGCTGCAGGTCACTGCTCCTAGTCCTGTGGAAATAATAAATGTGCCCAATAAGGCTTGAAGCAAACTAGCCATTGGCATCACTGATCCTATGTTTCCTTCTGGGGGTACGTTGGAGTATAGGATAGTCATTGTGAACGTCTACAGCCATTGGCTAGAAGTAACATGTATGAAGGTTCCCAATATCTTAAATGTCATGGAGTTTCTGGAGTCCATTCTTGATAAGGAAGAAATTCCTGATGAATCATCCAAGGAGTAATGGTCTCATTGAGAGATCCAATAGGGTTATAAAAGATAATGTACAAATGGCTAGAGACAATGGATTGAACCGTAAGTTGTAGTTGAGAAATGTACAGTGAGCTGTATGCACCACACCCAATGTGGATAGAGGTGTGTCACGTTTTGTATTATTGAGAGGGGGGGTTCTTGCATCCAAAATGACAAGGCAGAGGATGGGGGAATTTTCTATTTCCAAGCATAAGATGGATAATGTGGATAGAAAACAATTGGAAGTTCAGGACAAATATGTGGGCCAGCATGGAAGGGTGGCAAGGGCAGCAATAGGAGATTATGTGAGAATCAAAATGTTTAAGAATTTCGCCCAAGTGGGAGTCCAACTTCTCAGTGCCTCAGAAGGTGTTGGAGGTGAGAAAGAGTGTGGTGAAACTATAAGTTGGCAGTAGGTGGGACAATGACAACGTTTCCATTGCTCATGATGTGAGTGTGGGAGATTTGGTTAAAGGAAGCCAGGAAAGTGTGGAGATTGAAAAGGCAAAGGAAGAATATAGGGAATGCAGAGTGTCTAAAAGGTAAAGAAACTGCCAAACAAATTGCAATATTTTATTCCTAGTTAAGATCATGTGTCTTAGATTGTTTATTTATTCTGTTTAATGGCACCAGGATTTTACTTTTTGTAGCAAAATGAATTTGCATGATGTTAATTATTTTGTATGTTAAAGGAAGTTTCATTTTTAATATTTTAAGGGGAGGATGTGTTGGGTCTTTGTGTAAATTATCTTTAATTTCAAGATATAAGGGTACGAATATACTGGGTTTTAACATTTCAGTGTTCATGGAGTGTTATCACCATCATTAAGGAATGTTGGCAGTAGGATGAGGTGGGACAGTTGACAGAGGAGCATTGGAGGGGAAGGTTGTTTCTTTATATTGTCCTGCAGTACATGTTATCTTAAACTGTGACACAGGCGCTCATCACCTACTGATTCAACTACGCAAAGCACTATATACCGGTACAACCTCTGAACTCATGCAAAGACTCCAGACCATCCAAAACACAGCAATCAGACTCATCCTCAACCTCTCTAAGAGGACACACAACTTCCAACACCTGAAAGACCTCCACTGGCTCCCCGTCCAGAAGAGATGCCATTTTAAGCCTTGAAACCATGCCTACAAAACCCTCTACGACATAGGACTACATTACATGAACCATTGCTTGACCTTTCACCAACCAAACAGAAACCTTCGCTCCACCCACCAACTCCGTGCATCTGCCATAGCCCGACAGGAGGATGATCCTTCTCTAACCTCGCCTCCAGAGTCTGGAACACCCTTCCACTTCACCTCCACACTGCACCCTCCCTAAACCACTTCAGGAAGGAACTCAAGACCTGGCTCTTCAAATGAAACCTGCACACAGTGCCTAGAGACCTACCTAGGTAAAAAGGTGCACTCTACAAATACCTTTTGCTTGATAGATTGGAATAAACAGTTATCTGAAGAAACAAGGCTCTTTGTAAAAAACTAGGAATTAAACAATTGCAACCCTGAGGACCAAGGAAAATGGATCAAATCTTGAAATTTTCATCTCATACTATAATGTTTGGAATTTCTGGCATTAATGAGTTCAAATATTTATTTGGTATAGAGATGATAGGGTACGATCTCAGTGGCACTTGTCAGATGTCCAGGTCAAGTTGATACAAGTTGTTGTGAAATAGCAGTAGCTTGAGCCTGAACAAGTTCACATTTTAATTAGGAATGACTAGTAAGTATATTTTGGAGGTTTGCGTATTTGGTATCATTTGTTTTCCATATTTTCCTTTGGAAACAATACTTAGGGGCTGCCCACTATTTGATGTAAATTGGTGGACTTTGGTGTCTGAAATGTCAATGTCAATGTTATTGTTTAGTTAATATAAACCATAACAATTTGTATCAATACAATATTAAAATATCCATCCAAATACTAGAAATGCATTAGTTAAGAGCCCTTTAACTGTAAAAAAATATCGCCAACAAAAACATAGAAAACAAAAATATCCATAAAGTAAAACCATAATGAAACACAACAAAAATATCGAAAACACTAATATAGACAACACAAAAATTGCTAAAATAAATATAAATAATATTGATACTACCAATAAACATTGAATAAAGACTGTATGCAATTAATTAATTATGTAACATAAGCCAAATAATTATATTAAATCATACCAACATATATAAAAATTAATACATGGTTTTATAAATTAGAATATAATTACGCTAACCCAAATTAGCGAATACATTACAAATATAACACAAAATTACTTTTCAATAATTCTAAAATTACATATGTAAAATATATAACAACACATTTTTTAAATTACATTTATTAACAAATATATTAACCAACAACAACAAATAACATACATATAAACATCAAATAAACCTTACAAATATTTTCCTAATAAAAAAGTAACTGCTAAAAAATTCAAATAACGTATCTCAACCAATCAATTTAAACAAAAACACACAAACCAATAAAAAACATTAACTAATTAACTGAACACTATAAAAACAAACAATTAATTAAAAAATGTTACCGTTTATCGGCCAAACACGGAGGGAGAGCATTACTTTGCAAAAGAGAGACCAAAAAAGAAATCAATCTACACAAACTACTATATCACATTATACTACAACACAGGTAAAAACAAAACTTTTTTCTGAATATAAATGCCTCAACATCCTTACCTTAAAAAACTAAAATAAATAAATGTTGCCCTTTTTTTAAGTACAAACTACAGTGTAATACAACCAAACCGATAAAAAAGAACACAAATATATTATTATGTACCTTATTCAACTCATTTTCAATTTCAAAATGCTTAATTCGGTTTTAGAACCAAGTTGCACAACTCCATGTAAAAATTTAAAAACATACATTTCATTACAAATGGGATACATTCTGGTTTCAACAATTGTAGATAAAAAAGAGTTGGGCGGACCTGGGTAAAATTCAGCTTTGGGTGTTTAAAAAATCTGTGAGGTACTTTTACATAAAAACATAAAGGGCAGCAAATCCTGAGGAGACACTCCGTCGCCGCCAGAGGATACTAACACCTGACCTCAAGCGAAACCTGATCAATAAAAACCGCTCATGGGTCGACAAGGGCCATAGAAGATATGGTTCTGTAGATGGAGTAGTTTTAAGCATCGCAAATTTATGGACGCTTGGTTTTTCCCAATTCTACCCGGTCTTTGCCAAGTTTTTTAAGGGAGGTAAAAGTCTTCTTTACGAATTCCACATCCTTTAGGGTAATAAGATCAGGCTTTAGAAAAAGGTCCGACTACCCCAGCTCTTCAAAACAATCCTTTATATATTTTAACCATGGAATGCGTAACATGTGGTCAAGGCTCCAAATTTCTCTCAAAATCTGCTAGTTAAGAACTTGGGGCCTTATTTATGAAGGCCTTGCGTCAGTTTTGCGCCGCCGGTGCGTCACTTTTTGTGACGCACCAGCGGCGTACAAAATGCGCCTTGTTGCGCCATATTTAAAAAGTGACGCATCTAGGTAGATGCGTCACTTTTTAAACCCCTGCGCCACATTATACCTGCGTATAGGCGTTCCCCCGCAAAAAGCCTCGTAATAGTGACGCAGTGAAATCTATGAGATTTCACTGCGTCACTTTTAGGATGTAGTTGCGTCAAAATCTTGCGCCTGCCTCACAGCAGGCGTAAGACTGACGCAAGCCCTTTCACATGGGGCTTTCCCCATGTGAAAGGACGCATTGCTGGAGTTGCGTCACTTTTGTGACACACTCCAGCAGTGCGTCACTTTTGCGCTTACAGATGCGTCAGAAATACTGACGTATCTGTAAGTCCTTGCGACATGATGTGTCTTACATTAAATATGACGAATCATTGGTGTCGCAAGGAGTGCGCAGTGAAAAGAGACGCATCGCTGTTTTCACGCAGCGATGCGTCACTTTTCATAAATGAGGCCCTAGGTCTTTGTTTAACCAGCAATTGAGCCAAAACAGCCAGGGGCGCACGTCCAAAATGTCACAAATAAATGGCAACCCTGTTTCTTCATGTACCACCAAGTTTGATGTTCCTCTAGGCACTCCAAGAAGCTGTTTTAAAAAGGTGTTCTCCGCTACCTGCAGAGCATCGGTTGCTGCATAGCTCCATATTTCGCTCCAATCACTGGCGATAGTGACACTTTGGCCTGGTATATTTTCAGCATTGCCGCAAAAGGGTGCTTACCCATCTTCGCAGCAAAGTTGAAAATGGCTGTGTTTGCCCTTATAACCTCCCCCTTTTTTCTCTGAATAAGGGCCTCCAGTTCGAACGGCCATCTAATAAAACACCCAGGTATGAGAATGTCGAGGTCAAAGGCACTTTCTCATCACCCACTTTAAAGGGGTACTGCTTCTTTGGACATATCCCGACCTGCATAATATAAGATTTAGAGTTATTGATAGCTAGGTCACGATCGACCATGAAGCTCCGAAAGGTGTCAAGCAGGGTCTGGATGCCCCTTGCCGTCCTGGCAATGAGGACCGCGTCGTCCGCATATAGCAGGACGAGCAATCCTTGTCGCTCCACATATGGGAAATCGGCCCCTATTTTTACCAAGGTCTTATCCAGGTCATTGATGTATAAGGTAAATAGAAATGGGGCCAGAATACATCCCTGCCATACTCCCCTTTCAATTTTAAAATCCCTAGAAACCCGAATATCCTGGGCAAATCTGATGTTAGCCTTAGTGTCCATATGCAGATCTTCCAGGAAGTCAACCAAGCCGTCCTCCACCCCCATGGCCCTCATGGGTTGCCACAGTTTCCCCCGGTTGATGCAGTCAAAAGCGGAGGAAAGATCCATAAAGGCCATGTAGATCATACCTTGGTGGGCAACTGTGTACTTCCCCAGGATCATATATAAGTTAAGGCATTGGGCTAAAGTAGAATGCCCTGGGCAAAACCCATATTGTATATCAGAGACAATCTTATTCTCTTCTGCCCAATAGGCTAATCTTTTCAAAAATTCCCCACCCACAAACTTGACCACAGAAACAAGAAGAGAGATCTGTCTATAACACAAAGTATAACGACCACTGCGCCTCTGGCCTGGTTGCCCCCTCGCTCATCCGCGCTCCTGCTCCTAGGCCCCCTGCTGTGCCTGTTCTTCTCCGATGCCGAGAGCAGCGCCCCAGCCGCCGCAGGGCCGCCCGCTCAACCCGATCCCGTTTTCTCGCCGCTTCCTGCCTGCGGCCCCGCCCCGTCACCAGTCCATTGGTGGACGCGACCCAGCCTCCCAGCTGACCCGCCCTCCCGGCTCCCCTCTTATGTCGCCCCCTCAGCGACCGTGCAGCGGACGCGCGCAGCGGGAGCACCGACTGAGCCCCGAAGGTGTGCCAAAAGTAAGCCCGTATGCGCCCGTCCGCGCCTGGGCCGCGCCCAGCGCCAGGACCCCTGGCCCCGGCAGACCCCAGCCTACTCGCCGGACGTACGATGCCGCCACCCTCAACGCACTCAACGCGGGCAGAGTCCCGGGCTGCTACCGAGCCACCCCGAGACACACCCACCGACCCTTCTGCTGCAACTCCTGCAAGTTCACCTGCCTCCGGACCGGCACTACACCTACACCAACCAAGACGAGCAACAGCAGCAGCCACCTGAAATGCATCCTGCTCAACACCCACTCCGTCCACAGGCACGCCATCGAGATCTGGAACCTGCTCGACACCACTGCCCCAGATGTCGCCTTCTTCACGGAAACATGGATGAACGCCTCCTCAGCGCCTGACATCGCCATCGTCATCCCAGACGGCTACAAGATCATCCGAAGGGACTGCATCAACCACACCGGAGGAGGCATCGCCAGCATCCACAGGAACACCATCCGCATCACGACCAACACCGATGACACCCTCGCAACCGCCGAGCACTTGCACTTCCAAGTCCACATCAACCCCAAGACCACCCTCAGAGGCACCCTCATCTACAGACCCCCTGGACAACGCACACGATTCAGCGAAGACATCGCCAACTTCATCAGCCCACACGCCCTCCACTGACTACATCCTCCTAGGGGACCTCAACTTCCACCTGGAGAACAACAACGACCGCAACACCACCACCCTGCTGGACAACCTCGCCAACCTAGGACTTAAGCAACTGGTGACCACCCCCACCCACTACGCCGGACACACACTCGACCCCGTCTTCTCATCCAGCAAGGACATCGCCTTCAGCCACGCCACCGGACTCCACTGGACGGACCACAACTGCGTCCACTTCAGCTTCGCAAGGACCACGATCCACCACCACCAGCAACAGGCTGCATGCAGGAACTGGAACAAGATCATAGCCGACCAGCTCGCATCCTCCCTGAGCATGAACCCTCCCACCAGCACGACGAACCCTAGCCAGGCAGCCACCAACCTCACAAAGTGGATCAGCGACTGCGCAGACGAGCTCACCCCCCTGAGGACTCCGCCCAGCAGACCCAGTAGCAAGAAAGCCCCATGGTTCACCGACGAACTCAAGAGCTCCAAGAAGAACTGCCGAGCCCTCGAGAGAACCTGGCGCAGAGACCCAACACCGGACAACATGACTGCCCTCAAGCTCGCCACCCAAAAACACCACCAACTCATCCTCGTCACCAAGAAAACTGCATTCAAGGAACGACTGGATAACAACGCCCACAACAGCAAGGAACTCTTCAACATCGTCAAAGAGCTCTCCAACCCCAACACCGGAAACAACGACATCACCCCTTCGCAAGACCTCTGCAACTCCCTCGCCTCCTACTTCCACAACAAGATCGCAGACATACACAACAGCTTCAGCACTCAACCGACGATCACCACGACCGAACCACGGCCCCCCACCACCACCCTCCGCGCCTGGACTCCGATCAGCACCGAAGACACCGTCCGCACGATGAACTCCATCCACTCCGGATCTCCGACCGACCCCTGCCCTCACCACGTCTTCAACAAGGCCGACGCTATAATCGCACCCCACCTGCGGGACATCATCAACACCTCCTTCAACACTGCTACCTTCCCGGAGAGCTGGAAGCACGCCGAACTCAGCGCTCTACTCAAGAAGCCATCGGCTGACCCCACCGACCTCAAAAAATACCGCCCCATCTCGCTGCTCCCGTTTCCTGCAAAAGTCATTGAGAAGACCATCAACAAGCAGCTGGCCGCCTTCCTCGAGACGAACGGATCCCTCGACCCCTCACAGTCTGGCTTCCGTGCCAACCACAGCACCGAGATCGCCCTGATCGCAGTCACCGATGACATCCGAGCGCTGCTCGACAACGGAGAAACAGCGGCCCTCATCCTCCTCGACCTCTCCGCGGCCTTCGACACTGTCTGCCAACGTACCCTAGTACAAAGCCTCAGCAACGTCGGAGTCCAAGAGAAGGCACTGGAGTGGATCATCTCCTTCCTCGCCAGAAGGACACAGAGAGTCCGCCTCCCTCCGTTCAGATCAGAAGCCACCGAAGTCATCTGCGGCGTTCCTCAAGAATCCTCGCTCAGTCCAACCCTCTTCAACATCTACATGAGCCCCCTCGCAGACATCGCACGCCAGCACAACCTCAACATCATCTCCTAAGCCGACGACACCCAGCTGATCCTCTCCCTTACCAACGACCCCGCCACCGCCAGAGCCAACCTTCACGAAGGGATGAAAGAGGTAGCCGAATGGATGAAGAACAGCCGCCTGAAACTGAACTCAGATAAGACGGAAGTCCTCATCCTGGGATCCTCACCCGCCGCTTGGGACGACTCCTTGTGGCCCCCCGCCCTAGGCAGCGCACCCAAACCAACAGACCACGCATGCAACCTGGGCTTCATCCTGGACTCCTCCCTCTCCATGACCAGACAAGTCAACGCCGTCTCCTCATCGTGCTTCAACATCCTGCGCATGCTTCGTAAGATCTTTTGGTGGATCCCCACCGAGACCAGGAAGATGGTCACCCAGGCCCTCGTCACCAGCCGTCTGGACTACGGCAACACCCTCTACGCCAGAACCACCGCCAAACTCCAGAAGAGACTCCAGCGGATCCAGATCTCCAGACACCTGAGAGATCTGCACTGGCTCCTGGTCAATAAGAGAATCACCTTCCGTCTCCTCACGCACGCACAAAAAGCCCTACACAGCCAAGGCCCAGGATACCTCAACAGCAGCCTCAACTTCTAAGCTCCCAAACGCCAGCTTCGATCGACCAGCCTCGCCCTCGCCGCCGTCCCCCGCATCCGTAGAGCCACCACAGGGGGACGGTCCTTCTCCTATCTCGCCGCCAAGACATGGAACTCCCTCCCCACCCACCTCCGCCTGACCCAGGACCACCTCGCCTTCAGGAAGCAACTCAAGACCTGGTTGTTCGAGCAGTAGCAGATCCCCCCCCCCCCCAGCGCCTTGAGACCCTCTGGGTAAGTAGTGCACTATATAAATGCGATGATTGATTGATTACGATCGCCCTTCTTGAAAACCGGTACAATCGTTGAGGTGCCCCAGGACTCCGGGCATCCGACTCTGGGTGCTGCGTTAAGCACGGCCAACAGAACCAGAGCCCAAAAAAGTGGGTTTGATTAAAAAAGATCCGGAGTGATGCCATCCGGGCCTGGAGCCTTATTAGATGACAGCCCTGAGATGACCTTCTCCACCTCCTTCTGCTCAAACGTTACTGGGACATTAGTATTAACCCTGACTTGGAGTTGTTGTCGATCTGTAGTACTTTTAAAAATGGATTTAAAATGAGACACCCATTCGTCCTCTGTTATATTAGTGCCTACTTCTCTGACCCCGGCCTTCTCAAATAAGGGTCGATTAATAATACCCCAGAACTTAGAGGTACTACCTAAGGTACTTTGCCCCAGTAATTCTCTCCACATTGCTTCCTTTAATTCACCCTTGCGAGTGGCCAATGCCTATTTATACTTGGAACGATGGGCACGAATAGGAGATTGATCTCTTGGGGTAGCTTTTAAGGCTTCCTTTAGATCTCTAGCAGCTTTGGAACAAGAAGGATCAAACTGTCTGGGGTCACGAAGCACCGTCCTATGAGAGGGGGACGTTTAACAATGCCCCTATCTTACCATTGAAGGCCTTGAGGACACCCCCAGGGTGGGAGCCAGGAGACACACAGGATGCTATTTCAGATGGGCATGAGACTTGTACCTCGCCATAAAATAAGTCCGGAGATACCTGGGACAATTTTAGGTGGCGCCTTCCATCCGTAGGTCTCAACGTATCTGGCACTATCACCCTGGTATGACTTGTCAACAAACCACCTCCCAGGTACACACAAATGGGGTTAGGATCGCTGAATACACTGTCCATGATTGTAAACCCCTGAAGGTTGGACTGAAGCCCAGCTGAGATCAAAATGTGAGCTATAAAAGAACGGTTGCTTCGTCCTTTAAAAGACGGGACGGACTGTTTGCTAAAGGGGGCAGAAAAAGACATTGTTGGTAACAAATCAAATTCATTGAGCATATTATTAAGTGCATCCCCCTGAACAGAGTGATCAAAGTGAAAGCCCCCCATCCTGACACATCCCAGCTCTCTCATACAAGTGGTTTTGGGATCACCACAAGGATGAACGTTAAATTCCACCGCCACCCTAAGTCTATGTGCAACGGGGCCGCAGGAGTGCCTAATATAGCAGCTCAACTGAGCAATCTTACACTCCTCCTGTGCGCCCATTGCATTGTAAAAGTTAATGATACCAATGCTATCATTTCCTCTCTTTAGGACGATCGCTTGATGGTCTTTATTAGCAATGGGTGGTTTGCTGGATCCTACAAGTCACGACAAATGGTATGAATATAACCCAACCCCCCCTAGCTCTGCCACAAACTGACGGGGATGCAAGGAGAAAGAGGCTTTGTATCCCTCCAGAAATAGGTTACAGTTCACCAGCCAAGTCTCCTGGAAGCAAATCACAGAGAATTGCGTGATGAAGTGCACCCATGAAGGGTCCTGAAAATTCCCTGCCATTCCTGCAATGTTCCATGACAGGACGTTTTAAGCGTCAATGTTGGGGAACACCCCTTGATGTACAACTGTTGACGGCACCTGCTGCTGGGGACTAGACATCCCAGACAGCTCCATTCTGCAGGGCACCACACTACGGGTGGGAGGGCAGGGGGACTCCTGTTGATGGGGTAAGTCTCCTACGGGCTCTAGGTTCTTGTTTAGTCAGTCGCACTCGTCCAGCCTTGAAAGAACTGAGAATCTATTCAATAGCTCTAGCCGAGAGGCAGGCTGATGTCCAGCCAATCAGGACACCCACCCAAAAGATTGAAAATGGTTACCCCTTGAAACCGCAGAAGGTCTTCGGATCCACCTATTGCATGGCATACTTGTATTGTGGCGCCTTGTGTGGTCAGCCTTGTAGAAAAAAAACAGGCAGAACCTGCATACCAAAGTCCCTGGGAGTCGGTTCAAGATAAACATCCTGAAAGATTCTCTCCACAAGTAATGATCTGTTGAAATTCACGATAATACAGTCACCCCCTCCGGATTTCCTCGAACTATCTATCCAACCCACATGAGGTACCATGATGATATTTCATTCCACCATTGGACCCACAGAGGTGTTGCTCGATAGCCAATAAGTAACCTTATTCTTAAGTTTAGTGAAATCCTCCTGGGAGCTTTGTGTAAGTGGTGGGATGTTCCCCAAGATTACTACCAGTGGTGCGGATTGGGGTGGAAGATTGATGACCGCTAAATTCAGAGGGGCATTGGTTGAATATCCCTGCGACTCTTCCGATATTGCTCCTGATCTTTGAGTAGCTTGGCCCTGGTGATTTGTAGATAAAACTACATTAGATACCTGCCTGTCACTTATACAATCAGACAACCCCCCTAAATCTTTGGAAGCCATATTTTTGCCGCAAGACTGGACTCCGCTAGAAGGCCGGAAATCTGCGGCTACCCCAGGCAAAGGTGAAGTGCCTGGAACTGTATTAACCTTGGTCGAGTCCAAAATCACAGGTTGGAAAGAATAGGTGGATTCTGAAGACTTATGTGGTTCTGCTAGGATTTGCTCTATACGGTTTAACTTAGCCATAATGGGACTAAGCTTATAATCCAGCATGCAGCTCATAGTTGATTTAAAGGCTTCCAATATAGCCAAATTGACTATATTTGATGCTGGCGACACGGGTACCTTGTTTTTAGGGGCAGGCTTGGGGGGTACGTTAGATTTAGTTTTTTGGGCTTGACTCCCTATTGGCTTACATTTTCTTTTCAAACTACCACTGGACCTGTGAGCCACCCTTAGACGTTGCAAGGGGTCAGCATCGCTGGGAGCTACTGGGGATGTACTATTAATAATACCACCCTTCCCACCATTCCCTAACGTAAGGGAAGAGGCACCACTCTTCCTGTTCTCAATAAACACAATGGGAGACAGATGCCGCAAGGCATGACCATCACACTTAAAGAGCTGCCTCTCAACCCGCAGCACGGGACGCACGTGGGACGAAGCACAGACGAAGCCCAGACCAAGGGCAGGCCCAGCTGTGCCCGTCAGGGGCCGGAATAGGCTGGGCTGGGCCCTCCCTCTTGGTTTTAATTTTATAGCTGTGGAGCAATATTTGCAGGTCAGTGATTTTGTTTTTATCTTGCTGGTGTGTTATTAGAAGTGTGGGAGAAGTAGCACTCACACTGGATTCTACTGACTCTCTCTACATTCCGTTATGGTTCATTCGTTTGAGGGCATTAGTTGCTGTGCTGTCAATTTATCGCATGTTTTCGGGGTTCACTTTGGTTCGGTGCCATGGGGAGGTGGAAGACTCAAGTGAGCCAAGAAGGGACAAAAGCTGCAACTAGGGCTACTGTTACAACTATGGATGCCTTCTTATTAAGAGCTGCCTCAGTTACTGATACTAGTGAACACGCGTCTTTCTAGATCTCCCTCTAATGGCCTATTCTCTCTCCTAGGTGGGTCAAATAACCCACCAAGGGAAACTGTCAGTGAAGCACCGAGTATACTTTCATCCCCTGGGTTGGGTAGTGAATCACAGGTCAATGAAGACCTATCTCCTCTACAAGAAACCCCCTGGGAGGTGGGGAGTTGAGACTGACAGGAGTCGGTTGTGTTAGGAAGGATTCAACTCAGCATAATGAATAGAAAAAATAATAAATGTAAAGCTTAACCTATAAAGAATGTAAATTTCTCTGATTTTTCACACATATCAAAAATAAAAGACAAAACTAAAAAATGCATTTTTCTTCACAGCTTTTACAAACTGCACCTACAAAAACATCCACAAGACCAAAATCTTCAAATACAAGAAGTAAGTATTATTTGTTTCACTGCTAAAGAAAAAACAATACAAATAAATGAAAAACATATCTCACATGTAATTAACATAAACATTTTTCTTTCTCACCAACACAAAATAAAACAGTGGAAAAACAACAAGCAGCAAATAATACCATCAACAAAAGTCAAAGAACACTAATGTAAGTATTTTGTATATATTTTTTAAAATACTAGCACTATTATGATTTCCAATAGAATATTACCTAAACACATATTTATATATCTTCATAGATATACCCCCAAAATGGCACAAGCTGCAAAGTTTATCACACCTCAAAAGGGCAAACTAATGCTTTGCTACGTGGGTTACACTTACACCCAAGAAAAAGTTATAGAAAATAAAACTCATTGGACATGTAGCAAATATTATGCAATGCCTGTTATGGAAGAGCTACTACACTAGATGTAAATGTTGTGAAGAGATGCCCTAGAGACAAAAAGGTAAGTAAGCAAAAGCTCCCAGCAGGCAAGTACTCAAATTCTAAAAAATGTTTTAACCACAGTACCAGAACATGTCACAGGACAAATTCCTTCCATACCCAACTTAAAAAGTTTAAGAGCAGAAACTAAAAGAACTTTAGGTCCAATTCACCCACCCCACAAACATTTGGAGAAATCCCAAAACTCCCTGAATACACCATCATTCATGAAGAAGAAAAATTCTTACTCTATGACAATAAAAGTTACAAAAAAAGAATTTTATTTTTGCAACTAACACTCATTTGCATAAATTTAAAAACTGCGAAACGTGGATGATGGACGGAACCCTTAAAGTTTGTCCCAAAACATTTTATCAACTGTATACAATTCATGGTGAATTTCAAGAGACAAATATCCCATTCATTTACGCATTGCTCCCTAATAAAAATAATACCACATATATAGAAATAATAACTACAATAAAACAATTCTCAGAAAATTACTATCCCCAACAAATAACAATAGATTTTGAACTGACAATGATTCAGGCAATACTCAAACTTTACCAACACGCTGCAACCCAAGGGTGCTACTACCATTTTAACCAAAGCATATGGAGGTACCTTCAAAGATTTACCCTAAGCATAGAATATTCAACTAACAGCAACTTTACCTACCAAATTAAAAAATTTATCACCCTGGCCTTCCTACCTACTACTGAAGTAGCCAGTCACTACAAATTACTAATAGAAAGTCCTTTCTATCAAACCAATAAAATAAAATTAAGTCCCCTGCTCGACTACTTCAAAGATACCTGGGTGGAAGGTTACATAGACCAGCGCATCGTAGACAACCTACATTTCTAATACCATGATGGAATGTGTATGCCAGTACTTTGGCTCAAAAAGCCAAAACAAAAAAGCGGTGTAAGGATGGCATAATGCCTTCCTAGCCAAATTGGAAGAGGACAGCCAACATTACATACACTTATTGAAGCTATTAAAAAGGAACAGAGCTGCCAAGAGCTCAGACTAGAGCAATCTCTAAGCAAAATAGGACCTAAACTAAGCAAACACACCTAAACCTTGTATGAAAACCTCCAACATAAATCCAGCATGTATCCAAATACCCAAGGTCTAGAATATCTAGACATTATTGCAAAAACCAAAAAGCAAACTTTTGAAACATAGAAAACATAAAAACAAAGATTTTCTCTTTTTTTTAATAAATAAATATGCTTATGTCATAAAATGTAAACTATATAACAAAATTATATGACATAATATAAATATTAAGAAAGAAGAGAAGGAAAAAATAAACATTTCACACCCACAATAATAAAAAAAATACTTACAGTTATGTAGCTGTAGAATGTGCTCAAAAAAGATAAAATCTACATCAATCCAAGGAAAAGTTAATCCATTAAATAAGGAAACCCCCAAAAAATGTAAAAATACAGCTGTAGAAAAGGGAAATCCCACGAACAATCCTCTTAAAAACAAAACCCTTAAAAACCCGAAAAAATGTTGTGAAAAAAACGCTCCAACAACCCGAAAAAAAGGAAATGTATAGTACCTTGTAGTAAAAGAAAAAACAACATTGTCCTTTATTTAAAGAACAAACAAAGTGTGAACAACTCCATCCGTGCACCAAACTGAGGATCTGTAAATACAAAATAAACAAAACCCACCCACAACAAAAATAAAAAACCCACAACAACAAATATCAACATAAAATACAGAAAAGCACATATAATAAACGCATAACTAAAACTACATATTATTCTAAATATATCCAACACTAAGTCAAACACATACAACTCTAAACTACCAAAACAACACCTAACTCTCCTGAAAATGATCAAATAACACCCTAACAAATACATTTACACTACTACTAACTTACCACTAACTTAAAACTAATTTAAAAATATATAAAACTAAACTTACACACACGGACAAAAAGCAGCTCCCAACCGCAAGGTTCCGTCTTCCAAAATGAACTAAAAATGAAACAGATACAAAAGTTAGAAAAAGAAAACAAAATGGCTGCATATTTAAGATGAAAATAGAACTAACTCCCCATAGAAAACAATGGAAAATATTGAATAAAAAATATATATATATATATGTATAATTTTACATATAGCAATATTTTTCCCAATGTTTAAAATAAACATGGAAAATTATAAAATATGCAATAAATATTACATTATTCAAAAAATATAAAATAATATTTAATGTATATTAAAATATATGTTTATTACATACACTGTTAAACTAAACAAACTGTACAAAATGCGTTAACAAATAAATGTATTACTGAAAAAATACGTGAAAATATTGTAAATGATTTAACATAATAAATATTTTTAAAAAAATATATTCAATATACAAAATGATAAAATACAGTTTTGTAAATTTCAACTGTATATGTTTAGAAACTAATTAAATTGATATAAAGACTATTGTTAAAATTAAAATAAAAATGTATTCCAGTTTTTTTCTCTTTCTACAAAAAAATGAATACAAATGAAAATGTTTATTAATAGGATAATTAAAATGTTTTACTTTACCATTACATAACTATACTGCAAAGAAAGTGGAATTGTTGAACACTGTAACCTAAAAAACTATTATATGATTTTTTCACATTTTGTATAATAAATACATATTAAAATTATGTTAAATGCTTTATTAAAATGTAAAGAACATGAATGTGTCTGGTTATAATATGAAATGTAAAAATATATTTTCTAACCAAAACAAAAATTTTAAATATAATTGTAAATGAAAATAAAACTACATCAATCCAAGAAAAAGTTAATGCATTAAATAAGGAAACCCCCTAAAAATGTAAAAATACAGCTTAGAAAAGCGAAATCCCACACGCAATCCTCTGAAAAATGAAACGCTTAAAAACCCAAAAAAAGTTTGTGAAAAAAACGCTCCAACAACCCGAAAAAAAGGAAATGTATAGTACCTTGTAGTAAAAGAAAAAAAACATTGTCCTTTATTTAAAGAACATACAAAGTGTGAACAACTCCATCCATGCACCAAACCGAGGACCTGTAAATACAAATTAAACAAAACCCACCCACAACAAAAATACAAACCCACAACAACAAATACCAACATAAAATACAGAAAAGCACATATAACACACACATAACTAAAACTACATATTATTCTAATTATATCCAACACTAAGTCAAACACATACAACACTAAACTACCAAAACAAGACCTAACTCTCCTGAAAATGATCAAATACTACCCTAACAAATACATTCACGCTACTACTAACTTACCATTACCTTAAAACTAATTTAAAAATATATAAAACTAAACTTACACAAACGGACAAAAAGCACCTCTCCCAACCGCGAGGGGCCGTCTTCCAAAATGAACTAAAAATGACACGGATACAAAAGTTAGAAAAAGAAAACTAAATGGCTGCATACTTAAAATGAAAATAGGACTAACTCCCCAGAGACAACAATGGAAAATATTGAATAAAAAAAAATATATATATGTATAATTTTACATATAACAATATTTTTCCCAATGTTTAAAATGAACATTGAAAATTGTAAAATATATAATAAATATTACATTATTCAAAAAATATAAAATAATATTTAATGTATATGAAATTATATGTTTATTACATACACTGTTAAACTAAACATACTGTACAAAATGTGTTAACAAATACATGTATTACTAAAAAAAATGGGAAAAGATTGTAAATGATTTAACATAATAAATGTTTTAAAAAAATATTATTCAATATACAAAATAAAATATAATTTTGTAAATTTCAACTGTATATGTTAACGAAACGAATTAAATTGATATAAAGACTATTGTTAAAATATATATAAAAATGTATTCCAGTTTTTTCCTCTTTCTACAAAAAAATGAATACAAATGAAAATGTTTATTATTAGGATCAATAAAATGTTTTACTGTACCATTACATAACAATACTACAAAGAAAGTTGAATTGCTGAACATTGTACCCAAAAAAATAATATATGATTTTTTTACATTTTTGTATAATGAATACATATTAAAATTATGTTAAATACTTTATTAAATTATAAATAACATGAATGTGTCTGGTTTATATTATGAAATGTGAAAATATATTTTGTAACCAAAACAAAAATTTATAATATAATTGTAAATGAAAATAAAACTACATCAATCCAAGAAAAAGTTAATCCATTAAATAAGGAAACCCCCAAAAAATGTAAAAATACAGCTTAGAAAAGGGAAATCCCACACCCAATCCTCTGAAAAATGAAACGCTTAAAAACCCGAAAAAAGTTTGTGAAAAAAACGCTCCAACAACCCGAAAAAAAGGAAATGTATAGTACCTTGTAGTAAAAGAAAAAAAAACATTTGTCCTTTATTTAAAGAACATACAAAGTGTGAACAACTCCATCCATGCACCAAGCCGAGGACCTGTAAATACAACTTAAACAAAACCCACCCACAACAAAAATACAAACCCACAACAACAAATATCTACATAAAATACAGAAAAGCACATATAATACACACATAACTAAAACTGCATATTATTCTAATTATATCCAACACTAAGTCAAACACATGCAACACTAAACGACTAAAACAACACCTAACTCTCCTGAAAACGATCAAATACTACCCTATCAAATACATTCACACTACTACTAACTTACCACTACCTTAAAACTAATTTAAAAATATATAAAACTAAACTTACACACACGGACAAAAAGCAGCTCCCAACCGCGAGGTTCCATCTTCCAAAATGAACTAAAAATGAAACGGATACAAAAGTTAGAAAAAGAAAACAAAACGGCTGCATACTTAAAATGAAAATAGGACTAACTCCCCATAGACAACAATGGAAAATATTGAATTTAAAAAAATATATATGTATAATTTTACATATAACAATATTTTCCCAATGTTTAAAATAAACATTGAACATTTTAAAATATATAATAAATATTACATTATTCAAAAAATATAAAATAATATTTAATGTATATTAAAATATATGTTTATTACATACACTGTTAAACTAAACATACTGCACAAAATGTGTTAACAAATACATGTATTACTAAAAAAAATGGGAAAAGATTGTAAATGATTTATTATAATAATTATTTAAAAAAAATATTATTCAATATACAAAATAAAATATAATTTTGTAAATTTCAACTGTATATGTTAACGAAACTAATTAAATTGATATAAAGACTATTGTTAAAATGTAAATAAAAATGTATTCCAGTTTTTTCCTCTTTCTACAAAAAAATGAACAATACAAATGAAAATGTTTATTAATAGGATCAATAAAATGTTTTACTATACCATTACATAACAATACTACAAAGAAAGTTGAATTGCTGAACATTGTACCCAAATAAATAATATATTATTTTTTCACATTTTTGTATAATAAATACATATTAAAATTATGTTAAATACTTTATTAAATTGTAAATAACATGAATGTGTCTGGTTTAGATTATGAAATGTAAAAATATATTTTGTAACCAAAACAAAAATTTATAATATAATTGTAAATGAAAATAAAACTACATCAATCCAAGAAAAAGTTAATCCATTATATAAGGAAACCCCCCAAAAATGTAAAAATACAGCTTAGAAAAGGGAAATCCCACACCCAATCCTCTGAAAAATGAAACGCTTAAAAACCCGAAAAAAGTTTGTGAAAAAAACGCTCCAACAACCCGAAAAAAAAGGAAATGTATAGTACCTTGTAGTAAAAGAAAAAAAAACATTTGTCCTTTACTTAAAGAATATACAAAGTGTGAACAACTCCATCCATGCACCAAGCCGAGGACCTGTAAATACAACTTAAACAAAACACACCCACAACAAAAATACAAACCCACAACAACAAATATCAACATAAAATGCAGAAAAGCACATATAATACACACATAACTAAAACTGCATATTATTCTAATTATATCCAACACTAAGTCAAACACATGCAACACTAAACTACCAAAACAACACCTAACTCTCCTGAAAATGATCAAATACTACCCTAACAAATATATTCACACTACTACTAACTTACCACTACATTAAAACAAATTTAAAAATATATAAAGCTAAACTTACACACACGGACAAAAAGCAGCTCCCAACCGCGAGGTTCCATCTTCCAAAATGAACTAAAAATGAAACGGATACAAAAGTTAGAAAAATAAAACAAAACGGCTGCATACTTAAAATGAAAATAGGACTAACTCCCCATAGACAACAATGGAAAATATTGAATTAAATAAAATATATATGTATAATTTTACATATAACAATATTTTTCCCAATGTTTAAAATAAACATTGAAAATTGTAAAATATATAATAAATATTACATTATTCAAAAAATATAAAATAATATTTAATGTATATTAAAATATATGTTTATTACATACACTGTTAAACTAAACATACTGTACAAAATGTGTTATCAAATACATGTATTACTAAAAAACATGGGAAAAGATTGTAAATGATTTAACATAATAAAGATTTTAAAAAAATATTATTCAATATACAAAATAAAATATAATTTTGTAAATTTCAACTGTATATGTTAACGAAACTAATTAAATTGATATAAAGACTATTGTTAAAATGTAAATAAAAATGTATTCCAGTTTTTTTCTCTTTCTACATAAAAATGAACAATACAAATGAAAATGTTTATTAATATGATCAATAACAATACTACAAAGAAAGTTGAATTGCTGAACATTGTACCCAAAAAAATAATATATGATTTTTTCACATTTTTGTATAATAAATACATATGAAAATTATGTTAAATACTTTAATAAATTGTAAATAACATGAATGTGTCTGGTTTATATTATGAAATGTAAAAATATATTTTGTAACCAAAACAAAAATTTTAAATATAATTGTAAATGAAAATAAAACTATATTGACATTAAAAAATATAAAAGTGATATACATCTATTAAATTATTACAATTTACAAATAAACTTACAAAATACTAAATAACAATAATTTTCAACTACAGACACAAATCCAATTAATTTCAGGGACAGGGCTGGATAGTAAACCATAATAAATTAATATTCTAACTCCGAACCCAACTAACCTCAGGGAAAGCGCTGGATAGTAAACAATAATAATTTACTTTTCTAACTCCGAATCCAACTATACTCAGGAAAAGCGCTGGATAGTAAACCATAAAAATTTACTATTCTAACTCCAAATCCAACGAAACTCAAGGAAAGCACTGGATAGTAAACCTTAATAAATTACTATTCTACCACCAACTCCAACTACACGCGGGGAAAGCGCTGGATACTAAACCATATTTATTATGTGGGTCATTAGGATGGCGGGTGGACTTTGTCTGCCCGCCTTCCTCCCATTGAATGGGACCGCCCGCCATTGGTGTGGGGGTCCTGTTGCATGCATTAGGATGCGCCCGCCACACTGGCGGGCGCATCCTGCATTTCTGAAATTGCGGGGCACCGTGCACTCAGCAGAGCAGAGGTGCTTCACACTTCGCCCAGGCTGGAATGACCTTTCTGAGCAGGAAGCTTGAAAGGAGTTGCCACCTTTGAAGTTCAGCCCAAGCTTCCCCAGATAGTGGGGATGCCAACCCCCTGTCCTGCTCCACTGTTGGCAGGAGGACATGTGGGAACATTAGTTAAGATCAGGAGGAGTGTTCACATTCATCCAGCACTACCCCAAGGTGTGGTAGGCAACGTGAACCCCTCTCTTGAAATCTCACCATCTTGAGATGATGGAGAAACAACCTATCAGAGCTAGGGTAGTTCCTCTACCCACGGGAAGTGGTTACTTAGAGACACCCTAAAGTTAGGAAGCCCATCAGCTACTACCTGTCTCCTTCTGTAATGCCCCTAAAGTTAGTATTTAAGGGGCATCCATAGACCTGAATCTAGAATTGATGGACAAGAAGAAGAAAAGGATAAAGCAACTCACCAGAGAACTGAAGCGCAGCTGCAGAACAAATTGGTCCCACACCCTGCCAATCGGAGTATGCTGTGTCGTCCTAAACTTGTGAAGACTCCAGGAACCCCGGAGTTCCTTCAGACTATGAGAAGTAACTAAGAACCTTCCTTGGATTGAAGGTATCAGTCCCCTGGATGGCATCAATTCCGTTGATTATGGCTTGTCGGCCTGCTGCTCCCCAATGACTTCAATGCAGCACTCACACCAACAGGGATACAACAGCTCTGGGGTTAGGTCTGTCTCCCCACCAAGTTTGGAGACACCAGGACCTACTGGAGCCTCACTGTACCAATACCCAGGAGTACTGGACTGCCTACAGCGAACAGCAGGACAAATAGTTCATTCAGGACTCCAATGATTCCAGGAGTAAGCAACCATGGAGGGACATCGAGACCCATGAGATCCACAACCTGAGTGGTCTAGCTGTCCCAAAATCACTTCTCCAAGTTGGCTGCTCCTGACTGTGATGATTTCTCGATACACAAGACCCGGCAGGCATATTTGATCTGCACCAGGCCCCACTGGTCCTGGTAATGACAAACCAGCTGTGCTCCCATTGTCCTTTGACCCTTTAAACATCCTCCCTACAGTGGGACCCCAAGTCCTCCAGTGCAGTGTCTTTCCAGTTGGCCCCCTTTGTTGTAGCGTACCAGCTACCATCACCTTCAGGACCCTGCTCCCGGGAGAATCAGCAATGCTCTACATCTTCTGCTGCTGGAACTTTGGACCTGGTCCTGCACTCGACCTAAAAGGAGAAGGTGAACTTTGTGAAAACATTGCCTGATTTTATATGCATGTTCTGCTTTTTTCCATTGACTTTAATAGAGCGAAATAGTGCACAAAAGTGACATATTTTCTGAACTCCTAAAAATCATAACTCCTAAAGTACTCGCTATAGATTGATCAATATAATTCTTATAAATTGGTCTCAGATTTATTCCTGAGTGTGTCTCATTTTTTGTTTCTATGAGTACAACAAATGCTTAGCACTAACCTCAGATAAGACTAACTGCTTGCCCACACTACCACAAAAAGAGCACTATTATTATGTACTTTACCTCTGTGTACTAGTAAGGAATCCACTTGCCTCTCTGCACAGTGTACTTTGTTTTAGTTCATATAGGGAGCCAGCTTCCTACAGGAGTTTGCCATCTAGCGGTAATGTTCGTTAGAACGGGCATGTTATCCAGGTTGCAACATCTAGTGGTGAGTTGCTCAGCTATGATATGTTAATCTTTTGAAAATGTGACGGGTTTTAAACTGAGGATGCATTGAATGAGACAAGTTGGATGATGTTGATAACAAATATACAAACTGTGCTATTGACTGTTGTATGAAATACATGTGGACTGATAGCTCATGCAGATGGAGCAGGTAATCTATAGCAATGTGTATTGGGGATGTGAGGAGAAGAGGGGCGGATAAGAAATGTTAACCTTGTGTCAATGGAGCAAGAAAATAGTATTGTTAAAGGCTTAAAAATGATTGGACATTACTTAAACTTTACATACCAACATCAGGGAACTTAATAAGTGGAACATAAATGTTATTTTTATGTCTACCTTTAAGCTACATGCAAGGTGTGATGGTTTTGTTATATAAATCAAAACGTAGTTCGCATAATAGAGGATTGGAGTATCTACTACTTTGGGCTGTTTTGGATATTTGGAAAGAACAAGTAAGAGTACACAACGTTTGAAGTCTAGGTAAGCAAACAAGATCTCTTTATCTTATAGATGTATAATAAAAACATATAGGTAGGACAAGGCTGTGGTTATGTCTTGGTTAGGAGGAAATGAGTAACTCTAAGGGAAACTGAACCAACAGTGAGATATTTTGAGTGAACCAATATTCAGGTACCATTTTGAAAAATAAATGTACACTACAACAATTTGGGTGCGCACCTACGTTTGGCATTCTTTATAAACTTGAAAACCATGAACTCAAATGTGAAAATCTAGTTAAATCTGAATATGTGAAGTTTTGTTAGGGAATAGGCACATTAGTTAGTAGTATCCCATACTCTTTGAAAATATGTATATTGGGTCATTTTTGAGGAGCAAACATTTAGTAATTAGGCGACAAATAATTAAAAGAAGGAAAGGAGTATTTTAAAGTATAACATGCGTGAACAGACTGTCCATATAGGTCCATACACCTCTTGGCAGCCACCTTAATTGTGGCATTACAATTACAGGTCTGTTTGGCAAGTGGTTAGTACACAGATGTAACAAAACTCTGCTAAAACTGCTAATTAAGCCAATAAACATGAAATCTAGACTAAACAATGTGTACGAACTAAAGAGATATGATTATGTCTTTCACCTTTTGATTGTAGTATAAACAATATATATTATATTTAATGTTTATTATTGTTTGAATTGTGCTATGAAATATTACATTTGTTATTTAGAATATATATTGGAATGTTTAGTATACAAGTAATGATGATATATGGATAATATAATGTGATATATACCTTTCATTACAACCTAGAAGAAGCAATTCACCACAGTGAAACACATGTTGTCTGTGCTGTATTGGTGGGCTGTGGTCTTGTTTATGATGGCCTTTTTAAATGTACAGGAAAGAACAATACAAAATCATTTTTTGAACATTGATCAGACAGATAAGATAGAAGATCTGTTTGTGAATCATTCTTTTCTGTAAAAATATTGTTTTGTTTGTATGTGTTTTTGCAGAAAGCATCAGAGATATATAAATATTTTAATTTTACATTTTTTATTGAGCAGTATATGGCAAGACATAGACTTAAAACAATGCCAATAGCATATTATCATCATTGCATACAAATAACATAATATAGCAGCAATATCAAGTTAACAGATATAAATAGCAGCAGATATTTATATAGTAAGGTGCACAAATATGTAATAATAATAGAGGAAAGTGCCTTGGGCAAATCATTACCTTACAAAATCAGCTAAACCAATTCCTAATTCCATAAATATATATATAGCAGCAGATATTTGAAAATGCATGTGTCTGGAAAAAAAAACAAATCAGAACAATAGAAATCACGTACACCAATTCCTATTACATATATAAAGCAGCAGATATTAAGGTGCAAAGGTATGGGATCATAAAAACAAGAAAGTGCATTTGGGCCAATCAATTTCCTGACATGTACCCAGAAATAATAAATCAAAATACAGCAAGTATTATTATAAATTACTATAATCATGGGAAGACTGTTATCCGATAAAACAAACAAAGCCATTAGGCCTAGAAAAGCGATTCCACCCTTAAGTTTTCTTAAGTAGCATAAAAGCATCCCATGTTGCATTGAATCTTTGTAGGTCCCCCAGCTTTTTGGCATAGGCCTCTTTGAAGGATCAAGTTCTAATTGTTGTATTATGCCAAAAGGAATATACTGGGACCAGTTCAGTTTTCAAATTTTGGAGGATCAATGAATGAGCCACAGCTTTGGCAATCGGTGTAAAATATTGATGATGTTTATGCAAATGATAAACCTCAATAGATGATCCAAATAGCACTAACATAGAGGATGGGGATACTGTAGTATGCAAGGACTGACTAATTGCACGAAAACCCCATCCCAAAATTGTTGGAGTATTGAACAATCAAAAAAGGTGTGAACCCACCAGCCCAAAACAACTACCTTACATCCAAAACACTGGTCTGGATGGGATGCAGGCATTCTATACCACCTGTTGGACATATAATAAACTGTCCATCTGGTTAGAAATGCCATTCGCTTAAGGTTTGGTGCTCTAAGCGATCTATGGCCTATCTCAGATAGGCTCTGCCCATTCCTTAATGTTACACCTACAATTGGTTATCCAAAAGACTTTTGACAGCAACTCAGATAATACATTCTGACTAGTTTGGTGCCGTAAAATCTGGTACCAGTTTCCCACTCCCAACAATTGGGTTTCACACATATGAAAAACAATTTGACGAATCTTTTCTTTCATCACAACATAATCAGATTTGAAAACACTAGTTATCTGAGTAAAACTGAACCAAAGCAGCACATTCTGATTGCCAAATTGTTGAATAAGTGAATACCATGAGATCAGATTTGAACAATTGTAAAAATCCCCTAATTTCTCAAAGCCTGACCCTTGCTGTTAGAAGTGCTGGTCTCCAGTTGGCAGTGCCTTGCATCCTGACCAAGTAGGGATCCTTCCAGGGTAAGGGGATTATACAGCTAGGATAACTCCTGATAACCGCTTGGCATGAACAGTAAGGCCCAACTCAGAGGCAATATGTAAAGCATTTGCACATAACACAGTAACAAAGTGAAAATTCTACAAATGGACACCAGTTTAGAAGAATAACCATTCTTTATGTAAACCAAACAACCAAAATCCAACCTATGGACGGAGAAATATGACTTTTTAAAGGTTTAAGCAATTCTGCCCATAGAAATCAATCTTTGATGTGTCAGAATCTGAGTTGAAAAACAGTCACAGATAGGGAAAGCCTTGGGAAACACAGTGATGTGTTGATTGTCACAGGGGAATGGAGGTGTCAATTCTGCTGCACACAGGAGAAGTGTTGCTTCAATACTTTACTGCAATAAGAAGCGATGTGTCAAAATCTGAAAGCGGTTCCTTTCTGCAGGACGATGTGCTGGAAATGTGGTGCACAGGTACGATGCGTGTAAAATCCAGACATGCGGCAGTCTGCAGCGGTAGTGAAACAGGGGAGCCGCTCGTAGGTGCGGAAACTTTTGTATTGCCATTACCCTCTGCCTCGCAGACATCTGAAGGTGGAACTCTGCCTCACGGACTCACAAAACTGGAGCCTTTCTACGGGGTTGTGAAATCCCCCTGTGTCTGCCGGGTCGGGACTGCGAGCTCCTGCGGGCCTTGCGGTGTGGGAATTGGCCGCAGATGGAGACTCTCCCCGTTCCCCGCCCTCTTCACTTCATAACGCCTCGCGGCCCCCGCTTCGCGGGAGCCGCTCTTAGGCGCGGAGACTTTCTTATTGCCATTACCCTCTGACTTACGGACATCTGAAGGTGGAACTCTGCCTCACGGACTGACAAAACTGGAACTTTTCTACAGGGTTGTGAAATCCCCCTGTGTCTGTCGGGTCGGGGCTGCGAGCTCCAGCGGGCCTTGCGGTGTGGGAATTGGCCGCAGCTGGATACTCTTCCCGTTCCCCGCCCTCTTCACTTCATAACGCCTCGGGGCCCCCGCTTCACGGGAGAACTCTGCCTCATGGACTCACAAAACTGGAACCTTTCTACAGGGTTGTGAAATCCCCCTGTGTCTGCCGGGTCGGGACTGCGAGCTCCAGCGGGCCTTGCGGTGTGAGAATTGGCCACAGCTGGAGACTCTTCCCGTATCCCACCCTTAATCCAATCAATTTAAGGTAGGTCATTGACGCGCTAGCGGGACACGCGGGTTGAAGACCGGGGCGAAGCCCGGGCAAAGGGCGGGCCGTCTACGGCTGTCCAAGGCCAAACAAGGCAGGGCAGGGCCACCCCATTTGGTTCTCATGCTAGTATCATTATATTGCTGTTGGGTTGGTTGTTAGAGTCTCACACAACCACATATTTTTGTGGTAACATAATAACTGATTAGGGAGATCTGTTAATATGGCCTTACGCTCAGGGAAAAATAGACTGGTTACAGTGAAACCTAAAGCTGGTTTAGTTACGGGTACTCTGGATCCATTTTTTACAAGGACGACTAGAATATTAGAGAAGGAAATAGCTCTAACTGAAAAGCGTCTATCAATCGATTTTTTGACTGGTAAGCGGTCATCCCTAGGCACAATAGGGTCTGCTGCAACACCGGCCCGTGATAATGATTTGGCCCCTTTTGTAGTCACTAGCCCTGTCAACCGCCTTTCAGAGGAGGGGTTAGCTGGCTCGAATAGTGCTACTATATCGAGCCTAACTGCTTTTGGTTCTCTCTCGAGCGAACACACACATAGAACATCAACTCCTATCTTATCTACCCCCCTGGTTTCTCTCTCCCTGTTAGAGCAAGTATCCGACCAAGTAACGGTCGGTGGTAACCAAAATAGCTCAGTGACTTCTAAATCTAAGAAAAAAAAGAGAGGGGGTAGACATAGGAAAAAGAGTGGCATTGCAATAAATAGATTATCCAAAACCCCAGAGTTCTCAGTAGAGCCTATACCTATACCTGATAATGGAGTTTTACCAATAAATGTTTCATCCCACAATCAACAGACTCCCAATGAAGAGCTTCTTGCCAAAATGGAAATATTGGTAAGATCATTAATATTGCCCCTGATTACTCGTACAAAGAAAATTCAAGAAAAACTTGACCAGTTAGAGTCAGTTGTCAAAAGGAACACGTTAAAAATGGATATGCTGATTAGTGGTGTGAAAATCAATGAAGCTAGATCTCATTTTGCCATCACATCAGCCAAGGTTAAGTCCACTAAAGTGGCTCATTCTGTGAATAGTGTCACAGATAAGATCTATAATTGTCAACCTCAGAGATCCTTGGGCTGTCGAACACATTCGAAGGAAACCACGGTTTGGCCGTTTAGGTGACGTCCAATCAATATGCCTCCATTATTTTTACCCTCAATTTGATTCTGGTCTGGCCTGTATGTCACATGACATTGCTAGGGCTAGACCCTATGGTTTTGACAGGTTTGACAGATTGGAAGGGGTTTCGCATTATCTTCCATTAAGAAATAGGTTTGAGCCTTTCATGGGAATGGAGGGTGTGGATTGACTTTCTATGTCAGAGATTCTAATGTAACTAAGGGGAATATGGATATATGGTTAACCTTGTTATTAACAGCCCTATGAAGAAAAGACGAGATGAAATAGTAGGACCTAGGGCTAAGTGGGATAATAGTGTAAGTAGATCATCTACCCCGTCCACTGCTCATATAGCATTCTCTGGCGAGGGGGAAGGGGGGATGACTAAAGAGAAAAGGTACCCCTGCCAAATGAAAAGTCTAGTAATTATAATACTGTAAATTTTAAATCGTCATCTCGGGATGTACAAACTAATAGTATAGGAATTATTGAGGGCAAGTGTGATATTTTGCACTCAAAGCCCTCAGACCCTTCGGGCAAGGGAGAAAACCGGGTTGGGGGCTGCTTGTTTTGCTTAATTTCTTGGAACATAGCTGGTCTGTCAAAAAGGTTGGAAGATCCAGTATGGTTAACCCCTTCGCTGCTCATGACGAGCTCAGCTCGTCATGAGGCACAGTTGAGCTGTGCTTATGACGAGCTGAGCTCGTCATGTATAATGGTATTCAAAGAATGTTAGCACAGGAGGGGAAAACCATTAGCAGCCAAGGTGTTAAAATTCATTGAATCCTTCTATGTTTCCAAGAAACCTGGTCTAGAGTGAATCATAGCTTGGATGGTTACTATATGTTTAATGTATATGCTGAACCCTCAAGGGCAGGAAGAGCTAAAGGTGTCCTCATTACGGCCTTTTCGGTCAAACATAACCAACCAAAAATTACCCTATTGGTGGAATCTCCATGGTATCAAATGTTTTTGATTAAGGATCTATTTACAGTACCTTTGCTTTTAATAAATTGGTATTATAATATATTTGATGTAAATGATACCTTGGTCATTGATAAACTTCAGGAAGAGATTGTAAAAGTGTCTAATATGGTTTTCACCCTTTTTATTATATGGTTAGGTGATTTTAACTATGTTTTGTGTGAGTTTAGCGGGTCCAGAGTATGCGGCCTGATAGATTTGGGTGACCAACCTCTGGGCCACTTCACACACTCAAAACAGGAGATGCACTAAATAATATAGTTTTGAAATGTTCTCAGGACACCCCCGCGCCGCACGGCCACCAGCTGTGTGTGTGCCCCTGCTGCTGCTCGCAGCCTCGTTGTGCCGTCTGCCTGCCTGCCTTCCCAAGCTGTTCGCCGTATCTGCTGTTTATCTGTACTTAGTATAGTTGTGCCCATCCTGTTACTGTTGTTTCCCCTGTGCCTGCCTTCCCCAGCTGTTCGCTGTATCTGCTGTTATCTGTATTTAGTATAATTGTGCCCATCTTGCTACTGTTGTTTCCCCTGTGCCTGCCCGCCTGGCTCCCAGCTTCCTGCCACCGTTCACACGCGGCCACGTCCCCTTTGCTTCGTGTCCTCCCCGCTCCCGCCTCCCAGCTGCTCCTCCCTCCCACTTGTTCTTAAATGGCGACTGCGCGGCGCAGGTGAGTGTGACCTGTTCTCAGGACACGCCCGCGCTGCACGGCCACCAGCTGTGTGTGTGCCCCTGCTGGTGCTCGCAGCCTTGTTGTGCCGACTGCCTGCCTGCCTTCCCAAGCTGTTCGCTGTATCTGCTGTTTATCTGTATTTAGTATAATTGTGCCCATCCTGTTCCTGTTGTTTCCCCTGTTGTTTCCCCTGTGCCTGCCTTCCCGAGCTGTTCGCCGTATCTGCTGTTATCTGTATTTAGTATAATTGTGCCCATCTTGCTACTGTTGTTTCCCCTGTGCCTGCCTGCCCCGCTCCCCGCCGCCGTTCACACGCGGCCACGCCCCTTTGCTTCGTGTCCCCCCCGCCTCCCAGCTGCTCCTCCCTCCCACTTAGTCTTAAATGGCGATCGCGCAGACGCGCAGCGGGCGCGCCGATTGTGCGCCGAAGGCTCGCCAAAGGCAAGCACGTCTGCGCTCGTCCGCGCCTGGACCGCGGCCAGCACCAGGACCCCTGGCACCCGCAGACCCCAGCCTACTCGACGGACCTACGACGCCGCCACCCTCAACGCACTCAATGCGGGCCGGAACCCTGCCTGCTACCGAGCCACCCCGAGACGGACCCTTCACCTGCCAAGCCTGCCGATTCACCTGATCCCCGGACCTGCACCACCCCCGCCAAGTCGAGCACCAGCAGCAATCACCTGAAGTGCATCCTGCTGAACACCCGCTCCGTCCACAGGCATGCAATGGAACTCTGGGACCTGCTCGACGCAACAGCACCGAACGTCGCCTTCCTCACCGAAACATGGATGAACGCCTCCTCAGCGCCCGACATCGCCATAGCCATCCCGGACGGATACAAGATCACCCGGAGGGACCGCGTCAACCAGATGGGAGGAGGCATCGCCATCGTACACAAGAACACCATCCGCATCTCGACTAACTCCGACGATACCTTCACCGCCGCTGAACACCTGCACTTCCGGATACACACTGACCCCAAGACCACCCTCCGAGGCACCCTCATCTACAAACCCCCGGGACCACGCACACAATTCAGCGATGACATCGCAGACTTCATCAGCCCGCACGCCCTGCCCTCCGCCGACTACATCCTCCTAGGGGACCTCAACTTCCACCTGGAGAACAACAACAACAGAAACACCACCGCCCTGCTGGACAACCTCGACAACCTCGGACTCAAGCAACTGGTGAACACTCCCACCCACTACGCCGGCCGCACGCTTGACCCCGTCTTCTCATACAGCAAGCACATCTCCTTCAGCCACGCCACCGGCTCACCGCCTCCCTCAGCCAGAACACACCCACCAACACAACGGACCCAAACGAAGCAGCCAGCAACCTCACCAAGTGGCTGACCGCCTGCGCCGACAACCTCGCACCACTAAAGAACCCTCCCAGCATACCCCGCAGCAAGAAAACCCCCTGGTTCACCAACGAACTCAAGGAATCCAAGAAGAATTGCTGCACCCTCGAGAAAACCTGGTGGCTCGACCAGACCACAGACAACAGGACCGCCCTCAAGCACGCCACCCGCTGATCCGCGCCACCAAGAAGTCGGCACTCAAAGAACGACTGGACAACAACGCCCACGACAGCAAGGAACTTTTCAACATCGTCAAAGAGTTCTCCAACTCCAGTGCCGGAAGCAATGACATCACTCCCTCGCAAGACCTCTGCAACTTACTCGCCACGTTCTTCCACCACAAGATCACCGACATACATAACAGCTTCGACGCACAGACCACGCACCCTACCGCCGAACCAACGCCCGCCACCACCACCCTCTGCAACTGGACCTCGATCAACACCGAAGACACCACCAGCACGAAGAACTCCATCCACTCCGGATCACCAACCGACCCCTGCCCACACCACGTCTTCAACAAAGCCGAGGCCATCATCGCACCCTATCTCCGGGACATCATCAACTTCTCCTTCCACACCTTCCCGGAGAGTTGGAAGCACGCCGAGCTTACCGCCCTTCTGAAGAAACCAACGGCGGACCCCACCGACCTCAAGAACTACTGTCCCATCTCGCTCCTTCCCTTTCCGGCCAAAGTCATTGAGAAGACGGTCAACAGACCGTCTTGCCGCCTTCCTCGAGACGAATGGATCCCTCGACCCCTCGCAGTCCGGGTTTGGGGCCAACCACAGCACAGAGACCGCCCTAATCGCAGCCACCGTCGACATCAGAACCCTGATCGACAACGGGGAAACAGCGGCCCTCATCCTCTTAAACCTCTCTGCGGCGTTCGACACCGTCTGCCACCGCACCCTAGTGAAGCGCCTCAGCAACATCGGAATCCAATAGAAAGCACTGGAGTGGATCATCTCGTTCCTAGCTGGAAGAACCCAGAGAGTCCGCCTACCCCCGTTCAGATCCGAGGCCACCGAAGTCATCTGCGGTGTACCACAAGGATCTTCACTCAGTCCAACCCTCTTCAACGTCTACATGAGCCCCCTCGCAGCCATCGCATGCCAACACGACCTCAACATCATCTCCTACGCCGACGACACCCAGCTGATCCTCTCCATCACCAACGACCCCACCACCGCCAGAGCCAACCAACACGAAGGGATGAAAGTCGTTGCCGACTGGATGAGGAACAGCCGCCTTAAACTGAACTCAGACAAGACGAAGTCCTCATCCTGGGATCATCACCCTCCACCTGGGATGACTCCTGGTGGCCCCCGGCCCTGGGCACCGCTCCCAAGCCAAACGGACCATGCACGCAACCTGGGCTTCATCCTGGACTCCTCCCTGTCGATGACCTGACAAGTCAATGCCGTCTCATCTTCGTGCTTCAACACCCTGCGCATGCTCCGCAAGATCTTCAGATGGATCCCCACTGAAACCAGGAAGACCGTCACCCAGGCACTCGTCACCAGCGGACTGGATTACGGGAACACCCTCTACGCCGGAACCACAGCCAAACTTCAAAAAAGACTCCAGCGCATCCAGAACGCCTCCGCACGACTCATCTTGGACATCCCCTGACACTTTTTAATATGCCACACAACCGCGGATTGAGACCGCGTTATGTTGTTAACCTGTGGGTATTTTGTGGCCCGTAGTGATAGGAAGACAGGAACTAACTGTGCAGGTCCCTGTGGGGTATCAAAATAGGATACGATTTCAATCCGTGTTTCATGAGGACATTACAATATTCGAGATCTTAAATATAGAATGACAATTGCCGAACCTTTAGAGCAATTCAAGATACGCATTAACAACCTCGCATGTCCAAAATTAAATTCAATAACAGTTTTGGATTAGTCAACCGGCATCTATAAATAAGAGTCTTGATGCACGGACAATTGATAGATCAGGTGCTTAAAGTTGCAACACGGCATGTTCCTTTAGGAATTGCATATGTCCCAAATTGATGAGTATGGGAAAGTAATGGAATTTATAGATCCATACAAATATATGTTTTTTCTAGGGCGGTAAATTGAAAATAAACCTTCCGAACAGAGTAAACAAATAAGACAGCACGCTTAAAAAGAACTTGACGTCATCCAGTCACGTGCTACATTTTAGGCTGATCCCCTGTACTTAAGGGTAAGTGTACAATAACTATGGATATATGTAATCGTTAACGATGTAACTACATTTTTGTAGAGAAGTAAAAATCGTAACATCCTATGATTAATTATTTTTTTATATAGAGAACTCCAAAAAGTCCCTTATAACGGTGGCTCCTTTTTCCTTCATATAAAGAAAACTCCATGACAAAGTGAAGGTAATTGATAGACCCTTACAGTACCACTATGTACATAGACTCTACAAGATATGAGTTTGAAGTGAGGTTCTTTTTAGTTTCAGACACAAAGATATGTGTGGACCATAAACATCAATTTTAATATATGGTGTCCTGTGATGATTTAAGGATTCTTTCCTCGAATTGATTACAGAGGAATACGTCTCTAATGTAACAAGAGTTCGTTTTTAAAGTAAGTAAAATAAATCCCCAGCTTTATAAATGCAACCCCTGTAGGAATAGTTGTCAATTGTTCCTAGATGTTTATCGCTACTCGAGATTTAATACACCTTGAGGTTCACTATTAATGACCTTCCAACATAGCTCAAGAGATCTAGTTGCCACTGTTCATTGTGCCCTAGTATAATATGCATCTTTCGAAAATGTGTTCCACTGATCACTATGCCCTAGTACAATATGTATCCTTGGAAAATGTGTTCCTTTGCTTTACCATAGAAGGAATTTATTAAGCTGAACATACATAAAAAAAGAGCAATGGGTAGAATGCAAAAGAGTGATGATATAGTTGTGGTCTAAAGAAAATGTTGTGTTAATACTATGTTTCTTTATTGTATAGAACCCTGTCCTGATGAAGGTGTCATCATAAAAACCGAAACGCTGCGTCGACAACTTGTTTTTAATAGCCATTTGCTTTTTAATCCTGATTTTGTGTGTTTATGACATTTGCACGACTGAACCATTGGAAGGGTGCTGACACTCTTTTTAAAAAATTTTTATTGTGGCACTGTAATTGATATTTGATATTGTATATTTAGCAATAAATTGTTCAAAATTTTACAATAATTGTTTCTTTCATTGTGTATATAATTTGATAGAGTGGTTTTAGGTGTAAGGATCTCTTGAGTTATGGTGGTACACTATGGATAGGATTATCCTCTTTTTAAGTTAAAGATAGGGACTGTTTTGATTTCTTGTTCATCCCCCAACACAGCCACATCACCAGACACCTGAGAGACCTGCACTGGCTCCCCATCAGCAAGAGAATCACTTTCAGACTCCTCACCCACGCACACAAGGCTCTCCACGACCTGGGCCCCAAGTACCTCAACGACCGCATGACCTTCTACACGCCCACCCGCCAGCTACGATCAACCAGCCACGCCCTCGCCACCATACCACGCATCCGCAGAGTCACCGCCGGAAGAAGATCCTTCTTCTACCGGGCAGCCAAGACCTGGAACTCCCTCCCCACCCACCTTCAGCGAACCCAGGACCATCTCTCCTTCAGAAAGCAGCTCAAGACCTGACTGTTCGAGCAGTAGCATACCCCCTCCCCTAGCGCCTTGAGACCCTCCCGGGTGAGTAGCGCTGTTTATAAATGCCGTGATTGATTGAATGATTGATTGATTAACGATCTATGTGTCCTGGATATGCCTAGTTTCTCTAGACCATTGGGTATACCCACCTTTCAGGGTTTCGGGGGTCGGGTGAGTACTATTGATTTTGCCTTGGTTTATATCAGGTTTGTTCATCTTGTAAAGGATTTTCAGATTGATGTAAATCCTGCAAGCGATCACAACCCCCTAATTGTGAGATTTAATCCTGTTTGTGATATAACACAACCGTTGGAACAACCAATAAAATATAGTCAGAATAGGGGGGTTACTTCAAGGCGGAACATGGTAGATGTAAGGCGATTAGAGGTGGATATTTTTAAGGAAAATAAGGCAGTCATAGAAGTTTGTTTAAAGCCTAACAGTGAGCCGGATTTAATTATTAAAAATTTTGAGGCTCTTTTAGATAATGTGGCCTCTCATCTTATAAAAACTGTAAGGAGGAATAAAGATAATGGACCAAAATGGTTTGATGCAGAATGTTCTGCTGTGCAAACAAGTCTTTCGAAGGCACTGCATCAGGTACCTCGGGATAGAGAGCTGGTTAGGAAATCCAGGAAGAGGTATAAAGACGTAATTAATAGACGGAAATTAGAATTAAAAGCTAAGGCCTGGTACGATTTGGGGATAGCGGCAGATCTAAGGGATAGCAGGCTCTTTTGGGAGGTAATTAACCGACCTTTTTTAAAAAGTGAGGCAAAAGACAATATTTTAGTACACATACCGGGGGATCTATGGGTATCACGTTACAGTAATATTTTGAGCCCAAAAGAAGTATCTCTAAACTCTGATGAGGGGGCTGTGGAATGTAATTTGGAAACAGCCAAAACCTTTAGTCTCTCAATTACTCTCTCATAGATAGAGACTGCCCTGAGGAAAGGTGCTCCTTTAAAGGCCCCCGGCCCAGATGCCCTACCTCTGGGCCTTTTTAAACATAATTTAGAGGTGTGGGCTCCGCTTTTATTAAATGTTTTTAGATCAATAGTGGTGGGACGCATTCCAACTTCTTGGAAAGATGCGGTAGTTATACCGATTTTTAAAAAGGGTAATAAGGCTGATCCGTGCTGTTACAGGCCAATATCACTAATAGATGCTTCCTGTAAATTGATGGGGAGAGTGATATTGGCACGCCTTGAATCATGGGCAGAGTCAGCAGGCATTATAGTGGACTCCCAGTATGGGTTTAGAAGAGGTATGGGTACCACTGAGCAGTGCCTGAACTTGGCACTAATTATGGGCAAGTACATGGGGGCCAAGCGCAGTGTTATACACTTGGCCTTCATGGACTTGTCCAGTGCTTTCGATACAGTATGCAGGGGTGAATTGTGGCAAATGATGGAGACTATGGGATTTGAGGAACCATTGGTTGTCTTGCTTCGCAGACTCCATGCTGCCACAACAGTAACAATCAGGTTTGGTCGGTCGTGATGGTGAAAAGACAAAACCTATCCCATCCACCGAAGGTGTTCGTCAGGGATGTATTCTGGCCCCGTTTTTATTCCTGGTTTACACCAACGGCTTAGAAAGTTTCTTGTTGGAGAGTGAAGTTGATTTCCCCCAGGCTAATGGAAGACGGATACCGATGTTGTCATATGCAGACGACACGGTTTTTATGACTCTAACTGCAAATGGCATGCAGACTTGCCTAAATGCCTTTGGGACCTTTATGGAGGGTTTAGATCTTAGGGTCAATTTCGCTAAATCATTCGCAATGTCCTGGGGTCCAAAAGGTTTACGATCTCGCAGGTACCTTGTGAAGGATTCAATTATTGCGAAAGTTGAAAATTTTAATTACTTGGGTAATCTTTTTAACAAAAAGCTCAATTGGGATCCCCTAATAAATGCTCGTTTGCAAAAGGCCACACAATCGATCGAGGCCCTCTTTCGCTTCGCTAGTAAACTGGGCCAAAAGCCAATCGTAGAACTAATTACCCTATATAAAGCTAAATGCCTCTCTGTTGTAACATTTGGGGCAGGGGTGTGGGGGACCCAAAATTGTAATAAAATACAAGTAATGGAGAACAGATTTATTAAACGTCTCTTATCTGTCCCATCCGGCACCTCAAATAGCTTTTGCCATGGGGAGGTGGGTATTGATTTTGTGAGTAATATTATTCATGTTTCCCCTCTGTTATTATGGTCTAAAGTTTGGCGATCTGAAGATCTGAAATTGTCAAAGGAAATTCTACAAGATTGTCTTAAACTTGACCATTCCATGAAGATTCCATGGTTGCTATATGTTAGGGACACATTCTACAAGATTGGGTTGGGATATTTATACCAAAAGCCGGATATGATTGGCAAAGATTTTAAAAGGATTATTAAAAATGCCTATCAATCTAGCCTAGGTATTCTGAGGGATAGTGAGCATGCAGTGTATAAGAGGGGTAAGCTACAACATCAGTTTTACTTGTCAAGTATTATGCACACCCAATGGCGCTTTTACTTGACGAGGTTTCGCCTTGGCACTCTACACTTCCTGTTTGCTTTTCCAAAGCAGGGTGGGTGGTGTGAGAGGCTACCCCCTTGTCCCTGCAATGGTAGGGTTTCTCAAAATACTCTGCATCTTGTCCTTTTTTGTGCTTTATATAGGGACCCAAGAAACCAGTTTAATAAACCTGTTTGTTATTACTTGGTTCTCGCTTTTATAAAGAAGGTTATGATCACTTATTGTCCCTTTCAACCCCAGTGATATGTAGTGCAGTGCTTGGCTTTATTAGAGTGGCCCTTGCTATCAGAAACCGTTATTGAAGGGTACTCCCTGTGGTAATATTGATAAAAAAAACACTATGTGGGTCTGACAATGAAAATGTATGTGCACTTTATGAAATGCTGAAATAGTTAAATTGTTTATCCTTAAAAGTATTCTGATCCCATTGTACTATGAATTGTGGAGCCCAAAATGAATTTTATGTCGTTTCTTCTTAATATGTTGAATAGGTTTTAAATGTATCTATACTTATATGATTCTGAAGTATGAATCGAAATAAAGTTATTTTGATGATGATGATGAAACAGGCACTGTGTCAATTCTTCCAGCCCCGGACATGTGATGTGTTGATTTCTTCAACCACACAGCAGTGCCTGCGTCGGAGACAAATTCAGTAGATTTATCAATTGGGGTTTACTGGGTCTTTATCTTTTTAAATAAAACTAGCAACAGCCGATTTTTCAACATTTTTAGGTATTTCAGCTCCTTCTTTATGCTATTAAAAAGGAATTGGAGAAGTTCGCCTATAAACGTCTAATGTACTTCGACTGGCATCCAGTTGCTCCTGGCCGCCTTAGCCTTATTTTGTAAAGCTAAGGTCACCTCCTTGGATTTTATTTTACTACTCAATGTGCATTTTGAGTATCAGAGAATTGGGGGAGCTCTAATCCATTAAAATACTGATGTAGGTCATGATCCAAAACCCCTTCTGCTTCTTCATAGATGAACCTATAATGATTAAGAAATACCCAGGCTATTTCTACATTTTTGGTCTCCACCATTTCTGTAACATGATTTCTGATTTTATTAATACTTTGCCTATTCCTCTAAGTCTTGGCTGTCCATTCCAAAATTGTCCCCTCCTGTCTCTTCGTAGAGTTTCTGTTGGTAAGCTCTTCCACCTGCAGTCTCTTCTGGCAGAAAAACAATCCCTAAGTTCTTTCTCTATGCTTGAAAGCTGATCTTGCAAAGGCTGATGTGTTCCCCTAGAGACAAAGCCACCCAAGGATCCCATGAGATAGCTAAAGGCTTTTCTACCACTATCTGTAGGCCCTTAATCCTATCTGCTCGATGCCTGGTTAATTTGGCTTCATACAAAATCACCTGACCCATAAAAGCGGCCTTAAAAGCTTCCCAAACCATAAATATAGGGGTGGAATTATTGTTTATTTCACAGAACTCATGGATAAAATGCTCAGCATCCTTAACCCAGGTTTGATCCATATGTCAAATTGCAAACTAGGCATCTTCCTCTGAGTACTTTCTTGGATTATAACGATAGACACTATTGAGTGAGATGAGAAGGGATTAGCTCTAATCTCAACAGCATCCATTTTTAATGACTGCACCACAAGAAAGAACTCTAGGCAAGGGGAAAGTCCGGAATCTTAGGGAATAGTAAGTAAATTGGAAGAAATTAGGATAGTTTAATTGCCAAGGATACACTAAAGCTGGATCTTGTTTGATAGTACTGAAACACTTGGAGTTTCTTGGATTCAACTGTCTCTATTTGATGTATCTTATTTTAAATCTTGTATGAAATTAAAATCCCCTATTACTAAAAATCCCTCCATCTGTAGTTACAAAGCATTTGTACCATCTGACAGAGGGTCATAGTAATTAAAGAAGTTCAACAGCTCATATGCAACACTTTCACCCACAGCCATATTCCCTTGCTACCTTTCAAGACTGACTTGACTAGAAAACAATACGGCCACTATCCGCATTGCCACACCAGTTGAGGCATAAAACTTCAGTGGATATTTCTCAGAAGTATGAAATGGAAGGATGTTATTTTCAATGTGTTTCCTGGAGGAAGATAACCTCTGATTAAAAGAGGTTAGCCACTTCATCAAGGCCCCACTCTTTTGCCTATTCAACAGCCCATCCATACTACAGGCAATCATTTTAATTTGTTGAGATTTTTATTTCTAGCTGTTGCTGGCTTAATCCTTCACAACACTCTCTACGCCGGTACCACCGCCAAGCTCCAGAAGAGACTCCAGCGGATCCAGAACGCCTCAGCCAGACTCATCCTCGACATCCCACGAACCAGCCACATCACCGGACATCTGAGAGACCTTCACTGGCTCCCCGTCAACAAAAGAATCACCTTCCGCCTCCTCACCCACGCACACAAAGCCCTACACGACCAAGGCCCGAGCTACCTCAACAGCCGAATCAACTTCTACGCTCCCAAACGCCACCTCCGATCAGCCAACCACGCCCTCGCCGCCGTCCCCCGCATCCGAAGAGCGACTACGGGAGGAAGGTCCTTCTCCTACCTGGCCGCCAAGACCTGGAACTCCCTCCCTCCCGACCTGCGCCTGACCCAAGACCACCTCTTCTTCAGGAAGAAGCTAAAGACCTGGCTGTTCGAGCAGTAGCGGCACCCCCCCCCCCCCCCCCCCCCCCCCAGCGCCTTGAGACCCTACGGGTATGTAGCGCGCTATATAAGTGTCACTGATTGATTGATCTTTTACAACCCGCATTGCTGCACACTTGTTGCGGTGATGCTCTGTAACCCTATGTTCCCTTATGGTTGAAAGATCCACAGGGGCTTCAGGAAGAATATGCTTCCTGATAAAAAGTCGATTAGGTGCCACACACTTTATTCCGAGCCCTTGGACTCAATGCCCTTCGGTTTATCATAAACTGGTGATTCAAACGCCTCGCATGATTCTCCATTTCTTCGAGTTTATTTTCAAGCTGACTGACCTTTTATTGCTCAGAGATTCTTTATTAAATGACAGCACTCTGCCTTCTAGGTCAGAAATTCTTTGCTCAGACCTTTGACGTGTTTGCAGCACCTGTTCAAGCTTTGTTTAGTCTTAGTCAGACATTGATTTAGCAATTTTTCTTTTTTTGTGGGACTGTTGCTGCTTCTGTTCCCTTATTTCTATCAATATTGTCTCAAACAATGCTTTTAGCATCTCAGGATGTAATACTGGGGCCCAATTGCTATATACGTTACTGCAATTAGTGAAATTGGCAGACATGACCACATTCAAAGACAGAGAGTCTCCTTGGCCTTTGCTCCCTGAAGGATTTTTCGTACCCAGGGCTACTCCTTCGGCCTGGGTGGTATCTGCTCTCAAGTAAACCGAAGTTTGACTGGCTAAGCCTCCCACTTGGGAGTTAACTCCCTGCTTGATATTTGGTTTGTTGAGTTGTTCCACCTGCTTGTGTTGCACATTGGTATTCTTTAACCTTATTTGCTGGATTTGGGCTAGTGACTGTGACGGGACAACGCTCCCCATCTTCAGTTGTCTGACATGATCCTAAAGCCACTTCACTCTGGCTGGAACTCTGTGCATCACTCTGATCGATCATGATTCGACTGGGTTGAAATAGGTGGACTTTAGGAGGAATAACTTAATGTTGCATTAGACTCAGACTGATCTAACTGGTCTGGCAGGTCTTGATTAGTTTCTGCATTAGAGAACGAATGCTTTTCAGACATCTTCAGACAGTCTTTCTGGTCTACATTTCTACAAGCCGTGGCAGCCAGGCAACATTGTGCTGCCTGCCGCTTTGATTTCTGGGCTGCAGGAGGACTATGAGTCGTAGTCACCAGTTTAGAGTTGAGTTGCCTCATACTAAGCACTGGGCCAGATCAACACAGATGCCCCTCATCACCCCTTAAATCGAGCCCTCTGTCAACGCTTCACATGGCCAATGCTCCCTTACCCATACCCCTGGACAAGGGGACCGCCCAGCTGTTTACTGCCACTTACTGACATTTACTGCTTCTCCATCCCATTATGAGCCACGGAGGTGCCGGGCCCATCTTGTCCTCTGCATAAGGGCTGGTCTACTGACCGAGATGCTTACCTTTCCCTTCTTGCTCTGCTTATGCTCCTTGCCGAGACCGAAGCCATCTCTTAACCTCCACAGCTCCAAAGAAACTAACTGCTGCTAGGGCTCAAGGCCTGTACACCACCACCAACAATCAGAGTATCCAGAAACCAAGAAAGGTGTGCACGAGGGGCAGGGTCACACATGCAATGGACGCTAGCAGCAAGCCATGTTCACTCTGCCTGCTGTCTTCCCTGGATCCAACAAGTATTTTGATATTGAAAGAATTATAATTGGCAAACATATTTACACTTTGTTTTTGATTTTGTTTATCGTAAATTGAGCTTTATATGTGTACTGTTCCCCAAAATTGTATACAGACTGTTTCCTATGTGTGAGTCAGTTGGGCTACTTACTAACTGGGTTGTAGTGAGCTTAGGGCTTGGTGCATCTACCTGAACCAAACTTAAAAGAGTGTGTATTTAACTATGTACAGTAAGTACGTTATAGTAAGTTGCAAAGGTTGAAAGGCCCACCAGGAGCTGAATGTTGATGCAGTCTAGCCCTCTCTTAATACGCTCCAGGACTGACTACTGGGAGAACACCTACACTCGGAACACTCGGAACCATACATTCTGCCTCCAGGCCAGCCTCCTCATGCTAGATACACATTAACTCACACAGCAAATAGCTCACTGCCAGATACACCAATCACCTCTGCAAAAATTCCCAAATCCCAGATAAATGATTGAGCCTGCTGTGCACTTCAAGTGAAACATGAAGTATATACTTATGCCCTACCTGTTCCAAACCTCATCAGCCACCAAATACATTGTATTTTGTTACACTTTCAATGCTCTTTGCTTTGACTTCATGTGTATTGTCATTTCACACCTTCACTACTCTTTAAGATCAACCTTATATGTATTGTACTTTGTGGGAAATTACGATTTTGCATGATTTTCCCCAGCTGTTTTGCTGGCGTTAGCACTCTGTGTTCTCATTTATTATTCATATTTTTTTTGCTTTTATGTTGGGTGGCTTGGTGCCCACCTCCTTATTTTTTGCCATGCTGCCGCCTACAATTTTTAATTCATGTTGACATATTAAGGAGGGGCCTTGTGGATCACCCCAAGCCTATACTGGCCAAAGGGACCGGGCTGAATTAAATATAATGGGCAGTAGGCATTTAACCTCCCCTGCCAGAACCATGACAGGCACCAAAGTTCCTATTCCTTGTGGCATATGCATTTTTAAGGCAGGGGAGCGAGCACCTCCTCTCCCCTAGCATTTACAAGCCAAATGGACCCTAACCCTATCGCCAGGGCTGTATCCATTTCAATGGGGACGAAACATGTTGCCCCCTTTCCCAAGCCTTTACAGGCCTCATCCCTAAAGGGCATTAATTTTTATGGGGCTGGGGCACCCCTCCATGAATCTTTACAGGACCATGGGAACCCCATTTCTCAGGGCCTAATGTGGGTGCCCCAGGGCCCACACAGAGCAACCACAATACACAATGTTGTGAGCCAAGAGGGGAGCCCTGTGCACCCACAGCCTTGCAGGCTCCTTTTAATGCACCCTGTGCATGCACCCATCTAGGGTGCAGCGGGGTGACTTTACTCCAGTGACAGTAGTGACAGTATTTTAGAGCTCCCGGCCATGAGCGCACGCAGAGAAGTCCTCCTGAGGCTCAGCCGGGAGTGACCCACGCTACTTGCCATTATCTTGATATTTTTACTTGTTTTACACAAAGGTATTCTTGTGTTCCTAAAATATTTACTTACTTTACCCACTTGCTCATTTGCACATTCGTCGCTCTCAGTTAAAAGTGAATTGCAAGGTCTCTGCGGGACTTTTGACACCGGGGCGGCCATCTTTAGGGGGCTAGGTCGCATGCCTCTGACAGTATTTAAGAGCACCATGCCGGGGGCGCACTGCCGGCGCGCCAAAGGCACGCCTGTCTGCGCCCATCCACGCTCGAAACGCGCCCAGCGCCAGAACCCCTGGACCAAACGGGACAGACTTGACCCCAGGTATAAGTTATTCAGCTGAAGACATAAAAAAACTCAATCCCGCCCCCACTACCCAGAACTGTATTATCTTTCATCCTGAATTCATACTCCGCATTGGCCCCGCCAAATGGTTGGGATGCAATTCCAATCTACCTAAGTTTATAGTTCAACCAGTGTGTAATAGAAACCAGGCTTAATCCTCAACTAAACAGGACGCCCCCAAATGTCCTTTGAAATTTGGCTTGTTTAATGCTAGGTCATTAGTGAAACATAGTACAGAAATCGCCTCACTTGTATCTAATGAGAGAATACACGTGGCTTTCATCATAGAGTCTTGGACAGATATGGGATCTGGACCTGATGTAGTCAAAGCTACCCCCCCTGACTACTTCTGTTACACACTCAACAGACAACAGAAACATCTACCATCATTCCATCTCTGCTTCTTTCAATTCCCTAACTATAGAAGAGTACGGAGCACTAGAATTTTGTCTTAAACTCTCCCATTACTACACCTTTAGAGGCACCCTTCTATACAGAGCACCAGGCACAAGAACCAGTTCCTAACTCAATTCAATAGCATATTAGAAAGGGGCATTTGCTCCAACTCTTATACTATCTTAGGTGATTTCAACTACCACCTGGAATTACCCTTGGATCCTGACACATCTAATTTACTAGAAGTTATGAGAGGAGACAACTTGGAGCAACTAGTCAGTGGTGCGACACATCTAGAAGGCCACACCTTAGATGGCATCCTTTCTAACAATCCTCAACTTTCTATAACTAAAACACTGCCACTTGTATGGTCTGACCATTCTGCAGTATTTTTTAAGCTCTTAATACCGGACCGCAAAACGCAGAGTTTATCCCTAAGCCACTCTAAGAATAGAGCATGGAACAAGATAAAAGTGGAAGACTTAGTCCATACACTAACTGATTCCATCGCTCCCATACCTAACAATTTAGATGACGCAACCAGTTCATACACCAAATGGCTCCTGCCCCATGGTACTCAAAGGAGCTGAAGGACCAAAAGCTGGCCTGCAAACACTTGGAGAAAATATGGAGGGGGAATTATAAAGACAACGATAAAAAGGAATATAGAACAAGCTTGGGACTTTACAAACAACTTCTTAAAACAACTAAGCAAGAATTTTTTAGCAATAAAATTTCTTCAGCAAAAAACTCCCCTAAAGAACTTTTTCAAATTGTACAATCACTGGCTCACCCCCAGACTCCTCCACTTGTGGCCAGTCAGGAGCTCTGTGACAGAATTGCCCAAAGTTTCTTTGACAAAGTCAATAGTATTTTCCTTACATTTTCAGAATCACGGTGTGACTACAACATCAGTCCAACTGAATGTCCTCAGGTTACTAATCCTGATAGGCCAACTCTGAACCATTTTGCCAACTTAGAGGTAGCAGATACTCTTAAGCTTCTAGACAAAGCTAAATCAGGTTCTCTAAAGGATCCTTGTCCGTGCTCAATTGTAAAGACGGCAGCTAGGCCTGTTGCTACACAATTGACCAACATTTTTAACAGCATTTATCAAGAGGGATATTTCCCTATGGAATGGAAACACTCCTCTATCCTACCCCTCTTAAAAAAATCCAACCTGGATGCTAGTGATCCCAACAATTTCAGACCTATTTCTAGGCTACCACTTCCTGCAAAACTCATGGAAAGTAATTTAAATTCTCAACTCAACAAATTTCTGCAGGACTCAAGGGCCCTTGACCCAACCCAATATGGGTTCAGAGAGGCACACAGTACAGAAACAGTTCTTTTGAAATCCACAGAAGAAATTAGAACTATTTTGGACCTTGGGGGGAAAGTCGTATTGATCATGTTAGACCTTTCTGCGGCTTTCAACACTGTCTATCATACTCTGCTGATGGACGGGTTGGACAAGCTAGGGGTAAAAGAAAAAGCCTGGAAACGGATTAAATCATTTCTCTATAATAGAACCCAAACAGTAACATTAGATGGATTTGAAGCCAACTCCTTCTCCCTGCCCTGTGGTGTGCCGCAGGGGTCATCATTGAGCCCTACTCTGTTCAATGTATACTTGTCATCTCTAGCCCACCTGATCCAGAGCTTTGGGTTTGAACTAACCTCATACGCTGATGACACCCAAATTGTGCTGATACTACTCCCCGGAAATTTTTATGAAACAGCGACTAAGATCAAGGAATGTATTAAAGCAGTAGGAGACTGGATGTTCCAGAAGTGTTTGAAGCTGAACTCCGGTAAAACGGAGGCGGTTCTCTTCGAAAATGACCCCACCTTCTGGACACCTAGCTGCTGGCCAGATGAGATGGGATCACTACCTGTACCTATAAAAAAGGTAAAAAATCTGGGAATCCTGATTGATGACAAAATGAGTTTTAGAGACCAAATAAACAAGGTTGCCTCCACCACCTCATACATCCTCAAATCCTGTAAAAAAAATAATGCCCATGTTGCCCGAGGAAGCACAACAAACTGTAGTCTCTGCCCTCATAATGTCTAGATTAGAAAATTTTAACAGTCTATATCTCACAGTTTATAAAGCATCAAAGAACAAGCTGCAGATACTACAAAATGCGGCAGCCAGACTTATAACAGCCACACCTAAATACAAATCTATCTCATACAAAATAAAACAACTTCATTGGCTGACGATCAGCAAATGTACCTAATTCAAGTCACTGTGCCTTGTTTTTAAAGCTCTTCATGGCATTGGACCGGATTTTCTACAACAACGCTTCATTTGGTATAAGCCTAAGAGAGTTTTAAGGTCTGCTGACCAAAAACTTATTAGCATCTCCTCAGTCAAAAAAGCAAATTGGGGCAGAAGAAGTTTCATGATGAATGCAGCCAAATCATGGAACTCCCTACCATTGCACATCAGAAGCATTCCAAATCTTCTGCCTTTTAGAAAGGCAGTAAAAACATGGCTGTTTTCAAGATAACTAGCTAGTTATAGTCTCCACCCACAGCAGGTCTTCTCTACAGTGCCAGGACACTCACGGGTATCAGTTTGCGCTCTACAAATACATATAACATTAGAGCAGATTTTTTCTCTCCTCCAGGCGGTTGGGAGCAATCCTTCTTTCCTGCCTGCAAGATCACAAGCAGGGGAAAAATGTGTGCTTCCAACCAATGGGATAATTTTTGTAGCTCTCACCGGATGGAGGCATACATTTGTTTTCCTACCTACACTCCCTGGGGCCTTACAAAGCATGAGGAGGAGGGCCATGTGCCCACTCTACCTCTTATTAAACATTTCAGCCCTGGGAGATGGGGTCCCCAGGATCTTTGGAGCCTTGGGATAGGGGGCTGCATGCCACTCTCTCCTCTAATTTTAAAATGACTTTAGGTGATAGGATCACCCTGTCCTCTGAGGGGCTAAGCGAGGGGCTACATGCCCAATTTCTCTACCACTACAGAAAGTTTTATCGAATTACAATTTCTGTACCAATATTTACTGTTCAGCCAAATTTGGAGCAAATCCATTCAGCTGTTTGGGCTGTGGCTGTTTCTGAATTTCCTGTGGGAAAACAAATGGGGAAAATAACTTTGGGACCCCTTCCTTGAAGGACCACCCAAAATCTTTTGAGAATGGACTTTTTCTGGTAAGTTTGGGGAAGATTGGTTAAATGGCACCAAAGTTATAAGCACACCGAAAAATGTATTTCCTATGGAAAAATGGTACTAACTATACTATGCAGTGACTGGTATATTACACAGTCCTTCCCAGTGTACACTCCCTGGCAGTATGGATAACCAGTGGACCTCTTGCACAGCATGCAAAGTTGAAGCTGTACTGAGCATTCTTGCATGGTATCTATTGCTTGAAAAGCAGCAAACCTCTGTAAAGGACCAAAGACAAGTTGACTGCATTATCCATCCCTGGAATATACATCGCAGGCAGGGAAATATTTCACTGCAAGCACATTTTGAACAATCTAAATTGCAGAATCAAAAAACATATTTGCTCATAATAGATGTGAAACTGGTAGTTTTTCAAACCAAAAGGGAAGATCAACAAGACTACTAAGGGGCCCATTACGATGTCGGGGGGGATTGCCCTCGCCAGGCTGGCGGTAGCCACCGCCAGCCTGGCGGGGGCAATCCGCCCGACATCCACAATCGCTTCCCCCCACGCCATATTAGTAGGCAGCCGGGGTGGAAAAGGAATAATATGGTGGCGGTGTCCATCAGACACCGCCAGCCATATTATGATGGGCCCAATCTGATGCCTTTCTGTGGGAAAGGCATGCGTTCTTCACTCGAAATTGCAAGCACCGCGCGGTGCCTGCCGCTTCGTGTATGCAAATGCATGCATGCATTTTTAACATTGTGGCGAGCGGTGCAGGGAGCACCGCCCACCACAATGTTAAAAATTAGTGATGCGCCCGCCACTGTGGCGGGCACATCCTAATGCCAACATCGGGACCCCCGCCCTTAAGGCGGGCGGTCCCTCTCTCCGATGGGTGGGCGGGCGGACAAAGTCCACCCGTCATCCTAATGGAGGCCTTAGTCTTTTACACAATAGTCTGATCAACTGTGTAAAGCCCCAACATTTTTTCAACAGTGAAGTGAGAGTCTATAAGTTTTGCCTATAATGAGGCACCATAGTGCCTCCATGCCCCCTCATACACTGTTTGGTATGCAAATATTTTTGCTGCACAGTTTCCTCACAGAACACATCATCCACACAAGGTGGAAGAAGCCATTGGCCACATAAATTGCAGTACTGACTTTACGTCCAACATTTCATGTAAAAGGAGAAATCAGAAGCTGGATTTGTGACATGTGAGTGACCATGTGGCTGGCGGCCATTTTGTGTATGCAGCCAGGGTGCTCTTGCCATAGGCCTGCATGCGTTCTTTGTTCTAGGCCTCCAGCTTCTTGTTGTAACCATGTGGTTGGCATCCATTTTGTGTATACCACCAGTGTGCTTTTTCAATAGGCCTGCATGCGTTCTTTGTTCTAGGCTTCCTGCTTCTTGTTGTGTGACCATGTGGGTGGCAACCATTTTGTGTATCTAGCAGGTGTTCTTTTGCGATAGGCCTGCGTGCGTTCTTTCTTCTAGGTATCAAGCTTCTTGTTGTGAGCATGTGGTTGACAGCTATTTTGTGTAGGCAGCCAGTGTGCTTTTGCTATAGGCATGCATGTCTTCTTTGTTGTGGTTGTGGTTGTCGTGACCATGTGGCTGATGGCCATTTTGTGTAGGTAGCCAGTGTGCCTTTGCCTTAGGTCTGCATGCGTTCTTTGTTTTCTAGGTCTCCTGATTCTTGTTTTGAGTCTATGACCATGTGGCTGGTGTCCATTTTGTGTTTCCAGCCATTTGCTTTTGCCTTAGGCCTGTATGTCTTCTTTGTTATGGTCATGCCTTCTTGCTGGTTGTTTTTGTTGGGACCATGTGGCTGGTGGCCATTTTGTGTAGGCAGCCAGTGTGCTTTTGCCATAGCCCTGCTTGCATTCTTTGTTCTAGGCCTCCTGCTTCTTGTTGTGACCAAGTGGGTGGCAGCCTTTTTGTCTATCCAGCCAGTGTCCTTTCCCTATAGGCCACGGGTACTCATAGTACGGCCCGCGGGCCAGGGGCGGCCCGGCAAGCCTTCCCTGGCGGCCCGCGGACCTTGCAGACATGTACCCGTGTTAAAAAATTTTTTTTTTTACAGTGTCAGCAAAAACCCCTGCGGCAGCGCGACTCAGACTGCTGCTCTGTGGGGGCCGGGCGATTCCCTTCGTAGTCAGAGTGGGGCTGCAGGGGGGCTAAGAGGTGACAAAGCCTCATTAACATAGGAAGTGTCTTTTGAAGACGTGTGAAGTGCTCCGGTGAGGCTGTGTTTGTGGGTGTGCCTGCCCAGAAGCTGTCCTAGCCCGGGAACACACGGGCAAGGTGGAGGGAGGGAGACAGGGAGGGAAAGGGAGGGCGAGAGACAGGGAGGGAAGGAGAGTGAGGGAGAGTGATGGCAGGAGAGTGAGGGCAGGAGAGTGAGGGCGAGGGAGAGGTAGAGCGAGGGAAGGAGAGAGTGAGGACGAGGGAGAGGGAGGACGAGGGAGAGGGAGGGAGAGCAAGGGAAGGAGATTGAGGGTAGGAGAGAGTGAGGGAGAGTGAGGGAAGGAGGGAGAGGGAAGGAGGGGGAGGAAGGAGAGAGCGAGGGAAGGAGAGAGCGAGGGAAGGAGAGTGTGGGAGGGCGAGGGAGGGAGAGTGAGGGAGGGAGAGTGAGGGAGGAGAGAGTGAGGGAGGAGAGAGTGAGGGAGGGAGAGGGCAGGAGAATGAGGGAAGGAGAGAGTGAGGGAGAGGGAGGTCGAGGGAGAGGGAGGACGAGGGAGAGGGAGGGAGAGCAATGGAAGGAGAGAGCGAGGGAAGGAGAGAGCGAGGGAGGGAGAGAGCAAGGGAAGGAGAGAGTGAGGGAGAGGGAGGTCGAGGGAGAGGGAGGACGAGGGAGAGGGAGGGAGAGCAAGGGAAGGAGAGAGCGAGGGAAGGAGAGAGCGAGGGAGGGAGAGAGCGAGGGAAGGAGAGAGTGAGGGAGAGGGAGGTCGAGGGAGAGGGAGGTCGAGGGAGAGGGAGGACGAGGGAGAGGGAGGGAGAGCAAGGGAAGGAGAGAGCGAGGGAAGGAGAGAGCGAGGAAAGGAGAGAGTGAGGGAGGGAGAGAGCGAGGGAGGGTGAGAGAGAGAGAGAGAGTGAGGGAGAGTGAGGGAGGGAGGGAGAGGGAGAGTGAGGGAAGGAGAGCGCGAGGGAAGGAGAGCGAGGGAAGGAGAGCGATGGAGGGAGATTGAGGGAAGGAGAGAGTGAGGGAGAGTGAGGGAAGGAGGGAGAGGGAAGGAGGGGGAGGAAGGAGAGAGCGAGGGAAGGAGAGAGCGAGGGAAGGAGAGCGTGGGAGGGCGAGGGAGGGAGAGTGAGGGAGGGAGAGTGAGGGAGGAGAGAGTGAGGGAGGAGAGAGTGAGGGAGGAGAGAGTGAGGGAAGGAGAGAGTGAGGGCGAGGAGAGGGCGAGGGAGAGGGAGGGCGAGGGAAGGAGAGAGCGAGGGAAGGAGAGAGCGGGGGAAGGAGAGAGCGAGGGAGAGAGAGAGTGAGGGAAGGAGAGAGTGAGGGAAGGAGAGAGTGAGAGAAGGAGAGTGAGGGAGGGAGAGGGAAGGAGGGAGAGGGAAGGAGAGTAAGGGAGCCCGCTAAGAGTGAGGGAGCCCGCTAAGAGTGAGGGAGCCCGCTAAGAGTGAGGGAGCCCGCTAAGAGCGAGGGAGCCCGCTAAGAGTGAGGGAGGGAGACAGAGTGAGGGAGGGAGACAGAGTGAGTGAGGGAGGGAGACAGAGTGAGGGAGGGAGATAGAGTGAGGAAGGGAGAGAGAGGGAGACAGAGGGAAAGAGGGAAAGGGAAGGAGGGAGAGGGAAGGAGAGAGGGAGACAGAGGGAAGGAAGGAGAGAGGGAGACAGAGGGAAGGAGGGAGAGGGAAACAGAGTGAGGGAGAGGGAAACTGAGGGAGAGGGAAACAGAGTGAGGGAGAGGGAAGCAAAGTGAGAGAGAGGGAAACTGAGGGAGAGGGAAACTGAGGGAGAGGGAAACAGAGTGAGAGAGAGGGAAACTGAGGGAGAGGGAAACAGAGTGAGGGAGAGGGAAACAGAGTGTGAGAGAGGGAAACTGAGGGAGAGGGAAACAGAGTGAGAGAGAGGGAAACTGAGGGAGAGGGAAACAGAGTGAGGGAGAGGAAAACTGAGGGAGAGGAAAACAGAGTGAGGGAGAGGTAGACAGAGATGGAGAGGTAGACAGAGATGGAGAGGTAGACAGAGATGGAGAGGGAGATATAGAGAGTGAGACATTCAGAGTGAGTGAGACAGAGGGAGAGAGGGAGTGAGCAAGACAGAGGGAGAGAAAGAGTGAGACAGAGGGAGAGAGGGAGTGAGACAGAGGGAGAGAGGGAGCGATACAGTCAGAATGAGGGAGACAGATGGAGACAGAGAGACAGAGGGAGAGAGAGGGAGGGAAAGAGAGTGAGGGAGAGAAAGAACGAGAGAGAGAGAGAGAGAGATGTGTGTATGCCGGGTCTGGTGGCTCAGTGGACGAAGAGTCCGATGCGGGGACCTGTGATCAACCTCATGGTCACAGTTTTTTTTCTTGTTGCTCTAGCCCCGCCCCTTCCCCCACTGACCCCGCCCCCACCAGTGCGGCCCTCGGACATAAACCACACTGTAAATTTGGCCCCCTAGAGAAAGTTTGTGAGTACCCATGCTATAGGCCTTCATGTCTTCTCTTTATTCCCAATGAATGCTTTCCTGCTCAGTGTTGTTGTTGATGACAAGGTGGCAATGGCTGGTAATCATTTCGTATGTCCAATCAAATTCGGCCTTTTGCCATAGGTGGCATGGATGGTTGAGTAATGAGATAGCAGTTTAATATTAACTTATTGTTATATCTTTGAGGATAACTTCACTTATGTTTACTTTTTTTAATTTTAATTTTGTATTTTTTTTTATTAATTGGTAAATTATATGTTATATATTTTTTTGTAAAATTTTAGCAATTTAATTTTTGATTATACCATTTTCCACTACATCATCCCCATGTCTCCTGTAGGTTCACAACAGCATTCATTGTCTAGAGATTATTCTTTCCATTGTCATTTGTGAGTGACGTCACATGACGGCCATAAAGCAAACAGTTTTATTTGTATGTTGTTGTTTTCGCTCTCCTATTCTTCTTGAGTGTACAGTCAGTCGCCAAGAAAGTTTAATTAAGGGAGTAACTGTTGTATTCTGCTTTAGGTGTCCGTATATAGGTTTTCCCGATACATGTCCTTATATAGCCACAAGTCGCATTGACCTTATTTAGGCATTAGCCATGCTATCCAAATACAGGCATGGTCACCAACATCCGTCCACCCCAACGTCACAACGAGTTCTTAGAAACCAGACCATTAAGCTGTTGGCAGTTTCCCAAGCTCAGGATTATTGATTTCTCCAAGAACTCATTTATTGTGCATGAACCGCTATTCCCTAAGGGTTCATTCCTTACGTCTTCCTCTGCCCGACTTTACGTCAATGCTAACATTGCTTAAATATACCTTCCCTTGCTACGGCAAGTACGGCAAGTAAGGAGGGGACCTCGACTTTAGAGGAGCCTGTGTACCGGCCTTACACACTGACAAGACACTGTCATCCCTGCTCGCAGAGAATCCAGCTTCCAGTGTTCTGACTCCCTTCGCGGGGTGTTAGAGTTCGAGACACGGAAAGAGATTCCAACCTCTCCCATTCTTAAGGTATGGACTAAACTATAGCATACAGCACTTACTTCTTAACCTGTCCTACACCTAGGTACACTGGGGTCTAACTAATTAGAGAACGCATCGAATGAGTACTCGCATTGCAATTGATAATGTGTCACATTTCATGTGCCGGTTTGGTGTTCTAACTGTCTAGTTTGTTCTTCCCTAGTGGGCATATATTCATTGCATGTGAAAACCCTCCACGGTGGTGGGTGCAGTGAGAAATTTACTACCCTATGTGTCGCAACATACCTAAGGCAAAGTCAACCTTTTGTTCTTTTGCCCTTGCGGAAGACAAGCTTGGGTTTATTAGAAATGTCATCCTTAATCCCAGATATGTCAGAAAGTAGAAGCCCTTGCCTACATAGGATCTTGCAAATATATTCACTGTGGGTGGTATACTTAGTTCCTTCCAACTTGCTTTGCTTTTTCCCTCAGTGTCTCATCCCTTGTCATATTCTGAATACTATCGTCAGCTATGTGTAAACTCTTTCTTCATTATCCCTGCCGTGGTGCATTTACTACAATAGAAAAGCAAGTGGGCAACCTCTTTTTAGTAATTGTATATAGCCATTAGGAAGATGATTTAGCCTTCTAAAAACTTTAATTTCCCTATCAGTTTGGATCGCAAAACATATCTGTCTGTTGCGGCTGTGCTTCCACTGCATCAATGCAGTAAGCATGCCCTCAGTGCAATGAAGTTGTTGATCATGCAGGAAGTAATGAGAACTGACATTGAAGCGCTACCACACCAGTCATTGGTGATGCTCATGTTGACATCCTCTGCACTTTGGAGAATCTGTAGAGTATGGGAACAGATCTTCTTCAGCACTAATGGGGTTAAAAAACAATTACAGTCTAAAAGTAGATATTCCACTGAAAATGTACAGCTCAGTGCAGAAGTACCCCCTCCCCCCATTATTTTCAATAATATCCTAATCCTATTAATTTGCTTACCTGGATAAATTTCTACTCGCCATCTCAATATAGTAATGAGTTTATAGGAATCACAAAACAGATCTAGACAAGGATAACTTTTTGATACCAGACTAAATAGTTGCATACAGTACCTGATTATATTGTACATCAACACATTTGCCAAACCTTTTTGAATTGCTTATGAAAATGTTAAAAAGACTTGCTCTAGAACTGCTAGAGAATTAATCATCTAACCATGTTTTATCAGCCTCTTAGGTTTTTATTTATTTCTGATACTGCTCGTTCTTGAAATGTGTTGGCTTTGATCCCCAGTCATTCCATGAAGTGTTTCCATGGATCAAAGACTATTTAATCAATATTTTACTTCAGTATAGTTTTGGGAAATTGTTTCAATATTTATATAATCTTATTTTTTTCTTTACAGACATCCATGGTTCTGGTTGGTCATTGCAACAATCAGTTCCAATGCTTCTGTAATACATGGAGAACAATATCATCTGAAACATTTTCTCTATACCTAACACATTTGTACTGAGTGTTCATCTTTTATTGTTCAGTGAGTCAATAATTTGTTTCTGGTTCCCCAGCATCCATAGCTACAGGAAGTGACATTCCGGCAGTTGGTTGAATCCATCTCATCCCAGTATTTATTTCTAAAAAACGTAGTGCCAGCTAGCACCACCGGTTGCCCCTGGCAGCAATAACACACTACTAATCATCACACTCTTAAAAGTGTGACAATTCATTCTATTACAGGACCAAAATCTATAAAAATAGATTTAGATGCAAATACAAAAAATTGGGAATGTAACTTGAAATAATAAACAGAATTTGATGTGCTTGTTCCTAAATTGGAAGACACCACTACTAAATGGCAGACAGTCATAAGCCCCCTTGCTGGCAATTAAGTGCCGGTCCTGAGCACCGGAAAACACCAGCACAAATTAAGCACTGTCTCATCTACGTCAGAAAGATGTTAGAACTAATCTCAGAATAGTAAGACTCAAATGTGACACTGATAACGTCCTTGCCACTTTATCATTTACACTATGTGACAAGCTTTTATCATTATGAGTGATACTTCACAAAATAAATCCTTTTCAAAACAAACAGTATATGAGAAGCAATATATGGTGACTTAAGGAATTGTGTTATTGTTGAATGGAGTGGATGCCCCACTCAGACAACATCCACAATTACTATCAGTTTGAACCAAAAATGTCGCTAAATTAACCTGTGCTTAACCCTCTGGTAACTTGGCACAAAATCAGTCTGGCTTATCTTAGAGGTAGAGTGTAAAGTGTTTATGCAGCACTCAAACAGTAATAAAGTAAAAACACAACACAAGAAAAATCCCAAATCAATTTAGAAAAAGAGTACATTTTAATAAATAAAATTCCTTTCCCTGTCAAGGTTCCAAGAAGTCTGGGGTGACAATTGGCTGGTGTCAAAGTCCTTTGTGTGTGATGAAGGCAAGCCCTTTGAAATGTAAGTGGGGCAATGGAATACGCATACCCAACCAGTAGAGTCCCTCCCAGCCATGTGAATACTGGCATAAGACACACATGGTTAGGACAAGTAAATGACACTTTTCTAAAAGTGGGACTTTCAGAATGGTGACTTAAAATCTGAATTTACCATTAAGGAGGTTGCTAATTTGCAATTAATTTGGTTCCAAACTTCATATCTCTATCTGCACCCAATCTAAGGCTATCACTTATTAAATGTAATAAGTTAACCAGGTGTTAGCCAATGGGCAAGATAGGCCTTACAGTAGTGAAAAAGAACTTTAGGGGTTTTTCAATACCAACACATGTAAAAGTTAAGCCCAGATCTCATACTTTACTAAATATCATGCAACCTGCCATAGAAGCTTTTAGGGCCGTACCATAGGGGTGACCTATGAGAAATAAAATGGAATGTTTGGGCCTGGCAAAAGATTTCTTTAAGCAAGTCGAAAATAAGTATAAAGCTGAACAATAGGCTGAAATGGCAGGCCTGAAACATGTTTAAAGAGGCTACCTCAGTAGGCGGTACAATGTGAGCTGCAGGCCCACTAGTAGCTTTTAATTTAAAGGCCCTTGTCAAATGTGGTACCAGATACTAGAGACTTACACGCCAATTAAATGTGCCTATCAGGTGAAGGCCAATTTTACCAGGTTTTAGGGAGAGAGCATATGCACTGGTTAGACAGCAGTGGTAAAGTGCACAGAGTCCTAAAGCCAACAAGGACGAATTCAACAAAACAGGAGGGGTAAAGGCAGAAGGTTTGGGCAATACCACAGCATCGATGTCAGGTCGAACAGTGAAAATAGAAAAATATAATTGTTTTATTTACTATACAGTAAAAATAAAAAATGATTAAAAAAATTACTGCAGCACTTAATTATTCTTACTTTTGGAGACCAAATGTCACCTAGTAAGTAAGTAAGTAATGTTTATTGATTGATTATTTAAAATCTTTACCAAAAGAGAATGCACAATATAACCAAATGTCACCTCATCCACATTGATTCATTCAATCAATTAAAAACATACATAAACAATGGGTATTTTTACCCTCGCAATCAACTATGTAAGTTAAGTCTTTAAATAAAGAGAATTTGCAACTCATTCAGTGATACCTCAAAGGCATGTCTGTCGAACTTTCTGGACTTCTCATAAGGAGTTCTTCATCTGGGCCACATTAATTGACATTATAATTATGATGAATGTGCCACTCCAAACAGAATCGTGTGCCTTGTGCGTATTCAGGAAATACTGAAATCAAATTTCCTCAAGTCGCTGTTAATTTTTTTTTTTGAAGGGCTATACAATGAATGGTTTGCCCCTATCTCACGAAGGACTAACGTACTGGAAATGCAAAGAAATGTACAGGACATATGCACCAAGTGGCACAAGTATGCAGGGATGCAGTCTGCCATCACCATTTAATACTTGCGACTACACTGCTATACAGGATCGCGAGACGCGCCACCGGGACCATGTCGAGGGCTATCTTGACATCCTCTGAAAAGAATGTGCCAGTCAATGCATCAAGTTAAAACCTTGAGCTGTTCAAGCCTATACTTGCCCAATGCATTGATCACATTACATGTGGTGCATTACTTGTTGGCGTTATCAGTGGAAGACTAAAGCACTTGCATGTCAATAATGTTTTGCTCTAGGAAAAGAAAACGAGTCACAGTTGAGTCAGTTTCCCTTATGCAACCATTATTTTGCTGTAACCTGTGGAAATCTCGAATGCACTTATAATGAAGACGAGAGTGCATTAATCTTCCTAACTACATCATTCTGTCTCGAATGACAGTATGCCAGGAATAGACACTCTGACAGGTCTATGGTTTAAAAATATTCCTGTAATTGCGTCTTCACAGCTACAGCACAACAGTGATTTGCAGAAGTGATAATTTATGATTGAGCAATATATGAGGACAGTTCTCAGCAGAGGTTTGTATTACGGTACACAGAAGACACGTCCATTAACGTGATTAAAATTATTAGCCAGTCTGCAAACGTGGGCTTTGCAGCATTTTTCTCCCATTCTCGTTCTTCCATTTAAATGCTGGATGTCATGAGGGGTATCCTGACCCGACTGCAGCAGGGCATTTTGGCTGAACGTGCAATAAATAAAAACTGAAAGATCTGATGGCTTGTATTTGTTTTACTCTCAAATGTTCACGAGCCTGCATAGCTTCGTAAAGCAGAGTTTTAGAACGCAGTGTGTTATCCGAATTGTTTAGTGGAGCAAAAATAAGTCCTTTAAATGTACTAACTCAATTTCCCTCTCTTTCTTGACAAATGTATGCAGTTTGAGGAGCGTGTAATTTATTTCAGCCTCACACCTACTCTAAACCCCTTAGACCCAATTATAAAATAATAATAATTATAATAATAAATGTACGCCCATATGTTTACACCTAAGATTTTGTGTAGGTATACGAATGCTTGGAATTCAGATAGATTTCCACAGTCCACCTGTTAAGCTGGAACAGTCACAGTTTTCTAGGGATGCACACAAGCACTTGTTGTTATACACCCTTCATTTTGTTCAGTTACACACTAATGTGTGTGTTCATGATTACCAGAAGTCCATTTGCACTTTTTTCACAAAGAGGAAAATCATTCCACCTGTGATGATGAAACCATTCTCCATTAACACATCACTTTTGTGGTTCTGCCTTCCCATTCCCACTCTAGAAATAAATATACTCTTGTATTTGAGAGGAGTAAATGTTCGACCATTTACTGAGTGAGAAGAGGTTGAGAAAACGTTTATGACGGTACACACATCTTGGAGTATGTGGGTATGAACAATGGCCATCCTGAAAAACCATTCCCATCCACAGCATCAAATTTACTTTTTTATAATAATACACAAAACGGTGCTAATAATAGGTATGAGTAAATAGATTTATGCACCACCATTGCCAGACAGCACAAACTCAGCATAGTATCCTAAGCCGACGACATCCAGCTAATCCTCGCCCTCACCAAGGACCCCATCACCACCAGACTCAACTTCCAGGAAGTAATGAAGGATGTTGCATTCTAGATGAGCAGAAGCTGCCTGAAGCTCAACTCGGAGAATACAGTGGTCCTCATCCCCGGACCCTCCCCCTCTGTATGGGACAACATTTGGTGGCCCACTGTCCTCTGCACTCCTCCCACCCCCACGGACCACTCCCAAAACCTCGGCATTGTGCTAGACTCCTCCCTCTCCATGACCTGTCAGGTCAACGCCGTCACCTCCAGCTGCTTAAACACCCTCCGCATCCTCCAAAAGACCTTCAAATGGATCCCCCCAAATCGAGGTAGGCCGTCAGCCATGCAATCATTACCAGCAGGCTGGACTACGGAAAGGCCCTATGTCTCTACTCTGCAAGCTCCAGACCATACGGAACACCCCAGCCAGACTCGTTCTCGGCATCTCACGACACAAACACATCACCCAACACCTTCAGAACCTCCACTGGCTCCCCGTTGAGAAGATAGTTACTTTCAAGATAATGACCCATGCCTAAGAATGCCTCCACAACAACAGACCCCAATACCCAAATGAGAGACTCCATGTACCTAAGAGAAACCTTCGATCCGCCAACCTCACCTGCATCAAATCTCCGCGCATTCGCAGAGCCAGAACAAGTGGAAGAGTTGTCTCCTACATCATGGCCAAGTCCTGGAACGAGCTACAGATCGACATCAGATGCGCCACCTCCCTGAACATCTTCAGGAAGACACTCAAAACCTGGCTCTTCTACTGAACGGAGCTGCTTATCCCCCCCACCCCCTGAGTGCCTTGAGATCCTTACGGGTAAGTAGCGCGCTTACAATTTCCCTGATTGATTGATTGACAAGTGTATATCCGCATTTTGTGGGCAAAAGGAATTTACACATAGAAAAGGCTTTGTGATTGGAGCCCGAGAGGTTCATGATATGCACGTTGGAAGCAAAAGATAAGTACTATCATAGACGGTGAGCCTGAACTAGCAGAGCAAGGCAACGAGCAGTCACCAAACATGTAAGCTCATGATTACTTAGCTCCAGGGCTTTCTACCAACAACTCAATGGCCAAGCATAGTTCTGAAGCATTTGAGAGTTTCTCCTTACTGGAATGACTAAAATGCATTCTTGTGAAATGCAGAAGCTGTCAGAGCCGTGCCGGAGGCCAAGCCTGCAGGAGCTAGGTGCATATGGTTATGCGGTCATGGCCGCTGAGGTAGCCGCCATTGGGGAAATTCTTTTCTCTGGTTAGGGCACATGCCCACCTGTGTTTGTTTGCTTCCCCAGAGCTTTGTGGGTTGCTGATCAGTGTTGCATAGGATCCTCGCAGCCCTGCAGCTTCACGTGGCCAGCATTCACCATGATACTCATCTGAAAATAGCTTGCCTTTGGCATGGCTTCCTTGTATTTTAGGAGATCACTTCCTCTTACGGAAAACCTGGTGTGTGATGCTCAGAGAACAACCCCACCCTAGAGAGAGAGAGGAGGAGTGCTTGATTAGGTGCACTAGTAGCTTCATGAACATTTAACAAACATTTAATCAGAATTTCTTCGCTGTGGGTGAAGAAAGAACCATTAGTGCTCTGTTCTGCGAGTAGTGCTGACAGGGTGCAGAATTGGCACAGCTACATCTGTGGTGCAGCTTGCGGTCCGCCAAGTGTTGCAGCAGAAGACTTACCAAAATTCATTGCACTAAACACATTTATTTATCATCTCTGGCTGAACCCAAATAAACCCTCACAATTTATTCACCATCCTAATTATCAAACACTTTGGCCTCCAATGGATCTTTTTGTTGAGCTAACAGGGACTTGGATATTTAGAGAACGTGAGGCAATTTCCTTCTGAGGACCTGGAATAAAGAAATGACAAATGCATGTCTATTTCATCACTTTTCTCAGAGACAGCAAAACCTCCTATCTTGAGACAAGATAATTATGACCCCAAAAAATGACACACGTGCGAGAATAATTACTCATGGGAAAAATATTTATCTAAATCATCAATTTGAATGGATAGAGCATGAAATTGCATTTCATATCAACTTTAATATTAGGTTGCTACTGCAAATAGCCACAGATTACAAAGGAGATTCAATAATTAACTTTTGCTGGTTGCCTAGAGAGAGAGAGAGAGAGAGAGAGAGAGAGAGAGAGAGAGAGAGAGAGAGAGAGAGAGAGAGAGAGAGAGAAACAATGGAAATTTGAGATTCAGTTGTCATATCATACAAACCAAATATGGTTGAGATGTAGTCTGTCTTCAATAAGGCTCTGGCCAAATCAGAATGGCACCACAGCGTACCATGAACGGAGGTAGTTAACACTTCAGCCTAAAGGCTATTTCCTACTCAACTTTACCATCTCGCAAAGTGCAGGTTCAGGAGAGTCAGGAAAGTTCAGTTCAAGGGTTTTGGCATTGAGGGGAAATCGAAGTTCAGTCCAACAGCATGCCAGGCAGGGAGAATGGAACAATGACAGCTGGCCCTCCTCCTCGTCCAAGGGGCAATTATTCTTCGAAAAGTTCATGGTTTACATCCACAAAGTATCAGCCCATAAGTGTTCCGTTGGTTGCTCACTGTGGGCTCTCATGGTGTGATCAATAACTCACTAAGAAATCCAGAAGCATTAAGTAATCATTTTGCAAAATTCATTAAGTTCCAAATGTCCATCCTTTCCACTGAAGTAAGAAACTTTCCTTTACTCACAGTCTGTCCTTTCCTAGGTGCTTTCCCTGGGTTTGCAATCACACTGATAGATTTCTGTCAAGAGTGTTGCTAAATCAAAAGTGAGCCCATTGTTGTTGAATACAGAAAAGAAACTTCACGGAAGGTTCTCACAGCATGTAAAGTGACTACTTCAGCTCGATTCTGCATTTTGAGGAAGAAAGTAAAAAGCAACTGAGGCCTTCATGAAATTTTGCTGAATCATTACCATCTTGGGATAATTATAAAGCAAACATCAATAATGGTATTTCAACTTTTCTTGATTAATTCAATCATTATTTTCTTAAGCAGTTACATATCAATATTAGGCACTACTAAAAATGTTTATACCTTCTTTTGCATGTCCATCATTTTCCAAAACAAATAATAACGTGTCATTCTAAAACACATGTTTTGATCACATAACGTTATAGAGACCTGCAGTTTTTTTTACTTTGGATTATTACTGAATTAAGCATTTTAATCATTTCAGGAACTCTATTATGCAATATCATTTCATTTTGATACAGATTAGAAGTTATCATCACCTCAATATATATGTTTATGCTGGTTTTGTTTCTTAAAACACGTTTATACATGCATAGTAAATATTGTTTCTTCACTCTCTTTGCTTACATATTGACGTTCACAAGTTGCAAACACTGCTGCATGCTTTTACAATGCAGTATGAAATCTCTCGTTTTTCAGCTTAACCGGTTTCCATCTTTTCATCAAGAAATAATTATCGTTATCTCTTTTGAAAGGGAGAATCCATAGAGGCAAGTGTCATTTAACATTTGCGCTCCATCACTCCCCCACCCTAGGTTTGCACCTAAAGACTGTCCTAGGCCACTTTTTACTTATCTACAAATTTTCCATTGTATACCTGCCTCCTCAAGCCAGTATGATAGGCACAACAGCCTAGGCTCCACTCTCCACTTACTCTGCCATTATGCAGCTTTGTGCATCATCACCCTCCTGTGAGTGCCCAGTGTAAGGAGTGCAGGAGTCAGAGGAAATGCATGCTATTCAGTGTCATTGGCTAGAGGAAGGAGGATTGTACCAAATAAGGAAAAAACTGTTGGTCTGACTAACTGTCTAGAATGAAGGACAACTGTACATAGTAGAAAGAAGGACCGTGGTACAGTACTATTACTTTAGCGAGTAGACGTCCCAAACAGGTGATCCTGAGGAACTCACTAACAGTCTGTAACAGACTACGTGCAAATTATTCAAAAGAAAAGGGATTCAAGTGGAAGGAGAATATGACTACACCAATTGGCATGCCAGAATCCTCAACTGACTTGGCATCTGTAGGATCCACAGAGACCTATTCTACCAACCCCTTGAATGCTGGTAATGTGAGTAGGCATGCCCAAAAGCTCATAGCAAACTTCTATCCGAAGATTGGAAAATAGTGTACACCTATGCCAGCCATTAGAACTATGATGAGCCCTGCAGCACTGGAATGCAGCAGGTCCAGTACTACGACCAAGTTTTGAAATGGCTCCAATCAAGAGCGGGACGGCCCACTCCAGTTTAGTTAAAACCAGCGATAAAGCCCCTAAGGGGCCAATGTGAGACCAAGGCTGATGTATGCGACCAAAAGGCCCAGGCACATAAACAAACTCTAGCAAGGCAACATGGCAAAATATGCAAACTGAAAAGTTCAGGGGTCTCAAGACTGTCTGAGCCTATAGAGTCTGCAATGAAGCCCAGTAAAATCCGCAACCCCTTTCCTTTTGACTCACCTAATCGCCTGCCCCGGGATTATGCACACCAAAGCCTCTCAGGGTTGCATGACCAACAGGAAGTAAGCACTTGAATACCAGGCAATAAATGTTGCTTGATTATGATCTATCCCATATACCAGTAAGTGCCACGGCGTGCGGGAGGATGAGCATAGGGAGAGCTGAAAATTCAGATGATCCTGTAATTATACTTGACAACACAGGGGAGGCTCTCACAGAGTCTGACACCCCTCCAAGGGAAAGCAATAGCGCTTCCTCAAGAGCCTCTAATTATGTTGATTCAATCTTCCAGACAAATCCATTTAGCCAATCCTCAGGGAGCATCTTACCCAATCTGAAGACTTCACAAGGTTTCATAATATCAGAAGCGATGAATATCCTTAATAGGGTTCCGTCTTCAAGACTCTCACTTCTGGAGAAGACATTAAGTGAGTCTTATCAAATAGGGTCACTACTGACCTCAATACTTCATGCCTCAGTACTTGAAGGTAGAAGCCAAGATGCAGCTTCACAAACGGAAACTGAAAACGAGCCAGGAAATTCAACAGCACAGAAGGCATCGCCTGCCCTCCACCATGACACAATGGTTGGCATCTGCCCAGCCTGCAAAGACTTTTTAAAAAAATGTTATGCTTATTGAGATTTTGTACAAGGAAAAAACAAGAAAACAACAAGGTAAGGACAATGACATATTCCAAGCGATATTATCCGCGGTGCACAGACATAATATCGACTCCAAAATATCGTTTGGACAGAATATCGAGTTTTAAATATCGTTTGGACAAAATATCGACTAGACAGAATATCGACAGCCAAAATATCGTTTTTAAGGTAAGTGAAGTAATATCGACTGTAAATAATATAGACAGTGAAAATATCCAAGTATATAATCTAGATAGTAAAAAATATAGTTTTTAAAATAATATTTAATTATTTATAGTGTTTTTATGTAATAATATGTGTGAAAAGTGTCATTTTATTTAATAATTATTTTTAATTAATGATTTTTTTAATTATTGTGTCATTTTATTATGTAGCGGGTTGTGGGTTTATAGGGGAATAGGGTGGGAAGTAATTTAATTATAATTAATTAAATATGTAAATTCATTAATTGGTAGTAATAATTAATTAATTGGTAATTAAATAATATATGTTAATTATTTAAAATTTAATTGGTAATTAATTTAATTTAATTGATTAATTTCTAATTATGTCAATTAAAATAATGTCTTTTCTGTAGCGGGTTGTGGGTTTATAGGGGAATAGGGTGGGAAGTAATTTAATTATAATTAATTAAATATGTAAATTTATTAATTGGTAGTAATAATTAATTAATTGGTAATTAAATAATATATGGTATTTAATTAAAATGTAATTGGTAATTAATTTAATTTAATAGATTAATTGTTAATTATGTTAAATTAAAGGGGTATTTTTAGGGTTCAGGGTCAGTTTTTAGTTTTTGGGTAAAGGGGTATTTTTAGGGTTCAGGGTCAGTTTTCAGTTTTTGGGTAAAGGGGTATTTTTAGGGTTCAGGGTCAGTTTTCAGTTTTTGGGTAAAGGGGTATTTTTAGGGTTCAGGGTCAGTTTTCAGTTTTTGGGTAAAGGGGTATTTTTAGGGTTCAGGGTCAGTTTTCAGTTTTTGGGTAAAGGGGTATTTTTAGGGTTCAGGGTCAGTTTTTAGTTTTTGGGTAAAGGGGTATTTTTAGGGTTCAGGGTCAGTTTTCAGTTCATGGGTAAAGGGGTATTTTTAGGGTTCAGGGTCAGTTTTCAGTTTTTGGGTAAAGGGGTATTTTTAGGGTTCAGGGTCAGTTTTCAGTTTTTGGGTAAAGGGGTATTTTTAGGGTTCAGGGTCAGTTTTTAGTTTTTGGGTAAAGGGGTATTTTTAGGGTTCAGGGTCAGTTTTCAGTTCATGGGTAAAGGGGTATTTTTAGGGTTCAGGGTCAGTTTTCAGTTCATGGGTAAAGGGGTATTTTTAGGGTTCAGGGTCAGTTTTCAGTTTTTGGGTAAAGGGGTATTTTTAGGGTTCAGGGTCAGTTTTTAGTTTTTGGGTAAAGGGGTATTTTTAGGGTTCAGGGTCAGTTTTGGGTTTTTGGGTAAAGGGGTATTTTTAGGGTTCAGGGTCAACAAATAAGATTTAAAAAAATTATTTTTATTATTTTCATTTATTATTTAATTATTATAATTTAATTTAAGTCGTTTTAAGTATATTTTAGTAATTAAAATTTAATATTAATTTAATTTAACACTGTTTTTAATAACGTCGATATTTTTTACATCTATATTTTTGTTAACGATATTTTTAACTCGATATTTTTGTACTTACCTGTTTGTAGATACAAACTCGATATTTTGACTGTCGATATTTTGTCCACGATATTTTGGCAAGTCGATATTTTGTCAGTCGATATTATTTCAGTGATCCATTATCCGCATGTGACAGTCAAATGAACATACACAGTAGCACCATTTTAAAATGAAAGCACAGTACAGCAAACATTTGGGCGGTCCTGCCCCCAGTATAACGAAGAGCACTTTATCGTCTGTACCTCTACCTTAGTGGGCAGTAACATGAGTGGCTAAGTGTTCAGCATCAAAGAGGGGGTCACGCTATGAGGTAGAGTCGTGTCCAACAGGGCAAGCCGACGCAGGTGGTGGAGCGTCATCAGATTCGGTAGGCGTCAGGATTGTACATCTCGTCATATATAGGGCCCAAACATTTTTGGGTCTGTTGAGGGGTGGTATAGCTCGCTATAGTTTTCCGTTTGAGTGCAGCAGCACATCATGTCGCTGGACCACTGTGCTATTGTAGGTGTCGGGACACAAGCCAACAGAGTGCAATGCATCTCTTAGCTAGGAGGAATGCCATGTCCACCTGACGTCTGTGTGCTTTAGGAAGAGGTTTGGAATAGCACAGCAGGGCTAGGACTGGGTCCGGGGGAGCGTCATATCCGTGATACGATTAATTTCAGTAAAAACATCCCCCCCAGAAGCGGGCAACCCCCGGGCATACCCTAGCTAAGTGAAAGAAATCAGCGATTTGCTCCCCACATCTTTCACACTGAGGTCCCTCGTGCAGCCCATAGACATATAATCATTCCGGTGTGAAGTAAACCCTGTTTAGGAATTTAAAGTGAACTAGTCTATGACGTCCCTTGAGCGAGATACATTTAGTACTCGAGCAGCAGTAGAGCCACTCATCATCGGTCAGGTCCACCTGTAAGTCTTGCTGCCATGCCAGTCGCGGTTTGGTGTAGTCACCTCCTCTGGCAGACAATGTGGTATGATATATTGTGGACACTAACTTAGCGGGTGATTGTGCTTTAATAACAGCAGTTAATGACGGAACCTTGGGGGGCTCCGCCTTATCCTACCCCAGTAATTTCCTGAGAGCATGTCTAAGTCTGGGAAATTGAAATTGTGCAAGGGGTGGCTTTACTATATCCCCTCTGAAACATCCTCCCAAGAACGGGCAGTGTGTGCGCCAAGAGGTCTCCCACAGTATGTACATTTGCTGTCTGCAATGCGGTTATGACTCCCTTCTCCTTGCACGGAGCAAGCCAGTGGCACCAATCAAGACGTGCTAGTGGGGCATCCAGTATATTACCGGCTTGAGCATCCAGTAAATAATGGCAAGCGTGTGTGACAGAGTTTATAGAGTGCATTATGCCAGTGCGTCTATCCTGCGGCATGAACAGCAGGGCTGGGAGTGACCTGGGGGCGGCAACTATAGTTTCAATCCTTATGTGCGGAATGTCTGGGGGTCCGTGTATCCAGTTATATGCCATCGCATATGACAATGTCAATATCTTCCAAACAACGCGTGGCTGCTTACCCGCCCAGGTCAGATGCACCATTAGAGAGTGAAGGCGCCGAAAGAATATCCTGGACAGAACCATGGGTATGTTCATAAAGAAAAAGAGGAAGCACGGAAGCACAATCCTTTTCATAAGGGAAACTCTGCGCATCAGTGATAAAGGGAGGCACACCCATCTGTCAACATCCTCCTCCAGCTTGGAGATAGCAACCCCACAGTTCTCCCTGAGGACAACCTCTAAGTCGGTATGCAACCGAATCCCCAAGTAACGCAACGCTTCTGTGGTCCACTGCATGGGGTATTCCAGCTCAAAGCGGACCGTGGCTGGGGTGAGGGGGTACATGATGGACTTGTTCCAGTTGACTTTTATACCAGATAGGGAACCGAAGAGGACAACTTCACGCAGAACTGGAGAGGTTGGTCTCAAGTTCCCTAACATAAAAAAGCGTGTCATCCGCATATGTAGAGACAATTAAACGAAAGTTTGGGAAACGTATACCCCTCTGCCCATTATATTCTCATATGGCGCAGGCCAAGGGCTCTGCCCTCAGGGCGTATAGTATTGGTGCTAGGGTGCAGCCTTGTCTTGTGCCCCTGCAAACTCGTATGGAGTCAGTGACCAGGGAGCCAATCCGGATGCGCGCCGTGGGAGAGGAGTACAGTGTCGCGAGGAGCTGCAGGAAAACCGCCCTAACTCCCATGCGGCCGAGGACCTGTCTCATGAAGGGCCACTCGACTGAGTCGAAGGCTTTTTCCATGTCAAAAAAGCCCGCAATAGCCGGAACCTCTGGTGGTGTTTGTTGTAGAGCAGCAAAAACGATACGGAGATTATACGTTAAGTTTCTGCTAGGCACAAAGCCAGCCTGCTCTGGAGCCACCAAGGTAGTGACAAGTGGGGCTAAGTAATTGGTGAGCAGTTTAGCGAAGATTTTTGCGTCCACATTCATAAGGGACAGAGGTCGATACCAGGCACACTCACTCAGAGGCTTCCCCGGCTTGAGTATAGCCACGAGAGTTGCCTCTTGCATAGTCTGGGGCATCGTTCCTGAGGTTCATATGTCCTCAAAGGTTGTAAGCAAGTGTGGTAGTAGTAGGTCCATGAACGCCTTATAGAAGGCGACAGTAAGACCATCACTCCCCGGCTCGCTCCCCGCTCTCATGTCAGAGAGAGCTAGGACTATTTCTTCCCGCTCAATAACTCACGGTCAAGTTGGACAGCCACGGAAGCTCAATGTGAGTCAGGTAGTCCAGTATGTGGTCATCTGGGCTTCAGCCGTGGGCCTCTGTTAGCGGGGGTGCCCCAGGTTGCAGTCTGACATCTGGTATCGCAGTTCTGTCCCTGTGTTGCTTAAGGAGTTGTGCGGGAACCGTCCCCGGTCATTCGCCCTCGCTGTATGTTCGGGCGATGGCGTATTTACTGAGATGTTTTATTTCTCCATCTGCCTCCTCGCGATAGTCCCTGAGTGTCTGCGCTAGTTCTTGGGTGCGTTCATCGCTCTGGTTCCCCACTCGAGAGGCCTCCAGGTCATTTAATTTGCGTTCTATAGCCACCAACCTATTTCAAATCGAAATAAAAACCCCTCATGTTTTGAAATTGTTACCCCCTGATATACACCTCAAAAGCCTCTCAGACAGTTTGGAAGGAGTCAACTGACCCCAAGTTAACTTCACAAAACGTCTTGATGGACGAAGCGAGTTCCTCCTTAAAAACAGTATCGAGGAGGGAGTAAGGCAGGAAGCGCCATAGAAATGGGGGGATTCGTTGCTTGGGAGAAGCAAGTGTCAATAGTAGTGGCGAATTATCATAGTAGGTGCGGAAAAGGATCACGCATGTACAAATGTGCTGGGATAAGTGTCGAGAAGCAAACCAGTAGTCAATTCTGGTGTGGACAATATGATACGCAGAATAATGCGTATACCCACTTTGGCCTGTATGTCTGTGCCACCACACATCACACATATCTAACATTATCAGGGAAGTCTCCACCACTCTGGCTGAGGCTGAAGGGTGTCTGTCAGGGTCATACGACCTCTCTAAAGCCGGGTTCCTGACAAAATTAAAATGCCCCCCACAAGATATGCTCCTGAGCGTATGGTTGGGTCAGAATTGTCAAGTTAGTATAGACGTCTGGATGGTCAAAATTAGGGCCATAGACATTTAAAAGAAAAAGTTCCTGTCCCTTTCTACAACATTTAGATAGAACAAACCTACCCTCTCTGTCTGTTTCCAGGGGCGTCAGCATGATTGATGTCTTAGGATTTACCCACGTCAAGACCCCCCTGGCATGAGTAATGAAACCCGCAGCATGCACATTGCCCAGCAACCCCTTAGTACGCAAAATGGGACTATCCGGGTGGAGGTGAGTCTCCTGTAGGAGGGCCACATCAATATTATGTTTGAATGGATAGCTCAGAATTTTACGTTCCTTCCTGTGGTCTTTAAGACATTCCAAGTGAGCAGGACCATCGAGTCAAGAGTGTTGTCATGGCTAGTCGTCTGTGTATCTGTCATGGGAGAGTATGTAGTTAAGAGGTAGCAGGGTTGACCTCATCGGGGCTACGTCATGGTGAAGCCTCATATCATGGAATATCACAGCAAGGAATATATCTAGAAACAACATCAACATGCGCCCACCCATGTCAGGCCAAATTTAAGGCGACCTGCCGCTCGTAACTTCAACCCACAAATAATGCAGCATGTAAAGGCAAACTGTGCATGTAAACATTGCAGCAATTCATGTAGGATACCCCCCAGCCCCCTCCCATGCCTGCCCAACCCCAACTTGGCTGTGATATCCACCCTCTCTCCCGAACAGAAAACTCACCCATTACAAAACAACAAAACACATCCCCAGTGTAATTCATGCAGGGGTGGATGTAGCTCGCTCAACAATAAGAGTGGGAGGCCCATAAAGGCCATATTCCACACCCTGCCACAAGAAAAACTTGCATCTGTTGAATAATGTAGGGTAACATAACCCAGCAGGCCCTTAGGAGGCAGTAAGCTAAAGGGACAGCAGCCCAAGTTATTCCATAAGGAGTTCAGCCCAGAGAGGGCGAATTAGAACCATTATTACACCATTCGCACATAAAGCTAAGGTTAGGGCCGGGTAGTTGATGGCAGTCCCATTGTTATGTCCGTCTCTCTGGAAAGGAGCAGCTCTGTGCAGCTCCGCCAGGCAGGTAAGGCGATCCAGTCATGCAGCAGGCCAGTGTGGGTCACACATACAAGGGACATGAGACCTTCGTCCCAGACAGAGTACCAATGAAATCGTAACCCCTCCCCCAGAATATCAGACCATACTCAGCAGTTAGTGTCACCATGGCGTGATCAGTCCTGTTCTTCCATGGGGCCACCTGCCGCTTCATCTAGGAGGTGTTGCTCCGGCTGTAGGCGTTACTCTTTCATCCAGTCTTTCAACAGCTTTTGTAGGGCCTTCAGATCCGTAAAAATATGTTAGGGGCCTTGCCGGTTCACTTGCAGTTTTGCCGGGTGTAGCATGGTATAGTCTGCTCTGAGTTCATGGATTTGTCTCTTCATGGAGGCAAACAGGCGCCGTGCCTCTTGGACTCTAACCGTGAAGACCGGGAACAGTGATATTGTCGATCCCTAGAAGCGTAGTGGTTGTTTCTCACGGGCCAGTTTCAGCGCGACGTCTCGATCTCTGTAATGTCACCGCTATCGTCATCCTTGGACGACAGGCTAACAGTACATAATTACAACCATTACATATCTAGGTAGAAACCCTGAGGGTGCCTGATGGGTATAAAAGAACCACATCTTCACTTTCACACTGACACAAGACGCTGAGGTCCCTGCACGCGGAAATTCTAGCGCACAGTGTTTTGACATGTTATGTTATGTTATGTTATGTTATGTTAATAACTTTTATTCGGCGCACAGCTGCCCCAGCGAAGGGGCGTCCTGGCGCCTGATCGAGTACCACAACACAACAGATCAATGCTGAAAAGAGAGGGAATCAGTCAGCGGAGGCAAACAGGTGGGTTTTTATAGCGCGCCTGAAGAGAGTCAGGCTATTTAGGGCACGAATATGGACAGGGAGGGAGTTCCATAATCCAGCCGCCAAGACACGGAAAGAGCGACCTCCCATCCTACTCAGTCTGAACCTAGGCTTAATCGCCAGATGACGAGATTCTGACCTGAGAGACCGCGTGGGGACATAGGGAGAGACAAGGCCCGCAAGGGCAGGAGGAGAGGAGAGCTCCAGGATCTTAAATGTCAGACAGAGAGCCTTGAATTTGATTCTCTGTCTGACCGGCAGCCAGTGAAGGGAGGTCAGGACTGCAGAGACAGAGCAACGTCTCGAGAGGCCAACAATGGCCCGTGCAGCAGCATTCTGCACCCTCTGCAGCCTAGTGGCCTCAGCCTGATTGACTCCCAGCAGCAGTGCACTCCCGTAGTCCAGCCGAGAGAGAATGGAGGCCTGGACCACCAGTTGCCGAGTAGGAGGGTCGAAGAATTTGAGGATTGGTCTCAGTCCTCGCAGAATACCATAACAGGTAGCTGCAATCTTCTTTGTGTGGCTGGTAAAAGAGAGGTTAGGATCCAGCCAGACCCCCAAGTTCTTAACTTCGGCCGCTGGGATGGGGGTCACCCCCAACTCAGGAGGCCACCACTGATCTCCCCAAAGTTCCGCCTGCTTCCCTAGAATCAGGACCTCGGTTTTCTTGGCATTTAGCTTTAAGCATCCAATTCGCCACAGCTATAAGTCCTGCACGGAATCTGGGCGCAGTCACCTCAGGGTCCCCACTGAGTGTCACCGCCAGCTGCGTGTCGTCGGCATACGATGTCATGGTTAAGCCACATTGCCTGACGACGGCAGCCAGCGGTTTCACATAAAGGTTGAACAAAGTGGGGCTCAACGTAGAGCCCTGAGGGACTCCCAGACCCAAAGGATGGAAAGAGGACTGACCAGGTGGAATGGCCACTTTGAAAAACCGGTCCGAGAGGAAAGAGCGGAACCATTGAAGAGCCTTCCCCTCAATACCCACTTCCTCCAGGCGCCGCATCAAAATGTCATGAGACACCGTGTCAAACGCGGCGCTCAGGTCTAACAAGAGGAGCGCCGCTGTCTGCCCCGCATCCAGCACTGAACGCAAGTGCTCGGTCATAAAGAGCAAAGCAGTTCCAGTGCTGTGTTGTGCGCGAAAACCATTCTGACTCTCGTCAAGAATATTATTACGAGAGAGGTGGGCAGACAAGATGGAGTTCACGTGTGCCTCAGTGACCTTGGCGGTCCAGGGCAGGTCCAGGGCAGGAGGGAGATGGGCCGGTAATTCTCAGGGAGCAGGGGGTCAAGGTTGGGCTTCTTCAAAAAGGGGCTGACCACTGCTTGCTTCCAGGAGGAAGGAACCACGCCCTCACTGAGCGAGAGATTAATCAGGTCCAGTATGGGCTCACGGCAGAGGGGCGGGAGAAGAGTAATAAGCTCCGGCTTCAGCGGATCTAAGGGAGAGCCAGATTTAATTTTGAGGCTCAGAGTGTCAAAAACCTCGACAGACATGGCAGGCAAGGAGGACAGAGTTCCGGAAACCGAAGCCTTCACGTCACTAGGTTCATCCCCGGGTATAGATGGCATAAAACCTCGGTAGATTGCCTGCACCTTCTCCACGAAAAAGGATGCCAAACTTTCACAGTGAGAGTCTGTGCAGATTTCTAGCGAGGTGGCCCGTTTCCCCATCAGATCTTTGAGCACCTTAAAGATTAACTTGGATGGGTTAGGGCTGTTGGAAAACTCAGAGGCATAATATGCAGCCTGGGTTTGACAGATAGCTCTGTGGTAGGTCTTAAGCTGGGCAAAATACAGCGATTTTAACGTGGGGTCAAAGGATTTCCTCCAAGCCCTCTCAGCTTGCCGGCATGTTCTCTTGAGCTCGGCAAGGGCCTCATTATACCATGGGCTGCGAGTTTTGGCGTGACATTTCGACCAGCGCATAGGTATAAGAGAGTCGAGGGTAGTAAGGACCCAGTTACAAAACTGTTCGTATCCCTGTTCCACATTCGGCAGATTGCCAAGGGGCTGCGCCTCCAAGATCTTAACAAACTCCTCCAGTTTGAGCTTACGCCAATTTCTTTTAAGGATCAGTCTATCCACAGGTTTAAATTGTGGGTCATCTAAGGGGCATGACACTTTAACCAACAGATGGTCAGTCCATCCTACCACCATCGGGTCAGATGTCCTAGCCCGAACCAAGGTGGTGAAGAAGGGATCAAGTATGTGACATCCTGTGTGGGTAGGGGAGGTAACTAGTTGGTTCAGTTGCATGGCTTCAAGGTCCGCTAACAGGGAGCTGATGGGTAAAGATGACGTCTGATCAAGATGTATATTAAGATCACCTACGATGTTAAAGTTAGCACATCTAGGAGCTAGCGAGCTAACCACATCAGCAAGGGCGGCCTTGAAGACAGTGTCGTTCCCAGGTGGGCGATAGATAAGCAAGCCGCTAAGGGTGAATTGATGACTGACAGTAACCTTAAAAGAGGCGCTCTCACACATCGGCAAATCAAGAGCTTTCCAGTCAACCGGAAAGCAGGATTTTGTCGCCATGGCTATGCCACCTCCCCTAGACGAGCGGTTCAAAGTAAACACCGTATAGGTGGAAGGGAAAGCCAGATTTATTATGGCAGTATCGGCGTCCTGCAACCAGGTCTCGGTGAGAAAAATGATATCAGGAGAGTCCTTATCTATCATGTCCAGGAGGGACTGATGGTGCTTGACCAATGATCTCACATTCAAGCTCCATATGCTGAGTACTCGCTCAGTGCAGTCCGTATGAGTACTTCGGGCAGTCCTTTCAATAGAGCGCACCCCAATGGGGGAAGCCAAAGAAAAACTGCCACAAACACACTCATAAGGTCCAGAAAGAGGAGGTAACGGATCATGACAACACGCCAAAAGACTGTCTCTAATGGAAAAGAGATCGGCGTGATTATACCTGAACGTTGCTGTATTACACATGGTGGTATGATGGCTGGAAGCCAGAGTCCATAGCCCGCACCCGCTACCTCGACACGGACGAGCGCAGACGGGCAGGACTCTGGCACGACTCCGGCTAAGCAACGGCGTCCCACTGCGCGTTCCCGCTGCGCGGGAGAGGACGACTTTAAATAGGCGTCTCCCTGAGCAACTCGAGTGTTGGGACGCTCCAAGATGGCGCCCGCGAAAGATCACACTCACCCAAACTAAGATGGCGCCCACAGGAATCCAGCCCCGGGACCCGGACCCGCCAAATGGAGGTGCGTGTTCCTCAAATTAAATGCAAGTATGGGGACAGAAGCCGAGACAGAGCGGTAGGTTAAAAACAGGGGAGAAGAAAAATTAATAAGAACCAAAATACAATAAAGGCAAGTTAAAAAGTCACAGCCCGCTGGCAGGGCGACCTGCGCTAGTGCAACACTGATCAGAACGAAGAAGCGCACGAGTCCGCCTTAAATAGGCGTCTCCCTGAGCAACTCGAGCGTTGGGACGCTCCAAGATGGCGCCCGCGAAAGATCACACTCACCCAAACTAAGATGGCGCCCACAGGAATCCAGCCCCGGGACCCGGACCCGCCAAATCGCGGTGCGTGTTCCTCAAATTAAATGCAAGTATGGGGACAGAATCCCAGATAGAGCGGTAGGTTAAAAACAGGGGAGAAGAAAAATAATAAGAACCAAAATACAATAAAGGCAAGTTAAAAAGTCACAGCCCGCTGGCAGCGCGACCTGCGCTAGTGCAACACTGATCAGAACGAAGAAGCGCACGAGTCCGTCTTAAATAGGCGTCTCCCTGAGCAACTCGAGCATTGGGACGCTCCAAGATGGCGCCCGCGAAAGATCACACTCACCCAAACTAAGATGGCGCCCACAGGAATCCAGCCCTGGGACCCGGACCCGCCAAATGGTGGTGCGTGTTCCTCAAATTAAATGCAAGTATGGGGACAGAAGCCCAGACAGAGCGGTAGGTTAAAAACAGGGGAGAAGAAAAATAATAAGAACCAAAATACAATAAAGGCAAGTTAAAAAGTCACAGCCCGCTGGTAGCGCGACCTGCGCTAGTGCAACACTGATCCCTTGCAGGTGTCCAACTCGAGACTAAGATGGGGTTTTTCCTACTCCTGAATAGCCATTATCTCCCAGAAAGCTCTGCAGTAGAACATTTGAACTTGGTCCTGAAACCACATGCATCATCACACCATGAACAGAGACCTGTTGCTAGTGAACATTACATAAGTTCTGGTTCCTGAAGGAATTGCATGGGACAGAGTTTACTATAATGTATATGGTCCTACTGAATGTTTAACAATAGCACATTTATGTAACATTTTTCTGAATAATTTCATCATATCTAGTATTTTCTCTGATGATTGGGATTGGAAACTGTAAATACTATGCTGTCTGATTTAGAACAATCAGCTGCATTTTCAAATGATGAATTCTATAATGATACATCTAATTTTGACACCATGTTATGTTACCAACACTATGGTCACCATTGTTTGCACAAAGCAAGTATCCCACATAATGTTTTCACTTACCAACAATTAGAACATTACCCAACACCACCGAAAGGTATTTCAGAAACATTTGCACAGATGTTTGCTTATGTTTCTTGGTTTAACACTTCAGACACAACCTCCTATTATCATACTAAGAATGAACTACACCTGGGAAGAAAAATATGCTCACGAACACCATGCTGATATACTCTGCTTCCTTTATTTCCTAACTGTCTTTACAGGGTTTCGACTTTTGGAAGACATGTTAAGCCTCCCATTCATCATGCTAAGCCACATGTTTAGCAGATATTGGACAGGAATATTTTCCAAATGGATTGTTAGGCACTCCAGACCTGTAAAGAATTACACAAGTACAAGATTGCATCATAATACAAAGTGGGTTCTGGAAAGGATGGGGATGTTTAACCAAGCTTTATTCGGAAAGACATCCCTTCATTATAGAAAGACCTTCAGTTTTGTTTAGTTGACCATTTTATAGAACAAGCCTGAAAAAATAAAATCGAAAGAGTGCTGAAAAATGGAGCACACCAATGAATGGAGAATAGCGCTATATGGTGAGAGGAGCACCAAGGTAGCAACATATAGAGATGCAAAGTACTGCTTCGAAGGGCCAGCTTGGTGCATCTTCTGTATTAAAGACATCGAGGAAACATTCTCGTTGTTCACTGTAAATGTACCTAGAATCAGTGGAGTGAAAATTCCCACAAAGCTATTTGATGATGACATGATACTACTAGCTAGAATTCCACCAGCCCTACAGCACCAATTCAGGGGCATATTTACAAGCCCCTTGCATCTCTGAAGCATCACTTTTTTTCAATGCTCCGGTGATGCAGTGTGCTGGCCCATATTTACAAGGCCACTCAAAGCCACCCTGCGTGGCTTTTCATGGTCTTGTAAATATGACCCCCTTTCATGCATTACTCTGCGTGAAAGGGACATTCCCTGGGTTTTAAGGGAGTGTACCCATGCAACAATTCCCAGATTTACAAGATTTTGTAAACCTGGGAATGCGTCAGATTCTAACACCTCCTCAATGGAGGCATAAAAGTGGTGCGACGAGAAAAAATACCTTTATTTCTCCTTGTTTTGTCCTCTTTCTATGTGTGCAGCATTCTGCAGCATACATGGAAGGAGTAAAACACAATCAATGATTGCTTTGGTGCAGGAAAGTGTTTCTTCCTGCACAAAAGTAATCATCGCTGCAACACAGGCACCCTTGCTGCATGGTGCAAGGGGGCCTGCATTGGTGATAGGCAGCCTATCGCAGGGAAAAGCACAGGGATGGGTCACATTGTTGTAAATATGATGCATCCCAGCACTTTCCTAATGACGCAGCTTGGTGTAGCAAAATGGCTTTCAGTAGCGCTTTGCGTCATTATCTTGTAAATATACGCCTTAGTGTTAACCTACCTGAGTTTCTTTCCATTGTCAGCCTCAAACAAGCTGGCTGCACTTTTCATGACATGCAGGCACATTAAATGTGCACGACAAAAAATTCTTATTTGATTATCACCGGAATAAGAGAGATGAGTCTGGCCAAGATTCCCTGAATAGCACAGATGTGACGCATTTTATAAACATTGGTTTCAACTGGATTTTCCACAAAATCTTTGCTCATAACCAGCCATGTTAATCAGTGGTCATTTTGTTATATAAACACCAAGACAAGGTCGCACGAGTAAGAAAGGCCTTCACTCCAGAAGTATCCATAACAGTTCAGATTCCAGATTGCCAGTTGCTGTCCCTCTTGGACTGAGGCTGGACAGATGGAACAGAAGCTGAGTTTAGATGAACTCCACTGCCAGAGGGCATGTTTTTTATTGAGAACAGCGTCCCTGCCTCGTGCTGCTCCAGCTTAGAGTCTGAATAACACAGAGGCCTGCTGTGTTTAAGTATGCAGGGTGAAAATCCAAATATTCTGCCTTTAGGCACAGTTAGTTTAGTTCATTCCCTCAAAGCAGCGATACGAGTAGAGTGTAGGATTTAGGAAAAATAGCACTAAGAAAAATGCTCCAAATGATTGACGTTTTCGCATTTCTAGTAAGCCTAATTATAGCAATATGTTTTATATGTCTTGTGATGACAATGCATGTACTGAGTAACAGGTTACTGCAATAAATGTTTTTAAACAGACATTTAGAAGCATATTATCAAGGGGGTTTATCTCCGCTTTTTTGGCTTTAAAAGCCAAGAAAGGATAGATAAAATTATCTCCCTATTACCTAGCTGTCGCTAACACCAGTTAGCGACAGCTAGTAGGAGATAGCGACCATCTTGGGCCCCACTTTGCATGTCAGTGATATTTATCACTAATGACATGCAAAGTGGGCGTGCCAAGATGTTAGCAACTGAAAACAGTCGCTAACATTGCTATCTCCTATTACCAACTTAGCCATGTTAGCAGTTCTTAGCCATGTTATCCAATGGGAGGTGGATAACATGGCTAAGAGCATTAGCTCGGTAATGCATGAATATCGCTGACTTTTCAGCGATATTCATTAATTTGCGGCGATTTATATCGCATTTGCGATAAACCTTGGTAATACCAAGGTTTATTTGCGGTAAAAATTGCCGCAGCTCAGCGGTAAATTTTTGTCTCTAACCAAGCAATAGCGATAATTATCGCTATTGCTTGGTAATATGCCCCTGTGTCTTTATTAGTAAAGATGTAATCTCAAAAGGTGAGTTTCCCAATTACCATCTTGTCTCTGAAAACAAAGGGACTGTTTTTTGTTTACCAGATAGCAACTCTCCCTCATGAGATGGGCAGTGTGGATCTTCAGTTCGCCAGATTCGCCTTCCTCGTATATAGCATATTGAACTAAGCCCTTGAGTTATAGGGTTAAGGGATCTAAACCTGAAGAAATAGTTTATACCCCTAAGATACATAAAAGGTTGGAGGAAGTGCACACAGCTCTTCAGGTAACGTGTACCGATTTATATGTGTGTGGAAGGAGCTAGTTAACACTTGTGTATAGTGAGCCAGTATAGTTCCCTTAGGTCTGGAGAGACAAGAGATCAGCGTGGGAGGTTGAGGCTGGCTGTTACATTCTGGATGGTCCTGCGTAGATGGTGTTGCTGTAATCCAATCTGCTGGAGATGAGGGCTTGGGTTACAGTTTTCCTGGTGCTGTTAGTTAGCCACTTGAAAATTCAGCGTCCACAAAGTGTGGAAGCAGGCCGCATTGATGGTAGTGACCTAGGCGGACATATCCAGCTTGCATTCGATGATGGTCCTGAGGTTTCTTACATGTGTTTTTTGGGTGGGTCAGTGGATTAAGAGAGTTAGTGGGATTGATACCTGCATTCTCCATCAAAAAGTGGAAGATTGATATTAATAAAAGGCACCAGGCAGTAAGATTCTAATGTATCTTACTATTTAACAGCTGCGAGGAGCCAGGTGGTAATGAGGACCCTCTCAAATTAACAAGTTAACATGGGATTTTATAGATGACAATAAATGATACTCAACAATAGGAGCCAGTTGCTTGGTGAAACAATAGGGGTTCTCCACTCATTTATCCAATCATTAATCAATATAAGATCCATAGCTATATAGTGGCATTGATTTATGAAATCAGCAAGTTAAGAATGCATCAGGTTATCACATACACGTGTGACTTGTTAATTCCCCAAGGCCTTGCAATTACAGCAAACGTTTGGACACTTCAATTTCATTTAGAGGCAAACAGGCCTGTGCACCTTCTGTAAGCTTGCTCCAAGTAAGTGTCACAAAATGGAATCGGAAATAAAATGAATTCCATAGGTCCAAGGTACGGAGGTCAACAAATGGAGTCCATTGAAGCATGTTTACCAAAGATCACCACTTTGGTCTTGCCATGTTGAGTGTGAGTCACTTGAAATTTCGTCATTCACTAATTGGAGTTGCTTCTGGTTTTGGGTATTCTGTCTGAGAGGGATAGTATCAGTAGTGTATCATTGGTGTTGGTGAGTATGTCAATGTTGTGTGTACAAATGATGTCTAACAGCGGTATGATGTCGATGTTGAAGAGGGTCATGCTGAGCGAGGAACCCTACAGGACTCTGTAAAAGAGGTTCTGGGCTTCTGAAGAGTATGGTGGCATGTTAACCATTTGAGTTCCTATGATTAGAAAGGTGCAGATCCACTTGTGAACGCTTCCTTGAATGCCTTCCTTGTGAAGTCAACTGATCAGAATCAGATGGGAGACTATGTCAAAAGCTTCAGAGAGGTCAAGGAGGAGGCTGAGAAGGATAAGGGCTGCAGTTTCTCTTCTGTCGAAGAGGATCCTGGTTTTGCCTGTCACTGCAATAAGATCTGTACTGTGGTTAGGCCTACAATTTGATTGGCAACAAGGAGCTGTTTGTTGCTGAGGGGATTCGAAAGGTGTCTGTTGATGCCTTCTTTTAGGATCTTGACCAGATATGGTAGAAGGGAATGGTAGAAGGGATATCTGCCTGTAGATCACAAGTTGGGCTGGGTCTGCTGGGGGCTCTTTTAGGACTGGGTTGATGGATACATTTTTTCAGGTTTACAGGAAAGTGGTTGTGTTGATATAGGTGCTGAGGCTGGGAAGAGCTCTTTGCTGATGGGAAATGAGCCTTTCTCTAAGGCTTGATGGGTGCTAAGTTAAGACAGTGCCACAGAGTGGATGGTCTTCATGATTTCTGATTCTTCTGAGGTCAGCATAATGTCTTTGTTTTATACTGGTAGACTTATTGCAAGGTTGATGGGGTGCACTTGAGGATCTAAATTGGTGCAGATGCCTGTAATGTTGTTGCCGATTACGTTCAAAAGTTTTTTACATAAATATGGTGTGGGGGTGATGCTGATGGTTGCTGCTGGTGTGGTGAATTCCTTGATAACAGCAGAAATGTCCTTGCTGCTGTTATTGATACACTTAGCTAGGGCCTTCCTTTACATTTCTCAAATTTTCTGGTGTTAGCATCAATGTATACATTTGAATGCTCCTTGTGTGAATCTCCTTGGTTCACTCTCCACCTCTCTTCTTTTTCCCTGCAGTGCTGTTGGCTCATTCTGAGTTCTTCTGTGTGCTAGTTGGCCTGCATTCGTGTCTTTTTACTTTTCCGAGGGTCCATGGTTTCAGCACAGGTGCTGATCCAAGTGTTGAAGTTGTTGATTTTGTAAAAACGGGTGAAAAATATGAAAATGGCAGAAAGACGGAAAGGCAAAAACAGGCCAAAGAACGAGCAAGAGAAATGAAAAAATGGGTGAAAGCAATCAAAGGCACAGGCAAAAACAACGGAAAAGCAAAAAACATGGGAACAAAAGGAGGCAAAAGAAGAAAAAGATTGAGTGTGATAATGATGAAAGGTGAGAGGAAGCAATTTTTGAAAAGAGCACAAAACAATATGAAGCAGTGATGCAAGAGAAAGAGAGAGAAAGAGAGCGAGAGAGAGAGAGAGAGAGAGAGAGGGGGAGAGAGAGAGAGAGAGAGAGAGGGGCTGATGCTCCGAGACACTGGGGTCAGATCTGGAAGGACCATGACCGGTCGCAGGACCGATCACAGTTAAGTCCTAAGGGGCTAAGGCCAACACCTGCTTCATGGAGATTTTTTATTGAGTTTGAGCTCTTCACGCATGATTAAATGTTTATATACCTCCTAAAATGTTTACTATAAGCATATTATTTCTGTTTTCATAAATCATGCATGACAGCAGAGAATTGAGCAACGTTGTTATATACTTTCATTAGCATCTACTTGTTACTTATAACAATCAGTTGATTTTGCAGTATTACAATGGACCAGAAAGTCAACAGTTTGCGCCAAAGATAGTAAAAGGATTTTTCTGCTTTTAAGTTCTTTTAAATAAACCAGGTAAGTTTCTTCCTACCTAAATCATCCACACGCCAGGTAAGTCTCTCCCCGACTAAATTCATTGTCATGTACAAATGACCATCACTGAAACAGTTAAGGTTTGCATAGTTGTGTTTCTCTGTACTAGTTACAATTGTCTACTAGTGTTTTACATGTCTTTTTTGCAATAATAATAAAGTTTGCATAATAAAGAAACAAAAATAAATCAAATAGAAATTAGTAAGTCTTAAAGGATCATTCAAACTTAAATAAAAGATAAATTAGCATATTTTCCTGTAATGTGCTTGCATTATAAAGGTAACTCACTTCATAGCTCGAGTTCCAAATATAACTCACTTCATAGTTGAGTTATTATTCTCATTATTGTATCAAAGTGCCAATATTACCAATATATATTAATAAGTTAATCCTCTACACTTGCGTCACCTGTTTATTGCAATATTGGAATTCATAGACACTATAAAACAATGATATCCCACAATATTAGCATGGTTTATTCTATATTTTATGATTTAAAAAACAACTAAAATAATAACATCAGGATTCTACTAGAGTCAAACTGTAGTTTTGGCTTGCATCGTAATTACTATATTAATTTTGTGAGCTGTCCAGGAAGTAAGTCCCTATATGGCTATTTTAACTTCAATAGTACTTAGCTATCAAAAAGTTTAATGAGAGAATGTGAACTATGCAAAGCCATATAGTCCATGAAAGAATTGTCTCACATATCAAATGACTAATTTATATGCGTAAAAAAGTATGTAAAAGAAAAAAATATGAAATTTTCTTGAGTCCAGTGTCAAATCCAAACTTTCAATGTTTAATTTGCTACATCCTAACTTTGAAGTCTTATCAGGAAAACTGTTTTCTTACCAAGTTAACCAATGTATGTAATAGCTGAAATGGTATCACAGATTTAGTATACCTCTTTCTAAAAATTAAGATTGCACTCCAACACAGTACCCTAAATATATTAATGTATCTCACTCTAACACATTTTCCAGACCTCAATTGGTGTCCAGTTCCACATCTGGAGATTAAGTGACTTTCACAACTTGTTTTTACACATTAATCTGGTTATATTAAGTTGTTCATGATCACACTGTAAGTTTTAAATCAATGTTTAGACCATGTTCTACGACCTTTTAAGTTTCTATCCACCAGTTTTCTTTCGATCAATCTGTTTTCTCAATCTCAACCTACAATTAATTTTGATATGTTGTATACATATCATTTAGATGTTTAGATAGAGATTGATTACCACTAGTTGGCTTTATTGTCCCTCTCATTTGGTTGCTTCTTATTTGATGGTTTGCCTTTTCCATCTTGTGCCACTCTGTTTCCCCTGAAACATACCCTCTTTACTTATGTCCTTCCTCTGTTCACTTTGAGGGAACTTTTTTTTTCTTTGACTTGCACACGGTATAGTAATGCACATATTTTCCACTTCTCCATCTTGTGTTGTCTCGCCTCTTCTGCTCCATGTTTCCCTCACTCATCTTTGCTTCACTACCCCCTGCTCTATCTCATCCTTGTGTTGCTCACCCCACACTCATGTTGCTCTCTCTCACCTGTTTGCTTCTAAGGTGTTCTCCCTCTACCCTCTACATGATATGATTCCACTTCCTTCTTTACTCATTCCTCTATTAACCCCACCTTCCCCCAACCATCGGAGACCATTTTTAAAGCAAATGACTCCTCCATCATGCCGCTGGTGCACATGTGCACATCACGGCAATAACACAACCACCATCACACCTTTTTTAAATTTTTTTATTCTGACATGCTGCAAAAACAAATTGAGAAAGCCAATAGATTTCAAAAGCAAGACCCATTGGCTTTGTTAAATCTTGTCACAGTATCCATTATGGTAACATTGGTTACAAAATGCATGATTTCATTTAGATGAGAAAGCTCTGGGACAGTTCTTCTAATTCGATTTTGGTCAATAGACCTTTCCAGCAGCCTTAGAGGAAAAGGGGTTAGCAACAATTTAGATCTTAAGATACAGTGTGATCAGGAAGGCACTAAGAGCCTGAGTCACTAATTTGAAGTTAAAGGTTTATTACAAACTCAAAGCCAGGGTGATATATATCAATCTTCAAAATATAGTATAAAAATATAGGAAAATCAAAGGAAGACCAAAGTGTCTTACAATATTGGTCCTCAACAGCAAAGATCATAGAAAGATTTCACTGGCAGTGAGGCAAATACAAAGGAAATGGATTTGATGACTAGACAAATGGTTTTGATCCTTCATCCCATTCATGAAAAAGACAAGTAACATATACTGAACCCTACACTAAACTAAGAATAGGGAAAATCCTAATAGACCAGGAAAGCAAGAAAGGTGTCAGCATCAGAACCTCTTCCACTACTCCAAAGGGGGGAACAGTTATAAATATTGGATACCAAGCACCAACTATTCAGTACACTTCACGATCTATGGAAGACTCTGCCAGGAAGAAGGACTGTTGTGCTGCTACAAAGGGCTGCCACTCTGCTGGACTGCGGCCCTAAATGACTGCTCACTGCTGTGCTCATATGCTTCCTTCTGACCTCTTGCCTGGGTGAGAAGGACTGGACCTGTAACCTGAAACCTTGGCCACCAGAGTGATTCCAATGGCTAGTCTCTTGCAACCAGCATCTGGACTCGGCAATTGTGAGTCCTACCATGCGAAGTAGTGCCACCCTATTATGGACCCTTGGAATTGTGCCGGACGAAGCTCCGCCAGCCCATCTCTGGAAGCTGCTGAACTGACACATCTCCTCTGTGGCATGGCGCAACCCAGAGCAAAACCGATACGTCACCTTTGCTGTGTGGACTTTACTGCTCCTTAAAAGTACCCACCCCAAACACTTAAACACCCTTACTACTCCATTTTATGTTACATAACCTTAAAATAGGTACATAGATGGGTGAATAAAGGAATGAGTGAATCAGTGCAAGAATAAATGCATTTGTGCAAGAATTAGTTACAGTGCGTTGATTGACAGTAGCCAGTTGAGGAATGTGGGTAGAATGGCAATGGAGAGCACCTTCTTGTGGAAAGGCTGTCCTACTCAGACTGTACAAATAACATGATGTTCAAGACAAGTACCAGACCAAAAATAAACTTAACAGTGCACACAGGAAAAGAGTTAGGAATGACACTTTTCTATGTAAATCCCTGAATAACCCTTAGTGCGACCTAGAATCACCAAAGATATCTTTGAAGGTACAGAGCAGAGTAAAAATAGAAGGATCAGAGCTAAGAATCGCAGGAGACAACATACCTGGTCAGTAATCAACTAGGCTGACCCAGCTCATCGGACTCCACGGACGACGGACCTCGGAGGACAAGCCTCACGGCATGGACACTCGGAAGGAGGGCGGACCCACAGCGACGGCATTGGGAGCCATCTGATGTCACCCTGGGCTGTTCAGGGCTGAGAAATAAGAGGTTTCCTCGACTACTCCTCCGATGCTGAGAAATAAGAGGCTTCGATGACTGCACCTCCGGTGACTGCGGGCAAGATCCAGTCACTGCAAAGAGAAGGAGCGGAGCAGCCTCGGCGAACGACGGGCGAGGTACGAGCACCCTTACCCCACCGCGCTGCCCCCCCTCCCTTATTATACACAAGGGAGAAACAAATCGGGTGGAACTGAGAGGAAAGGGAGAAAGCGGCACGCCTGACCCTAAAATGGCGGCCGCTTAAGACATGTCATTTCACATTCACACGATCCCCTAGGTACTACCTATAATTACCGGCAAAATGTCTATGCTGGCAGGAACAATGGAGGGGGTATGACCATGAGGAATGTGAGAGCAAACCCAGACCACGAGTAAAGAAGGGGAAGGAAATGGACTAATCACATTGCCACACTGCCAGCAAAGAACATCAACCGAGGGGCATAGACACTGAGAGGGGACTGTCGACATACCGAAACAGGGAAGAGAGCCTGATGAGTAACTGATGAGTAAAAGTGAAAAGGGACCAACTACAGGAGTGGAAAGTAAGGAAGTGCACTCCCCCACAGAACAACAACAGAAAAAGAAACGGCGGACATCTTGTAACGGCTAGCTCTACACCAGACCTATCTTAACTTAATAAGGGATAGTTAAACGAATTCTTATGGCATGGTAACGTAACTATAAAGATATAATTAGAGTATAGCAGAGGAAAATATACCTAACACGAAATATTGGTACTTGATCTATTTCTAATCCTCTGACTGCCACTGTACAATTGCAAGCGATCAAATCAGAACTAATCACCATAAGATTTACAACGGGAAAGAAAATGGATAATAGATACCGGGCGACGGCTAGCTCCAAAGCACAAAGTATAAAATATCCTCCTACTCTATCCAAAAATGCTGCCAAAAAGTTCAAACATAACACATTGAGAAAAAACCCGGACATACTGTTCGTTGACCCATACTTTGATAGAGTTAAAGGGACCATAATGAATGACTTGATTTTCTACACAAATAAAACAGCGAAATGGCGCTATGCCCTCACTGAAATGCTGTTCATAAAAGTTATGAGAAACATCCCCCATGGCACAAAAATAATGTCTTCCCAATCAAAAAGATGCAATGCAGAACTATGCATCACTTTATATAAAACGGGAATAGTGCTGATACAAGCAGCTAATAGGGACCTGGAGGAATTTGAAAAGACTTTCCTAATAGTAAAAGAAACCCTGGAGAGACCAAGATACCAACTATCCATGACCCCGCATGAAGTCACTCTCGATAATAATGATACTACAACTAGAGACGCCAACCGAACTGGGGACCATAACACTCAAACTTCCAGCTCTGGAGACATAACTGAAATCGAGATGGCAACCCCAGAGAACGAGCCAGAAAGAACAGAGAGATCTACCATTCTGGCAAATGAAGAGCAGGTCCAGGTCCAAAGGGTACAGCTGATGCCGCCACCATTCGGTGCGAATTTGCTTGAAGAGAATACTTCAGCTCCTAGCGAGTCACTAAATGACCCGATACCTCTCTTGAATTTGATACCAGAGGATGATAGATCCCCACCCACAAATTCAATACTTGCATTACACAACATAGATAACACACATGACATCCCAAACAGAATCGGAAGCGACAACCCAACCAAGGATACAAAGGATAGAACTGTGAGAATGAGAACAGATCAACTACGGAGAAGAGCAAAATGCACAACCCGAATTGGCAGGTCAATCCTGCCTAAGAAATCACCCCGAAACCAGAAAGAAATTAAGAAGCTGCAGAAAATAGTAGGCAACCTGGCACAAGACTCGATGAAAATTTCACATGCAATCGAAAAAATGTGGGAGTTGACGGCAAGCACGCACTCCAAGGGCTCCCATATCCAGAATCTAGTACTCTCCGCACAACAAAGGAATGACGAGATGGCCTTATCTCTAAAAAATAGGCTCAATAGACCAGACAGGATAAACCCCTTGTCAAACGAAGAAACCCTGGCCTTACTCCAATCCTATGAACAACCGGCCCGGGGGAGTGAGGAGAGAATCAAAACAGTACCAATTGATTCTAATAGAACATCCAGAAAGAATGACTGGAAAGCAATCCACCTCAACCTACAACATATTCAGTTATCGGCAACTGAATCCGAAAATGGGAACATCCTTAACTCAGATAATCCCTTGAACTGCCTTCTACTCAATTGTCGTTCGGCAACCAAACATGCATCAGACATAGCAGCCCTCATCATCAATAAGGAAATCGACCTGGCAATCCTTACGGAAACATGGCTAAAGGAATCATCCTCTCCCGCCATTGATCTCTTAGTACCACCTCACTATAACATTGTGAGATTAGATAGGCCAAGGAAAACAGGTGGAGGTATAGCATGCATTCACCGATCAGAGATAGAGGTCAACATGATCCAAGCCGACCCCCTAGAATCTTGTGAATACCTTGGTCTGAATATAAGATCATCAAGCAATCAAAAATGCAACTTGCATGCATTCTACCATCCACCAGGAGATAACGCAAAGTTTACAGAGCAACTAATAGAGATCATAACAGCCAACTCCAATCCAGATGCCAACAACATATTCCTGGGAGACTTTAATCTACACTGGGACGACCGCAATGACAAACTGGTTAATTCGCTTAAAGAGTTCCTCGCCGAACTAAACCTCACACAAGCATGCACCCAACCTACCCACGCGCAAGGAGCGACCTTAGATTGGATCATTTCTAGAAACAAAAAGACATTATTCTGCGCTATAGATCCGTGTGACTGGTCTGACCATCACGCCATAACATTTGTGATTCCCACAGTGAAAAAGGGTAGAACCGGGCAACCCCCCAAGTCCAAAAAATTGATCCGAGATATAAAAGAGGCGAATATTGAGCTATTAGTCGAAAGCTGCGAGAGAGACTTAAAGCCACCTAACGACATGCAGAATGTAAATGAGCTGACTGATCACTACATAACCTCAATAGGAAATATTGTCAATGACACCATGCCTCTAAAACTGAAAAAAGTCACAGATAAGCCAAAGAATCCGTGGTTTAGTGGGTCACTGAATGAGGACAGGCGCAAACTGAGAACAGCCGAAAGAAAATGGAGACAACTCCCTTCCTTACCAGAGTTGAAAGCCCTCAGAAAAATCAGAAACGAATATAACAAAAAGGTAATCAATTCCAAAAAAGAATTTATAAGAGCAAAACTAGACAATGCCAAAAACAGACCACGAAAACTCTTCGAGATCCTAAAACAGCAATCAGATAAACTAGCCAAATCAACCCAAGGGAACTCAAAAACTCCCTTAAGCTGCGAGGAATTCTCTACATTTTTCTCTGAGAAGACCAAATCGCTAGAGGTAGAGCTTTCAAACGCCGCGGCTATCCTCCCGACCCAACCTTTGCCGATGAGTGAGGCCTGCGTGACAACAGAGAGTATTAAGACAAAAAATGAAGCAAACTGGGACACATTTGAATTATAGGACCAGGTCAAGATCGCCAAAACACTGTCGGAAATCAGACCAAACAACCACTATCATGACCCTTTACCTGCAAAATGTGTAAGAGAAATCAGCCGCAATGTGGTTCCAATCTGGACCAAAATAATAATTGCTTCACTTACACAAGGGATCCTCCCTGATTGCCTAAAAACAGGACAAGTAGTGCCAATGATCAAAAAAATGACAGCGGATGCATCAGATCCGAATAACTATCGACCAGTAACCAACATCCCTTTACTGGCCAAACTAATTGAGAAATGCGTGCAGAGCCAATTGAATCAACACATCACCAAGTTCTCCCTACTAGACGATTGCCAATCAGGGTTCAGAGCAGGGCACAGCACGGAAACAGCAATCCTGCATATTGTCGACGACGCGCTACAAGCCCTACACCAAAATCAAGCATGCCTATTGATTCTCCTAGACCTGTCATCTGCTTTTGACACGGTAAATCACGAAACACTATTGACCAGGCTACAGGACAGGATGGGATTGGCCGGAAATGTGTTGAGATGGTTCAATTCTTTTTTAAGAAACAGAACTCAACGATTCCGGGTTAACCAAGCAATCTCAACCCCTTGTCCTAATGCAATGGGGGTCCCGCAAGGCTCAACACTATCCCCAGATCTATTCAACTTGTATGTCGAACCTCTTACAGACATTCTTCGGAAATCAAAGATATCCTACCACATGTATGCAGACGACACGCAAATATACTTAAAGATCGCCTCCCTTGATGACATAGATCTAATGAATGAGACACTAAAGATGGCTTTGCAATGGTTAACTAGGAATCATCTGAAATTAAATGCCCAGAAAACAGAATTCTTGCTAATTTCACCTCCGAGGAGCCACCCTGAAGTAAAGGAATGGACCAAATTGGTGACTGTGCTTAACTGCACACCAACCCTAGTCAACTCAGCTAAATCACTAGGAATCATATTTGATGAGAACCTCGACATGAAAGCCCACATTAATTCAATGGCGAAAAGTGCCCGCTTCCATCTGAGCTACTTAAGAAAATTAAAACCATTCATCTCAGAGGCAGATCTAAAATTGGCTATACAGTCCCTAGTCATATCCAGGATCGAATATGGTTGCTCTACAATAACTGGCCTACCTAAAACATCCACAGCACCACTAAAAGCCTGTCTCAACGCTGCGGCAAGACTCATCACCGGATCGAGGAAATTTGATCATATATCTCCTCACCTGAAAGCACTAAACTGGCTACCTTATGAGGCCAGAATTCAAATGAAGATAGCATGTATTACTCACAAAGCGGTGCACTATAACACGCCAGGATACCTAGCCAAGAAAATTAAGCTATCGGGAGGAAACAGACCAACTAAAAGCGCCAAGGAGCTGCTGTTGAGGCCAGCCATTTTCCGAAAGAAAAAGACCTATGATCGAGCATTCACTGGAGCTGCCCCCAGAGTTTGGAATTCACTCCCTCCAAGCATTAGGAAGATTAAAAATATTGTAACTTTCAAACGGGAATTGAAAAGCCATCTGATGAGTAAATACCCTGCATAGGGAAGCCGACGGATCGCTGGTATGAACAATTACATCAGCTGAAGGGTGGCCCTCTTCATGAATACTAACACTGTCAAGAGACTGACTCCACTCACAAGCCTCGGCTGTATCCTGATCGATACCACAGTCCTATGTGAACCCACAGCTGTTTTTCATAGCCAAACTATATAACCTCTACCTCACCTTATCTACTGATATGGATCGTGTTATAAGCTAGGCCTCTCTCACCTTTTAATACTAATTGCACATGTGTTTGGAATATATTTATTCAGGCACCCCTCATAGCCATAGTTTCTTTACCTTATATCTGTTTGTTCTTAGAATTGATATTTTACTGTCAATGTGTAAACTACCTCGATGTTAAGCGCTCTGATACCCACGGGTCTTGTTCGCGCTATACAAAACTATATAATAAATAAATTAAATAAATAAATCAAATTACATACAAAGCCTCAGTCTCCTCACCGTGAAAGGATCAGAGACGCACATAAGACAGCGTCCACTAAGTATGAAGATGCTTACGAATGGAAGAGCAGACAGAGGATGATGACATTGCCTTTCCAAGAGCACAGGGTATCCCCTCAGAACTACTGAAAATTGTGACAGAGCACTTTAGTGAGTTGGGGAGCTAACAGAAAATAAGTATAGAGGCAGTTGGGGGCAGGTTACATTTCATTATCATAGTAATGAAGCTCCATAGTCTTTAACTGTCACTTGGGCCCTGTGGCAAAGTAGTGTCTCACATGCCATGGTGTGTCATACTTGCAACAGCAGTGTCTTCAGTTGTGGGTGTGGTGGCCTGAGTTGAGAAGCACAGAGAAGAACCACTTCAAACAGCGGTCTGCCAATGTCCGAGAGTGAAATAAATAAAACAGAAAAAGGGGAAGCCCTTGATAGCCACAGAAACAGTGGTCATGATACATTTTACTACTTTCAGGGCCCTAGTTTATCCAGTAAGGTTAAGGGGGGGTTAGCGTCAGATTTTCCCAACAATCATGGTGGCATATAATGTTAAAATACATTATAGGACAAGCATGGTGCTTGATAAGGACCTAAGGGGCAGTGGAAAGGGAGAGGAATGTGAATTTGGTAGGAGTGCTAAGTGAGCGAAAACAAAATATATTGTAAATGACCATAATTTTTGAGGACTGTGTGTTTTTGTCTGTATGTAAACATTCCTTGAGAAGTAGACACCTCACCATACCCAACTAAAACACCTGTACCCAACTATTTAACAGGAAAATAAATTTCTTTGGAGGGGGTGTGTACGACCCCAAACACCCCATCTGAAGCCATGCCTTTGATTACTTTGCATATCCTAACTACAGAGCAGGCAAGTCATTAAGCCAAATGTAATATTTTTTACTTTCTTGGCTTCCTTTTAGCACAGTTTTCTGTGTTAAAGGTGCATGCAATTGGTGTTGCTGAGGGTGTTCCCAGCAACATCCATGGCTTCATGACACTTTCCCCGACTTACCAGATCTTGTAACTCTGAGGCAGTGCCAAAAAACGTATGCAGTAGGCACTAAAAGGAAAAATATCTTTATTTCTCCTCGTTTTTCCTTTTACTATGTGTGCTGCATTCCGCATGCACATAGAGAGAGGAAAAAGCCTCTTGTGATTGTTTGTGAAGGTTTACTTTCCTGCACAAAAATAATCATCCCTGCAATGCAGGCATCGTTGCACCATGGTGCAGAGGTGCCTTCGTTTGTGCACGGCAGCCCATTGTGCACAGTTGTGGGGGGAAATTACAGGAATGCACTCTATATGATAGATACAGCGCATTCCTGCCCTTTTTTTTGCCATAGGGCAGCGCAGCAGGAAGGCCTGTGGCACTGCCCTACGGCAAAATCTTATGTGAGGCCTTTAATATTTAGCAGTCACACAGAACATAAGTATTGTGTAAAAATAGTGTTGCAATTTGTAAACCATGGTGGCTCATCTGTTAACACCTTCGCTGCGGCGGCTATTCCGCCGCAGCGCTAAGGGGGCGGGGCGGGCACGCGGCACGCCTAGCTGGTGACGGAACTGCTCTGTCACCACTTCGGTTGAGCTGCGCTCATGAAGGAGCGGTTCCGTCATGGCCCCGCCCGCTCAATGAAACGCCCAGCGCAGGCACGGCGAGCGGGCCATGACGGAACTGCTCCGTCATCAGCACAGCGCTACCGCGGCTGATGACGGAGCGGTTCCGTCATCAGCGCCGAAGGAGTTAAGGCAGAGGAGCCTCGCCCCACTGAGCAGGTTGAAAAATACAAAATAAAATGATAATATCTCATTGTTATTATCATTTTATTTTTCTCCTTGCTGACCAGGTTAGATTCTGGGCTGCTCCGCCCACAGAGGCAGGGGGGAGTGGTTTTCCCACTGTAAGTGAGCAGAATGCTTTGGCGGGCCCTCTTGGCCGGTCAAACCGGCATGCACACTTTGCATGGTCTCCATGCAGGCTGCATTACAACCTGCATGGAGAATATGCCCATTCTGTGGCTGAGCGCCGAACCACGGCGCTCAGACCAATCTCAACACTGGATTGCAGCGGTGTGTTAGGCTATAGGGAGGCCGGGAGATGGGAGCATCTTGCTTCCTGCCCTGGAAGCGGCGAAGAGGACTGACGATGGCGGGCAATAGTGGGAAACAAGTAAGTGTGTGTTTTAATTTGTTCTTCATTCCCTACTCCCTCCTCCCCTGCGACATACCCTACCACCTTCACATACCAGCTGCCACTGTTTGTAAATGTCATGAAAATAAATTTACGCATAAGTTAAAATTGTCATTCCCCCCAAAAATTCGGGATTTACTGCTTCTTTGTTAAAAACAGGAAGCAGCTCGGTTGCTGAGGTGTGCAGTTTAGAGACAGGACAAGCTACACATGAGCACACCATAGTAGGTTGGGCAGAAGAGACGCCCACTAGAACAGCAGCATATTAGCCTTCTCTAACAACCCTAATGACCAGAATGTGCACCTCTACGGAAGACAACCTCCGTGGAATAGTCATCCTCATACTCTAGCATCATTTGTTCAAAAAACATTACTTTATTAATGTGAATATGCATTGTATATGCAGGAAGAACACAGCGTCCACAAGTGGTTAAACAAAACAAGAACTTCGTAACAGCTCATAACCAGCATATATCGCGAAAGGTCTAAGGCGAAGTTTAACATTCAACGATTTCTACACCATTTAACAGTAACAGGGTGGCAACATTAGAATGATTAAGCAATGACACAGTATGCATAATACCATTTCGTGCCCTGTAAATATAGCTGTCGATGTCATTTCTGATTTTATTATTGTTTTACAATTCTGAGATTAATAAGACATTGTCACTCATATCCGCAGCCATGCTGGAAAAGTAAAAGAATAAGTTATGCAGGAAACCTTTACGAATTTTTTTCCCTGTTGTGAAACAATGTCTGTATTGGATGTGGTGCACTGCAAGCAGAAGTTTGACAAGTGGGCAGTCGGTTACCAATGTGTGGAGAGCTACAGGACCCGCATACAAAGGTGCTAAGGTAAAAAATATAACTAGAATAAATAAAAAGACCACAGCCCTTGCACTAAAGGACACTATTTTTAGGTGAATGTGTACATGTAATCTGGCAAACTGCCATCATTTGAAGTGCAATTGAATTAATGGTTGCAGTAGATTGACATATTGACTGACCCATGCTTTATATGGTCATGGACATACAAAATTGTGAATGACCTGTGAACAACACAGTGAATGAAGAACACTGCCCATAAGGCCCCTCCGCATTTATGTAGGTATGTCTTTTTTTATTTAGGAATGTTATATTAGGATGGCGTAACACCTAAAGCTGATCTACATCAGACCTTCAAATAGTAATTGCAGAAACCTCCAAATATTTGTCACAGCAAGGAAATATGCACTTTTATTTCACTGGCTAGCAGCATATAGATGGCTGGTGCATGGCCCCATGCTTGGAACAACAGAGCCTTTAATACAAAACAATTACAAATGTAAGACAAAAATGGGCCAGATGTACAAACCTCTTTTGTGGCTACAAACACTTTGATTTCCAAAAGCATGTTTGTGACCGCAAAATTGTGTACCTTATGTAATAACCCCATTTTAATAGCCATTATTCTTTTAGAGGGAAGGGACCTGTCAAAGTTAGGACATGGCTTCCGACTCACAGAGAGTTATTTCAACCGCCAATTTGAGGTAGCCATGTTGGAAAGTCCCAAAATGTTGTGAATGGCGGTGAGAACAGAGCTGGTATGATGATGTGTCATCATATGACTGGGTAGAGGTGTGTACCTTCTGGAACATTTCCCCACCACCACTTAAAAACCTCTCGGGAAGGAAGAGTAAGGGAGAGAGAAGATGGACTTTGCAAAACCCAAAAGAAGACTAGACGCCTGATTGGTATAACCTGAACTCGGATTGAATGTGATTCTGTATATTCATCTCTCCAGGGCCAGCAGTCCCCCTCACCCTCTGTGATAGTGCAGGTAAGGAGTTGCTGGGGAACCCTGACAAAGAAGGGTTTACCTGGAACATTTGAGGACTGGGTCTGTAGAGGAGTAACCTACATCAGAGCAAGATCTTCTGCCTTCTGCTGACACACAAGTACCCTGGAATTGGCCAAGGTGGCTTTGCACCCAGGAGAGTGCAGGCAGGGAGGGGACTTTGCTTATGGAGTGCTGCTGGTGCTCCTGGAACACTCTCCAGGCTAAAGGAGCTGGACAGAGGACATGTCCCTGTCAAAGAAATAAGGGTTAGGAGGCAGGCCCTGACCTCTTACTTATAGGAGGAAACATAAAAGTAAACCCTCTTTGTTGCGCATGAGTGCCACCAGGAGAAAAATACAATGTATTCCTTGCAAATTGGCCAGTTGTGGACAGAGAAACAGCAGAAAAGTGTAGAAAGGAGGATTGGAATAATAGTGACTTGGAGTGGCTTTTTCCAATCTTTCAAGCACTTCTGGCATTTGTACATTTGTTCTAAGGAACTCCATTGTTGGATCCTAAGACTACTTGGCAGAAACAATACTCCTGTTCCACCATATTAAATGCTGAAACGCTGTGTCAATAAGGAAGATATCGACAATGGTTTAAGATGGCTGACAAGTTACTGAAAGGTGGGACCAGCTGACATTGTTTAGTAGGCTGCATTAGGTTTAGATAGTTTCTATTTTTAGGCTTGGGTCAACACTCTTACAAAGCCATTAGACTTGTCTTTTAATAGCTGCACCCCATTATATGATGATCAGCATATGTGTGCGTGGGGGTATTATTGTTTTAGGGTTCATTGCTTGCTGGGATGTAAACTATTAGTGGGTGTCGCCACAAATATTTTCACCTGCCATCATGTACAACATTGCAAATTGCTGCATAGTATTGAGCACTGTAATGATTTATTAAGTGTTGGTTGTTGCCTGCCTGAAGGCTGTGTCATAGACCTACTCATTCAACCCTGAATAAGCTGTGGACTGCCCTGATTTACTGTCCTGAGAGAGTCACATGCTAAAAAGGAGTCTTGGTTCTTCGTAGAAGGAAAGTTGTAGGTTGCGGATGTATTAAATGTGATGGGCATACCTCCATCCTAACTAATAACCCACTTCCTTTCCAGCGATCACTGCCATTGTACTACTACCATTAAAGTATGCAGCTGCCCACTTCTGTCGCACAGATATGCTCGCTCTCCCACAGCCACTTTTCCTAAATGACAGCAATCATAATATCTTCAGTAAGGGCATATCAACATAAAAGGAAAGAAGGGGTGTATGATTCAAATCATAAATCGTTCTTACTGGCATTCACATATAAATGATGAGGCTTAACTAATCCGAGGCCTTAATAAAGCATTTATCTATGAGGTTTAGAGAGAAGGAGTCATTGCACTCTATCTGCAGCCCACCAACGCACCCACCTGTATTGCACTTTATTCCCAGTACTACATGACAGCCCTTCTCCTATTTGCATTATGTCTGCCTATGATGAGAACTTTAACAGGAACTTCCCACACCATCCCCCAATGCCAGCTCCAACAGATTAACAAGATTCATGTCTGTATCCAGTACTCTCTGAAAAAGGATTTAGACACACTAGGGACTTTTTGGGACACTTACTTTTATAGCACCCCCTCAAGTTTGACTGTGATGGGCACACCCTTTTAAACACGAAAAAACTATTCAAGTGCAAACATTTACATAGAGCCTTCCGTCGGGTAAACAGGATGTCGATTGTGGTGATGCACCACTGAAGTGACCTGAGACACCCTCTTGGCTCAAAGTGGGGATGGTGATGAGAATATTTAGGATGATAAGGTTGACACCCGTTTCTGCTACTGGGTTACTACTAATAATGATGATGAGTTTGGTGCTTACCCTCAAGATGTCTTAAAGCTAATCCTGTAGCCCCTAGCACATCTTCTCCCCCCCCCCTAAAAAAATATTTTTGACCTACTGGGGAACCTAGGTTTTGTCCCTCTGAGTTAAACAACCCAACTCTCACAATTGACTACCCTTTTCTTTTACTTCTTTTTGGGCCCCCGTTATTGGTGCCTAGAGACCGAGCAGCCACAAGACACTCTGCTGAACCGGAGCCGACGCCGCAATGCACCGGGGGCATAGCTCGGGACTACATCCCCCAGCATTCCTGCTCACGGCGAGGACGCCGCTGACGCCGCACCTACGCACCAGGAGGCGCTTAAAGTCGCGCCTGGGGCCGAGGCCCCCTGTGTACTTTTCCTTCTTCTTGGGCCCCCGTTATTGGTGCCTAGAGACCGAGTAGCCACAAGACTCTCTGCTGAACCGGAGCCCCCGCCGCAATGCAACGGGGGCATAGCTTGGGACTACATCCCCCAGCATTCCTGCTCACGGCGAGGACGCCGCTGACGCCGCACCTACGCGCCAGGAGTTGCTTAAAGCCGTGCCTGGGACCGAGGCCCCTGTGTACTTTTCCTTCTTCTTGGGCCCCCATTATTGGTGCCTAGAGACCGAGCAGCCACAAGACGCTCTGCTGAACCGGAGCCGACGCCGCAATACACTGGGGGCATAGCTCGGGACTACATCCCACAGCATTCCTGCTAGTGTGGCGAGGACGCCGCTGACGCCGCACCTACGCGCCAGGAGGCACTTAAAGCCACGCCTGGGGTTGAAGCCCCCTGTGTACTTTTCCTTGTTCTTGGGCCCCCATTATTGGTGCCTAGAGACAGAGCAGCCACAAGACCCTCCGCTGAACCGGAGCCGACGCCATAATACACCGGGGGCATAGCTCGGGACTACATCCCCCAGCATTCCTGCTCGCGGCGAGGACGCAGCTGACATCGCACCTAGGAGGCGCTTAAAGCCGCGTCTGGTCCCTCGTCCCACGGGACACCCAGGGAGAAGCCCGGGACAAGGGCGGGACCGTCTGTGGCCATCCGAGTCCGAGAGAGGCCGGGCTGGGACACCCCTCTGTCATTTAGGCCTTTTGGAGGAGCAATACTTTGGCCAGTGACTTAATTTCGCAATTTCCATTGTATTTCTTGTCGCCCGTAGCGCAACAAACCGTAAAAATGCAGGAGTGGCTGGATCTCTGGACGCTTTCTTAATCAGAGCAGAATCCGTCTTACAGCATGAGATCATTTTTACGGAAAAGAGGCTATCTCTAGGCATATCCGAGGGGCATAAGAGGTCATCGCTAGGAGCAATCAGTAAAGCTAAATCCCCAGCAGTAAATCTATATCCTCTAGTCCATATTAGCAAACAGGGTCAGGAACAAGGGACAGGTGACGCTGACGGCACGGTTATGACTGTTAGCGTTACGAATGTAGATGCGCCTAGTGGCCAATCCCTTATCTCGACAGTACCCCCTTGGATGTGGCCCAAATAGCTCCCCCAAGTCCAATATTAGTCAGACGATTCGCATCAAATGTATCTAATACTCCAAGAACTCCCTTGGTTTCCACCCCAGAGGAGGACATATCTAAAACTAGTTCAGCCTTGGCATCAAGGCTTCTTTTTCATAGAAAAGCTTCAGGACCTAAGGGCCAAAGTTACTGCCTGAAGAAAAAAATAACAAACCCCACAGCAAAAAACAATAGTAACACCAAGAAAATTGGGGGGACACGACAAAAGATTACAGCTAACCACGAGATGGGGGGGAAACATCTCCAACCAAAACCATAAGCACACAAACAGAGAGTGAACGCCTAATCCATATCCCAGGGTTCAAGAGAAGCCTCGAAAAACTTGAAATAAAACTAAAGGATTCACTAGAAACCATGATAAATGAAAAAGTGGATAAATTAGAAAATGGTTTGAACGCAAGCCTTTCCCAGTTTGTTTCAAGGATAGAGCATTTGTTTAAAAAGCTGGGGAATGGGGAAAGGAATAATACCTCGATCCCACAAAACACTAGCTTGACTGAGAGGAATCCTTTACTATTAACTATGCCAAAAGGACAGGATGCAGAAAGACCGGTAAAACCTAGGAATTCTGAACAGAAGATTGATAGTCCAAGAGAGGGAAATAAATATAACATGCATGACACAGCGGGCCATAGTACTGTGAATACACATAGATTACCAGTTCAGGGAAGCCCGAATACAACCTCAGGCAGGACAATAATACACAGTCCGAAAGGAACAGACCTAATCCCTAATACTGATGTCTTGCAGTTACCACCGGCATCCTCACCGTATGTAATAGTACTAACAGGGGTGCCATCCCTAAAAAGAGAACAAAAAGAATCCTGGCAAAATTCAAGTAACAAAGCAGTGGATTGGTTGGTAAAATTTAAAAGATTCCACCCAGCAAACAGTGATGATATACTGATGGTTCGCAGAGTTGGGTGGCTGGGCCATTCATCTAAGAATATCAGAGGAGACTGCATGGTCATTAACGTTAGAAGACCTCAACAAACCAGGTGGATACTAGAATGTAGGGAAGAACCCCACGCTGAAAATACATCTGTTAGTGCCCTCCCTTTGGGCTTCTTTTTTAAGCCTCAGTATGGTGGCAATCACAGGCAGCAGACCTCTTCTGTCCCCTTGGCGAATAGATTTGATGGCTTTACAACACTAGATGAGATAGACTGACTAAATAACCCAAGCACATTTATAACCCACTCTGCTAACTACTGCAAGGAGACTCACCCCAGTAAAAAGGCACAGACCCTCTCCACCAAACAGGTATCAAAAGAATTAAGCAGAGGGGGTGGACTAGGGCCTGCAGTACTTACACAAACTAACAGCAAAGATCCAAAAGTGGGAGCAAGGGACATAACTAATAGCATAGGGAGTCCGCTCTGTCACACCAACCATTTACCCTTACTAACAAACCGAATTTTGGAAGTAAAACTCATGTCTTGGAATATAGCAGGACAAAATAGGAATCTTCAGGACATGATTTGGTGTAATTATATAGACCAATGTGACATAATACTCCTACAGGAGACTTGGTCACTGGAAGTTCCGCACAGACATGGGTATAAAACTTTTTGCTTAGAAGCTATTCCATCCGCAAGAGGGAGACCATCTGGGGGCTTGGTGATCTGGATAAGGATCACCCTGGAAATTGAAGTTACTCCCCTCTCTATTCAGTCCCAGGATCTACTGGGCGTAAAAATAATTACAAGAGACAAAAAAAAAATCTATTTAATTAATGTATATAACAGGCCAAATCCACTTAACAAGGAATCCCAGATAATAGAACAGCTTGACTCTTATCTTGACACATTAGGTCCCAGCTCCCAAATAATTGTTGGTGGAGACTTTAATTGTAAGTACGAACCAATACTGGGTTTTGATAGTATATTTGATGAACAAGACAAGGCAAATAATATCCTTGCTCTAGATAGCTGTGGAAAAGTAAAATGCACGATAGCGGCAGCCTAAATTCTACAACTGATTGTGGGTCATGACCTAAGGGCATGCAATGGTCTCTTTCAGTCAGATCGACCAACGGCACCCACATTCTGTAGAGGGTCTTCCAAGACCCATACAGATTTTATATTGGTCTCTATTAGTTTGTGGCATTTAATTGTTGATTTTAAAGTTGATCCCAGGACGGAGAGTGACCACTTGCCGTTACAATTAATCCTAGAACCTCAGCCCTTTACAACTATTGTAGCTGGGGACGCAGTGAAAACTGTGAATGTTGGTGACCTCCAAATAAATAACAATAGGCAAGCTTTAAAATGGCCAAAGATGCAGCGATGATAAGCATCTATAACACCTTTGCTGACCTCCCCTTAGGGGACTGTGGCGTACTAGATATGCACTACAGATTGGTGGATGCACTGACACCCTTCTTGAGTAAAATTTATGAGAAGGAAAAAGACCCCAAAAACAACCAACCTGAACTGGGAAACCCCTGGTATAACAAAGAGTGTCGTTCAGCTAAGACCTCACTAATCCAGGCAGTAAAGGGCAAGAATATACAGGAAATAGGAGATAAAAGCCATGCATATAATAAAACCCTTGCAGAAACAAAAAAAGCCTGGGATGAGGAAATCTGGGCTGACCTACTTGTTGCAGCAAAAATGAGGGATCAGGGTGCCTTTTGAAGCTTAATATCCAAGGGGAATAAGACCGGTAGATCCACTAAGGATCTTTTCCTAGACGAAAAAACATGGGTTGATCACTTTTCTAAGCTGTATTCACACAGTACAGAAGGATCACCCATAGCGGAGATGGAAATAGAAATAGCACCCAGGGTACCTAACTTACATTTCAGCCTAGAGGAGACTGTTCAGGCAATACAGGCCATTAAAGCAGGAAAAGCCCCAGGACCTGATAAGATCCCTTGTGATCTACTAAAACATGATATAGAAGTTTGGGGACCATACATAAACTTTTTATGTACTTCAATATCAGCAGGTACGCCGATTCCTGATACATGGAAAGGGGCAGAAATCGTGACAATTTTGAAAAAAGGGAATCAATATGATCCAGCAAACTATCGCCCTATTAGTTTAATCGATCTTTTACAAAAAGTTTTTGCCAGACATATTTTAAACAGATTATTAGAATGGATGGAAGAGATTCAGGTATTATCAAAGTATCAAGCGGGGTTTAGAATAAAAGCCTGTACCACGGACCAAGTGTTTAGATTCACATGTATTTGTTGGAAATACATTACTTTAAGGAAGGGCAGCCTGTATGTTGCTTTTATAGATTTGAGGGCCGCCTTAGATCTAGTCCCTCGTACCCTACTATGGGAAGCACTAAAAGACATAGGGGTTCCAGGTGAATTACTTGCAGAACTGTTTAGACTCCACGTAGGGAATTACACCAAAGTAAGATGGGGACAGGGGGGGAAATTATCTAAGGCCATACCAGTGAGATGGGGTGTACGACAAGGATGCGTGTTGGCACCCACGCTCTTCTCACGGTATGTAAATGACATTCCCAGTTATCTAGGGAACTGTAACCATGACTCCCCAAAACTCGGGGGTGAAGCCATCACAGCATTATTATTTGCTGACGATACAATTCTTATTTCCCAGACCCCCAAGGTACTTCAAAGTTTAGTGAATTCCTATAATAACTACTGCGTGTAAAAGGGACTAGTAATTAATTCAACCAAGATCAAATACATGTCTATAAACCCCCAAAAATCGTTCAGGAAGAATCTAGTCCTAAATAATCAAAAATTGGAATGTAAATGTACAGGAATTTATATAGCGCAAATCACCGAGCGGTTTCTAATCGCTTGCTTAGGGAACCCGTCCTGGTATTCCCCTGTGAGATAACCCCGGCAGGGTATCCGCAAGGTGAAAGCCAGGCATCCCGCCGCGAGGGACCGTTGTGGAGATTAAGCAAGCTATTGCCCAGAGTTGCAGATTGTGAACTCGTGAATCGAGTAGGCACCAGAGCGAGAATTGTCGAGTCCATGGACATTTTAGGACTCGAGACCCCGCCGAGCCGGGAATCGAACCCTGGTCCCAGGCTGACCTCTGCTTCCAGGTCTGCCTCCTCTAACCAGCGAGCCACACTTCTCCACGGAATACGTGGGGAGTTTTAATTACCTGGGAATCACGCTGAATAGTAAACTATCCTGGAAGGGGCATCTAGAGAAAAACAGGATAACGTTTCGACAAAATTTGCTGCCAATACTCAAAATACACGGAGGTAGTCAATCCAAGGCTATTACACCCGCCTTGAAAGTTTTTAAAGCAAAGGCCCAATCAGGGGTACTCTATGGGGCTGAGATTTGGGGGCCATTCTGTAAAAAGAATTTTGAATGGGAGGAAAATAACTTCATACGGAGATTGCTTAAAATCCCGACTAGAACACCCCTAACACCAGTACTTCTGGATATTGACATTAAAAGTACTGACCATCAAGCAATCCTAAGACCCCTATTGTATTGGGTAAGGATATGGACCACCCCAGAGTTGTTCAATTATAGAAGTGGCCTGACAGAGATTATGCAGATTGATGGTCATAAGAATATCGCTTGGCTAAAACATATTTCATCTTGGTTAAATAAGCTAGGCTTATCGTATTACTGGGAAGAGCCCCTAAGACTGACACCTCTCTGTAAGAAGCTTCTAAAGTCCACCTTTTGGTCTTACATGAATAATGACATACTACATAGTTCACTTAAGGGTCCACTTAAACTAAAGTTCCTAACCTTTAAAGATGCTGTTTCTTTTGAACCCTTTATGGACAAGATAGGCCCCCATTAGCGAAATCCTTATTCTTACAATTCAAATACAGAGTCTTGCAATTAAATGCAAATACGTCCAGATGGGGGGGATGCAAGGGAAATTATTTATGTATTCTCTGCACGCAGAAGGTGAAAGAAAATGATGTCCATCTATTTTTCTTTTGCCCGGTATAGAAATCACCCAGGGTTCGATGGATCAGATCCTTGTGCAGGAATTTGGACGTAAGGACCTGTACTGAAGCTGAACGTATATTGAAGTCCAATACTTCACAATTGGTGGTATTCTGAATAAGCAGATTTTTATATAACGTTTACTTGATTAGGAAGAAGGTTGGACTAAAACTCTAGTGCCACATCCTTTTACTATCACTGAATCCTGGATTTAGGAACCATCGCACTTGCACTTTTTAAAAAACGTATTGGTGAAAGTGACAAAATTTCATTTATGCTTAAATGTCTGGCTTTTAAATGCATTTTAACGTATTTATGCAATTGGATGGTAGGTTTTATGGCGTAAAGCGACCACTGCGCCCACCACGGCCTGGTCGCCCCCACACCCCCTGCCTGCTCCTCCTTACCTGCTGCCAGAAGCCGAAACCGAGCCTACGCCCCAGCCGCCGCAGGGCCATCCCAGCGCCCCAGCCGCCGCAGGGCCGCCAGCCGAGCCCCCAGCTTTTTCCCGCCGTAGCAGTTCCGAACCCGCCCCCCGCCTGCCAATTGGTCCCCGCGCTACCCGCCTCCCAGCGGACCCTCCCTCCCGGCTCCCTTCTTATGTCGCCCCCTAGGCGACCGCGCAGCGGACGCGCGCGGCGGGAGCACCGATTGAGCGCCGAAGGTGCGCCAAAGGTAAGCCCGTCTGCGCCCGTCCGTGCCTGGACCGCGCCCAGTGCCAGGACCCCTGGCCCCCGCAGACCCCAGCCCGCCCGCCGGACATACGACGCCGCCACCCTCAACACACTCAACACCGGCCGAATCCCGTGATGCTACCGAGCCACCCCGAGACGAACCCACGGACCCTTCAGCTGTCACGCCTGCAAGTTCTCCTGCATCCGGACCTGCCCCGCACCAGCACCCGCCAAGCCGAACACCAACAGTAACCACCTCAAGTGCATCCTACTCAACACCCGCTCCGTCCACAGACACACCATCGAACTCTGGAACCTCCTCGACACCACGACTCCTGACGTCGCCTTCCTCACGGAAACCTGGATGAACGACTCCTCAGCGCCCGACATCGCCATCGCCATCCCAGAGGGCTACAAGATCACCCGAAGAGACCGCGTCAAACAGACGGGAGGAGGCATCGCCATCATCTACAGGGACACCATCCGCATCACGACCAACACCGACGATACCCTGACAACCGCCGAACACCTGCACTTCCAGATCCACACGGACCCCAAGACCACCCTCAGAGGCACCCTCATCTACGCTGTCTTCTCTTCCAGCAAGGACATCGCCTTCAGCCACGCCACCGGACTCCCCTGGACGGACCACAGCTGCGTCCACTTCACCTTCAGAAGATCCACGATCCACCACCACCAGCAACAGGTTGCTCGAAGAAACTGGAACAAGATCACAGCAGACCAGCTCGCCGCTTCCCTGAGCCAGCACCCTCCCGCCAGCTCAGCGAACCCCAGCCAGGCCGCCGACAACCTCACGAAGTGGATCAGCAACTGCGCAGACGACCTCGCCCCACTGAGGACCCAGCCTAGCAGACCCGGCAGCAAGAAGGCCCCATGGTTCACCGACGAACTCAAGAGCTCCAAGAAGAACTGCCGAGCCCTCGAGAAAGCCTGGAGAAGGGAGCCAACACCGGACAACATGACCACCCTCAAGCTCGCCTCCCGCAAGCACCATCAACTGATCCGAGCCACCAAGAAAACAGCATTCAAGGACCGGCTGGACAACAACGCACACAACTGCAAGGAACTCTTCAACATCGTGAAAGAGCTCTCCAACCCCAACGCCGGAAACAACAACATCACCCCGTCGCAGGATCTCTGCAACTACCTCGCCTCCTACTTCCACAACAAGATCGCTGACATACACAACAGCTTCAGCCCACAAACAACGCTCCCCACGACCGCACCAACACCCCCCACCACCACCCTCAGCGCCTGGACCCAGATCAACACAGAAGATACCATTTGCACGATGAACTCTATCCACTCCGGATCTCCGACCGACCCCTGCCCCCACCACGTCTTCAACAAGGCCAACGCTGTCATCGCACCCCACCTGCGGGACATCATCAACACCTCCTTCGACACCGCCACCTTCCCTGAGAGCTGGAAGCACGCCGAACTCAACGCTCTACTAAAGAAACCAACAGCGGACCCCACCGAACTCAAGAATTACCGCCCCATCTCGCTCCTCCTGTTCCCAGCCAAGGTCATCGAGAAGACCGTCAACAAGCAGCTGGCCGCCTTCCTCGAGACGAATGGATCCCTCGACCCCTCACAGTCTGGCTTCCGAGCCAACCACAGCACCGAGACCGCCCTCATCGCTGCCACCGATGACATCCGAGCCCTGCTGGACAACGGTGAAACAGCGGCCCTCATCCTCCTAGACCTCTCCGCGGCGTTCGACACTGTCTGCCACCGCACCCTAGTGCAGCGCCTCAGCAACATCGGAATCCAGGAGAAGGCACTGGAGTGGATCATCTCCTTCCTCGCTGGAAGGACACAGAGAGTCCGCCTACCACCGTTCAGATCTGCAGCCACGGAAGTCATCTGCGGCTTTCCTCAGGGCTCCTCGCTCAGCCCCACCTTCTTCAACGTCTACATGAGCCCCCTTGCGGCCATCGCATGCCAACACAACCTCAACATCATCTCCTACGCCGACGACACCCAGATGATCCTCTCCCTGACCAACGACCCCGCCGCCGCCAGAACCAACCTCCACGAAGGGATGAAAGACGTAGCCGAGTGGATGACGACCAGCCGCCTGAAACTGAACTCAGACAAGACGGAAGTCCTCATCCTGGGTTCCTCGCCCTCCGCCTGGGACGACCCTGGGCACCGCACCCAAACCGACAGACCACGCACGCAACCTGGGCTTCATCCTGGACTCCTCCCTATCCATGACCAGACAAGTCAACGCCGTCTCCGCGTCCTGTTTCAACATCCTGCGCATGCTACGGAAGATCTTCCGGTGGATCCCCACCGAGACCAGGAAGACGGTCACCCAGGCCCTCGTCACCAGCCGACTGGACTATGGCAACTCCCTCTGCGCCGGAACCACCGCCAAGCTCCAGAAGAGACTCCAGAGGATCCAGAGCGCCTCAGCCAGACTCATCCTCGACATCCCCCGACGCAGCCACATCTCCGGACATCTGAGAGACCTGCACTGGCTCCCCGTCAACAAGAGAATCACCTTCCGTCTCCTCACCCACACACACAAAGCCCTACACGACCAAGGCCCGAGCTACCTCAACAACCGCCTCAACTTCTACGCTCCCAAACGCCACCTCCGATCGACCAACCACGCCCTCGCCGCCGTCCCCCGCATCCGAAGAGCGAGAACAGGAGGAAGGTCCTTCTCCTACCTGGCCGCCAAGACCTGAACACCCTCCCGACCGACCTTCGCCTGACCCAAGACCACCTATCCTTCAGAAAGAAGCTCAAGACCTGGCTGTTCGAGCAGTAGCGGTACCCCCCCCCACCCTCCCAAGCGCCTTGGGACCCTCCGGGTGAGTAGTGCGCTCTATAAATGCCTTGATTGATTGATTGATGTGCATAATATTGTATAATTATTTCTGTCCCCAACCATTGTACCTGACCTACTGGATTACTGGATTATCCGAAATAAAGATTAACGAACGAACGACTACCCTTTTCGCATGTCTCTATCTTTGTTTGCCACTGGCTTGACTTTGCCTTGGTGAAATTCTGTCAGGGTGTAATTAAAATGTACTTGTCCCTACATTGCAGGAAAAATGGACACCACCTTCAAAATCAACACTTACCTTTGTTACTCCTGCAACACCCTGACCAATATGCCATTGTTTTATATGGAGACTCTCATTGATATGTCTCTACAGATAGATGTTGATCCATCCCACTCGGCCTAGCCACCAAGATCAACAAACTCCCTGCCAAGCCTATTCTAGATCCTACTGACGGTCTCCTCTTTAACATTAATATCATAGCTTTCCTATTACATCTCCACATTCATCCCATTGGGTAAGGCCAAGACCAACATGAGAAGGGTTTTCTGCACACCAGGCCTTTCTGCCCAGTCAGTGATATATGAATGCTCTCGTCCAGCTGTTGAAGCGGTCAGTTATTCACCTAGCAATAAGCCTGTAGACCTCTTCTTCAGCCCTCACATACCATCCTTATTCCCTTGATAAGGCCATCCCCCCCTCTGAAGACATCAACTGCAGGTTACCATTCATGATAAGCGGGGTAGGATTTTCTTATTCTCCTCCTCACATGCTCGCTATCTTATTGCCCAATTTCTAATCAAATTGTGATAGATAACCTCCAGTCCCTGGTTGTAAAACCGCTTCTAATTATCTAAACTGGTTTCATCCGATTAGACTTATGGATCCCTCTCCATCAGTACCAGTGTCCTGTTTCCATCTTTTTTCTCTAGAAAAATCCACCTCCATAGATCAAGAGGTCTTATGAAAAGGTGCCTTCTAGGGGAACTTTGTGAATTTTGGTATTCTTGTGCACTGTAGGGCCTATCATTGGCTGAGCCATTGGACTATGTCAATGCATTTGTGCATGCATCAAGAAGTATGGGCACTCAACGCTGGCAATGTTGGAACGTGTTTTCTGTTAAAGAACATCAATTTCCCCTTGCTGAATATTATGGGTATGATAACTTTATTGAGGAATTGTAAGTTTTCTACTACATTTGGCTTGACAGCTGCATACCACCAGGTGCATCTAAGTAAAAATCCTAAGGACCTTACTGCATTTGTCACAACCATCTGGTGTGTTTTGTTCCACCAGCATGCCTTTTAGCATTTGCTCTGCAGCCTCAGTGTTTCAGATGTTTATTACTGAAACATTTAGGAATGAGTAGGGGGGTCATATTTTTTCAGATGATGTTTTGATATTCAGTAATACTTCTGAGGAACACTTTGAAAAAGTCTGAAAAATTCTAAGGATGTTCAGTAAAAGGTGATCACATTGAAAGCTAGCAAATGTAAGTTATGTTGTCCTGAAATTACATATTTAGGACAGATCATCACTGGAGAGGATGTAAAACCTAAAACCAATTTAGTTGATGACATGTGTGCTTTGTCAAATCCTATGAAAAATGAAGATGCACAGGCATTTCTTGGCATTGTTGAGCTTTATGCTAGGCTCCATTTCTCCTGTTGGTGGCCAGGCATGGATATTACCCATTTAGCGTTCTCCCATAATTTGGGATTCATTTGGGCTTCTTCTCCTTCCTTGGATCTCAACGTAAACATTTCAAGATGCCTGTCTTGTGCATATGCTTTGTGACATAACCTCTCATATTCTTTGTGATGAGAGGAAACCATTTTGCTTTTTTTTATTTTACCATTCTAACATGGCCGATGGTCATGTCAGAACAGTCAATAAAAAATAAAAGCAAAAAAAGTGTACAGAATACCAGTGCCAGCAAGCGATGGCAAAGCCAATAGGTCAGAAGCATCTGCAGACCTACTTCTGGGGCCCAGCACTTGGAGGGGCACCTGAGGCAAGGGTAGGACTCACAGAAGGCAGAGTCGAGCAGCACCTGCAGAATTGTAGGAAGTCTTTTGTGTCCCTGAGACTTCAGAAAACAGGAGACAGGCCAGCAAGCCCTTGGAGATCATTTGAAGAGAAGGCATAGTCCAGCTGTCCTTCCAGAAGAATCAGGGAGCAGCAGGTTGCAAGACAACAAGTCAAAAAGCAGTCCTTTCACAAAAGCAGTCCAGTTGAGTCCTTTATGTAGCACAGCCTTCTTTTTGACAAAGGTTCGGTCAAGATTCAGAAGTGTCTGTTTTCAGGGGGTCAAAGACACAGTACTTATACCCAAAAGTGCGTTTGATGTAGGGGGTGACTTCAAAAGAACTCTCTGGAGTACACAATGATCCCTATCAACCCAGCCCTGTTTGCCGTGCTAACCCTTGGGGGCAAATCAGTGCTTTTTGTGATGACAGGATACAGCCTATTCAGATGTAAGTGTGAACCACCTCTCCCCTTCCTGCCCAGAAAGGCTATCAGGATGCAGATGAATGCAGAAGAGTTCCCTGTCACACCCAGCCCTTCCTGTGTCTGTAGCTGTCTCAAGAGAATGCACAAGGTGTAGCTGTTACCCAACCTAGACATGTTTGGGAAACAGGCTGTCAGGCACAAAGAGCAGTAAGTACAGAGAAATGCCCACCTTCTAAATCAGTAATGTTAACTCCAATGTCACCAATAAGGAGGATTTATCATTACCATTCCAAACATATCACACATGAAGAAGCTACTCCTCTCTGTTCAGATATTACAGCTTAAAAGTACAGTAAGGAATTCCCAATTCTGGCCTATGACAGGGGTAAGCCTCACAGTATTGAAAAATAAAATAGACAGTTGTCACTTCCAGAACATGCAAAACATAAATTTACATGTCGTAACTTTTATTTTCATGACACCCTGCCCTTAGGGTTACTTAGGGCCTACCTTAGGGGTGACTTATATGTAATAAAAGAGGAGTTTAATGTTTGGCAAGTCATTTTAATGGCAAGTCAAAGTTGCAGTACACTGCACACACAAGCTCTGATGTGACAAGGGTGAGACAGGTTTGAAAGGCTACTTCTGTGGGTGGCACTATGAGTGCTGCAAACCCATTATTAGCATTTGTAGCTATCAGTTAATTTTCTGTATGCTTAATATTGTGTGGTAATAGACATTACTTTATTATGGTTCATATCTTAATGAATCTTATTTATGGGACATCGCTGCCCCTGGGTATGTGGTACAGCACTTAACAAGGGACTTACAAGTAAAGCAAGTATGCAGATTGGGCATCCACCAATATCCTCATGTTTAGGGGAGAAGAACCTGCAGTACTTTAGCACTGTTTAGCAGTGGTAAAGTGCTCAGAGTTCTAAGGCCAACAAACAGAATCAGCAAAATGTAGAGGCAACAGGCAAAATGTTGGGAGAATGACAACGGTAAGAATGTCAGGTCTAACAACCATTTAGTGGTTGAATGTAAACATTAAACAGAAGAGAACAGTGTTGAAGAACTACAAACAGGAGGTAAATATAACTAGACCTAAAGGTGGTAAGGGCCACTGGTTGTGATCTGCTTTTCATAAACTAGGCAAAGCAAGCTAAGCCTTGCCTGTTCTTCTCATTTCTCAAATAAGGCTATAAGACAGAGCAACAAAATATCATGGTTGACCAAGTCCAGGGCCAAATGGAGGTCTTGGAGCAGGATCTGCCACCTCAAGCACTCATCCTGTCAAAACAGTAGCTGATCAAGAATGGCTATAAGTACAGATTCTTTGCTAAGGCTTGGTGGAACTCCAGTTGTGAAAATTGAAAACATTAGACTACCCCACATTGTTAAACAGCCAACCTGATAGATGTTTCTCCACACACTTTGCCACAGATGGTAGGTAATGAGCAGACACGTTTTGAGGTTGAAGACATTTAGCCCAGTGTTTTTTAGAAGGGGACTGACTGTCTCTTTCTTGAGCTATTGTGGGCCATATCCAGCTGTCCCACCGGTACAAAATGAATCCTGAACTAGTCTCCATAGAACAGGAAGAAGGGCTTTGCAATTTAAGGCAGGACTAGATATCACTGTGTTGAGTTTATCTAAGCTCATTAGATGGAGTTTTAAGGTTATGCTCTGAGAGGTGGGCAGTCAATGGGGTTCTGCTAGCTTAAAGAGTTCATCTGCATTGTCTAGCTGAGTCTCACCTTGTAATATTTCTTGATGATTTGTAGTGGAGAAAAAATCTAATAAATTATCACAAAGCTTTTGAGAGGGTAGGATTCCTTGCGTATAAGTGATATGGTGATTTTTATCAATGTTATATAGGTCTCTAGATGCAATGATTTAGTATTATATTTGGAAAGTGATGATTCGGAATGGTTTGTTGAAATTCTGGATTTATTATTTGTATACGTGGCATTAAATTTAGCCTGACCCGCAGTCTTTCTCTTTTGAGATAAGCTGAAAACTAACTGATGCCTACATTTTTCAAGGAATATTTGATAGGTGTTGCAATGTCTGCTAATAACCTCATCACCAAAAAGAGGGATTGGATAAGGAAAGCAGAGTAGTAATGTTTCAGTGGGGATACATAAAGATAACTATAGATGTTGTGTGTATAGGCATTTATATAGCGCACTACTTACCCGGAGGGTCCCAAGGCGCTTCGACCACTGCGAAACCCTTCCTGGCTTCCCTGAGAGATGGTCCCTTAATGGGTATCTCCAGGGTGAGGCCAGGCATCCCCGGCAGTCTGGTGGGGCCGTTAGTGAGGATGAGGCAAGCTAATGCCCAGAGTTGCCGAGTGTGATCGCTGATCAGAGTGGGCACCGAGGCGAGAGAATTATCGAGTCCGCTGACCCTGGTCCAGAAACCTGCCGCGCCGGGAATCGAACCCTGGTCCCGGGCCGTCCTCTGCTCTCGGGTCTGCCGCCTCTAACCAGTAAGCCACACTACCTCGTTAAGGTGGCTTAGATGGCAACCATGTCTCACTGCCCAGAGGGCTGCCAAGATACCATGCATTCTGGGAAGGAAAGAATGAGGAGCCCATGGGAATCCTGATCAAGCTATGGTCAGGCCAAATCACTAGTTCCATACTAAGGACAGCTTCACACTAAGCAGTGCAGCAATTACAAAATATAGGATCCGGCATATGTCCATAAATGTTACTGGGGCCAGTAGCCAACTGTTCCAGACAAAGCCCAGTTAATTCCTCTGACAGAAAGCATTAGGTTAGATTTATACTTTTCCTCTTGAAAAATGTAAGTGTCCTAAAATGACCAGATCATGGGGTCTGAGTAAAACTGAACCACACACCTACAAGAATTTGTCTGAAAAAAGCAATTAATTTCAGGTTTCTTGAAACACAGAAATTCTGCCACCAACAAGAAGAACGTCTGTGCTGAGGTCAGTGTAGTCAGGTTTTATTTTGCTGATTTGATAAGTAGGCCTAGATCTAATTTGTTTGTTGCAGAATAGACAGCCGCAATGTCTTGGGATTTTGGTTATATTACTTTATTATAGATCATATCTTGATGCTTGTATAAGAAATCTAATTCATGGGACATCACTGCCCTGAAGAATCAGAACACTGGCAAACCTGATTTTGAATCAGCTAAACTCTAGTCCCTTTTTATTAATTATGCTGAAGCTGCTTGTAATTGGTCAATATTTCTATTTGATAAATATCTTCTATTTTCCCATGGGTCTTTAATTGTGTCTTATGAACAACTGTGGGGAAAAGTCAAGGGTGCCTTGTGCACTTTCGTCTCTCAGAAAGTAACAGCTACGAAATTCGTGTTTCCCTACTCTGAGACCTACCCCTCTCATATGATAATTTTGGGGATTTCTAATACATTTATTAAGTTGCAATTCCTAATTGAGAGGAGGTGGATCGGTCATGTTTAGTACACTTGAAATTGTAATGATAAAGTTGGATTTATGGTTACAATTCTAAAAATGTCACTTTAAAAAAGTTGGCATTTTCCTGCTCTTAGCCCTGTGTACATGCAGCCTCTCTCTGAACACATGTGTGGGTTGAGTGAAATTAGGGATTTGTGTATTCCTCTACACAGTTACACACAATGAGAGCTTAAGTGTGACTTGATGGCCCATCCTGGAATGATGGGAGAGAGGAGTTGGCAACAGTCTCACACTTACACCTGAATAGGTTGTGTCCTGTCTCCACACAAAGGGTTGCATACCCCCCTGTAGAGAGTCTGGAGCCAGGGCAGTAAGGGAGGAACTCTGTGCACATCAAAGACCCTTATTTGCTGTCTCCCCCACTTCAAAGGCACCACTCAGAATGAGTACTGGACCTTTGACACCACCAGGTCAGTACACTTCTGGACCTGTGGATACTATGCCAGGTGAGGAGGACAGTTGTGCTGGTGAAGGACTGCCACTCTGTTGGACTACTGCTCTGAAAGCCCTATTTTCTTACAAGCAGGCCTGGTGCCTGCAATCTTCTTTCTCTGGGTGGGAAGAACTGGACATGCATCACTTGCCCAAGAATGTAGAGTAACTCCAATGGCTAGTTGGCTTGCATCCTGATCTGAAGTCTTAGGAAGATATAGAACTTCCAACTATCCTGCTTCTGCACCTGGACTCCATCCTTTGTGAGTCTGCTCTGCCAAGTGGTGCCACCCCAATCCCGGACCCTTAGAAGTGGTCTTAAGGTGCTAGCTTCAGTCAACCCATGCATTCTCTCTCAAATTGGCGCATCAGCGATGTTCTGTGGTTCAGTGTTGGCGCATCGCCCTTGTTTTGTGACCAGAACTGGTGCATCGCCTCTGCTGCATGGATCGAGCAGTCACATCGACTTCAGAACCACCATTATGCAATGCTCTGCCCAGCTCGAGTTCTTTGCATCTCCATTGACGGCAGTCTTGAAAAAGATGAAGAGCACTACACATTGTGCCCCTGCACTCCTCGGAGTGGATGCATGCTGCTATTGAATAGATCAGGACAGTGTATTGCTGCCACTGTAAGGATCAAAATCTGCTCATCGCTTCGACATCTATGTATTGCTGTGGCTGCCTCATGCATCATCCTCATCGACAGGATCTTCGATGTTAACACAACCCGGACTATGGTACTTTTGCTCAGCGGCAAAGCCTGGTCTCTTTAGCTGGCCAAGACTCCATTGCGATCGGCCTCAACATTTGATTATGCCCTGGTCCAGCGTGACCAGATTTCCCTTTGTAGTGCTCTGGGCTTTTTTTATGCTACTTTTAATTAATTCTTGAAAAATCGATATCTTTAATTTTTCAGATTAGAGTTTAGTCATTTTAAGGTGTCAAATAATTTATTAAAATATAATCTATTTTTGTAGTTTGGTTTGGGATTTTTCTTGTGTTGTGTTTTCACTTTATTACTGTTTGTGTGCTGCATAAATACTTTAAACATTGCCTCTAAGTTTAGCCTGACTGCTTGTGTGCCATGTTTCACAGGTTAATTTAGGGACTTTTGGTGGTTCACTCTGCAAGGAGTTGTGGCTGTTGCTTGACAAGGGTTCACACCCCAGAAAACCACCAATTCCATTTCTCACAGTTGGAGTCCCAGCAGCGGTCGAGACTGGCAGAAGTTTTTGTACAGTCAATTATTTTTCTGGAGCAAGGCAAATTAGGAGAGCAGTTTCTCCTGTGCCTCTCACCAGAACGATGCTTTCATCACAAATATCGCTGTAGAGAATAATAGTAGAAGAAAGAGTGTTGATGAAAACATCCCCAATGGACATTCCTTGTCTCCATCACCTTTGTGTACCAATGCACAAACAATCCCAAAACATTAGACTTTTTCTCAGTAAGTTGTGAATATTTTTCTGTAGGATCTGGAAATATTTATAAAACCTGAGGGAGCTGTGCATTTCCAGGTATGCATGTTATGGATGAATATTGAAGATGCTATCCTGCAAATAGTGTATGTTATTACCACCTACATCCAGTAGCGGCCCATACACTGCCAATGTGGGTGAGAGGACTGGCCGGGCCAGAGGAGGGAGGTGGGAAGGAGAAAGGTGGGGAGGGTTTGGGCACAAAATATTTTCAAAATATTTTGTTTTAAATAAACTTACCTAAATGCTTCTGTCATCATCGCCGTCTCCATCGCAAACGCTCTTCCTGCTTCTGGGGCGGAGCACAGGCTCCCAGCCTGCCCTGTGGCAAATCCTGAAGCTGGTCTTGCCTGAGAGCAGCTTCAGGATTGGCCTGAGCATCAGCTACTTGCGCCCCCAGGCAGACCGAGAGCCTGTGCCTGCTCTCTCCAGCCCTTGAAAAGCAGCTGAGGTTGGGGAGAGCTTCACTGTGCATGAGGGATTTACCTGGCCTGAGACGGCTGGCCAAACAACTAATGTGCAGTGAAGAGAGTAGAGAGTGCCCACTACACCCCCACCAGCAGTGTCACCCCCTGAACCTGCCCCCAGAACTCGTCAGAGTCTTAGAGGTGGGTCCAGGGGATCATAATAAAACGATAATAAAACAGGCATAAAACCCGTTTTGTTATCGTTTTATGAACTGATGGTGGCAGGGGGGCCTGATGGAGCGGCCTCCACTGCCCGCCTCCCCTACATGGGGCGTGCTCATCAAGAACATCTTCTTTTGTGCAAAGAACGACTCCTCAGGTCATAAGTTATACTAGAAGACCAAAGAGCAAATACTTCTCCTTCAATAGTGTGCCCTCCTTACACAGAATGTTCAGCTTTTTTGCCCCCGCTTTTGTAAGTTCATCTTCTGACAGATTAAAAAAAAGTCCGAAGTAAAGCCTCGCTGGTGATTGATTTCTGTCACCCATTCAAATCCCAGCATGTCTTAGTCAAAATGTCTTTCTTTTGATTTCTTGATACATTGATTATCATTAAAATGTGGCATACAAAGAGGAACTAATAAATCTCAAAATATGAAGTGAGAAGTGCTGCAGAAGTACGCTTACTTACATAGATGAGGAGTTAATGGGAGAAACCATTAGAGAAAATGTCCTTTGTTTTCAGTAGTATGATGCAAGCAAACTCCCTGACTGTCAGTGGTGGCCCCTCGAGAAATTGCTGCTGGGATGGTGGGGCAGAGGAAGGGCAGGTTGGGGGGTAATGAACATCAGAATGCAGCCCAACGGAGTTGTGTATATAAATAAATAAATATAACGAATTACATTGCACGCTGCATCGCCGAATTGACGTTGCAGCGCGCGCAATGGAATCCATTTTATTTATTTATATACACAACTCCATAGGGCAGCAGTCTGGAGTTTACTACCCCCACCCTGCCTCTCCCCCACCCCGCCGCACCGCCCTGCAGCACTCCCTCGAGGAGCAGCCACTGCTGACTGTAAATGGGAATATTCAATAACAAGGTATAGCTTTAACCCTGAAAAATGAAATGACCTTAATAATGCAGATAGGTTGTGAAGTTAAACAGGCCAATGCCAGATCAGGGATGTAGGCATATTTTATGATGGTCATTTGGTACAGGTCTCAAAATCTAAATTCTAGTCTTTCACGGAATAGTGCTCTCCATCACCACGTGTATGGTGGGAAGTCTGACGAATTATTTTCACAAATATGAGTGTATGTGCATGTGTGTATGCCTGTGTATGTCTGTGTCTGGGAATGAGGAATATTTTGTGTGCTACTTGTGTGCACAAGGGCCTGTGTGTCCATCGGTCTGCGTGCGTAGGCAGATATTTGTTGCACAGGCTCGAACTGGCTGTAGCAAGCATGTATCTGAACTCAGAGGACAATTGTAAAAGGGGTACAAAAGCAATAAAAGTGTAGTAGACAGGGATTGCTCCTACCAGGAACGAGTCCCGACATAGCTCATCTGCACTTACTGATGCTTTCCTTGATGTACTACTGATTGGAAGAGGTGAGAGTGCTTCAATGTGTGTTCATATTTATGCACACACAGGGCTATCTGGCGTTTTCTTTGCAAGTCAGCAACAACAGTTGAAAAGACCAGCATAATTAGTGCAGAGATTCCTAGCTACAAGCAACCAGGGTTCAATTCCCGACGCAGCAGGGTCTTGAGCTCAAATGTCCATGGACTCGATAATTCTCGCTTCGGTGCCTGACCTAATCATGGGTTCACACTTTGCAACTCTGGGCATTAAGCTTGCTTAATCTCCACAACGGCCCCCCGCGGCGGGATGCCTGGCTTTCACCTTGGGGATGCACTGTAGGGGCTATCTCACAGGTCAGGATGGGTTCCCAAGGCAAGCGCGGAGATACCCCTTCGGGGGTCGATTCTGGCGCTATATAAGAAACATAATAATAGTAATAATAATGGCTAGCACACAGCTCCTTGAAGCACAACACCAGGGTCCAAAAAGGTCAGATTGATGTCTGTGTTCTTCTAACTTGATCTTATATGCCCAGTGCTGACATTTGGGTTCACTAAAAATGTGGGCAGTACAGTTCTCCAGTTTGAATTTTCAAGTAACCAGGGCATATTACCAAGCAATAGCGATAATTATCTCTATTGCTTGGTTAGAGACAAAAATTGACCGCAGAGCTGCGGCGATTTTTATCGCAGATAAACCTGGGTATTACCAAGGTTTATCGCAAATGCGATAAAAATAAGCCGCAATGCATGAATATTGCTGAAAAGTCAGCGATATTCATGCATTACCGAGCTAATGCTCTTAGCCATGTTATCCAACTCCCATTGGATAACATGGCTAAGAACTGCTCAGGGCAGGTGTTAGCTTGAAATCGCAAAATCACATATTAACAATATTTGTAACATCCATGCACACAATGTTCATGAAACTATGCAGTAATAATTAAAAAAATGGGAAAAAAACGGAGGAGCCCCATTCCACTGGTCAAATGTATTTTAAAAGGATGCTGTTATGTCGTGTCTCTCGTTACCATGTGGAACAGTCCACTGGTATTGTGATTTTCCAGAGATGAGATGTTATCTCTCCCTGCTTAGTTACGTTGTAAGCTTAGTATGTTCCGCGTAGCGCAGAACGTGACCAATAAATGGCTGTGAGTGTGGCCTCTGTGGGAGAGCAGACACACGCCAGCAGAGTAATCATCACAACGGTGTCCATTTTTTATTTGCATATGCACAGCTGCGTGGCAACAGGCCCCATCCTTCCAGGGGCGGTGGGTGACATTTCAAAGTGGTGGGGGGCAAAGGGATTTGCATACAGCACCGTAGCGAGCGAGCCTGAACACCAAAAGGGGGGTTTTGGGGGGTTACCCCCACCAAGAAAATTTTGAAAAAAAGAAGAAAAATCGTGCATTTTCAAGCAAATTTGAGAAAGCAGGAAGGTTAATAAAGCAATTGTGAAAGTGCAGTTATTACATTAATAGATGGCATAACATAGGTAGCTGCTTATTCAGTATAACCACAGAGCTTCATACATTTCGTCCTATTACGCTCAGGTGCTGAATTCAGACTATAAGACTTTCATGAAAATCTCAGCTCTAAGAGTAGAAGAAGTTGCACAGCAGTTGGGGAACAGCCTTCACAAAGCATTAGTAAAATGAGAGGCAATTACTTGAAAGCAAACTGAAAGCAATGCATCAAGTAGTAACTTAAAGCAATGCATCCAGCAAAACAGTGCATGCAGTCATCCATACAAAAGTAAACTAAAGCAAGTGTGAACCTGTGAACCTTCACTTTGAAAGCAGGGTGCTAGTCAACAGGCCAGTCACATACATTTAAACTGAAGAAGAGTACACTTCAGCATGCAGGCACCAACATAAAAGCACCAAGCAATCAAACAGTTTAATGAAAGAAAAATGAAAACAATACATCCAGAAAACTAGACAGTGACTCAAAAAGTAAACTGAAGCAAGTGCACACTGAAAGGAATGCGCAGTCATAAGTCAGACATTCACATAAAAGCAACTTACCAAGACACCCAATCAATTACATGGGAAAAACTTGAGCCAATGCACCCATAAAACCGGACCAGCACACCAAAGCATCCCACCCCTGATTGGATGGCAGCTGTGCTCTTAGGGTCACCCCTCAGTTTTTTGGCAGGGTTGAGCACCCCCCAGTTTTATTCCCTCTGTGTCTGAAGGAGAGACAGGCAAAAGGGGTCATAATTGGACATCTGGCACAGCCACTTTGTAATTGAGTTCACCCATCCAGCTCAAGACTGAGTTACAGGCTGATCTTAACTCTTTAAACAACCACAAGGGTCTCCAGCTAGTTGGTTCTTGAGCTAAAAGAGTCCTCAGCTCACTGGAAGTCTTTACATCGCGCCTGAGATGACATGACAATGCCACTTAATCCTGACAGATTTATTTTTAGTAGTCAAGATTATTAGAAAAGATTTTTAAAAAATTGTTAACAGCAGGACACCAGCCGATGTCAACTGACACAATAGGAAAAGGAAAACAAAGGCAACTGAACAGTCTGTGTAGTTGAATCACAATCAGACGATAATACAAACACACTATTGCTGACATATATTAATACATTTCATTTGCATATAGTGTCTATCTAGCCTATATTTATCTGACTGTTAATCTGTACTTTGTCTAGGGACCACTGTTCTGGATATAGATATAGTTGCCCTGAGGTCCCTAGCATATAGCTGCCTTGGGTTCCCTTGTTTCTTAAAATGACTTAATCCTGAGCAACTGTGGGGACTGGTCTGGGTCTGGATCTGACTTGGTACGAGCAGGATATAAAAAGTAATGGGTAGGTGCTAACCCACTTCAAGTGAAGGAGCTGTAAGGAACCTAAGCGCACAGGTGTTGATACCACTAACAGGGCAGCTCTGGCTTTCTCAGGGTGGGTATCAGCTGTGTGATGAAACCAGCATGTGAAGCAGTTACCTCAAACAAACTAAAACCAATGCACTCATCAAGTATAGAGAGTTACATGAAATCAAATAGAAAACCACCATCAAGCCAGGTAGTCACCTAAAGGCAAATTGAAGTGCCTGCACACTATGGGAAGTGCACTTCACCAGCCAGCCTATTACACTAAAGGAAAATAAAAGCAGTGCTCCCAGTCTGCTAATTAGCTTCAGCAACCCATGGAAAATCTGTTCATGGCAAATGAAGGATCCTGTTACTTTATATCCCAGTAAATGAAGCTTTCACACCAGCAATACCCAGGAGAGGCTCCATTTCCTGCAAGTCCATATCTCATTTTCATGTTTTCTTTTTATTTCCCAGTGGGTGGGGTTGGGAATGGGCGTAAAGTGGCCTTTACTTCAACTATATCACTTCTGTAAATACAACACAATTTCCAGTAAAACCAATAGCATTAACATCACAACAGTATGGAGAGGAAAACAGATGATCAGTAACAGTAAACACATTGACTGATCAGGCAATGTGCCTTTACGGGCAGGGAATGAAAACTTGGTAATGTAATGTGTACTCTGTTTTAATGCTGGTTTCATACCCTTTCTGCAAGATACAGGAATCAGAGACTGGCTGATTGTATAGCAGTCGTGAACATGTAAATGACTCTACCATAACTCCACTGGATGTAAAACATGCTGATTTCTTAAATTGCTAGTCCCTCGCTGTTGATTGCTAGACTAGTGTGTTACATCTTCTAATTTGTGTGTATGCATAGCCATGGACCAGAAAGCGATGACATTTTGGAGCAATATGCACTTCAGTAAGAAGTTGAATATGAACAATATGAAAGTTATGTCAAGTATATCCTAAAAAAACATTGCAGAATGGATCTGTGAAGGTGTCTCTAAATTCCCCTTTGTGTATCCCTTGTCTTTTGACAATTAGATATGCGTTGTCAATCGCTGCATCATTCATACATCCAAAAGCATGTGGAGATCTAAATGCAAATGTGAATTGCCAAAATTTAATAATAGGACACTTGCTGTCATAGCCATCATCTTTTGCCCAATCTCCATTGCTCCATCCTCAGCAAGGCCAATACGTCACTAATCAATTATGTAGGAATCACAACCTGTAGTAAATACAACATCTAACATGACAAAATTGATATAAATGATAAACCTGGCCGGTCTGCATGCCACATTGAAAGGTATGCTGTCATCTACTCACTTCATAAATCAAAGGCAGATACTGCCCTTAATATGCATCCCTGGGTATTCAAGAAACCTGCAATACAGCAGTGCCTGTAGTGAGGGAAATGTTTGTGTTTCATCACTATTCTGAGCATACACAGATCTAGACCCACCTCACACCACAAATTGGGCCCTCCTACCTCTTACCTCAGGTCACACATGCCCAACACGGCAGAGCATGCATCATGATCATAAAAGTATCATATATGGGCCTAGAGTTGCAGCACATTGAACTCGACACCACAATCATTAGTTTCATCTGGCACTCACTTCCAAGTCCAAATGGATGTAGAGTGCATGCAGTTGACATGTTGACATGTCTTTAGCAATTTTGATCCATTTGAGTTAAAAAATAAAAAATAAATGTTTAAATCTGCAGATAATGTACCAGATGATGGATTATGTGGTAAATTCAGCAAATCCATACTTTTGCTAAATAAGCTGCGGCTGCAGAGACACATAAATCCAGTGGCCCTCCTATAGCAAATATCACTTTTTTTTCAACATGGCAATATCAATTGTAAAGAAAATCTGAAGAATCTGAAGAAATGTTTATTTCAAAATGAACTGCTGTCTACCCCAAGCTGGTGCGTCCCTGTTAGGCTGTGTCCATGCTGTGTTCTCATAGTGCCCACATGTGTCCTGGGTTTGTTCGGCTACCACATTTTGGTACTCTATGCTGTACTCTATTTTCTGTTGTGTTCTATTTATGAGAATAAACAGAATAAAGAATTATTAAACAAAATCCTACACAATTGGTATTGTTCCCTATTTTGACAACATGGGCCAGATCTATTCTCATTCTCTCTCTTTCTGAGATGCAAGCATTCACAAAGCATCTACTGCATATTCTGTTCCACTGCCCTGGATTAATGAACTACTGGTCCAATGTGTGGAAGGCACGTGCTTCTGTATGTGACTCTCACATTCCATGTTCGTCACATCCGGGTGTACCGCATGATGCTGTGACCATGGTTGCTTCTCCAACGAGTCATTAAACCACACATGTAAGTGTATGGTTAGTCACAAACATTTGGGAGGAACATTTTCAACATGGATGTGGCCTAAGGGACGGTAGGTGTAAATCCTTATAGGTTCCATATGATAAGAAAAATCACTGTGCAGCACATCTAGGCATGCATGCATGTATCCTTGCTGCATTTTCCTATGAGTAAATGGCTAGTAAATTGAGTCCCATTAAATTCACAAAGAATTCCAGACCAGTGGCAGGAAACTGTGCCTGTCAAGTACACCGCTCTGCAACAGGCCTGAATTCCATCTCACCAACTCCCATATCCCCCAGGTATATAGGATAAATCAGGAGGGGCGTTCCATGACCCCCCTGCACTGGAGAAGGTGACCCACTCTTCCCCGTTCCCAATGGTAACGCGTTGCTGCTCAGATTAATATGCTGGGAACGCTGTGCATTTAGGACGTTTCTGCCGCCATTGAAAGCTTCAGCCTGGCTGTGCTGCGTAGATACTTGTAAATGTCGTATAAATGCGCAGTTACTTGTGACAGGTCATTACTTTACATTTGAGGCGTGAGACACCCCAGGTCAGGCACGGAACTCACGGACGTCAGGGAATATTTATTTCAGCAGTGTCGATGCAAGACAACGTGCCCACTGGATTTCCGGCAAACCCATCATGTCTTACTTAAATGTATAAAAGCCCCCCTGACCCTTGATGATGAAGCATACCGGAGGCGAGCGCAGAGCCAGTCCCAGACCCCGAGCCTTGTGGGGAGACATCGCTCCCGGGCCCGTGAGCTGCAGGCGCATCAACCCTGGACTGGTTCCAGCCACTTCTGAGTCTAGACTGGACAGCACTGGCATCCGTACCCCGCCCACCCAGGCACCCATACACGAATGCCGGGCCACCCCCATGTGCGGCATCCAATGGGATTCTGCACCGGTGGACCAGCCAATCCTGGCGCTGCATGCAGCGCCAGGATTGGCTAGGAAGGCACATTTGCTGCTCGCCCTGTCGCCCTTTGGAAACCCGGGCTGTGGCAGCAAACAAGCACCCCTGGGTCCCGCTGGGGAACTTACAGTGCACATGCTTGAGAAAGTTGCCAACTTTCCCAAGCATGCGCACTGTAAGTTCCCCAGCGGAACGGTCTGCTGCAGCCTGAGTGTGGACTGTCACTCAAGCTGCAGCAGGCCACCCCCCTACGCAATTCCCACCGCCACTGATTGTTGCAATGCTATTTATTTAATTTAGAAGATACTAGGATTGCGGCCGCGATGCGGATCCATGGTGGCTGGTGGGGCTACGCCCCTACGTCCCAATGGACGCACCGCTGCTGCATCCTTCAAATTAGTCTGCCTACCGAAAGTTGACAGATGCGAAGCGGCGCAAAGGGGCGCCTGATCAACAACACAACATTGGCGATGAGGGTGGTGAATGAGGAGCCCATGCAGCGGCTGCTCACATGTTCCCCGGTGTGCGCAGTGCTCGTGCCGCGGTGACCTCACCGCTTGAATCAAAGCTGGATGTGCACACGTCGGAGAGTGCCCAATGAATCCTGACTTTTCATACAGGGACGGCCTAATTACGGCTGTCTGCGAACCTGGAGGGGCAGTGTTTGGGAGCTGATCCTGACTACGTCACTGATTGATGCCCTCGTGGGCAGAAGAACATGTCCTTGGAAGAGAACAACTCTGAATAGTGCCACTGTGTGGATATTATCAAGTGGTGTGAAAGGAGTGCATGCAGCATCGCGCAGTGCACATTCCACGTGCTCAGGGGACAGTGAGTTGATTGAACACACTAGTCGTCATGGCCCAATTCCCTGTGATGGAGCCTTTCATTGTGGAAGGAGCACCCTCGGCTCAAGCCCCCAAATGGAGAGAGTGGGTAGAGCAAGTGCAGCTATTTTTTTAGGCTGCCCAAGTGGAGGATGAGCAGAAAAGGGTGATGATACTGCAGCTGGGTGGAAAGGATGTATATAAAATAACCAAGTCAGTCAATGAAGCCACCCGAAGACCTATCTCACACTGATTGCTGCTCTGAATGCCCATTTTGAGCGAATGGCAAACCGGGACTACAAACATTTTATTTTCAGGCAAGCCAGACAGCAACCTCGAGGAGTAGCTAGATGTATTTCATGCAAGGCTCAAAGAGTTAGCTGCCACGTGCGGGTTTCGTGATGAGGTGGAGGAAATAAGAGGCCAAATCATTCAGGGGTGTGTGTCTGCAAAGCTGAGAGGACTTATACTAGCAGAATCAGGAAAACTATCAGCAGAGATACTGACACTGGCATGTACCAAAGAACTCTCGAAGGCCCGGGCAGCGCACATTGAAGCAGCCTTACAGGCTCCCAATAAACAGAACCAGTTAGTGCTGTCACTTCAGAGGTGGGGGCAAAACACACAAAGTACCGAGAATACAGACCACACACATGTGAATACTGCGGAGGTCTCCCTCACAGACCATCAGCGTGTCCTGCAAAAAGAAAAAGGTGCACAGCATGCGGCAAGTTGAATAATTTTATGAAAGTCTGTAGGTAAAACAGAGGGCAAGCGATGAATCCCCAGGTGAATATGATTTCAGAAGAACCACTGCCTGGCAGCGACATGAACAAGGACGCCCAAGAAGAACACACCGTACATGCGATGTTCACAGTAGGGTCGGCATCTACCTCCAGCAGTCCACTGCCACAATGTGAGATTAAAGTGGGGAAGCACGTGACAATGGCCATAATAGACACAGGGGCTACCATTAACAACATATCCCAAGACACACATCAGGAGATGAGACAGCCACCAGCCCTGACATGGCCAAGATCACAGTAATTGCTTATGGACCACCCAAGCCTCTTGCAATCAAAGGCAAGATTAAAACTACCCTGGAATATGATCAGAACAAAGTAGAAACAGTGATATATGTCACAGAGGAAGAACGTGGGATGCTGCTGGGTTGCGAGTCGGTGGAGGCCCTCGGGATAGTCAGGTTCACTTTTGGAATTCACCAAGAAGGTATGAGTCAAATACTGCAAGAATTTCCTAAAGTATTTGAAGGAATTGGATGACTCAAGGGCAAACAAGTACATCTACACATGGATCCCTCCATACATACCATGGCCCTTTGACACTCGCAAGTCGCGTTCCATCTGAGGCCCCTGGTCAGAAAAGAACTACAGAAACTTGAAGATGCCTTAATCATAGAGAAAGTAAAAGGTCCGACTCCCTGGGTGTCACCTATCGTTGTCGCCCAAAAACCCAAACAACCAGGGGAGGTCAGAATCTGTGTAGACATGAGGATTCCCAATGCAGCAATCAAGCGAGAGCGGCACCTCACTCCAACGATCGATGATTTCATAGGGGAGCTGTGCAAGGCTTGTTTTTTTTTATTTTTTTATTTATTTTTATTGAAAATAAACAAAAGAAACAATCACATCAGGTGAAATAACAATTGTCATATTTGCGAGGGTCGATTTGTGGTTCGTGCAAAATCACATAGAACTATATATAAACATTGTGATCACGGGGATTCCTGCACTTCCGCTTACTCTTGTGACACCTGAGGTGTACATATCTCACCACAATAGCTATTCCATGCCCCCAAATCTTCCCCCTTCTCTTCGGGCAGCCCCTAGCCACATAAACTGCCCTCTCTCTGAACATACACCAGTCTAAATCTTCCGCCCACTTGGTAGGTCGGGCGGCTGGCCAGCTCCACACAACTGAGCAATATTTTGTTTCGCCACCATGCATGCCAGTGTCACCCATTGTTTCAGACACACGTTCAGATCTGTGGGCTCCCACACATTCAATATACATCTCGGGCTTCCTGCCTTATCTCCTCCCCCAGTACTTCTTTCATCTCATCATGTATCTTTGCCCAGAAGTTCTGTACTTCCACAAAGTGCCAGAGGATATGCATAAATGTGGCAAGTTCTCCACAACCTCTTCTACACTCTCCGCTTGCCCAATGTGTAGTAATCGAGGCCCCGTGATATATGACCTATGTAAGATCTGGAGCTGTACTAATCTGAGCCGCATCTGAACTGCAACCACTTTAGGGGAGGAAACTGCCTCCATCCAGTCTTCGTCGTCTAATTCCAATCCATCTGCCAGCCACGATGCTCTAATACGCCCCAGCGGGTCTTCCATATTATTTACTAGCTTTCTATATATCAAGGAGATGGTCTTTTCTGGGATGTGTCCATCCAACACTCGGTCTTCGAGAGGGGAAGCCTCCGGTAGTGATGTGCTTTCAGGTACGTGGGTGAGGAGGGCATGTCTAATCTGACGATATCGAAAATGTTCATTATCATGCAAACTGTATTGTTGTTTAAGAGAGTCCAATGTATGCATTCTGTCCCTTCCCCAGTCATCCTTAATCTGGCTAAACCAGATGAGATCCCACTTGTCAAATCCTTTACATTTCCACAAACTCCTGAGCTTCCCAGAGCAGAACAGGGTGGTGGCCATCATCAACCTTCCCTCTCATCCCAAACTTCTAGTAGCCGCGTGCCAAATATGCACAACGTGCGCTGTCGGGCCCGCCAGCAAGAACTTACCGGGTCTGGCATACAAGGCTCTAACGATGTCTCTACCCAGTGCCTGCCCGCAGTCCATAGCATAGCCTGGGTCCCCAGGAGGGCCAAAGACAATCTGATTCATCGCTGTGAGGTGCGGGCCCAGTAATACTTCTTCAAATCTGGGAGCCCAAACCCCCATCATTCCACGGGAGAGTTAATTAATAAAAATCTATCCGGGGTTTACCGTCCCAGAGGAGCTGCCGTTGAAGTGTCTCAATCTCCTTAAAATAGGATATCGGCACCGGGTCCATTGTGTTTTGGAGCACATATAGGAACCTAGGCAAAGCCATCATCTTGAATAATACCGCCCTCCCGAGTAATGATAGCGGGAGAGCTTTTCAGCGCTCTACATCATTCTTAAACCGACTCAAGGGGGGTCCCAGATTTTTGGCGTACCTCATCTTCGGGTCTAGAGTTATATATATCCCCAAATATTTGAATCCCATCGGCTCAATCTTTATAGGGCATGACTGCAGGATCTCAGGTGGCTTACCCGATATAATTAATAATACCGACTTTGATCAATTTATAGCAAATCCGGAGTATATGCCAAATATGTCAAGAACATCCAGAAAACTAATCAAGGATGCCCTAGGGTTAGTGAAGTACAGCAGGATATCATCCGCATAGAGCAAAATTTTATCTTCCCACTCTGGCCTCCACCGCAAGCCACGTATAGACCGGTCCCATCTGACCCACGCTGCCAAAGGTACCAGTGCCAGAGCAAATAGTACTGGAGGCAGAGGGCATCCCTGTCTCGTGCCTCTCTCGAGGGGAAAGTCAGCTGACTTGCAATTATTTACAACCACTCTGGCCAAGGGGGTAGCATACAACAATCGAACCCAGCCAATGTATTCCGGACCAAGGCCCAGCTTAGCCAGAACTGCAAACAAGTAGGCCCACTCAAACCTGTCAAATGCCATAGTGGCATCCAAGGATACCAATACTGCCGGTTCAAGTATCTTTTGAGAACCTCCCAGAATCCCGTGCAGCCTCCGCAGGTTCAAGGCCATGTTCCGATGCGGCATGAATCCGGATTGATTGTGGTGTATCAAGGTCGTAATGACCTTGACTAATCTGGTGGCAAGCAATTTCACTAAGATCTTGGGCTCAGCATTGAAGAGCGAGATGGGCCTATATACGGAGGGCAATATCTTAGGATTGCCTGCTTTGTGAATGACCACGATATTCGCCACCCGCTGGTCATACGGAAGTCGACCTGTTTCCTTACTTTCCAGGAACATAGCCCGGATATGCGGAGCGATCTTATGGGCGTTTTATTTGTATAGTTCTATTGGTATCCCATTAGGACCCGTTGCCTTCCCAGATTTTATACCTCTAATCGCCTGCGCGACTTCATCGTCGGTAAAAGCAGAATCCAGATACTCCCTATGTTCTTCCGATAATCCTGGCATGCAAATATCCTTAATCATTTCGCCATTCTTTGCCTCAGTATAACTACCAACCGTAGTGTACACCTCTTTGAAATACTCAGAAAATCTATCCTCCACTGCCTGCGGCTCTGTGACTCTGTCGGATACTGACCCCTCCAACTCCAGCACTATCCTAGATGCCCATTCCCCATGCTCCAACCAAGCAATCAACTTACCGGCCTTGTCCCATGTTCATATATTCGACTCTGTGTTGCATCGTTCTGGACAGTAGATCTCTCCCTGGCGGGCCCTTGTATTCATCCTGCTTCAACTTCAATAGATGGAGGTCCCCCTGAGTGGCCGATGCAACCACCCGTTCCTCTAACCTTATCACATCGGACTCTACCCTGAGCACCTCCTCCTGACCTTTCTTCTTCTTGGCCGCCACCAAGGAGAGGACCTCACCTCTCTACACAACTTTATACGCCTCCCACAATGACTGCGCTGAATCAACAGTACCTACATTCTCCTGAAAGTAGTGCTCCAAAACCCGAAGCACTTCCCTTTTGATGGCGGGATCCTTCACATGCCACGCACTAATCAGAGCAATCCTACCAACAGCTGGCTGTCCGCACTCAACCTGTAGCCACATTGGAGAATGATCTGAGATGCCTCTGCCAAGGTACCGTGCCTCTTTGATTGCCAGCTATCAACCAGTCTCAACGTTTCGAGGAAATCAGGAAGCCACTTCTGCGATGGGTTGGGCATTTGCGCCGGATACCTATCTGTTCCCCCATCAAGTACAGCATTGAAATCACCCCCCAGCACCAGGAGGCCCAAGGGCAATGACAAAAAACAGCACTTAAGTCTCTGAAAGTGTCTGACTGAAGGCCAAGTGGCACATAAATTGACAAAAAGGAAACTGTCTTTCCCCCCAACTACCCTGAGACACCGACATATCTACCTCTCTGGTCCGACCATGTAGCCCGAATCGCCAATGGGAAGGAATTTTTTGTCAGAATACCAACCCTCCTGGACCCTGATGTAAACCAGCGTGAGCCACCAATTTATATCCCCCTTTATGAAGGGCCATGCATTGATTACCGATAAGGTGTGTCTCCTGCAATAGTACTACTGCCGGGGAGTGTCTAACAAGCTGATTCACCATCCCTCTCTTAATCTTGTCCCCCAGGCTTTTGACATTCCAGCTCAGCACCCTTATCCCCGATCCATGACTAATTCGCGACATTCAACCCACACCTCTGGCATCCAGCTGCGGCATGATCACCTGATCTAAAAAGAAAACAAATTCAAAAAATTACCCCTAACATCCAATATGCAAGCACATTTTTTATTCTAGGAATTGAATATGTCTGGCTCATTAAAATGGGGAACCAAAAATGAACAAAACAATACAATGATTACTACACTAAATACCATAACAAAACTCACACATTCCACCCCCCAACTTCCGTCCCCCCACCCTGCACCCCTGAATATAGCCAATGCCCATCCCCAACTCGCAGTGTGCCTGTTGCCCAATTTCCCCCCTACTAAGTGACTTAAGGTAGAAGTGAGGAGGAAGCCGAAGCCCTGCCCCCTCCTCCAGCCCCCAAAACAACATCTTACTCCCTGCGCTTCATACAGCCATAAAGAAAGCTCTCCCAATCTCGAAGATACAGCACCTGGTCTATTCCACAAAATTTCGGAGTGCTTCCCAGGCGTACCCAATCCCAGGCCGCAGTTCTACTGTTCCGTTCTCTCCTCCTCCCCCTCGCGTTCATGTCTCTCGGCTCCGGACGAATGCCGACTATCGATCCAGTCCGATGCGTTTTTCTGGATTGTCAAAGAACCAAGCCTATCCTTCAATTTCCACCCGCAATCGAGCTGGATACATCATGCCATATCGTGGTCCCTTGTCCTGCAGCTTCTTCTTCACTGGGAGGAAACTTTGACCCTCTGTCTCTGCACTGACAGAGTGAAGTCTGGGAAGGAGAGAGCGGTGTTCTCATATTGCAACGGAGCCCCCATCTGCGCCGCCTGCAGGATAGCGTCCCGGTCCCGGAAATTAAGCACTCTGGCGATCATCGGGCGGGGAGGCGCCCCAGGCCTGGGTCTCCCCCCGGCACCCTGTGGGCCCTCTCGATGGTAAAGAAATTGCTAAGACCCTTAGGCTTGAGATGGTTAAGAATGATACCTTCTACAAACAGATCCGGCCCCGGCCCTCCGATCTCTCAGGATGCGCACATTATTGCGCCAGGCTCTCCCCTCGTATTCATCGAGTTTCCGGTCTGCAGAGTCACGAGAGGCCTTGAGGGCGTGCACTTCCTGCTGCAGTTCCGCCACATCGTCGATCAAACTGGCGGTCTTGATATCCAGTGACTTCACTTTCTCGCTAGTCTTGGTGAAGTCCCCACGTATTAGGTTCACTTCAATCGTAACCGCATCCAACTTATTGTCCATAGACTCCATCTTTTTTCCAAGGGATGACATGACCCCCGTTATTTCAACCATGACATCCAACAGCGTAGGCTCAGTGGGGGCATCAAGCTCGCTTCCACTCGGCCCTTGAGTCTTCTTAAACTCCACCTGGGACCCTCTGGGCATGGCATACCTATCTAGTTTGTTAGATTGCACCTGTTTCGTCCCCTTTGATATTCTGGTCATGGTCTTATCAGAGTCAAGCTTCGTCACCATCACTGTGGGTGTCGCACCGTAACGCGCTGCGTCAGTGGTCTTGTGTCTCTGCTTGGGGAGCAGATGTCATCTGCTGCAGGTAAGTTTCCACTGGACACCCTCAAATCCAAAGGTTCCCCAGTCGTTGAGTCCAGCCACCACCGGCCAGCAATCGTGCGTTGCCACCTCTGAAATTTCACCACCGAGTACTGCGCGGCCTCCGTCTTAGCTGCCAAGTTTCACAGGACAAGGGGCGTATGCCATCACCCCCCGGACTCCCACTCGCAGCCAAAGCTCCAGGGCGGGACAGCCGCCACCCCCACTTCTCAAGAATTAGAAATGTAGACTTATGCAGCCCACAGCCCTTCCGCAGTCCTGGGCCGTCACCTTTATCATATATGCAGGCACAATCCTGGCTGGCCCCTGCCAGTTAATCAGAGTTGCCACTTTGCCTCTTCCCACAATCTGCCCGTCAAAAATCCCATGGAGGGCGCGGCTCACATCAGCACCAAGCCAACCCTTACTTGACGGATGGCTGTATGGACCCGGTACAACGGCAGCAGTCCAAGGCGCCCCGCCTTGCCACTCCCAGCAACACGGGGACTCACACCCACGAGTAATCCTGGCCGCGGTCTTCCGGTCCCACAGCTGATAGTGGATGGCCCTACCAGCGGCGCCCCACCTCTTTGCTCCTCTCAGGTCGCTGTAATGTGATACCCGCAGCTTGGGTGCGCCGCGCGTGACTCCTCCCCCCGGCTTGCTGGTTTTTGAAGCTGGATCTTAGGGCTGGATATCATCAACTGGTCCTAGATGAACCATCCAGGTACATAATGACATTCTCAACACATGTCAGACTGAGCCGTTATAGAAGATTGAGCTTCAGAATATCAAGTGCCGCTGAGGTGTTTCAGAACACCATTAGAGAGCTTCTGGCTGACCTCCCAGGAGTCGTCAAAGTGAGTGATGACATTTTGATCCATGCAAAGTATATCACTGAACACAACAGCTGACTAAGACAAGTACTCCAACAAATTCAAGACTCAGGTCCTACACTTCATGAGGAAAAGTGTGAATTCCTCAAAGGCGGACTGCAATTCTTCGGTTATTCATTCTCAGCGGAGGGGATCTCTCCAGATCCCGAGAAGGTCAGAGACCTCAAAGAGGCTCCCGCTCCAACCAATGTGACTGAAATGTGCAGTTTCCTAGGCATGATCAACTATTGTGGTCGTTTCATCAAAGACCTGTCATCATTGACAATACCGTTGAGAGAACTGACCAAGGCAGCTCTCCCATGGGTCTGAGGCCCGGAACAACAAGCTGCATTTCAAAACACCAAAGAAGCCCTGTCAAGCTCTACCACCTTAAGATATTTTGATCCCCAAATACAAACTCAAGTTGCAGTTGATGTAGGGCCAAAAGGTCTAGGAGCTGTCCTTCTGCACAGAAAAACGGATGAGGATGAGTGGGCCCCTGTTGCTTTTGCGAGCCGGTCTCTGACAGATACTGAATAATGGTACTCACAAATAGAGAAGGAGGCTATTTCTGTTAATTGGGGGTGCCAACATTTTCATCTGTATGTCTACGGGAAACCGTTCTTAGTCACCACAGATCACAAGCCACTCATCCCATTGTTTGCCGGGACTTCAGCCAAAACACCACCTTGTATCGAAAAGTGGATGCTACAATTGCAGGACTACAAGTATCAACCAGGTCCAGTAACCCTGCAGAATATCTTTCTCAACTTCCTTGTGCTGCCACACAAAGTGAAATGAATGAGACTGAAGAATACATGAGGTATATATTAAACAGATGGCATCCAATTCCTAGTTCCATATGACCTTTGCCGAGCCAGCAGTCAAGATGCCTGTCTGCAGAAGGTATTAGAGGCCGTGAGGATGAACAAAGGGACTCAGAGACAAGGCTCACCCCGAAGCCAGAAAGGTGATTCAAAGTCTCTACCTAATAAGGACTGAATTCAGTGTTGATCCAAATGGGTGCCTTCTTCTGGGTCACTGATTGGTGAGTCCTAACTCCCTGATGGACTATGTGGTTGGGCTGACCCATGCGGGCTACTAAGGGATGGTTAAAACGAAAGGCAGGTTGCGGACTAAAGTTTAGTTTCCTTTCATGGATAGCAAAGTCAAGGAAGTGGTGAGGTCTTGTAGGTGCTGTCAGGGAACTAGTGAACTGAGTTCCCCAGCACCCATCATAACAGAGCTGCGTCCAGAGGGCCCATGGGTGCGAGTGAGTATGGATTTTGGAAGTCTCCCCGATGGAAGACACTCCATGGTGTTCATAGATGACTATTCAAAGTATCTGGAGATTGAAGTGCTATCCTCGTTAACTGCAGGGGAGGTAAGTCCCAAACTGGAAAAGGAAATGGCGACACATGGATTGATCAAAGAAATCAGAACTGATAAAGGCTCACCTTTTCAGGGTCCGGAGTTTGCATCTTACCTGTCCTCGCAAGGAATCATCCACCGGAGAATTACCCTGAAGTGGCCTCCGGCGTATGGAGAGGCCGAACGGTTTATGAGGACATTAAACAAGGTCATCCGCATTGCCGTAGCTAATGGGGATCTGGTAGAACAGTCAACATATTCATTCTTACATGATTACCGGCACACAGCCCGCATGACGAATGGGCGTGCTCCAGGACATCTATCCATGGGGAGGGTCGCGACCGACTCCAATCCTCATCCCCCACGATGGACTCCTGAAGGGATCAAAGACAATGCTGTAGAATGCCAGCAAAGGCGTGCCAATGATAACGTTACCAGAAATATCTCGGTTTTCATGGAGTATCATGAGACCCCGTACAATGCCCAGGAAAAAGAAACCTCTTAGGATGGGGAGCATCAATGGGAAGAATGGACTGGAGTGAATCACTCCTGCAGAGTCCTAGAGACACTGATATGCCCACTAGGCCTTCCGAGGGTCCATCAAGAATCGAAGGGCCATCACAGCCCAACATGGAAGTGCCATCAGCTGTTTCGAAGGACAACCTCAAGTGCTGAGGTGAACACACTCAATACAGTTCTGCAGAGGTGAACACACTCAATACAGTCTGTGAAGGAATCCAGCACCCTCCAATATACTTCAAGATTTTCACTGCTGAACTGATACTGATGTGGGCTGGAAAGCTGGTGGGAAGGTCGTGAGTAGTTAAAGTGTGTTTGCTCCATGATGACGTGATATACTCATGTAGGATGTTTGTTTTGCTTTGTTTAGGAGGAATGATATGTCGTGTCTTGCGATATCATGTCAAACAGTCCACTGATATTGTCATTTCCCAGGGGTGAGAGGCTATCTCTCCCTGCTTACGTTGTAAGTTTAGTTTGTTCCGCGAAGCGCGGAACGTCACGTGACCAATAAATGTCTGTGGACACGGTTTCTGCGGGAGAGCAGACACGCCCAGCAGAGTAATCATCACAGCGGTGTCTGTGTTTTATTTGCATTGACACGGCCGCGTGGCACCAGGTCACACCGTGCAAATTAGTTCGGCCACCGAAAGTTGACAGTCGCGAAGAGGCGCCTGATCAACAACATAACAGATGCGTAGAGGGTACCGGCCTGGGGTGCAACTATTCTTCCCGAAACTACAGGTCCTGTAAAATGGGCTCAGTGGGGCTGCCCTCTTAACTTAGGGTGCGGAGTCCAAAGGAGGGTGTCAGGGGTCAAAAAGGGTTTCAACCTCTATCAAATCCCTCCCTCCAACTTTGACTAAGGCTTCAGATACACGATTTCCGATAAGACTTTTGTATTTCTTATTGATATTCTCCCTTGATGTATTGTCGTGATGGTTTCTGACACGTTCATGCAGATTTATTTTTATTATAATACACTAAGGTGCTTTTATTTATTTTTGTGCGCCTTGCCGACCAAATAATACAATACCTCGACAGTATATAACATTATATATATTTGAAATATGATCAGTTAATTGTTCCATGGCTGCAATACCAAACAAGAATGGGTCTTCGCAATTAACATATCCCTTAACATGTTCTTTCGGTGAAATAAAACCATAGCTCATTTTGAATATGAGTTTAAAGCTTCTTAATGTTTTTCTCACCTAAACATGTTGAGTCCTAAAATAGTGTTTACTTCCAACAAGGCTGTAGTTATATTCAACGACAGAACTCTGTTCTCTTTAATGCCTAATGCAGTTGTTTCTCTATGCCATCTCGTGTCTGTTATCATAAGGCATAGAACCCAATTAGCAGCTTAAACTGAAGGGTTACTGTGACAGCTTTCAACTAATTAGATTGACTTCTCAGTTCGTCCAATTAACCCCGCCCAATTGCTTTAACACTGATCTATGGATTTTAAATGAGGAATTTATGAATATGTTTACAGACAGTTTAAACTCGAGGGGCCGATTAATAAATATTTTGCTGTCACTAACTCTCCATGGACGTCCATCCGCCTAAATGCCAGTGATATCGGAAGTGACACCACGCACCCTTGGACGTATTGACCTCAAAGTAAGTGACATCATATCATCTTAGACCCTGAATCTTGACCGTAACCCGGATGACATCACAATAATTGGCAGAACTGACTTCACTTTATAAATGTGTGATTCATATAAAAATCTAACACAAATGACTCTTTTGGAGTCACATACATTATGATGCTAACATAACCTTTGAAGTGCTGGGGTGCATGTAATACCCGTCCTAAATTGTACTGAGCAAAGCAAATGAACCAGAGCTCTTTTGTATGGGTTCGGGAAGAAGGTGTTTTCCGCATAAGAACATGTTTTGAAAACAGTGGGTCAAATAGTGCCGCTTCAAGCAAACCTTTCCCACAAAACAGTTAAAAAGCCATGGGTTATGAAAGGGCACTGCTTAAATAAATGGCATTTATGGTGTGCCAAGCCAATGAAACCTGACACACTACTGGAGTTGACTCCCTTTTTTAAAAAAAAATTGCTATTCGTACACACCCATATGCCAAAAATACACTTTCTTTTTTCATGGCCAGCATTTTGCCATTAGTGTCACCTATAAGCCATGGGCTCCTCCTTTATCAACAATTATATATAATATGCCAGTCCTGAAATTTTGCTATTAATGTTATCCATGTTCTACAGGCGACCGTTATGTCAAAATGTACATTAAGAATGATATGGCCAGCATTTTGTCATGTTTGTCGCCCTCCTACGTCACAGCTGTCAATCTTTGTTCCAAAAATCACATAGAGTGTGCTAGTGCAAGCATTTTGCCATGATTGCCCCATAGCAATAATTGCCTCCAGTATGCCGGTGCCCGCCTTTTGCTGTGAATGTTCCATATACATCAAGTATTATCTCTAGCATACCAGTTCCCAGTCTGTTAATAACTGCCTCTATTATGCAAACACCAGTATTTTGCAACAGCCAAAAGCAGACGCCTAAGCATACCACATTCCAACTCATTCTAATTTACCTTTACTAAATCACACTCATTCTCGCCTTCTCACTCCAAGTCAACCATTCTCACTCACTTGCACTCATTGATTCCCACTCTCTTGCATTCAGTCTTATACTCACTCACACATTATCACTCATTATTAAACTGATTAACTCACAGCTTCTCACTCACACTGACTTGCACTCACTCCTATCGCACCCTTCATTATTCTCTCTCACCTGAGTCACCAGACTAACTTACTGGCATTTATTCATATTTATTTCCATTCCGATCATTGGCTACCACTTTCGCTCACATACACATGCAATTGCACATACAAACTCCCTCTCTTATACAAACACACTCTGAACCACAAGCATGTACATAGCATACATTAAAAACATTTTTATTGCTTACCTGATGCTCAAGTCTTTATTGCACAAACAGTGAATAATATACAATTATTCACTATTAGTTTAATTAAACATGAGCTGAGAATTAGTTAGGCAGAGCAGCCCTGTCTTCTTGGCACTCAATTTGTTTGCCACCTCTCGGCCAGGGGTCACAAAGGCAGTGCCAGGGGTCGCAGGGACCAAGCCAGGGTTCACAGCTGCGACCACCTAAATAAAGTCCATGTTACTCTCATAGTACTCTTGGCTTGCCCCTGAATTCCTTGAATAATACAGGAGTAATCCTGGTTTACTTGAGAGTTATAGGAGTATGCCAGGAGTATTGCACAAGTAAAACATACCTTCTCAGAGCCAAATCTTTGTGAATCAGTGCGATGCCTTCCAATAACTTTCTTACAGCTCACTTTATCATTTACCGATGTTACAGCTCTTTTGCACCTCACCCTATTTTGTTCAAACTTCACATAAACTCTTCAGATTTGTTCTCACTGGATGACTTCTGTTTTGAAAATATTGAGGGTGACATCACATGATTTCTCCTCAGCAAAAACAGCATGTGCAAAGGAAGGCACATTTTAGGGGCCACATATTTAGCCACAGATAAGATTGCTGATGATCTATCTATCTATCTATCTATCTATCTATCTATCTATCTATCTATCTATCTATCTATCTATCTATCTATCTATCTATCTATCTATCTGTCTGTGTCTGTCTGGTTGTCTGTCTGTCTCTCTCTCTCTCTCTCTCTCTCTCTCTCTCTCTATATATATATATATATATATATATATATATATATATAATCCAATCCAACAATTGCGCTCCTGCGCTTCCGAAAGGCACCCATGACCCTCCTGCCATCCGGCTATTCTGGCACCTCGTAGCTCTGCAACCACTGCCATCCTCAATTATGTACCATGTGCCAGACGCGTTCCGAGGCCACTCCGCCTCTTCGTCATGGGGTCTTCAGAAAGGAAACAGGCAATACACTCACCCTTTTCAAACAAACTTTATTCAATTTGATTTGAAGAAAACCACCCTTATTGGGCGTGGCTTATCATCTCTTCCATCAGAATTGATGGTAATTGTACTCCATGGGGTTAGTGTCACAATAATCCTTAAGTAGGTTGCCAGCTTCCGCTAATATTTATCTGTGTACTATTTCCCTTAAGTAGGGGGGAATCCAGGGAGCAGAGCTGCCATTACAGTGGAACGTCGAGCCAACCAGCAATGACATGTGCATTGCCACGGCCTCTCCGCGTTGCGTCATATTTCTCCACAACCTGAGATGGTGCTCTTCCGCATGGCTGGGGGCAGCCGTGTACAAAAATCAAATCCAACAATTGCGCTTCTGTGCTTCTGAAAGGCACCTTCGACCCTCTTGCCATTCGGCTATTCTGGCCCCTCGTATCTGTGCAACCACTGCCATCCTCAATTATATACCAGGTGCCCGACACGTTTCGAGGCCACTCCGCCTCTTCTTCATGGGGTCTTCAGAAAGAAAACAGGCATTACGCTCACCCTTTTCAAACAAACTTTATTTAATTTTAAGAGGCCAATCCTCGCATAATCCTTGGATCCACTGCGCCCATAGACATATATACATGACTTTAATCGTAATTTTCAAAGAAACTACTGAACAGATTGACACCAGATAAGCGAAAGGCACAAGTCGGAACTGAGGACTGTAATTACATAATTGCTGTAATTCCGTTCATCCGTTCGGGCTGTAGCCGTTGCCAAAGATCCTATGGGAAATTGCATGGGGAAAACACATTTTGGGACCCCCCTTTTTTCTCGGCCCCCGCTTCACCAATCACCCCCAGACTTTAAGGGAAGGAGCAGATCTGAGCTGGCCAGAAGTTTGAAAAATTTCAAGAAGATTCATCAAACAATGCAAAAGTTATTCCAAATAGAATGTAGCGGGTAGGGCGGAGAAGCAGCATTTTACAAACACAATAAATACACAGACACAGATAGTTGAAGTGGGTACGGGCACGTGTGCGCGACTCCATTTTATTACGTTGTTGTTGCTAAGAAGTAGAATAGTAATCATGATATTATGTACAGATATTTAATCATAAACAATGTATGACTTCTGTTGTACAAAGGTAGGAGCATTGTATGTGAAATAATACACAGAAGGTTCTATCATAAAGAGTTCATGAGTTGTGGTGGACTGACATAGGGGTGGTTTGTGTGGTGCCTGTGATGATGCGTGTTTCAGGCAGACCGCACTGGTAAAAATGTGTTTTGACTATTGAATTTTGCCTTAACAAGGGCATGTAGCCATTATTTATGGTGTACTGAGTTAGTGGTACGTCTGGTGTTTATCGTGTGCTCACCCTGCGATGATGCGGGCTGCACTGAAATCATTCACTGTTGCATACTGGACTATATGAACTTTGAGGGGGGAGAAAAACTAGCATCGATAGTTATCAATTGCTGTGAAAACTAGGTGTACTGATTGCTCCTCATAACAAATTACACAATTACCCTATACGCAGGGCATTGTAACTTTCACAAATTGGGGACGTATGTCTGATGGCGATGTTGAGGGTGATACCCCAGAGGTACTTGATATTGCTGGTGGTGGAGATACATTTTGGCGCAAACTTTTACATTGTTTGTTATTATAGTTCACATGATGCAGCTATTGAAGGTGCTTGCACATAGTAGCAGTGCAACAACACAATTTTTTTCTCTGCTTCAAATAAATCGAGGCTGAATTTAATGCTGTCTGTAGTGCTTTTGCGGCGCTGATATCAAGTGGTAAACTCTTTTGATCGCAGTGTACATTTGAAAACAGAACTCACTACAGTCATTGAGGAATGTTTTTTGTGGCATTCTTTAAGAAAATAATCTTTGCCTTACATAAATCAAGGATATCTTGAAGTCTGTCTGTAGTGTAGATGGAAATCTGAATGCAAGTTGTGAACCCTGCTGTACACAGTGTAGATTTAAGGCAGTAGTCGACACAAAGATCGAAGCATGCTATTTTGTCACAGAATCTGAGGACACAGTACAATTGTGTCTGCCTTAAATAAAGCAAGGCTGGATTCAATTCTGTCTGTAGTGTGGATGCAAAGCTCAATTGAAGTTGAGAACCCTGTTGTACGCAGTGTACATTGAAGGCAGTAGTCGACACAAAGATCGATGAATGATATTTTGCACAGTTAACAAAATCTGAGGACACAGTAAAATTGTCTCTGCCTTAAATAAAGCAAGGCTGGAATCAATGCTGTCCGTAGTGATGATGCAAAGCTAAATTCAACTGGTATCAAGTTGTCAACTCTACTGACCGCAGAATAGATTGTAGGCACTTCTCAGCACAGATAATGAAGAAAAATTTAGATTCAAAGTTGAATTCAAGTTGTGAACCCTGCTGTCCACAGTGTCGATGGAAACCAATACTCGATACAGACATAAGTATGCAGTGCTGTGGCGCATAGTTCGCAATCGGCCTGTATTGAGGAGGCACGTGGTCATGGCGGCAGCCACGTTGCAGGGTGGGGACCTTCACTGCGCCGCAGCGTCTTCTCTTTGCAGAAGTGTATAACACCCAAGGCATAGCCTAATTATTTATAGTTGTCCGTTGATGTTGTTTACGTTGGACTAGCCCCCTCCGCTTCTGTTTTAAAGGAGGTCGGTGAACACAGCTACATGACCGAAATATTCCCTAGTGTCTGAGATAATATGGTTGCGTCCACTATTCAGTAAACTACATGTATAAATGGTATATGTACACACTCAAAAGTTTTTGATTTCTATAGTGAATTGTATATAGTATTTCACCGTTAGTCTTAGCGTTGTGTACATTATTGTTAATGTTCGAGTTTTTTCCCTTATACATACTTGGTTGCCACATCTTTGTAGATTGAGCTAGTGTGCTGTTGAGGGGATATATTATTTTGGAAAGGTCAATTGTCCTGTTTTTTGTTGCCTCTGAGGTACTAGAGGGGAGGGGTCCGTGGAGGTGGTTGTAGTGGTAGTGGCGCTGAGTATTGTGATTTTGTTGGGTGACAGAAGTGTATAATTCCAATCTCTAAGACATATTGCTCTTGAAACATTGGTGTGATGTCGATGTAATTCACGTAGTACATGTTTGACGTTCTTACAGTAGTTAAATGTTGATGTTAATTTGTTAGTGGTAAGTGGAACTATTGCCTGATTTTTTACGTAGCATTGCAGATTTGGTTTGTGGTTGAAAATATTAGGAAGTGGTCAACATAATAAGTAGAAATTGTCATTTTAAAAACCTTTGAAATTCACTGAAAAAACCATAGGTTCAAAGCAGGTTATAGTTAGGAATTATCATTTAAAAACATTTGAAATTCACTGAAAAAAACATACGTTTCAGGCAGGTTATAGGCCTAGATGTAGGTAATAGCAAATTACCGAATTGTAAATACCAAATTTTACCGATTCAGTATTTACTATTCGGTAATTGCTATGTAGGTAAAATCGGTAAGATTCGGTAATTACCGAATGTGACACACATACATGCCCTTAAGGCATGTCTGTGTGCCACATGGCACAGCTGTACATGCACAGATGTGCATGTACACAGGTATTCGTTATTTACCATGCAATAGAATTACATGGTAAATAACGAATCGGTAAGGGCCTGTGGCACTGTTTTCTGTGCCACCTACATATTGATTTACCGATTTGGTAAATTTACAGAATTGGTATTTTACCGAATCGGTAACTTTACCGATTTGGTAAATATACCGATTCCGTACATTTTAAGGCCCCTACATCTCCATTTATAAATACCGGTCGGTAACGGCCGAAATGGGCCGTTACCGACCGGTATTTGCCGACCTTCATCCGGCCCATAGTTAGGAATTAGTATTTAAAAAACCTTAGAAATTCACCGAAAAAAACCCTAGGTTTTAGGAATGTTATAGTTAACTGGACATTTCACTCATACAAAACCATTGAAATTCCTCTGTTATAGTTAGTTGTACTAACTGTAACTCTCGAGCCCGCAATCCACTGGTGATGATGTCACATATTACATCACTGATGACATCACTGATGACATCTCAAATGACATCACTGATGACTTCACTGATGACATCATCCACGTGACAATCAGATACACCTCATCATACACTACTATAATCTTTCATCACTCACTATAAAATATAGAGTACCATATTTGAATCCATTGACACACTAATACAAGTATCTAAAACCACATTCAGTCATTCTTAGATGTACAAAAAAATGTAATCAATTATCTATAGATTCATTCATGCATGCTGTCAATGATCAATAGAACACTATGAAATATACTTATACACCTATATTGACATTACACACCAGCACACATCTTATTTACATATGCAGCCATCCTGCTCACTTATGCAAACAATGGATCATACTTATATTTACTGAGCTACACACTTATTCAAACACCACTTTATTTAATGATATAGATAGTAACTCATACTTAGGGTTCGATTCCGATTCGGGAAAAAAAATGTCCGTACGATTTGTATCCGGAGCCCTCTCCGTACGAATCCTACCCGTCCGTCCGAGTTGCTTAGTATGATCCGCATTCCGCGAATCGTCTGAATCGTCGCTATCCGTACGTATTGCAAGGCTGAAACCTTGAACCGTACGACTCGTACGCATGCCGTACGACTCGTACACATGCCGTACGACCCGACAAGTACGATCTGGACCGGGGTATGAGGACGCGATTCGTACAGTCGACGTCAGGTAAGCGCGAGTCGTATGGAAAAGCACACAAATACATATACACCGTACGGTCCGTATCCCCCATGATCGCAGGGGTACGCACCGTATCCCTGCGATCATGAGGTGTACGAGCCATACCCCATGTACGATGGGTGTACGAGCCATACCCCATCTACGATGGGTTTACGAGCCATACCCCATGTACGATGTGCGAGCCGTACCCCATGTATGATGGGTGTATGAGCCGTACCCCATGTACGATGGGTGTACGAGCCGTACCCCATGTACGATGGGTGTACGAGCCGTACCCCATGTACGATGGGTGTACGAGCCGTACCCCATGTACGATGGGTGTACGAGCCGAACCCCATGTACGATGGGTACAGCCATCGTACTGATGACATCTCATATGACATCACTTATGACATCACTGATGACAGCATCCAGTGAAGTGGTTCGGTTTGTTATTTAAATATGTATTATATATATATAGCAATCTGCCTTGAAGAATGAGTGGATATAAAAAATCTGGATAAAGGATTTAGTAGCAGTGTGATTGATTTTATACTTGAGTAATTTATAGAGTCTCACTAAATATTTTGGATAGTGACTAAACTGTGTGAATATCTGTATTACTTTGGCAGTTGTTCTGTAAACTGCTGCACCAGTTGGTTACTAGCTACGGGAAATTCTACATTACTTATTGATTAGTTAACTGAGTAGTTGTATGGGAGAGTGAATGTGTGTGTGGTTCTGTGGGGGTGTCTGACTGCCCAAAGATGTGTGAATAGTTGATTTAGTAGGTATATGACGTTATGACTACAAGTTATAACAATTGTGTGGGTGAGTTAATATCTTTATGGATGTGGTGATGAGCAAATATATCTCTCAATGATACATGTCCAACAAAGTACAAAAATAAAAGGTAGTGTATGTGACATTTGTTGTATATAAAGAAGTATACATATGACTCAGTGATTGCATGAGTAACTGTATGGATAACTGTATATTCATAATAGTGATTTTATAACACTAACTATGAGTTACCATCTATATGAATACATTAAGTGCTGTTTGTATAAGTGTTGGGGTAGTGTTTTAGGGTTTAGGGTAGTGTAGTGGTGTTTGTGTAGTGAATGGGTTGTGCTGGGGGTAAATTTAGGGTTTAAGGTGGTGCATTGGTGTTTGTGTAGAGTAGGGGATCGTGTTGGTGGTAGATTTAGGGTTTAGGGTAGTGCAGTGGTGTTTGTGTAGTGTAGGGGGTCGTGCTGGGTGTAGTGTTTTAGGGTTTAGGATAGTGCAGTGGTGTTTGTCTACTGTAGGGTAGTGTTTTAGGGTTTAGGGTAGTGCAGCAGAGTTTATGTAATATAGGGGTTCGTGCTGGGGTAGTGTTTTTAGGGTTTAGGGTAGTTTAGCGGTGTTTGTGAAGTGTAGGGGCTGTGCTGGGGGTATGTATTAATATTACACTATGACCACCCTAAGCACAATCATCAGTAGTAACCACCAAAAAATTCGAGGTGAAGTTATCAGCAGAATGCTAGGAAAACGTTTATCAATATTAAATGCTTGTTATCAAGTAAATTTCAAATCATCATGCAGTGTGCCACAAATGGTATTACCACAGCAGTAAATCTCCCCAACTTAGATTTAAAGTGGATAAACATGTTTCATGTGACAGACCCATAGGCCAACGCTGCAGCTTCCACATGCTTCAACACCCTCCACATACTCAGAAAGACCTTCAAATAGACCCACCCCCGAATCAAGGAAGACCATTACCCATGCACTCATCACCAGCAGGCTGGACTACGGGAACACCCACTATGCTGCAATTAACAAATCTCTACTCAACAAATTTCAGACTGTCCAGAACACCGCAGCCAGACTCCTCCTCAGCATTCCATGACAAGACCACATTACCCAGCATAAACGAGCACTCCACTTGCTCCCCGTCAAAAAAAGAGTGGCCTTCAACTGCTCACACACACCTATTAAGCCCTCCGCAACACCGGACTCCAATACCTCAATCTCCTTCTACACCCCTATAAGAAACCTCCACTCCGCTGAGCAGGCCTTGGCTGAAATCCTCTGTATCCACAGTACCAGACAGGAGGCACACCCTTCTCCTACATCGTGGCCAGGAGCTGGAATGAACTCGCCCTCAACATGAGATGAAGCCCCACACTAAAAGCATTCAGGAAGACCTGGCTTTTCGAATGACCAAAGCCGCACAAATCCCCCCACACACTCCCCCAGAGCCTGGAAACCCTCACAGGTGAGTAGTGCGCTCTATACATCCCTGATTGATTGATTGATTGATACGCCACCACAGTGTGTGTTTGAGTGTTATCAACAGGCCCTGCCATTGGTTTGGCTGTCTGAAACTATTTTTTTTTGTGTTCAAAATATTTTATTGAAATTATTTCATAATAATAACAAGCAAGACATACAAAACAAAATAAGAGTAATAATTTGAAACAATCTAATATAATGCATATAATATAATATTTGCTTATTCATTTCAATTGATATGATGATAAACGTATTCATAGAAAAAACTAAAGAGGTAGAGGATGGAATGGGAAACATTAAATAGCAAATTAGAGTTCATTTATAAATGGAGTTACTAAGCAATATCAATTCATACAGTAAAAGTACAGTAAAAGGGGAACAAATAATAAATATATTATTAATTTGATAAATAAATATCAACAGGAATCCATAATGATTGATAAGCAATAGTATTATGAAAAACCCCTGACAAAGATAACTGAGCACCTCTTCTTGTAAAAACAACCCAAGACCACCAAGCATGATCTGATAACTTTGAAACATCTTTCCAACAAAATGCAATGGATTTTAGGGCAGCTGAAATTAAGAAATCAAAAAGTTTACCTTCAAGATCACTTAAATCCTGCGATAAAATAACAGATTTGCATATTAACATGTTATATGATATGTCTTCATGAATATTTAGAATCTTTTTAAAGATATCCCAAACTTCTGTCCAGAATTTGGAGATTAAAGGACAAGTAAAAAGCATATGTTGTAGCGAGCCAAAGTGTAAATTGCAATGCCAACAAGTGTCAGATTGAAGACACTTTAGCACTTTAGCCTGAAATAAACCTAATAGAGTCCATAAGCAATTGAGTAAAATATAAGAATTCGTTTGAAAAATCGAAGCAGGTAACCAACCAGATATATTACTAAGCCATAAATTACCCCATGTATCATCAGACAAGGAAAGCAATAGTTCATTATTCCAGAACGTAGCAATCATATCTATATTACTTCCTAGATTATTGGACAATTTTTTATATAGAATAGAAACACCATGACAATTTGTTGATATAGTTTGGATGTAAATGCATGAATCAACTTGAGTATTAGATGGAATAAGTTGTGCAAAAGAATGTAAAATCGAATAACTTTAATATTCATATTTTATAAGTTCAGATTTAGCTAAACCAAATTTAGGGGCCGATTATGATTGCGGATAATCCGCATCCTCCGGGCCGGCGGAAGCCACCGTCGGCCTGGAGGATGCGGATTATCCGCTGCGGACTGGAAAAAGACCCCCGCCAGATTAGGATGGCTGGGGGATCTATTTTCCGTCCGTCGCTTTTCCGCCGCGGTCGCCTTCCGACCGCGGCCGAAAAGCTCTAACATGGCTGGCAGTGTCTATCAGACACCGCCAGCCATATTAGGATAGCTGCGGTCATATGCCTTACCACGGCGGCATTTCTGCCGTGGAAAGGCATACGGTGTTGTCTTCGGGGGACCGTTGCGGGCCCCCAGGGGTGAAGGGGGGGGGGGTGGGGGATGCACAAGGGGGGTACCTATGGTACCTCCCTGCCTTTGCGTGCACAAAACAGCAGGCACCACGCGGTGCCTGCAGCTTCATGCATGCAAAGGTAAACATGCATTTTTTTAACAAGCAGCACCCGCCGCAATGTTAAAAATACAGGATGTGACCACCAGGGTGGCAGTCACATCCTAATTAGCACGGAGGGACCGCCGCTGCCCCTGCGGACGGTCCCTCCTCCTCTGGGGTGGCGGACGGACGCAGGTCCGTCCACCATCCTAAAAGGCCCCTTAGTTTGTAAATTCTCAAATGGTATAAAAGTGTTGTTAGAATAAACATCTTTAAGATAAAAAATTCCAGCCTTCATCCATGAAAACCAAAAACTAATAATTCTATTAAATTTAATAACATTGCTATAATAACATTGCTATACCATAAAGATAATTCATCTGTACTACACATGGGATATTGAAAAATGGAATATAAATCATTAAAATCATTTTAGTGGTTTTAATTATAATAGATTTATGAAAAAGTGAAGATTTGTTAGACATTGTTACCAGGGTGGGTTTTACAATGGATTTTTCAATATGGAGCCATACAGGTGGATTATGTAAAAAAGAATGATTAAACCATATGACACTTTGTTTTAAAATAAACGCTTAAGGATAAAGCAGAAAATCTGGGATACCAAATCCAGCATTACCTTTAGACAATTTTTATTTTTTATAACTAATACGGTGAGCTTTGTTAGTCCAAAGAAATTTGGAAAGAAGTTTATCAATATCTGTATAAAATTTCAGTGGAAATTGAGTGGGGATCATGGCAAGGGTGTAAAGATTTTAGGGGCAATATTCATTTTAATAGATTCCAATCTACCCCACCATGAAAGATGCTATGAAGACCATTTAGACGTTGTATCATTAATATAATCTAAAACAAATTTACTGTTTAAAGGTAATGTTGATTTTATAGAAGAAGAGAATAAAATACCCAGATATTTTAATGTATTATTTTGACAAATAATTTCATTCATGGAAATCATATCAGGAGTACAGTAAACATTTAAAGGAAACAATTATGTTTTGTTAGTATTTAATTTATATCCATACACCAAGGAATATTTAGTTATTATTTCTATTAAGGAAGGAAATGAAAACAGTGGATCACTGAAAAATAAAAGTGCATCATCAACATATGCTAGGGTTTTAATAATAACATCTTTAACATTGATTCCCTTAATAGTATCACATTTTCTTATAGTTGCAAGAAAGGGTTCAATACCAATTTAAAACAATAGTGGGGAAAGGGGACACCCCTGACGTGTATCTCTAAGAGGGAGAATTGATTATAAATGTGGACATTAATAAATAACCGAGCAGTAGGGACAAAATATAAAGCTGAAACCATGTAGATAAATGTGTCACCAAAATTAAAAGACGATAAAGTATGAAATAGAAATTGCCAATGAATTTTATCAAAAGCTTTTTCAGCATCCAAAGCCATGACTCCTGAAGGACTAGCCAACCTATGTCCTTGTTCAATGACATGTAACAAAGTTCTTGTATTATTAGCTGAAAATCTATTTTTTTATAAACCCAGATTGATCTGGATGTATGATAGAGTCTAATATAAAGAATAAACATGTAGCCAATATTTTAGCATATCATTTACAATCTTGATTAATTAAGGAAATTGGTCAATAATTAGAAACAAGATTGGGGTCTTTATCTGGTTTAGGAAGAACAATAATTAAAGCCTCAGTAAATGAACCAAACGTACTTCCTGATGAGCCAAACGATGTAGAAAGTTGAAGCAATAAAGGTGAGAGTTGGGATTGAAATTCTTTATAAAATTCTGCAGGTATACCATCAGGGCTGGGAGATTTATTTAGTTTAAGAGATTTTATAGCCAATAAAATGTCATCCTTAGTAATGGGTGATTCCAGTCAAGTTTATCTGATTGTGAAGTCTTAGGTAGATCACATGAGTAAAGAATCTACCAAAGAATTTTCATTAAAATCAGGTTTATCATATAGTTTAGAGTAAAAGTCCAACAATTCACTAACAATATCTTTATGAGATAAAGCAATTTTACCATTAGGGCCATGAATAGAAGTGATTTAAAAGCATCCCATCTATTAACCATAGAAGTTGAACCTTCAGTATTCAGTTGAAAATAATAATTAATGGCGGATAAAAGTTTTGGCTTATTATGTTCATTGAGTGCAATGTTAGAATTCATTCTCCATCTAGATTGTTTGGTGAAGGTTGGATTTGGATTTAAAATACAAGAAATCATAGCATGATCAGAGACATCAATATTTCCAATCATAGGGGTTTTGTTAGAATTAATAAGTTGTCTTGTGACTAATATATAAACAAATCTAGAATGGGAATTGTGGGGGTTTGAAAAGAAAGTAAACCTTTTTTTCTGTAGGAAAATGGAGACGCCAGATATCAACTAATTTAGTAGTTAGATGAAATGTGTTAAAAGCAAAAAAAAACCTTAAGGGGATGGAATTTCGGACCAGATAATCTATCTAATAAAGGATCAAAGATAACATTAAAATCACCAGCAACAATTAAAGGGACATTCCCAATTTTTAACACCTCTGTTGCAAGATTATTCCAAAAAACAGGATCATACACTGTAGGACCATTAACATTTAATAAATATATAATAGAGTTGTGAACTTTAACTTTAAGAATTAAATATCTCCCATCTGTATCTGTAAATTTACTCAAAATTTGCCAATGAGATTTCTTTGCAAACAGTGTAGCTACACCATTTTTCTTGCCATTAGCAGGAGACAAAACAATACTGTCAACCCATTTTCTGTTCATATAATCTAAGATTTTATCATCAACATTAGTTTCTTGCAAAAAACAAAAATCAGCTTTGGAACTGCCTAACTAATCTAACATTTTAGTACGCTTGACTGAATGGCGCAAACCTTTAACATTTAAAGAAACTACTTTGATATTAGCCATCATGAAACAATAAGAGAGAAAAAGGTAAGAAGAGGATAGTTAGAAAAAGCACATGTAATAAGAAGTGAATAAGAGAAAATAGTAACTCCAGAATAAGTAAAGGGACAGGAAAAGGTAAAACAAGGAAAAAACGACAAACAAAGAAAACAAATATCAAGAAAGAAACGCACACATGCTTTACAAGCATGACTGAAACCGTTGGAGCCCTATATAATAATTAACCATTAATATGTCAGAACAAATACAGCCATATGTATTCAAGTATTAGAGTCATGAGTGTTCATGGAATGCTGTGAAGGACTTTCCAAAAACTGTTGCAACTCTTCAGGACGATGAAAAGATTTTGAAAGATATTCTTTCCAGATACGCATTGTTGACGGATCAAAAATACCATATTTGAATCCAAGACTACGTAGTTGAGGATGAGAGCAGTGAAAGCTTTGCAAATTGCGACTGTCTCCTTGGCAAAATCCTGATGATTAAAGATTTTATTCCCATTGACCATCAAAGAAGAAATTTCTCGTGCTGCTTTTCTCATCAAAACTAGGTGGTGATGTCGGAGGACTTTGAATATTATTTGTCGGGGTTTAGTATGCTGAGGATTGCGATGAGAGGGGATCCTGTGGGCCTTATCGATCTCAAATTGTTCTGGAAATTTAATTTGCAGAAGCTCCGGAATCGGATTTTCCAAATATAATCTGCAATTGCCATCCTCAACATCCTCCGGTAAATTAAAAATGTGTAAATTGTATTGCCTTTTGCGGTTTTCCATATCTAAAAGCTGCATAGATGTAAGTGATATTTTTGCAACAAGCAGGGTAAAAGATTCAAACTTTGTCTTATTATCCTGAATTTTAATGGCATTATCAGAGGTTTTCATTGACAAACTTGCCATTTCCTTTCTCACATTTTTCATCTCTGAAGCAATAGAATCAGTATTAAGACGAAGTGCTTGAATTTCTACCAAAATTAAGGCTAAGAAAGGTTCTGGTGATTCCACCGCTTTTGATTTTATAAATGGAGGTTAAACTTGCTGCCTCCTTTTAGAATGAAGATTATTTTTATTATCCATTTTTTGATATATGAGAGTCAATAAGTCATAAAACGTATAAAAGGTAAGAAAAAATGCAGTTAGCAGTGAAGAAATCCTTAATAGAGCTGGTGCAGCAGCTAAAATGGGCTATGGGAGTGGCTAGGCCCAAGCCAGGCCCTTTCCTAAAGGAATGCTCCACCCCCCTGACTAACACGTCTGGCTGTACCTGAAGGCAGAGCTGGAGCAGAGGAAGCAGAACAGAAAAATGCCACTTTCCTTGATGAAATTCAACAGAAAACACACCAAACGACAGGTACAGGCTGATGCAGCATAGTGATTTTAGTTTTACCGCATTTGTGAAATCGGCGTCTGTGAGGCAAAACGGGCGGAAAAAATGCCGGAGCTCACTCGGGAGCCGCCATTTTGCGTTGCGCACTCATGCAAATCCTGTCTGAAACTCTTAAGGGTAGTGAATTGAGCAGTGCTACCTTCTTTAATATACACAGAATGTCAGAAATTGGCTTGGTTTGGCTTCACCTCTGAGAGCTACTTTCAGGGTTTAAATGTTTAAAAAAAGAGAAGTTACTAGAATAATAACTCGAAAAAAAAGGGAATGAATGTTAATACTCGTATTAAAAAAAGTAACCTGTAGAAATGCTTTAATAAGAAAAACGAGTTTAAATAAAGCATTTTAGAAATTATACAAAAGTTAAAAAGTATGGAAAGAGGCACGTTTACATAAACACGTGACGTACTAAAACAGCGGAAATGAGAACACCTGTCAACTGAGTTAAAAGTGGGAGGAGCAATAAATTGATCCCATAGAGTGTTAAGTAACCAAAAAGTATATAAGCCACACCCATGGGATGATTAGTTTCGTTTCAGAGAATCAATACGGACAAAGAAACTACGAGCAAGGTAATGATACAGGGCTGCGGAAGCATCTTGAGAATATCTTTCATTTCCTCAGAGGGAACATATTGTTAATGTATATTTAAAAATACATAAAACATTTTGTCTCCTCCAGAGAAGTTGGATGAATTTTGACATAGGAAGGAAAGATTATCGAAGTTTTTCTTTGTTCACCATAAGTTGGCAGGGTATGCTCAGACGTGAGTCCCTTGCTCACTTTGCCACTGGATTCCAGCAAGCTGGGCTGAAGACGGCTGATAGCCAGAAACCGGTCCTAGGATGCTTGGTTCCGGTCCAGGAAAGACATGGCTTGACAGTTCCGGCTGGACTGTTCCCATGAGGCACAGGGTCAAGGCTGATTTGCATATGGCCATGTCTGAACTGGGGTGGTGTGGAGTGCAAAAAAATGATGGATGTAGGCCCAGATCTCTGTACTGGGGTGAATGTATGACATTGTTCTGCATTCTGTCCATCAACTGTGGTTTTTGCATTTGTCACCTCGAGTGGGATGGGTATGCTCAGACGTGAGTCCCATGCTCTCCACACCACTGGAGTCAAGCTATCCTGGCTGAAGACGGCTGATAGCCAGAAACCGGTCCTAGGATGCTTGATTCCGGTCCAGGAAAGACATGGCTTGTTAGTTCGGGCTGGACTGTTCCCATGAGGCACAGGGTCAAGGCTGATTTGCATAGGGCCATGTCTGAACTGGGGTGGTGTGGAGTGCAAAAAAACGATGGATTTATGCCCAGATCCCTGTTCTGGGGTTAATGTATGACATTGTTCTCCATTCTGTCCATAAACTGTGGTTTTTGCATTTGTCACCCCGAGTGGGATGGGTATGCTCAGACGTGAGTCCCATGCTCTCCACACCACTGGAGGCAAGCTATCCTGGGTGAAGACGGCTGATAGCCAGAAACCGGTCCTAGGATGCTTGATTCCGGTCCAGGAAAGACATGGCTTGGCAGTTCGGTCTGGACTGTTCCCATGAGGCAGAGGGTCAAGGCTGATTTGCATATGGCCATGTCTGAACTGGGTTGGTGTGGAGTGCAAAAAAACGATGGATTTAGGCCCAGATCTCTGTACTGGGGTGAATGTATGACATTGTTCTGCATTCTGTCCATCAACTATGGTTTTTATATTTATAAAGACGCAGTTAAAATTGTGGTCACTTTAACACCTGCAAACTACAACAATGGACTTCTAAATCCTTTGTTACCTTACCGGAAGAGTTTCTCAACAATGCTGTCTCCTGTACAAGAGTGAGAGCTACCCCCCGGGGCTATACAATAAATGGTTGGGGGGGACTCCAAGGCCCCCCCTACAAAATTAGAATTGTGTGGTCCTCAACGACCCCCCTCAAGCCCTGGTAACCACCACCCCCGGGGATTTGGGTATTGTGGGAGGCAGGCTGAGTGGCCCTCCGCCTAGAGCCCTCGAGGGCCATGGGGACCACCATGCCCCACGGCCGGCTCCTGCAGTGTCCTGGGGTGCCTACCCCAGGGCACTGCTGTTTGCTACACGAAGGCAGGAGTCTTGCGCCTCCCGCCCTCCCATAGCAAACTTAGTTTGGATTTTGAAAACACACAGCAGTGAAATCTGTTCTCACTTTCAAAATCCAAACCAGATTGCTTTTCCACATGCAAGTTAGCATCGCCTCATGTGGAAAAGCAATGCCGGCTCCTGAAGGATGCGGGGAGCCGGCAGGACCGTGGGGGCATTTGGCACCCCCCACAGTCCCCAACATTTGATATAAGCCCCAGGGGATGGGGCCCCGGGGATATTAGAAATTATTGATAGGGGCTATTATTTCCGGTAAAATTAGAAGTCGCGCACGCAGCGCGGTGCTCAGTGCGGCCTCCTGGTGTGCATGCGCTGGATGCACAACTCATAATCTGTTGGGTGCACAACTCCAACGCCTTTGGTGCACAACTTGTACGCGTTTGGGAGCCAGCATTGCTTTTCCACATGGGGAGCTACTAACATGCTGCTCCCCAAGTGAACACGCAATCTGATTTAGATTTTGAAAGAGAGAGAACAGATTTCCTTGCTATGGGAGGGCGGGATGGACACCCCGGGACACTGCAGGTGCCGGCCTTTCCACAATACAAAGCCCCACTCCAAAGCCCTAGGGAGTGATGGTCCCCAGGGCTTTGGAGACCTTGCAGCCCCCCAACCATTTTTTTTGTAGCCCCAGGGGGTGACGGGGCCCTCGAGTGCTCCAGGAGGTGGGCCACTCAGTTGCCCTCCCACTATACATAAAGCCCCGAGGGTGGTGGTCCCAGCGGTTTTGGGGACCTTGGACCCCTCCCCGCCATTTTATTTTTTTTAGACCCGGGGGTAACAATCCCCGGTGCCCCTCTGGGCCCCCCATAAAATGTTATCATTTTGTTCCCGGTGTACGGTGTCCAGTACAGGGACACCTTCGGCTCTGCCAAGTTGAGAGGACATCGACGGCATAGAAAAATATCCTCTCCTCATATGCGTCCCCGCCACCATCAGTCCCAGATTTGAGTGTCCACCCTAATTTATTCTGCCACTGTCTATTTCGCTAGGGTGAACAACATGGGCGACAGGGGGAATCCCTGTCTAGTGCCCTGTTCTATAGACATTTTGGGAGAGAACTCTGTTCACTTATACCCGGAGTCCTATAGGGGAGCATAACCTATCATAACAATTTGGGCCCATGTTCAATTTTTTTCATAATTTCAAAAAGTAACAGCTGCTCCAGTCGAATGACACCACCTTTGCAGGAGCTCCGTCCCCCTGGCCACGGCAATATTTTTATGCAAGCGGGGGAGATTGAGTCTAGTCGATCTATGGGGCATAAAGCCATTCTGTTCCAGATGGACTATGACCAGGCTCACTCCCCACAGATGATTGGCCAGTTCTTTGTAAAGCACCTTAGAATTAGAATTTAAGAATGACATTGGTCAGTACGTGTTCCACTGGTTCACTGGGTTCCTGGTCTTTGGAATGAATACCATGGTCACCAGATTGATATCCTGAGGGTGTCCACCCTGTTGGTACGCCTCTTCACACAGCCTGTGAAGGTGTGGTGTCACCGTACCTGCTTCTTTCTTAAAAAAATTCTCCTTCAAGTTCTAGGGCCATATTCTAGGGCTATATGTATCAAGGCCGAAATTCGCAGAATTTCGGCCTTTGCGAATCGCAAACGGCCTTTTTGCAAGTTTTGGGATGTATGAAACATTCGCAAAATAAGGTATAGCAAAGATTTGCGATTCCTTATTTCGCCATAGCATTTAAGGAATCGCAATTATGCGATTCCTTAAATGATATGTATGTAGCTTTTTTGGGCTGAGAATTATGGTTTAGAATTCGCAAATTACCACCAACTTGCAGTTGATGGTAACTTGCGAATTCTTCCAAAAATGCACAATTTGGCATTTTAGAAGGTGGCATATGATGCACACACATGCCCATAGGGCATGTATGTGTGCCATATGCACACTCATGTACATTTCAGGGGTGCAGCAGGGTGTCTTTGAGACACACGGAAGATACCGAGGGTCTATCGTTAATCCAAACACAATGCAGAGCCTAATGAGTGTTCTACACAGGTAACTGGAACAGAACAAGGATTTTTATTCTACAGGAGACACACAGAGAAGAAGTGAATATAGAAATATAGTTCTAAAGAAGAACTCAGTCTAGAAAAAGATTATGAACCCATAGAAAAGTACCCATCAGCCCACTCAATAGTGGAACTTCGTCATCTGGGGTTTTTTGTTTGAAAAATTGGTGTCCAATATGCCCTTCCTCAGATGAAACTTGAGGCAAGCTTAGGACCCAATGGTTGAGTCCTCAACCAAGGCAGATGACAGAGTATGAATGCTGATAAGGCTTAGTTGCAGTGCTAAGAAAAAGTGTAAGAGAAGAGGATAGTGCTCAACGTGATTAAAAATACCTATCTTCATGTCAATAAGAAAATTTTATTATATGTGCCCATCAAGACGTTATAGTTAAAAGCAGAGTGAGAATAGCAGTGAAAATATTTGCTATTTACCATAGATGTTTAATTGGTCAACATGTTTCAGCCTCTCCAGGCTTTCGTCAGGACCTGTAGTTCACTACTGCAACACTTACTTTTATGTGCTGTGAAAGACAGACTACAGAGATTCTTTGAATTTGTGTATCAACTCCTGTAGAACAACATAAATACAGAGAAACGAAAAAACCACACAACAACCAGTTATGGTGATTTCAACAACAATCGTTGGATTAGTGTTTTCCATACATATACATTTTATTGTATGATTTATAACTTACCCAGTATTATGGGATGAAGGACCTCACCTCACCTGGCAACGGCTCAGGATAAGGAGGCCACGCACTGTAGAGGATTGAAAAAGTGGTGTATTTTAGTTCATCTCATTACTTATTTGAGTTAATCTCATGATTTGGAAAGGTGTATCCAAATTGCGTTCTAGTAAAGACACAAAAATGGCAAAAAGGAAGGCCAAAGCCTAGATGACTATTACTTGTATGGTGTTTCTATCACAACTCACTCCTGTTCATACATGATTATCCAGAGTGGCAGAATTGTAACTTTCTGCCCTGAGTGTTAAGGGCACGTTTGTATCTTAATACCTGTCATTCACGCTAAGGTTAAGGACAGGGGCCAGTAAATCTGGCAATATTTTAGGTCCCAAACGGTCCCTTCCAAATACTCTGTCACGATTATTTTAATAATAGCATGTGTTCAGCCAATATTCTAGGCAGAGACTACCACGCAAGACCCACCGCCGCCTGGAGCACACTCACCTCTCCGTCGTTACCTCGTGCTTCACCGAGCCGAGGGGGAGGTGATGGCCCAGTGCGGTGCGCTCGTTTAACAAAGCGGCCTGCGGACCAGAGAGAGAGCTGTATTTCTCTGTAATCCGATAGGTTCATCTATTGAGCCAATCAGAAAGTGTATATTACCAGCGCTCGTTTCACAGAGCAGCCTGCGGACCAGAGAGAGAGCTGTATTTCTCTGTAATCCGATAGGTGCATCTATTGAGCCAATCAGAAAGTGTATATTACCAGCACTCGTTTCACAGAGCAGCCTGCGGACCAGAGAGAGAGCTGTATTTCTCTGTAATCCGATAGGTTCATCTATTGAGCCAATCAGAAAGTGTATATTACCAGCGCTTGTTTCACAGAGCAGCCTGCGGACCTGAGAGAGAGCTGCATGTCTCTGTGATCCGATAGGTTAATCTATTGAGCCAATCAGAAAGTGCATATTGCCAGCCCTGAATGCTAGCAATTGGTCATAGTAGTCTTCCTGTTCAGCCAATCGTAATGTTTCTTTTACGGACCGCTCTGGGGACACGTGTGGCAAAAGCTGATTGGCTCCGCGGTTATAAACAGGAAACGAATTAAAGGGCCAATGGCATTCTACTGTTACCTGTGTATTTACATTTTAAAGTCTCAGCGCTCGTTTTTAGGAAAAGCGCGAAATGGCATAAGGATCCCATATGGGGCTAGATTTTGAGATTTGTTACTAGAAGATCCTAATTCTAAAAACTGGAATAAGTGTTAAAGTCCAGTTGTGGGGAGGCAGTCCACTATGCATAGAACTACTGCCTTAGACCGCTAAGTTAACATGGTATGCATTCTTATTGTGTTATATTAGATCTTCCAATTTATAATTGTTTATTTATTACATTTTGGTAATACAACACACCCTAGTTAAATAAAGAGCCAAAGTAGTAATGGAGTAAAAAAGACATTCCCCTTCAATGACTTTATCAGATGGCTAAGGATAGTGTGTTTACGGAAGTTTCCACACACATATTTGAAATGAGGAAGTGAGATCACCCGCATGACTCATAAACAGAGGAATGGGGAATGTCTTTTTTACTCCATTACTACTTTGGCTCTTTATTTAACTAGGGTGTGTTGTATTACCAAAATGTAATAAATAAACAATTATAAATTGGAAGATCTAATATAACACAATAAGAATGCATACCATGTTAACTTAGCGGTCTAAGGCAGTAGTTCTATGCATAGTGGACTGCCTCCCCACAACTGGACTTTAACACTTATTCCAGTTTTTAGAATTAGGATCTTCTAGTAACAAATCTCAAAATCTAGCCCCATATGGGATCCTTATGCCATTTCGCGCTTTTCCTAAAAACGAGCGCTGAGACTTTAAAATGTAAATACACAGGTAACAGTAGAATGCCATTGGCCCTTTAATTCGTTTCCTGTTTATAACCGCGGAGCCAATCAGCTTTTGCCACACGTGTCCCCAGAGCGGTCCGTAAAAGAAACATTACGATTGGCTGAACAGGAAGACTACTATGACCAATTGCTAGCATTCAGGGCTGGCAATATGCACTTTCTGATTGGCTCAATAGATTAACCTATCGGATCACAGAGAAATACAGCTCTCTCTCTGGTCCGCAGGCTGCTCTGTGAAACGAGCGCTGGTAATATACACTTTCTGATTGGCTCAATAGATGCACCTATCGGATTACAGAGAAATACAGCTCTCTCTCTGGTCCGCAGGCTGCTCTGTGAAACGAGCGCTGGTAATATACACTTTCTGATTGGCTCAATAGATGAACCTATCGGATTACAGAGAAATACAGCTCTCTCTCTGGTCCGCAGGCCGCTTTGTTAAACGAGCGCACCGCACTGGGCCATCACCTCCCCCTCGGCTCGGTGAAGCACGAGGTAACGACGGAGAGGTGAGTGTGCTCCAGGCGGCGGTGGGTCTTGCGTGGTAGTCTCTGCCTAGAATATTGGCTGAACACATGCTATTATTAAAATAATCGTGACAGAGTATTTGGAAGGGACCGTTTGGGACCTAAAATATTGCCAGATTTACTGGCCCCTGTCCTTAACCTTAGCGTGAATGACAGGTATTAAGATACAAACGTGCCCTTAACACTCAGGGCAGAAAGTTACAATTCTGCCACTCTGGATAATCATGTATGAACAGGAGTGAGTTGTGATAGAAACACCATACAAGTAATAGTCATCTAGGCTTTGGCCTTCCTTTTTGCCATTTTTGTGTCTTTACTAGAACGCAATTTGGATACACCTTTCCAAATCATGAGATTAACTCAAATAAGTAATGAGATGAACTAAAATACACCACTTTTTCAATCCTCTACAGTGCGTGGCCTCCTTATCCTGAGCCGTTGCCAGGTGAGGTGAGGTCCTTCATCCCATAATACTGGGTAAGTTATAAATCATACAATAAAATGTATATGTATGGAAAACACTAATCCAACGATTGTTGTTGAAATCACCATAACTGGTTGTTGTGTGGTTTTTTCGTTTCTCTGTATTTATGTTGTTCTACAGGAGTTGATACACAAATTCAAAGAATCTCTATAGTCTGTCCTTCACAGCACATAAAAGTAAGTGTTGCAGTAGTGAACTACAGGTCCTGACGAAAGCCTGGAGAGGCTGAAACATGTTGACCAATTAAACATCTATGGTAAATAGCAAATATTTTCACTGCTATTCTCACTCTGCTTTTAACTATACCGTCTTGATGGGCACATATAATAAAGTTTTCCTATTGACATGAAGATAGGTATTTTTAATCACGTTGAGCACTATCCTCTTCTCTTACACTTTTTCTTAGCACTGCAACTAAGCCTTATCAGCATTCATACTCTGTCATCTGCCTTGGTTGAGGACTCAACCATTGGGTCCTAAGCTTGCCTCAAGTTTCATCTGAGGAAGGGCATATTGGACACCAATTTTTCAAACAAAAAACCCCAGATGACGAAGTTCCACTATTGAGTGGGCTGATGGGTACTTTTCTATGGGTTCATAATCTTTTTCTAGACTGAGTTCTTCTTTAGAACTATATTTCTATATTCACTTCTTCTCTGTGTGTCTCCTGTAGAATAAAAATCCTTGTTCTGTTCCAGTTACCTGTGTAGAACACTCATTAGGCTCTGCATTGTGTTTGGATTAACGATAGACCCTCGGTATCTTCCGTGTGTTTAATTGTTTAGTTGGGGGACAAGATACCCCGAGGTCTATAAACTATAATTCCCCTTGGGCCCTTCTCCACTATGGTGTTCTAATTTGTCTTTGAGACACCCTGCAACCTTGAAATAATTCTCAAATTGCGATTAGCAAATTGCGAATTCGCAATTTGAGAATTATTTCACAATCATTCCTATGGGCCTCCTTGCCCATAGGAATGCATTGGAAATTATTCCTTAATTGGGAATTCGCAAAATGCGAATTCGCAAATAAGGAAGATTAAGGAATCGCTAAAAAAAGCGAATTACTTCATACATACCATTTTGCGATTCCTAAATAGCGATTTCTTAAAAATCGCTATTTAGGAATCGCAAAAGGGTTTGTTGATACATATGGCCCCTAGTGACCAAAGACACCCCAGTTTTCTACTGGGGCAGTTCTGCACAAATCCATGCAAGTCCTTCTTGATCCAGAACTCACAGAAGTTCTGCTTGTAGGCCTCCATCATCTCCACAATAGCATTGGAGCTCGCCATTAAACCCCCGTTAGGGCCAAGAGCTCTCTTATATGATGTCTACCTTTGTCCCTCTTGCTGAGCCATGCTAACATCTTCCTTGTCTTATCCCCTACTTCATATAAATGTTTTGCTTGGGCAATGTCGTCCTTTTCACCCAAGCCCATCACCAGGAAGCGATATTCTTCCATCTTGCTAAGAAGATGCACTATCGCTGCTTCTGATGGGTGCTGTGCACTCCCATCCTCTAATCTCTGCAGCTCCCTTTACACTTCAGTGCAATGTTACCCACTTCTACGTGTCTCTTCCACTTCTCCAGAAATAGTCAACCCCCAAATTGTGGCCTTGTATGTTTCCCATAAAGTAGTTGCCTTTCCCGCCGACTCTGCATTTTCTTTGAAATAGTGGGCTCTGGCCATCTGCAGATGGGCCACCTATTTTTCATTAGTAGGTCTCTGTGTTGCCATTCTCCACTCATCTTGACCCCAACTATGAAGTGAGGCCAGCATTATGGTAAATTGGGAGTGATCAGAAGTTCTGCTCACCTTATAGTCAGCCTCCACAAATCTTTGGAGGAGCTCAAACGAGGCAAAGAGAACATCTATTTGGGAGTGGATATCTTTTCCATCCAGGTAGAAGGATTAACTCCCACGGGGCCAATACAGCATTCTTCCTAAGTGACCCATAATTACAGCTTGGATGAATTATCGAGTTTCCCACACCAACCAATGAATCTGCCTGCTTTGGGCCCTGTCAAGGTGACCCTCCAGCACCATGTTAAAATCTCTTCCCATTATAGTGGTGGCCTACAATAGCTCAGTGAGCAGTCTGCCAAAATATGTCATTGTGTCCACCTGGAGACCCATGGGAATATAGACATTAATTAGGACAAGCTGCTCTCCTTCCCAGTCACCAAACACTGCTATACAACAGCCCAAGTCATCCACCCAAGACTTGGACACACGAAAGGCCAGTGATTTCTTAATTAAAACTGCCACCCCTCTCACCCTTGTGGAGTAGCCTGCATGGCTCAGCACTGTGTTCTTCCCCCATGCCAACACTGCCCCATTGGTTCCCCTTATTTGGGTTTTCAGTAAAGAAATATCTATGGCATAACTAGCCAGGGCCTTAGTCACTTGCCCCCTTTTAATCTTGTTCCCCATGCCATGGACATTTCAGGACCACAGTCTAAGAATGTGATATGCCATTCTGTGTGTAGTAGCAGCCTATCCCTGCATCCTTGCATCTGCCATGATTAAGAAGGCCTCTCCCATAGTTTGGGAATCCTCCCTGCATTCCTGAAAACAATTTAACTTTGTCCTAATCACCCCCCACCTTACCGTGCTGTGGCCATCGAACTGGCTTCCACCCTGATTCACTGTATGCCCATTGCCCTACACATAAATTGAGTGTAACACAAACATAAGAAAACTGCATTCACAGATTTCCTATTTTGCCAGGGCATGGCCCACAGCATCACAACATTCTCCCATGCAGCCTCATGGGGAGGGGCCCACCAATACCCCAAGCCACCCCGGCTGCAGCTGATAGCGCACTTCTCAGATTACCCATCCGCTGTCATAGGTGTGTCCCGAAGCGGAGATCCAGGGGCTTCCTCATGGGACTCATCCTCATCTGGGATATTGTGGACTACCTCAGCAAATTCTACCCATCAATTCTTGGTCTCTGGCCAGGGGGCTTATTGCAAGTCCGCTATCACTTCTGCCCTCTCAGTCTCAGCCTGCACCACCTGCAGGGGAGCCTGCCAGTGATGATGCCTCCTATGCTGGCGCCAGGGCTGGGTTTGGGTGTCTTCCCACCTGGTAGTCAACAAATTCGCAGTAAAAAACATAGGTTTCAGGGACATTATAATTAGTTGGACATTTCACTTGTACAATACCATAGAAATTCCATTGTTATAGTTAGTTCAACTAACTATAAATCGCGGCCCACAATTCACTGCTGATGACGAGATATATTACAGAATGGTACAAAAAAGGGGCAGGGCCCTGTACCACCTCTCTGCAACGCAGTTTCCTGGTGCATACTGGAGGTACCTGGTGGGCTAGTTGGCCCCCAGAGTACCTTAGTATTTAAGGGAAATTAATTCCCCAACTTACAATGCGCCAGGGAGCACATTTGCAGAGTGCTGCAGGGAGGGGGCGGGGGCCCCAGCGCGAAGCCAGCTTTTTTTTCCAGAAGGGGGATGTGTGGCCCCCCTTCTTTCCCGAACCCCAAGGGCCTGACTCCTATTCTTAAATAAAATAAAAAATTAACGGGAAGGGGGCTTGAGCCCCCCACGCAAGGGTAGGTGGGACCCCCCCCCCACGCATATGTATTTTTGGAAAAACCCCAAGAAGGTTGCGGTCCCATGGGCAACATGCCCATGGGAGATAATCAACATCACCCCAGGGAGGTAGCAGACCCCGGGGCTATGTGGGCCCCCACGGGCCCCCGCTATTATCTATTGACAATGTCCCTGGGACCTAGGCCCCCAGAGGGCCTCATTAAAATGAAGTGTGAGAGCCTGTGCTTAATTTTTTCATCATTTCATCGGGGTTTGCAACCCCAACGCGATTTCTACCAAAATTATTTTTAAAACATGCTTTTTTTGGCCCTGGCGGTCCTTGTGGGACCCCCTGAGCAGGCCTTCTGGGTCAGGGTGTTTATATCCTACCCCCTTTCCTTGTTTTTTATATTTGGTTTACAGTTTTCTTGTGGCTCAGTTCTACCGAGTCACAAGATGGCTGCCAACACTTCCTGGTCTGGAGTGTTGGCAGCCAGGCAGAGTGCATCTCATGCCCGGGAGGGTGCGTGAACCCTCCTCTTGTCTCAGATATCGAAACTTTATTTTTCTAACTTCTCAGGAACTATTGAACGGATTTACACCATTAAAAAAAAAGTCTCCTTCTGAACCAAGATCTACCTTTTTGCCAAAGTTGGTGTAATTCCGTTCAGCTGTTTGGTCTGTAGCTTTGTCAAACGTTTCCTATGAAGGATAGATATCGCACCTGTTCTTTTGCAAATTTTTCAGAAACTACAAAACGGATTTACACCATTTTAAAAAAAGGGCTCTTTCTGAACCAAGTCCTACTTTTTGTCCAACTTTGGTGTATTTCCGTTCAGCAGTTCGGGTTGTAGCTGTGTCTAAATTTCCTGTGGAAATGAACATAGGGAAAATGTGTTTTGGGACCCCCCTTTTTTCTCAGCCCCCGCTTGATGGATCACCCCGAAACATTAAAGACAGAAGATGACTGGAGCGCGCCACTTTTTTTTGACAATTTCACGAAGATTCATCAACCGGCGCGTAAGTTATTAGGAAAAGAAACAATGCTTTTCCTATGGAAACTAGGTCCTAACTATAACTACCTACTCGTGATCACCAGTAGGTAATATATATATAGGTGATGTGAGCAAGGCTCCACGGATCTGAAACAGCATGTGGCATAAATATGCGGTAACTAAATAAAAAAGCACTAACTGTTGGTCTGTGTCCGAGTGATTTCTTGCAGCGGGCAGAGCTGTATTCCACTGCTGAGACGCGGTGTTCGAATATATATTATATATATATGTCTGTCGGATATATATATATATATATATATATATATATATATATATATATATTTATATCACAAGAAATCTTCAGACCTCCACTTGCGCGGCGAAAGATGAGGCGGACCCCACGATATCCAGGCAAGTTAATTTTATTCACAAGCCTTCAAAATGCAACGTTTCGAGTACTGGCGTACTCTTGTTCACACACCACATTTATATTTTTGATTTTCTTTTATGATGTTGGTACTGACCCCACCTATGGGCCACACCTCCCACACGTGCATCACATGATCCAACCTGTGGCACGCATTAAGTAATTTAAAGCAACAGTGCACCACTATGTATATAATGAAAATCACAGATGTTGGACAATGTCGCAATAGTACATTTAAAATCAATAGCGATAAACATAATGCCGCTAATGTCAATTCCACCACTGTGAACACTGTTGGGTAGATACAAATATATATTACTGTATGAATACATCAATACATTTTTTTATCTTTGCTGCCTAAATGCAGAAAATGATCCACTAACTGATTTAAAATGATATGCCTACATGCATAATTCATAACTTAATAAGCTAAATATATAATGGACCAATCAAATGTATAGACATATAATGACATTATAAGCAAATTTAAATGCTAGGCCTGACGCAGTGCTGTTGAAACTTAAAACAAAGCTCAGATGGATTATGTGTAGAAAAGGAATTGCCCCTAAATGCACCATAGTGTACAACCGTGACTATAAGCTACAGTCCTATATATTTATTAAAATGTATACATTTATAAATGTCATACTTCATAAATATTAAGACCTATTTACAAAAAATTATTTACAATAATAAAAAGTGCTCCTATATATTCACAGTGTAAAATAACCACCAAAAAGTAACCAAATACTATTTAAAAGACTGCATTGTTTGAAAACATAAACAACCAATCTAAAAACGGTAGTAGGACTGCAAGTCACCATACTAGAGTACATTATTGTTTATGTCATAATGTATATCTTGTGGATTACTCATATGTACTCCGTTGTAATGTACACAGTGAAAATTGCTGAAACCTCCAAACATGGAGGTATGGCGGCCTGAATGTAGTGTGGATGCGATTGAACACTAATTTTACAAAAAATTATGCAAATCCTCCATCGCATTCAACCCATTGGGTTGTTTGCTGTCAAGCTTGATTATGTACCGCGTCTCCAATCTGCGTAATAATTTATCGCGGTCGCCACCGCGTCTAAGAGGGGCAACAGCATCAATTACATAATATGTAAGACAAGACAGAACCCTGTTATGTCTGATGTTGAAATGACGCGCCACTGGATACGCCCCATCGTGATTGACAATGGCACGTAGGTGCTGCAATATCCTGACATGCACCTGGGCACCGGTACTGCCCACATAGCGCAGACTGCAGGTGCATGTCAGGACATAAACAGCGAACTCCGTGCGGCAATTGTAATTGCCATGAATGGATATTTCCGTGTTGGAGAATGGAGTGCTGTAATGGGTAATGTTTTGGCCATATTTACAAGCTCGACAGGAGAAACATTTGTGGAAGCCTTTGCCTCCAAACAACTCATTGGCCCTGGGAAGTTCAGGGCTGGATTTGACCAGCTTATTGTGCATACTAACTGCACGTCTGAATGTCACCACTGGTCTATCAGGGGTCCTATCACCGGATTCTGTTTTGGAATACATATATATATATATATATATTTATATATTGTGCCACACGTTTGTTCGCAGAGCAGGACACATGTGAGGGCGGTCAAGGCGCTGGGGGCGAACACCTCCAAGGAACATACACACACTCCTTCTTTACCAGATGGAAAGAAGCACGCCGACCAGGCATCAGGATTCAAGGTACTGGTTTATTCAGGCAAAGTGACAGCACTGTATGCAAATGTGCTCCCGGGCATGAGCTGCACTCTGCCTGGCTGCCAACACTCCAAACCAGGAAGTGTTGGCAGCCATCTTGTGACTCGGTAGAACTGAGCCACAAGAAAACTGTAAAACAAATATAAAAAACAAGGAAAGGGGGTAGGATATAAACACCCTGACCCCGAAGGCCTGCTCAGGGGGTCCCACAAGGACCCCCAGGGCCAAAAAAAGCATGTTTTAAAAATAATTTTGGTAGAAATCGCGTTGGGGTGGCAAACCCCGATGAAATGATGAAAAAATTAAGCACAGGCTCCCACACTTCATTTTAATGAGGCCCTCTGGGGGCCTAGGTCCCAGGGGCATTGTCAATAAATAATAGCGGGGGCCCGTGGGGGCCCACACATCCCCGGGGTCTGCTACCTCCCTGGGGTGATGTTGATTATCTCCCATGGGCATGTTGCCCATGGGACCGCAACCTTCTTGGGGTTTTTCCAAAAATACATATGCGTGGGGAGGGGGGGTCCCACCTACCCTTGCGTGGGGGGCTCAAGCCCCCTTCCCGTTAATTTTTTATTTTATTTAAGAATAGGAGTCAGGCCCTTGGGGTTCGGGAAAGAAGGGGGGCCACACATCCCCCTTCTGGAAAAAAAAGCTGGCATCGCGCCGGGGCCCCCGCCCCCTCCCTGCAGCACTCTGCAAATGCTCTCCCTGGCGCATTGTAAGTTGGGGAATTAATTTCCCTTAAATACTAAGGTACTCTGGGGCCAACTAGCCCACCAGGTACCTCCAGTATGCACCAGGGAGCTGCGTTGCAGAGAGGTGGTACAGGGCCCTGCCCCTTTTTTGTACCATTCTGTAATATATCACGTCATCAGCAGTGAATTGTGGGCCGCGATTTATAGTTAGTTGAACTAACTATATCAATGGAATTTCTATGGTATTGTACAAGTGAAATGTCCAACTAATTATAATGTCCCTGAAACCTATGTTTTTTCTGCGAATTTGTTGACTGACAGGGGGGAAGACACCCAAACCCAGCCCTGGCGCCAGCATAGGAGGCATCAGCACTGGCAGACTCCCCTGCAGGTGGTGCCGATAAGGGTGCATGCTGAGACTGAGAGGGCAGAAGTGATTGCGGACTTGCAATAAGCCCCCTGGCCAGAGACCAAGAATTGATGGGTAGAATTTGCTGAGGTAGTCCACAATATCCCAGATGAGGATGAGTCCCATGAGGAAGCCCCTGGATCTCCGCTTCGGGACACACCTATGACAGCGGATGGGTAATCTGAGAAGTGCGCTATCAGCTGCAGCCGGGGTGGCTTGGGGTATTGGTGGGCCCCTCCCCATGAGGCTGCATGGGAGAATGTTGTGATGCTGTGGGCCATGCCCTGGCAAAATAGGAAATCTGTGAATGCAGTTTCCTTATGTTTGTGTTACACTCAATTTATGTGTAGGGCAATGGGCATACAGTGAATCAGGGTGGAAGCCAGTTCGATGGCCACAGCACGGTAAGGTGGGGGGTGATTAGGACAAAGTTAAATTGTTTGCAGGAATGCAGGGATTCCCAAACTATGGGAGAGGCCTTCTTAATCATGGCAGATGCAAGGATGCAGGGATAGGCTGCTACTACACACAGAATGGCATATCACATTCTTAGACTGTGGTCCTGAAATGTCCATGGCATGGGGAACAAGATTAAAAGGGGGCAAGTGACTAAGGCCCTGTCAAGTTATGCCATAGATATTTCTTTACTGAAAACCCAAATAAGGGGAACCAATGGGGCAGTGTTGGCATGGGGGAAGAACACAGTGCTGAGCCATGCAGGCTACTCCACAAGGGTGAGAGGGGTGGCAGTTTTAATTAAGAAATCACTGGCCTTTCGTGTGTCCAAGTCTTGGGTGGATGACTTGGGCTGTTGTATAGCAGTGTTTAGTGACTGGGAAGGAGAGCAGCTTGTCCTAATTAATGTCTATATTCCCGTGGGTCTCCAGGTGGACACAATGACATATTTTGGCAGACTGCTCACTGAGCTATTGTAGGCCACCACTATAAAGGGAAGAGATTTTAACATGGTGCTGGAGGGTCACCTTGACAGGGCCCAAAGCAGGCAGATTCATTGGTTGGTGTGGGAAACTCGATAATTCATCCAAGCTGTAATTATGGGTCACTTAGGAAGAATGCTGCATTGGCCCCGTGGAAGTTAATCCTTCTACCTGGCTGGAAAAGATATCCACTCCCAAATAGATGTTCTCTTTGCCTCGTTTGAGCTCCTCCAAAGATTTGTGGAGGCTGACTATAAGGTGAGCAGAACTTCTGATCACTCCCAATTTACCATAATGCTGGCCTCACTTCATAGTTGGGGTCAAGATGAGTGGAGAATGGCAACACAGAGACCTACTAATGAAAAATAGGTGGCCCATCTGCAGATGGCCACAGCCCACTATTTCAAAGAAAATGCAGAGTCGGCGGGAAAGGCAACTACTTTATGGGAAACATACAAGGCCACAATTTGGGGGTTGACTATTTCTGGAGAAGTGGAAGTGACGCGTAGAAGTGGGTAACATTGCACTGAAGTGTAAAGGGAGCTGCAGAGATTAGAGGATGGGCGTGCACAGCACCCATCAGAAGCAGCGATAGTGCATCTTCTTAGCAAGATGGAAGAATATCGCTTCCTGGTGATGGGCTTGGGTGAAAAGGACGACATTGCCCAAGCAAAACATTTATATGAAGTAGGGGATAAGACAAGGAAGATGTTAGCATGGCCCAGCAAGAGGGACAAAGGTAGACATCATATAAGAGAGCTCTTGGCCCTAACGGGGGTTTAATGGCGAGCTCCAATGCTATTGTGGAGATGATGGAGGCCTACAAGCAGAACTTCTGTGAGTTCTGGATCAAGAAGGACTTGCATGGATTTGTGCAGAACTGCCCCAGTAGAAAACTGGGGTGTCTTTGGTCACTAGGGGCCATATGTATCAACAAACCCTTTTGCGATTCCTAAATAGCGATTTTTAAGAAATCGCTATTTAGGAATCGCAAAATGGTATGTATGAAGAAATTCGCTTTTTTTAGCGATTCCTTAATCTTCCTTATTTGCGAATTCGCATTTTGCGAATTCCCAATTAAGGAATAATTTCCAATGCATTCCTATGGGCAAGGAGGCCCATAGGAATGATTGTGAAATAATTCTCAAATTGCGAATTCGCAATTTGCTAATCGCAATTTGAGAATTATTTCAAGGTTGCAGGTGTGTCTCAAAGACACCCTGCTGCACCCCTGAAATGTACATGAGTGTGCATATGGCACACATACATGCACTATGGGCATGTGTGTGCATCATATGCCACCTTCTAAAATGCCAAATTGTGCATTTTTTGAAGAATTCACAAGTTACCATCAACTACAAGTTGGTGGTAATTTGCGAATTCTAAACCATAATTCGCAGCCCAAAAAAGCTACATACATATCATTTAAGGAATCGCAAAATTGCGATTGCTTAAATGCTATGGCGAAATAAGGAATCCCAAATCTTTGCTATACCTTATTTTGCGAATGTTTCATACATCCCAAAACTTGCAAAAAGGCAGTTTGCGATTCGCAAAGGCTGAAATTCTGCGAATTTCGGCCTTGATACATATAGCCCTAGAATATGGCCCTAGAACTTGAAGGAGAATTTTTTAAAGAAAGAAGCAGGTACGGTGACACCACACCATCACAGGCTGTATGAAGAGGCGTACCAACAGGGTGGACACCCTCAGGATATCAATCTGGTGACCATGGTATTCATTCCGAAGACCAGGAACCCAGTGAACCAGTGGAACACGTACTGACCAATGTCATTCTTAAATTCTAATTCTAAGGTGCTTTACAAAGAACTGGCCAATCATCTGTGGGGAGTGAGCCTGGTCATAGTCCATCTGGAACAGAATGGCTTTATGCCCCATAGATCGACTAGACTCAATCTCCCCCGCTTGCATAAAAATATTGCCGTGGCCAGGGGGACGGAGCTCCTGCAAAGGTGGTGTAATTCGACTGGAGCAACTGTTACTTTTTGAAATTATGAAAAAAATTGAACATGGGCCCAAATTGTTATGATAGGTTATGCTCCCCTATAGGACTCCGGGTATAAGTGAACAGAGTTCTCTCCCAAAATGTCTATAGAACAGGGCACTAGACAGGGATTCCCCCTGTCGCCCATGTTGTTCACCCTAGCGAAATAGACAGTGGCAGAATAAATTAGGGTGGACACTCAAATCTGGGACTGATGGTGGCGGGGACGCATATGAGGAGAGGATATTTTTCTATGCCGTCGATGTCCTCTCAACTTGGCAGAGCCGAAGGTGTCCCTGTACTGGTTGTGGGAGGTCTTTATGATATATGGCAGGTATTCAGGATTTGGCATTAACTGCAAGAAATCCCTTGCTGAGAGGTCCAGTGTGATCTCCCCATGCCACTTAAGGTGGTGTGAGATCTTTCCCAGTACTTTGGGTCTCTCTGGATATCAGTGGAAGGACCTACCTATTATTAGGATAATTCAATCTAATTTCTTCGCAGATTGGAGGCCGGTGTCATCCATTGGAGGGCACTCCCACTCTCACTGATGGGCAAAGCTATGCTCTTCAAGATGATCTTCCTTCCCGACTTACATATGTTTTGCAGAACAGTCCCCATTCAATGCCAGGGGTGTTCTTCTGTAAAATTAATAGTTGTGTGAGGACCTTGCTGTGATCGAATGGGCCGCTACATGTGGCACTCCGGACACTCCAGCGGTCCTCTCATGATAGTGGAATATCCCTGTTGGACATCCGCAAATAATATGAGGCCTCTCAGGCCAGTGTCGTAAATGAGTGGGCATATGAAACATTTGGAGGTACTGGCATATCAACATGATTGTGATGCCCTGGGTACCAAAGGCTATATCCATGTACTTTATGATGGCAGGATTAGCCTGAGTGCCCCGTTGGCAACCAAAACCGTGTTGGTGGTTTGGTGTACCCTCCAGAAAGCAATGGGGTGGGAAAAGATATTGACACCCTAAACCCCCTTGGCACATGGCTGGGGCAGTACAGGCCCTGTAGGGATTTAGAAAATGGATATCATCCGCCTCTCCATGTTACCAAACATGTAGGATGCCAATGGTATGGTACCGTTTGCTCATCATAGCGAGGAATATGGCATGTCACCCACACAACTTTGTAAATATTATCAGCTGAGACAACCCATGCAGAGGAGGACACAATGGCGGAGTTCCTCCTAGAGAGATGACTGTCACCCACAGTGGGAATGCCTTAGGATCCTCATGTTTTGCGAGGGGGTGAATACACAACTGGAAACAGTAATTGGGGTGCTCGTTGTGAGCCAGGTCATGTTGATGTTGTTGGGGGTGTGAGGAGCCTCAAATCTTAACTCCCATCAAAAGATTTTGGAGAACTTGGGCTTTTTATTAGCGATAAGGGAAATTGTGCGGAAATGGGGTAGGCCCACAATTGCAGGACTGGAACCCAGAGATGGATGTTTGTTGGATGCGGGAGAAACTAGTGTATGAGGGTCACGGCTGGCCGGAGAACTTCAAAAGAGTATGGAAAGGAAGGGTGGGAGACTAGGGAGAGGGTGCCGTGGCACGTTGTGGCCGGACTCAGGTGGGTAGTGTACAGTGGAGACAACATAGTGACAGAGTCTTGGACACTTGGAATTGACTTGCCTTTATCTGCCGCTTCGGTGCAAGACTTTGACATACAACAGCGCACGGAGTTAATGTCTCACCCATCAGGTTAAAGGGGAGACCTGGTGGGGAACTGGGTATCAGTGCAATGAATTTGCGTATTGTTGTTTATGTATGCATGTCTGAAAATCAATAAACATATTAAAAAACTTTATATATTATTGTTGATATTTTGGAATGATTTCCAGATTTGTTCTGTATTGTCTTCCTAGATTATCTTCTGATTTATTGATATTCTCTGGACAGACCGATACAATATCTTAAGTCAGCGACTAAGTGAGCATCATCTCTTTTTTTAAGATAGATGTAAGTGTCTTCCATACTAGAATTCCATTTTGGGACACATTTTCACATCAGGCAGTATTCCGATGGGAAGAATGTTTCAGCCATTGTTCAAATGTCCACACCCACCACAGCTTCAGTTTCTGAAATTATTAGACCCATTACCAAAGTTACTATGTAAACAAACTATCATTGGGTGGAAAAAGGGGAATGATTATGCCTTTTTTCTTAAAGTGACCTTTTTGCATTGCCCCTATTTTGCAACATTCTAATAGAGAGGTGCTTTATCTCAGAGAGAACGAAGTAAGGTACATATTTACACTATAGCTTATTTAAAAATATATATAAATATATATCATTATCACTATTAGACTACACTACAACCGAGAAAGATCTAATAAAAGCTCTTTTCAATAGTCAAGGTATTATTTGTTACAGGCAACTCATGTGGACCTTGTTCCTTCCAGTCTATAATTTTAGGATAAAATACAATCTCCTAGCAATGATAAAGCTGAAGCTGTACCCACACAGAATTCACTAGAACCTGAGAGTCAAGTAACTGAAGATCTACCATTAATACTGTCCAGAAAAAATGTGGGACTGTTTCAGCATCTTGATTAATGTATAATCACCTCTGAGTAAGGTGCATGTAGAAACTGAATGGGATATTCACAAGAACGGGTGATAATCATCGCCAACCTAGGTTAACGCAATTTTACATAACGCAGTCTATCGCAGGAAACTAACGCCACGTTAACAGCATATTCTCAACACCCCGGCAACAGGTGAAGGTTTCCCGACAACTTGTCAAATGTCTGCATTGAAATTACCGAGGTGTCAATAAAAAAGGAAACTCAAACGTGAACAACACAAAAAAAACAAAGAAAAACTACTGAGAAACACCATGGAGGAACCTGGAGCAACTACAGACGCCAACCAGAACCCCACAAACCCCCCGGTAGACCAGTCAGGGACCTCGCAGAAGGAGAAGGACAATCAGAAGTAGAAGAGGAACCCACGATTCAGTCCACAGGAAAACGAGATCCTGATTACGGAGGTGATAGAATACCACCAACAACTGTTCATCACCTCCAATGTGTCATTTTGGCAACTAAAAATACAATATGGCAGTACATCTTGGCCAAGGTGAATGCAGTCGGACTAAAGTGCCAAGACATGCTGGTATGATGTGAAGCCCAAAACCAAGCTGAAACTCCCAATCAACCGGAAACCAGCAATGTACACTGGAGGTGGTAGTCCAGAGCCACAGCAGGAGCTGGATGAGAGGAAGGAAATGATGTTCACAGTCATCATTAGGGAGACAGTGGCAGGAGCTGGGGGACTGGACACTGCTCAACATGACCTGGACCAACAGCAACAGGGTGAGTAACGACTAGGGACTAGGGGATGGGAGAGATGGGCACATTGGCACTCATACACAATTAAGTTTAGCACAGTGCACACCCACAATGACTCTGGATCATGTCCCTGATCTCCTTGGCACACTTCAGCACACATAGAAACAGCAAGTAGGCCCCCGTCAACAATGTGCCCAGAGGGAGCCTTCCTCAAACATCACTAATCTCACAACAAACCCTTGCACATGTGCTGAACCCAGCAAAGCTGCGGGTCCATGAGCCACACTGGCAATGCAAGTGACCCTGTATGATGATTAGCATGGCTGCAGTCCAATTATCATGACATGGTGCATGCGGTGACACTGAGGTGACTGAGTGTGGACCACATATGTAAAGGAGCAGGTCACACTCTGACACATCCAGGTGCACAAACAACCCCTGACGTAATCCCCCTTATGTCCATGTTGCTCATGTTTTGGAACTTGAGTCGCAGGGTGCATCTCTGCATCAGGGTGGTTCATATCTGACCCAATGAACACCCATAATGTCATATTTGACCCCAAATGACACTCTGTTGTCTTTTTATGGACACCAATGACAGCCTTCATATTATGTTTTTGTACACATGTGATACGCTGATGGGTGGAATTACATCCTACATTTGACACCCTGAAATGGCATTTTGGATATGTGACACCCTAAACAGCCTCTCTTTACGGAGGTGACATACCCACCCTATATTTGCTATTCGTGAGATTGTTAGCACTTAATGTTGCACTTACACTTGTCAGAGTGCTGTGCTAATGCAGAGGACTTACATGCACACAGGTAATGTGTGTTGCAATGAATTTATTTGCACATGCTGTTCATGTGGTCATATTTTACTGTTCCTTAATTGCTAAGGACAGTCACAATGTGACGTGCTCATGCAAAGAAATTGTTACTGATTGTGTCCCTTCAGGATATTCCTGCTGCAGTGGTTGTGGTCCACCTGCCTCATCTTCATCATCGTCTGGTGCATCTGGCACCTGCATCCATGAGGCATTGGTGCGTACACATATGTTGTGCAATACAAAACATGCATTGATCATCTTGCAAACTAATTCTGGGCTGTACAGGAGTCTTCCACCTGTGACGCCCAGGCACCTGAAACGTGACTTTAACACGCCAAATGTGCGCACAACAATGACCCTGGTGCGGTTGTGGGCCACATTGTACTGCCTCTGGGCTGGGGTGTTCGGGGCTCAGAGGGGTTTCATCATCCACGGGCAGAGTGCATATCCTTGATCACCTGTGAGAGGTAAGTGAGATTTGTGTAAATTGGTGGTTCTGCATGCTGTGTTGGAAGACTTACAAGTTTTGTGGCGTATTATGTGTGCAACTTTGGGATTCATGTTTGCCAAGTTTTGCTTCCGGAAAATGTGCGGGATCAATGTGTAGTACGTAGCCTCACAGCTGCTCCAACCTCCACCTCCTACCTTTACTTGTGTGCACTGCGTGGTTGCAACACTTGCACTCCTATGGCACGCCATTGAAATCCCTGTCTGCGCATGTCCGCAAGACTAACAACAACACTGAAATGTTGGCCCTTGAAGGTGGGCGGCCCCGTGTGTGTAAGCCTATGGTAAGGATAGGGTGGACACAGATGTTGAGTTCAGGCCTGGCTGAACTCACTCTGCGATTGAGGCTAGGCCTTTGGCTTATGCTGCCGCAATGAAGATACACACACAACAGTTGTCATGTATGAGCCAAGACCCCGAGCGTTCTTGCACTCCTTTATACTGCTTGTTTATTAAGAAAACTTCACCTTCTTAGACCTTCTGAGACCCAGTTGGTGCACGCAGCGGAGCCAGCGCTGACGCTGCACGCTGGGCAGATACTCCCCTTCGCCCCCTCCCGCCACGAGCGGAGGCCACGCCCCCTTTTAGGCCACGCCCCCTACTTCACCGCACATAGCTGACGCGGCCAAACAACTTAGCAAAACTGAGAGGTAAGATCCTGAGGCGGAAGCCGGGAGCGAGGCACTATCTTTGAAAATAAATGCGGTCACAGATTGCTTGTGATTTTAAAACTGTGTGGTGTCACTAATTGCCTGTGTATTTTTTTAAAGAAAACAGACTGCTTGTTTATTAAGAAAACTTCACCTTCTTAGACCTTCTGAGACCCAGTTGGTGCACGCAGCAGAGCCAGCGCTGACGCTGCACGCTGGGCAGATACTCCCCCTCGCGCCCTCCCGCCACGAGCGGAGGCCACGCCCCCTTTTAGGCCACGCCCCCTACTCCACCGCATATAGCTGACACAGCCAAAGAACTTAGCAAAACTGAGAGGTAGGCTCCTGAGGCGGAAGCCGAGAGTGAGGCACTATCTTTGAAAATAATTGCGGTCACAGATTGCTTGTGATTTTAAAACTGTGTGGTGTCACTAATTGCCTGTGTATCTTTTTTAAAGAAAACAGACTGCTTGTTTATTAAGAAAACTTCACCTTCTTAGACCTTCTGAGACCCAGTTGGTGCACGCAGCGGAGCCAGCGCTGACGCTGCACGCTGGGCAGATACTCCCCCTCGCGCCCTCCCACCACGAGCGGAGGCCACGCCCCCTTTTAGGTCACGCCCCCTACTCCACCGCATATAGCTGACGCGGCCAAACAACTTAGCAAAACTGAGAGGTAAGCTCCTGAGGAGGAAGCCGGGAGCGAGGCACTATCTTTGAAAATAATTGCGGTCACAGATTGCTTGTGATTTTAAAACTGTGTGGTGTCACTAATTGCCTGTGTATTTTTTTAAAGAAAAGAGACTGCTTGTTTATTAAGAAAACTTCACCTTCTTAGACCTTCTGAGACCCAGTTGGTGCACGCAGCGGAGCCAGCGCTGATGCTGCACGCTGGGCAGATACTCCCCCTCGCGCCCTCCCGCCATGAGTAGAGGCCACGCCCCCTTTCAGGCCACGCCCCCTACTCCACTGCATATAGCTGACGCGGCCAAACAACTTAGCAAAACTGAGAGGTAAGCTCCTGAGGCGGAAGCCGGGAGCGAGGCACTATCTTTGAAAATAAATGCGGTCACAGATTGCTTGTGATTTTAAAACTGTGTGGTGTCACTAATTGCCTGTGTATTTTTTTTAAAGAAAACAGACTGCTTGTGTATTAAGAAAACTTCACCTTCTTAGACCTTCTGAGGCCCAGTTGGTGCACGCAGCGGAGCCAGCGCTGACGCTGCACGCTGGGCAGATACTCCCCCTCGCGCCCTCCCGCCACGAGCGGAGGCCACGCCCCCTTTTAGGCCACACCCCCTACTCCACCGCACATAGCTGACGCGGCCAAACAACTTAGCAAAACTGAGAGGTAAGCTCCTGAGGCGGAAGCCGGGAGCGAGGCACTATCTTTGAAAATAATTGCGGTCACAGATTGCTTGTGATTTTAAAACTGTGTGGTGTCACTAATTGCCTGTGTATTTTTTTAAAAGAAAACAGATTGCTTGTTTATTAAGAAAACTTCACCTTCTTAGACCTTCTGAGACCCAGTTGGTGCACGCAGCGGAGCCAGCGCTGATGCTGCACTCTGGGCAGATACTCCCCCTCGCGCCCTCCCGCCACGAGCAAAGGCCATGCCCCCTTTTAGGCCACACCCCATCTATCCTCAGCCCGAACACCATAAATTATGTGCATTTTTCGGTCGCGCCGCGGGTGAGCGCAGCGGACGCGCCTAAGGCAAGCCCGTCTGCGCCCGACCGCGGTCAGGCGCGGTCCAGGGCCAAAACCCCTGCCCTTTCTTCTACAGATTTGCTAACCTATAATAGACAGGCCCTATGGAACTTATGCCCACCGATAAACGAGTGTTGCAAGCAAGAAAGGGAGGTTCTATCCTCTGTCAAATGCCGACATTGCACATTTAAAACCTGTAAACAGATAGGTAACGGAGAACGGACTGTGAGCCTCAGAGGAGGCTTGTTAAACTGTCAATCCCTCCCGAGACACGCCTTACAAATTTGGGACCTGCTCTTAGAGGAGGACCTGGATATACTCTTTCTGCAGACACATGGCTGGGGGTAGACTCCGACCCTGAGATCATTGAATCCCTTCCACCAGGCTATAGTATAGCCAGGGTAGACCGACCGTCTGGCCGCGGAGGTGGGATTGCAATGATTAGCAAGGCCCCCCTGATATGCTCCCTCGAACCTCTTGGAATAGAGAACTGCGAAGCTGGCAAATTCGCACTGAAGCTTGGCCCTCAGGATCACATCTCGGGTGTGCTCCTTTACAGACCTCCTGGGACCCTGGGAAAGTTTAGGCCGAGTTTGCAAGAACAACTTGAACACCTAGCACTTAGACATAGGAAGGTTCTCCTTTTAGGTGATCTTAATATTCACTTTGATGATATCCAGCTAAAGGAAGCCACGGAGATGAGGCAGGAATTACAAAATGCAAATCTGGTACTAATAAATCAAACACCCACACATACCCATGGCCATCTATTGGACCCGGTGTTTGCCAACTGGGACGGCTTAACCACGAGTACTCCCAACCCACTTCCCTGGACAGACCATTTCCTAGTCCCTTTTGAAATCTGCACTTTAAGTAAGCCTACCCCCCAGCTGAATGGCAAAAATAGCTACCCATACCGCAAATGGAAAAAAATTTCTCAACCCATCTTTAGCGAGATGCTACGTTTAGGTGGGATGCCGGGAGGCACAGATAGTGAAAGTGCAAATCAAAACTTAGAAACCCGGATCCTTGATGCCTTGAACAAGGTAGCCCCTCTTGCCACGGCCAAACAGGGGAATAGAGTTAGGAAATTGGCCCCATGGTATAATATTGATCTGCAGTCGATTAGATCAGATTGTAAAAAGCTAGAAAGACGTTGGCGCAAGGACAAGAATGAATGCACTAAACTTCAATATAGAACAGCCCAGAGAAGGTACCAAAAACAGGTCAGAGCTGCAAAAGCCATCTTTTATGGAAACAGAATTAGGAAGGCGGACTGCTCATCCAGAGAGCTCTTTAAAATGTATAAAGAAATTTCAGTCGTCGCACTCTCCAATGTTCCGGAAACTGATTCCGTTATGGAATGTAACAAGGTGGCAGAATATTTTGCCAATAAGGTTAATAAAATATACAGCTCTTTCTCCAAATGTCCTACGAATGGAGAAACCTTTATAGAACTGAAGGAAGGGGCATTGTTAAATTCAAAACCGACGTTACAGTGTTTCCCCGTACCACCCAGTAAAGAACTTGAAATCATCTGTACTAGTATAAAATCGGGCTTGCCGCGGGATCCCGCCCCTCCATGGGTCCTGGGCGCCAGCATAACGGTCTTAGAACCTTACATCCGCCACGTCCTCAGGACATCCTTTGACTCCCAAACCCTTCCGATAAACTGGAAAAAGGCAATTGTGCTCCCTATTAGAAAAAAACCTAATGTAAGCCATGATGTCCTGGAGAACCTACGACCGATTTCTCTACTGCCCTACACCGCAAAAATTGCAGAGAAAATTGCAAATGTACAACTGATGGAATTTGCAGAGAAGAATAATCTTCTACACCCATCCCAATCGGGTTTCCGAGGAGGCTTCTCTACTGAGGCGGCCTTATTACGAGCCACCAAAACTCTACTTCTAGGAGCTGATGCAGGCCTAACCATGGCACTGGTCATGCTAGCCCTCAGTGCAGCGTTCGACACTGTAGCACATATCACCTTGCTACAGTGTCTGAACAGAGGAGGTGTAACTGATAGAGCACTCGTTTGGCTGAAATAGTTTCTGACGGGGAGAAGCTTTCAGGTTCAACGGGGCTCGTTTCAGTCGGAAGAGAGGGCATTAGAGCAGGGGGTACCTCAGGGCTCTGCCCTAAGTCCTACCCTTTTTAACCTATATATGGCCCCCCTGGCAGAGCTAGTCCAATCGTTCGGCGTAGAAATTGTCTCCTACGCCGACGATACACAGCTCTTACTCACCCTCTCCCTAACTCCTGCCGCTGGAGCCAATAATTTCCGAGCCTGTATGCAAGCATTGGCCACTTGGATGGATAATCACTGCCTAAAATTAAACGGCTCCAAGACAGAAGTCCTGGTGGTTGGGGGAGATCAACGGCTCTGGACATGTGACTGGTGGCCAAGCTGTTTAGGCGCCATGCCTACACCATGCCCTGAAGCGAAGAATCTAGGGATATGGATGGACCCCAAACTCTCTTATGAAACACACACCAACCGCTTAGTAGGCAAGTGTTTTGGAGTCCTAAGGACTCTCAATAAAACCCTGGACCTCCTTCCTTTGGAGGCTCGGCGTACTATGACCCAGGCATTGATTACGTCACGCCTCGACTACGGGAACGTCCTCTTCTTGGGAGCTTCGAGCAAAAGCATAGGACGACTCCAGATACTGCAAAATGCCGCAGCTCGCCTAGTGCTTAGACTCCCAAAAAGAGCCAACTCTAGAACCGCCCTGAAGACCCTCCACTGGCTCCCAGTGAATAAAAGAATAATGTACAAAGCCCTCCTAATATGTCATCGGATCCTTTGGAACAAAGCTCCCAGCTATCTGACAGATCTGGTTACCTGGTATGAACCACGCAGACCGCTTAGATCGGGCGGCATGGGCAAGCTTGTAACCCACCGCTACAGGAGAGAAAAAAGGGGAGGTCGGTCCTTTAGAGTGGCGGCTGCCATAGGATGGAACAAACTTCCCATCAGTCTCCGCCTTGAGCCTTCCGAAACCATTTTCCGACGTGAACTGAAAACTCACTTGTTCCCCTTATAACTTTACTTATGCCTACTGCTTTGTACTCTCCTCTCCTCTGGCGAGCTTTCTTCTCTCTTTTAGCGCGGGGACACGCCGAGATGGCGTAATCCATGCGCTCTACAAATGTCTTTATTATTATTATTATTATTATTATTATTATTATTATTATTATTATTATTATTATTATTATTATTATTTATCCATTTGGATGAACCCACCCTCGGGTGCATGCTACAGTTCAACATTTTTGATTAAAGGCCGGATGGTACCAACACAACAACAGAGACGCACGCCATAGTTACTTTTGTGGCCAGCCCAGAACTGAACCACACCTGGACCCAGAACTGAATGACGCCCAGAGCCTAGGGCCATTCCTTCACTTTCCTCACACGCCTACGCGTGGGGCGCGGCACTGGGATGTCATGCGCTTCGGAGCACGTCTCCAGACGTTCCGCCAAGGCTTTGCAGCGGCCTGCCTTAAACGGGGGTGGCCCGAGACTGTGAATGGGTCCAGTGGCATTACCAAGGACATGGTGTTGGCTGCTGGAGGCGGACTTGTGGGGTAGCCCCATGGGACTATGACTTGTAGTGCACTGAAGTAGGCCCACCGGAGGAGCTTAGCAGTTGTGCAGCCTGCGATAATGCAGTGGCCTGGAGGCTGGACTATGACTTGCGGTCCACTGAAGTAGGCCCACCTGAGGAGCTGAGCGGGTGTGCAGCCTGCGATGATGCAGTAGGCCATTTGATTTGTGTGAGACCTGTTGGACCGCAGTGTAGTCCAAAGGGAGCAGTCAGCACACACAGAACTCCGCGGTGCAGTGCTGCAGGGTGCACTAGGGCCCTGTTGTGTGGAAGCCAGGGATCGGCTGAGGTGGCTGCCAAGCTTGCGGCCCTCAGGCTTGAAGATTACACCGGCACCTGGTGGATCTCTTGGAGACACGCCGTTGATGGCAGTTGAGCAGTGAGGCCTTGGTGCGCAGGGGCGGCCAATCACAGCTGTGCGCCGGACGGGTTTCGGGACCAGTGGGTTGGGGTGCAGCAGGCAGACAGGATCGCGCAGGCACCACCGGTCACGGCGACAGCCTCTTGGCAGGGTGAGGGGCACCACCCTGGCTGACGTGCCCCTGCAGGCGATGACGAGATGTGCTCCAGGTGGCGTGTGACATAGCCACCTCTTCACCAATGTTAATTTGGCTGTTGATGGTGGTTGGCCACGTTTGTTTAGGCCTATGGTTAGGATATGAGGATATGAGGACAGAGACACACGCAGTAGTTACTTTGGTGGCCATCCCTGAAATAAACCAAGCCCACAGGCCCGGGCTATTTATTCGCACTCTTACACTGGACTGGCGTAGGCTGTCCCAGCCCACTGTGCTTACGCTTACAGGGGGAAGCAACATAGCTATATGTCCAAGGTCTTCCTCACTGCCTGAGGTAACATGATTGTGTCCACTGTCCACAACACTACAACACCTGCAGTACATGTCCACTTGGAAATGTCTGTGCGCTGCATACTCATCTGTCATGCACACCACCACCACACTTGGCATTGTGTACATTCTTATTCATGGGTCCATTGCCTCCTTCGTACATTTTTGGTTCCCACCTCTCCCTATATTCTGCAATTGTGTGGCTCACCGGCTATGCCTTGGTGGATGGTTTGGCTACATGTCTGGCCCCTGTTACCACAGTTACTTGTGTTGTCATGTCTAGTAGGTGGGCATGTTGGTTGGTATGTTGTATGGGTTTTTTTTTATTTATGTGTGCATTCCCACAGGTGTGAGTTGTATGATTGTGGAGTTGGGGTGTGTGGTGTGTTCCGTTGGTAATTTCCAAAGAGCAGTCCATTTCCGAAAGTGCCATCCTGAAAGCGCTGGTTGATGATGGACTGTCAGAAGATGTAGGAATCATGCACACTGCCTGGGAAGTTGCCAACGACATTGGTGAACAGTCCCCAGTAGTCCACTATTGCCTGCACATTGATGGAATGCGTGTGCTTTCTGTTGCGGTAATTGTGTGCCGGGTCGGCAGGGGGCACAAGTAGGACATGTGAGCAGTCAATTGCCCCCAACACGTGCAGGAAGCCAGCTATGCCGTAGAAGTCTACCAGAGGCCAACAAGTGCAGCACAGCCAGCTGCTTTGTCTGCAGAGGGATGTTAGTTGTCTACTGTGTTGGTATCATCAGCTTGTGGGCAATGTGGGTCAGGATGCGGAGTATGCTTGTCCTTTTGAGTCTGTAGTAGGCAATGACATCCTCAGGCATTAAGTCTCTGAGGCTGGTGCATTTTCGGAATGTCCGCTGTCTTGTTCTGCGCTGCCTCGGTGGTAGTTCGGGTAGGTGGTCCTGTGGGTGGTGGTGGTGAGTGTTGTGGCCCTCTTGGGTCTCTGAGCTGCATGATTAGTAGCTCCATGGTATCTGTTGGTCTTCAGATGTGGCTCAGGGCTGGGCTCCCTTTATACTGCAGGTTTTCGTCCTAATTAAGACCAAACAAAAGCAGGTCTTAAGTCCCTGCTGCTAATGTGCCTTATCGCCAGTTTTTGGCCCGCAACACTGATCTGGCTGGTAGTTGAAAATATCGCGTGGTGTTATCGTGAGTTTTTGGACGGGAACGCCTACTCTGCATATGATTAGCATTAGTTGTCGCTGTCAGCCCTGGCAATGTTTTTAGCGGCAGCTATCGCAGGAAAACTGGCGATGTTGGCTGTTAATGAAGGCTTGTGAATAGGGCGATAAATCTATCGCCACTTTTGTGGCAGAAAATGATGAGTCCTTGAGAATATATGCCCCTCAGTCTATTGATAACAAGGTGTGGGTAAGGGAGCATGAAGACTGGCATGAAAATCATAGATTGTTGTAGCACGCAAATGCGATGTGTTTGCCACCAGTTCAATTGAGAAATTGCTTTATGATTCTAAGTTGGTGGATATCTTGCAGTGCCTTATTCGTAAAATAATAAGTTCTGGGGCCCTGCCCAGGAGGCCACTTCAGCTTTCACCACCCATTGCCCCGTCATCGCTGCCAATGACGGTACGAAAATAACTGCTAAGCTTCTCTCCTGCAAGTGCGACAGTTCAGAATATTCCAGGTCCACAAAGATAAAGGAATTGCTGGGGAGGCAGGTATTAGTATTTTTTATGTATATTGTATTTATAAACATCTGTTGTTTTGCTTATCTCTAAAATAGATGAGCAGCGCCACCATGGGGCAGAGTGTCATAAGTGTGGTGGCGACAATTAAGGTCTGTTGCCACGCACGGAAAACCAGTTAAGTTCTGGTGCTGAGCACAGGAAACTACTGACTCAAATTAAGCACTGATATCTTGTAATAGCTAAGACTTTAGCGGTTGTCAGGAGGTATTTGTGGTGGTGAAGCTTATACACAGATTAAGAGTACCCTCAATAATCTGCTAGGGCCATAAGATTGTGCAAAATTTCCTGAAAGTTAAATATTTATTCCATTTACCTAATTACCTTTTTCTAATGAACATCTGCCTGGGTACATAATTGGCTCCTTCTCCAACCTATGTAGTGGAACCGTCCATCATTACTTGTAATTTAAGAAACATTTAATGGAGATTTTATTTGATATCTCAGAACAAAGCTTTTTGGGTCACCTGATTTTGATCAATGGTGACCTGAGTTTCTATCTAAATGACCCCTGTGGAGCTGAGCATTTTGGATTCTGCAATACTTCTACTTTCCATTTTGAGTAGCTACCTAACTCATGTTTTCCCTTAGGCAACAAGTCATGATCCACAGTCTCTCTAGGATCATTATAATTAGCATTTAATAAATAATAGAAGAGAAAATAAATTGCCCTCTGAAAACTCTAGTGAAAGAGGACCACCGAAGGCCTTGCTCAATGAATCCCAATTGTACTTCATCCAGAGTAGGCTGAGCACATTCCAATTGTTATGAAAACTCTCCCAACTAAAGAAGTGTTGTTAGATACCACTAGGATCTGAGGCACCACTTTATCTACAGTTGCATTAGCCTTAAAGTGCTTAGATGCAAATTTCCTAATCAAAGATTGCAGCTGGAATTGTTAACATTATCGAACTATGTCTACTACAGGAGACTTTTCACTTCCTATGCGTATGTGTCTATAATAGACCACTCTTCTTCCTCCCCCCTTTCTCGGTTGCCTAAAGGCATGGGGGAGCTAGGCATTCAAGGTCACAATTAAAAGGCCAACCTTACTAAGCACAACCAGCATTCTGAGTCCACTGACCATCCGACCTGTCACAAGGAGACATGCATTGGTTTCTCTTGGTGCTAACACATGGCTGTAACTCAGGCATCACCTTGCGGTTACTTACAATGTGCAAACATCATTTTGTAGTCTCTTGTAGTATGTAAATGTAGGATGTATGTGGGGAATGAAAAGCGTGCCCAGTCAGCAGCAAGGGGCAGGATCTCCAAAACAATTCCCCTTTCTCCACTATCAGCAAAGCATTGTTAAGAAAAAAAAAAGTGGCTGCAAGTTCAGGAATCTATCAGAAAAATATGTAGTCAGATTTTATACAAACAACTTCACTTCATCACATTCCAGCCTGTTTTAATATCTGAACAGAGGAGATATAAGGTTAGGCTTGAGTAGCCAACCATCAGTGGGAGCATGATCACCAAGACTATTCCCTTTTCCCATTTTCATAAGTATGAAAAAGCCTCCACAGGCTCAGGCAACAGCCAGTATAGTATTCAGTGCAGATTTGTTTTTTGCATATTACAGCACATTTGGCAGCATGACAGCAGACAATTGTACAGACTAGAATTATATAGACATCAGGATTTTCATATCATGCGTAGGACAGTAGGTGCAATTTAGAGCAGCAAATAAATGGATGATGAGATGAAAAGGAAGCAAAACACAATGACATTGAGCTTGGTCTCATAGTTTGGGAGAGCATGAAGTGTTGGGTGGGATGTCCTGTGCAAACCCCGGTAGGCAGCAGTAGTCACATCACAAGCGTTGGACCAACTCAGGAACAATAGTGATCCCAGTAGTCCAGTCAGGCCCTGGTGATCCGATGACCATGGATGTAGGTACTGTGGGTTTGTATCTGCATCAGGATCCCTCTGGAGAGTATGCAGGAGGTCTTTCCTGGATGCTGCTATAGGTCGTCTTCATAGGCCCCTCAGTGCCTCTCAGTGCAGTGCTCTGGACTCTACCACAACCCAGTGTAGCACTGTGGCTTGCCACTGCGAATCCCCAGGGAGTGCATCTGGTGGACAAAAGTGGCAAGTCAATAAAACAAATCAATGCTTCCCCTGCCCTCCGGTGGCCATGGAGGACCAGGATAGAGTGGTACATTTTGTTCAGGTCTTGACAACCTGTGACTTTCTAATGGACCTTACAAACCAAAACGCAGCTGTGCGTAATAGAACAAATCCAAATCATGTACAGGATGTCGAGAGTGAGGACATGTTGTGGGGTTTATTGTATGTAGTCTAGCTGGTGTCAAGTAGGCTCTATGGAGGGGATTGTGTTGTATCTATTGGAAGTGGGCATTTCGTGAAGTGTTGCACAGCTATTGAAGTACTTTCTTCCACTCCTTGTCACCAACGGCCTCGCAGTCGGCAATTGGGTCTATTGCACTATCAGGTCTGACTTTCAAGATCCAAGAGATGAGGCGTAGCCTGGTCCTCAGAGTGAAAAGTACCTGAGTCAGGAAATGTGGGGCTGGTTCAGAGGCCACTGTGCACCAGAGGTGTTCTACCTCAGCAGTCAGTTGTCTGTGTTTTAAAACTGTCCTGCCAGCATCGCAGTTTGTTTTCGATAACACATCCAACGGTATCAGACTGTGGTCCTGAAAAAAACACTCAGGGGGATATGCAAGAGAAATGGCGGAGTGTGTCGTTACCCTCCTTGGCTTAACGACACTCTTCGCCACTTCAGAATGGCGGAGTGTGTCGTTACCCTCCTTGGCTTAACAACACTCTTCGCCACTTCAGAAACACATGGCTGCACCATATTAACAAGAAGATGAGACAGCCCTGCGTTTTTGCCTGAGCTTGCAGTGTAGCGCACTAGTGCAAGAGTGTCTCTGTGCAGGGGAAGATTATTTATATACAGGAAGTTCTCCCTTTGTGCACATAAACAATCTTGAAATGCCGTTTTGTCACTTCTATGTGTGCTGCTTAATGCACCACACATAGAAGTTAAAAAATTTCATTTTTTTAAAGATTGTTTATGTGGAGGAAGGGTCACCTTCCTGAACATAAACAATCCAAGGCGTTCTGCTTTTTCCATCTAGGCTGCACACATGAAAAAAGCAAAAACTTGGAAAAATAAAGCATTTTTCCTCACTTCGCCAAGTTAAGACCAGGTTTTCCCTGGTCTTAATTTTGGCGCTGCCTCCTATTTACACTGCCCTTGTAAATAGGGGGCATCGTCAAAATCAATGGGTGCTGCGGTGGAACGCCCACTGAACGCCCACTGCCCACCCCTTTCACGTTACGCATTGTGTGACTGGGGGCCTTATTTGCAGGCAGAGTTAAGCCACGTTAAGTGGCTTAACGTTGCCTTGTAAATAAGGCTAAGCGCCTATCACCTCGGGAATGACGCAAAAAGTGACATTCTCGTGGTGATAGGGGCTTGTAAATATGTCCCTCAGTGTGTACACCCCTGCAGATTCCCAGTACTTCCTCCCCTACCTGCCTACTGCCGCATGAAAACCAGCGAGAAAGCTCAGTGGGACGTTTTGTGAATAGCAGCATGTCTGGAGGAATGTTCAAGGCATAACGATAGCATTTGCAAGCTGCACAGATTAGGCTGGTAGAGTTTGGAGGCATTCCTGAATGTGGAAGGAACAAATTCTTTGCTCTGTTCAAGATACCCCCGCTGAATACAGCAGCGACCTCCATCAGGTTAAGTCCTGCCAGCCATCAGGATGGCCATTGTAGTTGCACTGCTAGATAGTAATGCTCATCGTTCGCAGTAGGCAGCTGTAGTTTAGTTATGGCAGCTTTATGTCTTCCTCTATTCTACATCAAATCCCCCAGCATTCCATCTATTAAACAGATGGGGAGATGGGGTTCGGCAAATTTGCAAAGTATAAAAGCAGCCTTGGTAGCATCACCTACTTGGATAGTGCAAGTTAAGAGGAAGTGATCGCTAAAATGTGATTTGGGGCCTGAGACAATTGATGGCTTTCATTAGAGTGCCCATGAGCACATCATGAGCAGAATGATATATAGTGATGCCCAGATAATGGAACATATGAGCCTTCAATTTGACATGGTAGGAGTGTACAGTTACTGTTTGAATAGGACAGTGTGGGTGTAGGGGGAACAAGCACATCTTTGACCAGTTCACCCCAACCCTGAGGCTGCCTTAAAAGCATTAAGGTAATTCCCTCTAGGGCATCTACACCATCTTTTATGTCTCTCACATACACAAGTCACCATGCACATATAGGGAGACTGTATGTATCTCACCACACAAAGGCATACCCCAGGCTTGGCCAGAATGGTGCAGCCACTGCACAAGGGATTCCATCACCAAAGCAAAAAGCAGTGGTGAAAGAGGGCATTCCTGACGTGCATGGCACACTGATAATGGGGCAGAAATCAACTGACCGATTTTTCTCTGGCCATTCGGACAGCCTGTCTCCCACTCCCACCTTCCGCAATACTGCAAATATGTACTCCCAGTCTAGCATGATGAAAGCAGAGGAGCTAGACAAGAAGAGCAGGACAAGTGTGCTGGGGCTTCCTTAAGGAGTTGATGCATTTGCCTCAAGTTTAGTGATGTAGACCTACCTAGTCTGTATAGATATTTTGATCTGCATGAATCAAGTGGGGCATGCACTCTAGTAAGCGTGGAGTCAGTATTTGGCTGAGCAATTTGTAGTTTCACCCCATCATAGCCAATGGCATGTAAGCTACAATCCCTAGGGAGTCCCTGCATATCTTGGTTAGGGAGACCAGCAGTGCCTCCCACATGAAGCATGGAAACATTTTCTCATGGAGCAAGGTAACATTGTGGTGTCAATTTCTGAAGAGTACATTCCCGTCAAATAAGGGATCAGCAGAACAGCATATATCATATGGAACTCAATTTGTATCTTATCTAGTCCCTGGGTTTTGCATGTGGCAGAGTTGCGTTTGGCCTGAGAGCTGCAGTGACCTGGATGACAGAGGACTGTCTTCAGCTTAATGCGGGTAAAACTGAGATTATGCTATTCGGAAAGGCACCTAAAATATGGGCTCCGGATTGGTGGCCAATTGTACTTGGCACAGCTATAACTCCAATAAGCATTTCAGATGCAAATTGGTCTCGCATTTGTGAGAGAGATAGGTATAGGTGCTGTAAATGAGAATGTTTTTTACTCATGTGTTATGAATTGGAGTGGATGTATGTGGTGTGGAGTGGAATTATGTGGCTTGGAGTTGATAGTTGTGGAATTGTGTGTGTTTGAATTGTGTGGAGGGGATTTCTTAAATGGGATTATGTGGTATGGTTTCTAATAGAAATATGTGGAAAGTAATTATGTGGAATTGAGTGTACTGGAATTATGTGGAGTAGGATTGAGGCGTCAGAGCTTGTGCTTTTTGCTATAGCAGTGTATTCAAATCCTGGTCAGTAGTACAAATATGGCCTTTCCCTAGTTTATCTGCAGCTGTGTGTGAAACAAAGGGCATATAACTCTGTTTGAACCTGGGTTGCCTGGCATACAATAAGCGTAAAAAGCCATTAGGTCTGGCCTTTGGGACCTAATAAGTGTTTAGCCAGAGTTATTTGCTGTGCTAATGTGTTTAAGCTATGTTGTAGAGTAAAAAAAATTGTAAAATGTGGGCTACTTGTAAAGCGCACTGTTACTCTACAGGAGTGTCCTGGCGCTATAGACCGCTGGGGAACCCGTCCTGGTTTTCCCTGTGAAATAGTTCCTTACTGGGTATCTCCAGGGTGAAACCAGGCATCCCCGGTGTCTGTGGGGGGCCATTGTGGAGATGTGGTAAGCTTAATGCCCAGAGTTGCCAAGTGTGCTCCCTGGTTAGAGTAGGCACTGAGGCGAGAATTGTCGAGTCCGTTGACCCTGGTCCAAGACCCTGCCGTATTGGGAATTGAACCCTGGTCCCAGCTGTTCTCTGCTTACAGGTCTGCCGCCTCTAACCAGTGAGCCACACCACTCCAGTAGTGTGGCTTGTTTGCAGCATGTTGCAAACTTATAATACAAAAAATGTATGTTACCTTATCTATAATTATGATGAGATATTGTATAATGGAATGACCTTATTAAATAAAAAAAAGTATATCAAAATGTTTAGTGATTTTTTATTTTTGGGAAAGTTGGCAACTTTTTCCTGCCTGTTTTAATGGTTGTTATATCTTGGTGAGGAGGGAGATATAAACATCGGGAGGGTATAGGTTGAGAAATAGATTGTGAATTATAATTTGAGTAGCAGATGGACATTAGAGGGGAATTATGAGAGGGCTGATTTTAAGGGTACTATGGAGCTATAGCAATGGCTGGAGTATGGAACAGACAAACAACATAAGTCTTAATGTCCTTTGTCTTCCACCTTGGGCTTTGAAAAAGGTTGTGAGTTATTTAAGCACTATCCTACCAATATGAGTTACCTAGTACAGTATAAATAAGGGGCAGCAGTTAATAGTTCTAAGAAGTCATAGAGATGCATTATGCAAAAACTGAGTAACATAGCAAGCAGAGCACTTTTACCCCCTTTTTTTTACTCCCTTAGTACCATTAGCGTTTTTTGGGTTGCATAAAAATGACATAACAAGGAAAAAATGTGATGCCGCCCCAGTGGCAGACGTCCGGTATGCAAAATATAAATATCATGGAAAAACTGATGAACTTCCCCAAAGGGAAAGACAATTTTGGCATTTCATTTCTCCTCAAAAAGTGACTATTCCTTTTCTATTTAGAGGCAGCGGGTGGTATGGAAAAAATATACAAAAAAACCTACATTCAGGCTCGTGCACCTTTTCTCATATGGTGTTGGAAGACTTCCTGCAGTGTGCTCCTGGCTGCCAGAGAAGAGCTGCTGTCTACACCTCCCTCAGTGATCACCCCTTTGACACAGGATTCTGCAGTACAGGGGCATGTTCCCCGGGGAGGAAGGAAGGCATCGGGTTCCTGTTGCAATCACTGTAAAATTACGTCACCTGCCAGCCACTGCTTGATCTGCCTTGCTGAGCAGCAACCAGAAACCTTAGCCACGTCAATAAACTTTTCTATTTACATAAGGAGATTGCAAGAAAAATTTGAAAATTTGAGACAACCGGTGGTAAAGCTACAGCTACTGGAATTTAATTTTATTTGCCCAGAGTCTCTGCACCCACCCCGTTTTAGCATTTACCTTACTGCACTTTGTTATGGACCAGGTGCATGTGCTACTGTGAATGAATGGGCCAGGCCGTCCCTCAATGCTCTGTGACAAGTAAGCCACGCACTGCAGTTCTGCCTGAATGCATAAGGCATGCAGGGGTGGGGGTCGAGCTGCATCCGCAAGAGGCCCAAGCAGAAGTAATAAACTAGGACAACTACAGCGTGAAAAGTATCTCTTAGGGTCATCCTTCTTGAAGAGGGGGTTTATATTGCTGGTGGCTTCATAAAGGAAATTTAACGATAGGGACAAACATTTCCCCGATTTTCTTTTTGTAGTAGTAGTTCAGAACCCTCGCAAAACCCTATAAAGCTGGGCATTGACATTTAACATCAATCAATCAACCTGTGGCAACATTAGGAAAGTTCTCTGTCCAATGAAAAACCGGTACCTCGGGGTCATCTAATTGCCATATAAGTTTGTCTTGCTTTGTGCCAGATCGTGTGATCTGTGATACCTTTCAACTCTTTCATAATGTAGGGGGATTGGAGCCAGGGTTTTTCCGAGTGCTGCCAAACACATTTGTCTTCATTGCAGATAGAGCAAGGATGCGGCTGCTAAGTGTCACATTAACAAAAACAATCACCATGGTGTACTGCGAGACTTGTGTGTCAAGCCAGGTGCAAAGCGAGGCTGGTCCCTAAAACACGCGGCCCAGTGAGGGGCTGTTGAGACTCAGCCAACTAAACTGCTGCCACCTAAACAAACATTGACGGGAGGCAGTGAGTTACTGCTTTATCTAAGTAGGTTACCGGTTGGAAGTAAATCTGCCATCTCTTCATGTTACTTTTTTGTCAAATCAAATCAAAACAGCTTTATTCGGTGACAACAGGGCAAACACCATAAAAGCATACTAATGCACATATATCTAAAAAAGTACATTGTAACTGACTTTCATAAGAGACATTAATTATGGTACAACATGTGCACATTTAAGGTACATGGGAATAGGAGAACCAGCATAAAATAGTATGTCCATTTTTCAAGATCCTTAAAATACAATCTACCACTAATTCATACAATAAAGTGCAAGTGCAATCAGTGCAAAAGAATGCGAATTAAAAGATATATTACTCATCATCCTTTTCATATAGCAGGACATCCAAAGGTGCATAATCATTTCTCCTTCTAATTGATTTTTGTATAAAACATATTAAGGCTCTTATAATTTTCATGGTGTCCAAGCTGCATATAAAATTAAACGCATCCTTATAATTGAAAAGCATGTTTATAAAAAATAGTCGTTTCAATACAGTTTTTCGGATATCCATATAAAAAGGGCAAAATAAAATAAAATGCAGGGTGGATTGTGAGGTTTTACCATCACATGGACAAGGGGGCAAGTTTCTGTGCCATTTCTCAGTTTTTGGAAAAGCAATTAAATAATGTTAAGTGCTCATCCTTAACCTGGTCAGATAAAATCTGTGCTGGACATTTTTAACCAGGGTAAGATATAACTGAGTACCCCTCGTGTATGGACGTTCACAATAAGCTGCCAATGTCTGTTTTTGCTTAATCATCCTGATCCCTGTCATGTTCTATAGCAGCAAGAGATCTCAATTTCAGATCTCTTTTACTATACTCTTGTATGCTTATGGGGTCGTCTGTACATATTTCACACTTTGTCAAAAGATTAAAAATGTGACACAACCATGGTAGTTTCATGCCATGGTCTAGTGCTAGACAATCTATAACTACATCCTTAGAGAATTTAGTTTCTTCCTTTGTCCATAAGCCATGCCAGAGTGTAAGGGCAGCTATATTGAGAATATCGCTTATATATAGGACAGACAATTCTTTGTGTACGATTATATTTGCGGCTGCACTAGGGACTGCCAGCAGTCTTTTTAGGAACTTATTTTCATTAGTTTGGAGGATTATCGTGTTTGCTCACCCCCATATGGCAGCTCCATAATTAACTGCTGGAACACACTTGCTCCTATATAAATTTAAAATTTCACATAGAGGTTTATTCCCAAGTTTTGCCGCAAACCTCATGATTCACGTTTTAAAACATTTCATTTTACATAGTTCGATGTGCGGATTCCATGTCCATGTAGGGTTATTACAAAATAATAACCCTAAATATGAAAAAGTGGGGGCTCTGCTTATAGAAACCCCAACCACGTGATGTAGTCTACACTTTTGTCTTTTGCCTCCACATGACATTACAAATGTTTTTTTCAGGTTCAACTGTAAATTCATGATAGTCATGTATTGGGCAGAGTGTTCTATTAGACATTGTAAGCCATTAGCAGTTCTGGACATCAATACAGCATCATCTGCATATAATAACAAGGGGTGGGGCGTATTCCAACTTTTGCGGCATCTACACCAATTATTGTAAAAATGGAACCACATTATTAATATATAGGGAAAATAAGAGGGGGGCCAATACACATCCCAGTCTAATTACCCGCTTTACTGAAAAGTCAGGCGTGCATTCCCCTGATTTTCCATACCATACCCTTGAACTTAGAAAATTGTAAATTTGAGATAAAAAGGCAACTATTTCTATAGGAGCACCAAGCCCTCTTAAAATTTGCCATAATTTTTGATGATTTACTAAGTCGAAGGCACTAGTCAAATCTCCAAAACATAGATGAAGAGTACCTTCCTTGGGTAGCGTATACTTCCCAATTATCAGGTCTAGGTTAAGACATAGGTCCACCGTCCCAATACCCCTTCTGAAGCCATACTGTGCCTCTGATAAGATGTCATTCTCGTTGGCCCAATCTTCAAGCCTTTCTAACATGATTCGTCCCATGATCTTGGAAGAGGAATCAAGAAGGGATATTGGGCAGTAGCAATTAGCCTTTTCCCTATCCCCTTTTTTAAATATGGGTACAATAACGCTTTCAACCCATGTAGTTGGCAAAGCTCCTCCCGGAGCGTCATTAACAACTGTCACAAGTATCGGTGTCCAAAAGTCCAGGTCATACTTAAAAACATCTATTGGCACACCATCTGGGCCTGCTGCTTTCCCACTTGCACTTTTCTGAAGTGCAAGTTTCACTTCCTCTGGTGTGACTGGTGATGTTTTGACTAGATTCACCCTAATACATTTGTCATTTTTCCAATCTGTAAGATTTATATCTTCTGGATTGAAAATATTCTTAAAATGTAACACCCAATCTTCCGGTGGTACCACGGTGTCTATCCTAACTGCATTATTATCTTTAAAATATGGGTAGTTGACTATCTTCCAGAAGAGCGCTGAGTCTTTTGTCTCTGCTGCTCGGTTTAGGTTTTCCCAAGCCTCTTCACGGATCTCCGGTTTCCTTATTTCCAATATCTTCTCATAATCTCTCCTGGTGGCACTTATTTTTTGTGGGTCTCTAGGTTTTTGTTTAAGTGCAATTTTTAATTCCCCATTCATCCTTGTGCATTCGCGGTTAAACCATCGTTGGGTTGGACTGCGTGGTTTTTTCCTTTTTTTTTAGTTCATATCACCTGCGATTGCTTCAGTGATATTAGAGAAGGCATTAATACCCGAAGTATGTGTGGATGAACCGTCCAAGCATATTTCTAATTCTTTTGATATTTTCCCTTTAAGCGTTTCCATAAAAGTCAAATGGTTAACGCCTGTCCATTTCAAAGAAACCCTGTTGTTACCTTGAATGTCTATATCGACGTCTCCATCCTTACCCCTTTGTTTAGGCGACAAGATTTATATCTTCTGGATTGAAAATATTCTTAAAATGTAACACCCAATCTTCCGGTGGTACCACGGTATCTATCCAAACTGCATTATTATCTTTAAAATATGGGTAGTTGACTATCTTCCAGAAGAGCGCTGAGTCTTTTGTCTCTGCTGCTCAGTTTAGGTTTTCCCAAGCCTATTCACGGATCTCCTGTTTCCTTATTTCCAATATCTTCTCATGATCTCTCCTGGTGGCACTTATTTTTTGAGGGTCTCTAGGTTTTTGTTTAAGCGCAAATTTTAATTCCCCATTCATCCTTATGCATTTGCGGTTAAACCATTGTTGGGTTGGACTGCGTGGTTTTTTCCTTTTTTTTGGTTTCAGATCACCTGTGATTGCTTCAGTGATATTAGAGAAGGCATTAATAACCGAAGTATTTGTGGATGAACCGTCCAAACATATTTCTAATTCTTTTGATATTTTCCCTTTAAGCGTTTCCATAAAAGTCAAATGGTTAAAGCCTGTCCATTTCAAAGAAACCCTGTTGTTACCTTGAATGTCTGTATCGACGTCTCCATCCTTACCCCTTTGTTTAGGCGACAAGTTTATTTCTAAGATCAAGCTTAAGGAATGTTGGTCACTAAATAAACTAATATTTATCAAAACCTCCTTCGTCATCTCATTGCCATTAGATGATATTGCCGACCGACGTGAATGAACGACAAACGAGAGAAGAGAGGGGACACGGCCAAAAGTGATGCATTACAGAACGGTGTCCGTTGTGGATGATACAGAGTGCCCCAGCGTTTAAAACACAAAAAAAACGAAGAGTTCGAAGAGAAAAAGAAGCAAAAGACAGATTGTGAAATTAGTTGTACTTGAAGGACGACTAAGTCCAAGACTAGTCGGGAGATAACATTAGCGCACCCTTATAGGTGCTCACCTGGCCATTCTTCGTGCCCCTCCGTGAAAATAAGATCGATGATGGACCCTGGAAAGCCCATGTCCTGATGAGGCCCATAGTCAGAGGGCTGAAACGCGTCGACAGTTCTACAATGACACCCTATATGAAATTATAAAAAGTGTTGGTATAATAAACAAAAGAGAGTACACAAAAATATTGAGGTGGAAGTATTGCACCTTGTGCACTCCATTGTTCCAAGGGTGATCTGTATCTAAAAGGAATGCCATTTATAATCTTACAAAGCATCCTTTTCTTGTAAATGTATAGGGCAAAAAAGGTCCAACAAGTGATTTGACCTACAATGTATAATATGTGTCTGTATGTATAATATGTATTTTGTGTATATATTTATGTAATTTTCTGTATATTTGTTTGTTGATGGATAAAAAAAGAAAATACAGTACTTAAAGCATAGAAAACATTTGATACATGCTTTGAAAAATAATTGCTTGATTAAGCGTGCTGGACTACACTAGGTTATAGGCAGTTTTTGAAAAATAGATATATTGTTTTTTCTTAATGAGTTTTTGAAGGTAGGACTAATTCATGTTTTTCCTGCTATAAATAGAGTGAGTATTGTTCCCCTGGCATCATATTTTCTTCCACAGTTTTATTAGATGATATTATGACATGGTCTATATTTGAGGATGACCTCATTCCCACAAAGGTGCACATGTTTTCTTCCCCCTCTGGGGTAGTTGGTTCTACGATTGTTAAATCATATTTATGAATTACATTATTAATGGCTTCCCCATATCTATCATATTTAAAATGTGCAATTTTTTCACCAAAAAGACCACAGTACCCTCAGGGCCTGCCAGCTTCAATATCACATAAATCACTGTTAAAGTCTCCAGCCCAAATTAAAACATAAGGCCCTACAATTCCCTTCATAAAACAATCTAAATCCCTTTCTAATGAGTCAATTACAGTGCTCCATGGGTTGTCAAAAACATTATGATAGAAGTTTATAATGACAAATATATAATTTTCATTGGAAGTTAATTTTAAAAACTGATAATATTTTGAATCAGTAAAGATTTCCCCTACAATCAGGGGGGAGGCAACTGGGATTAGGGTTGCCAAGCCTCCTTTTGCCCTTCCCTTTCTTGATGGAGTAGCACTTGTACAAATGCTTTGATACCCATTTAGAGTAAAGGTTTCAACGCACCAAGTTTCTTGTAATAAAATGATCCCCAAGCCCTCCAATGTATTTATCCAATTGGCATCGTTGATCTTATTTTTGATGCCAGCTATATTCCATGTGGTAATTTTTAAGTTGTTATTCATCCGTGATTCGGGGTCAGCTATCATGGAATTAACCTGTCTTGCATTGTAATTATACTCAGGTGCATCCTCTACCTCTCTTTCACAGCTATCTATAAAGTTAGCCAGTCTCACATTTGTTTTGAGGTTACCTTTTCTCATATTAGTACTACTGGCCCAATATGTGACACAAGAGTCTATTTCGGCAGGTCGTCGGCGACTTACTTTTAAATGTATCTTAGAGATGTTTGTGTTTCGCTCGACAACAGTAGGTCTTGCATTTGGGTCACATTGTAGCAAAGTTTTAGGAAGAGTAGGGTTTCCTGAATATTGGCTATTATAGTTTGAAGTCGACTCTCCCTTCTCCCCTGCAGGTGAATGTATAAGACTAAGGTGTTTAGATATCAAACCCAGTCAATCATTTTGTTCTAATGTACTCAAAGCCTCATATCTGTTGCGAGTTGGCACTTCACAAATAGTGGGTCCGTGCAACCATCCAGGATTCCTATGTAATCCCCTCTGGGGATTGTATTTGCTCGACAAAAGTACCCCAAGGGGAGGACATTAATAGCGTCATTCTGCATTGTGAGAGGTGCGGCCCTGTTCAATATACACCTGACCAAGTTCGGTGACCTAAAACCACATTGTCCCCAGCGAGTCCTTTTTCGCAGTTTCCCACCCAAGCAACCCTTCTGACCATCATGAAGTCATTAAATAGATGATTTCCAAGCCCAGTTTTTTAATCTAAACAATGGAGGGCCTTATTCTTTAGTGATGACCAGTGTTCCTCCTCTAGTGGTTTCAGTTTTGGGACATTTGCTAGCACTACGGTGTGTGGCGTGGCATCTGGTGGGAGGTCAAGAACAACCCCTTTTGTTCTATCCCCTTCCCCCCCACTGCGATCTTTTTGCAGGACCGTTTGATGCTTGCATAGATGTATGTGGGGTGTTAGATGCTAATGATAATGGCACAGGCTGAATTGGCGGGCACAGTAAAGTGGGGGAGGGGGTGTTTGGATGTACTTCTGAATGATGTTGTAGTCTGGAGCTATTTCCTACGCCTAGGGTCTGTGGTTTTTGAATTACAACTCCCAATCCGAATTCCCCAGTCCTTCGCCAAATGTTCCTCAATTTTAAACAATCTCTGATCTTTTGCCATTAGTCTGGACATAAGAGGATCAATTAGAGCCATAAGCTTTACTTCCATTTGGTTAAGAAACTCATCTTTAGCTACCAACAGAAAAAAACAGAACAGACTGATTATTAGCAGGTCCCTCTATGTGCAATCCGTCTTGTTCCTTCTCAACTGATGGGTCTGGAACCCCCCCCTCTCTAGGGCCACACTCTTGTTTTTAACTAGTTTTGCTGCCTGTAGACTAGCTTTTGGTGTGCTCCGCGCTTTCCTTTTCTTAACCTGGTTGTTATTTCCTGGGATGACTGCTGATTTTTTCTGTCTAGTGCAAACATTTGTAATATTGTCAACAGAGGTGGGTATTTTATCGGTTTCATTATCCACATCTAGGACGCCTATCTGGGAACTATCTATGATAATTTGTGGTGAGTCTAGACATGCAATAGAATCTGTACTACAATCTTTAGAGTCAATTTGTCCTGTAAGTGGATTTAATGGATCAAGTGAAAGCCGCCTTTCTGTTATCTCTATTTCATGCCTAAGTACAGATTCTGCTCGGCTGAGGAAGGCGCCTAAAGTCCCTGCCACTCCCACCCCCCTTAACGTAAATTCTTACTCATACCCAAATGAGAGCAGAATAACAAATCAATATGGAAATCTGTTGATGCCAGATGTTGAGTAACTTTAGCAAATTAGCACACCCCCCTTCAGTCCAAAACAGTCCTTGTCAAATTGCTTACTTAGTGTCCTGTGGTAGGCGTTAGAGGGGGGCCCAGCCCAGACTCTTCCGGATGCTTGACGGGTGTGGGACACGCCCGCCCTTGGCCCGGGCTTGGCCCGGGCATGCCCGCGCACGTCCCGCGCTGCAGGAGGCACTCCTTGAATTTATCAGACTCCCGGCACTCCTGTGGCGTCGTCAGTGTGTGCGACTGGGGGCTGCCGGGAAATGTAGTCCCAGTTCTGGCGTGGCTTGGCTAGCAGTTCTATGGGCAGAGGCAGCGTCGTTTCTTCCCCAAAAGGTGCAGCAAAGTGAGGGCGAAGGGCAAGGAGCAACAGGTAAAATCCTACATAATTTGTTTAAAGAAAAAGTAAGCTTACATTTGAATAGATTTCTTTATTTATTTCTGAAATGTTGTAGCTATCAAATAAAATGTGTTGAAGAGATAGCTGGGTTGGTAGGTGTTAGAATCTCTATGTCCAACAACAATGTTACACGTGTGGAAGCTACAGATACCGGCTGCTTTGCCATGTTCGTTTGGTGATACCTGGAAATACTTGTGACCGTGGTGACTAAAGGTTACACATTTCACACAGTTCTTTCATCTTGTGCAGCATATGTTTGTCTTTGGAATTTCTAGCAATCTTTCCATCAAGAATTACAAATCAGCTTTGATCTATCACGGTACCTAGAGTATATCACAAGTAGCATATCTCAATCATTAGTGGTGGCGGATATTGGATCTATTCTAATATCTGATCACGCTCCCATCACTATTCAACTTGATATTTTACCGCAACCCAATCTATCTCAGAAGTGGCGTTTTAATAACGCCCTACTTTTAGATTCGGTTTTTACGTTTTATGTCCTCCTTTGCTTCTTTTTTTCATTATTATTTTCTCTTGAAACAATAAGATACTTTGCCTTTTTATGTGATTTGAGATGCTTTCAATGCAAAAGCCAGAGATTTTGTTATAAGATATGTCTCTAAAAAACGTAGAAAGACACAAGAATTCACCAAATCTCTTTTGGCCAAAATAAAGAGATTGAAGCATTCTTATTACTCATTCAAATCGAAAGTTTGTTTGTCTGAACTTATAAATGCTAAATTTCAGTTTAACAAAGATACAACTAATAATGCTTCTAAATATTTACTGAAGTCGAGCTCAACATTTTATGGTAGCCACAATAAAGCTGAGAAACTATTAGCTAATTATGTGAAGGTTAAGCACAACAAACTCAATATAGAATCTCTTTTGGATAAAATTCATGCATTGAAGATCAAGGAGGAAGATATCCTAAGTGACTTTCTCCAGTTTCATAAAACCGTGAATACATCTGAAACTCCTTCTTCAGGCCATTCTATCTCTCAATTTTGATCTAATATTCAACATCCTTCTGCCACACGCCCAGATCTTTAGCTGCTCACCGCCTCACAAACACTCAAGAAAGATAAAGCCCCTGTCGAATTTTTCACTCATTTTGCACATTCACTAATTCCCAAATTACATATTCTCATAAATGCTTTTTTACAATCAGGTAAATCTTCTGGCTATTTCTCAGAAGCTCTTAATTGCCTCATACCTAAATATGGCAAACATCCACAACATTGCAAAAATTACAGACCCATTTCTCTGGATAATATTGATTACAAAATGTTTTCAAAAACCCTAGCCTTCCGTTTGGAATCTCAATTGCCTGACCTATTAGGAAAAGAACAATCTGGTTTTGTTAAAGGACAACATCACAGATAACACTCGTTAATTTTTTTACATCCTATCCAAAGCTTCACATATTCCACATACCTCAGCAGCAACAGCTCTGGAAGAAGAGAAAGCATTCGACAGAGTCGAATTACCCTATCTTTTTCATACACTTAAATGGTTTGGCTTATTGCTCTGATATCTATTTTGTACTCTAACACAAGAGCAGCAGTCTATGCAAATGGTGCTATATGTTCCTATTTCCAACTGGGTAGGGGTGTCCGACAGGGTTGTCCACTTTCTCCGTTTCTTTTTAATCTTGCTTTAGAACCTTTTTTGTTAAGAATTCGTCAAAATAATGGTATTCATGGTTTTGCTTTCAAAGAGACTGACATCCAAATGGCAGCTTATGCTGATGATGTTTATTTCTCTCACAACATAAATCCTCTGTTCTCGCTTTTTTAGAGGAGGTTTATTCCTTTGCATCTGTCTCTGGTTATTAACTGAACAATGATAAGTGCAAAATTTTACCTTTAACAAAATATACTTGTAAGGCTGACTTTACCGCTTCAGGTTTCGCATGGGGTCCCCAGTTCATTAAGTATTTAGGTCTACATTTTACTCCCTCCATTTCAGGAATAATATCACGATGCATGGAAAATTGCACACAGAGACTGTCCTCTTTAACAACGAAATGGCACCCTCTATACTTATCTTGGTGGGGCTGCCTAGATACTATAAAGATGATGCTATCTCCTATACTTCTATGTACAATTTCTAATATTCTACTTTCTATCCTCTTAAAATGTTTTAAGAAATGTAACTCCATTTTTTCCTCCTTTCTATGGAGTAATAAGAAATAATGTAGATCTGTATCAAAACTGATCCGCCCAAAATCAGAAAGTGAGGTGAATTTTTATCTGATTTTCCCACTTACCATGAATCCTTTTTTACTTCATCAGGCTTCAACATGGCTCTCTGAGTCTCCTATGGATTGTCCTCTCTAGGCCATGCTTGAACAGTCCTTCATTTCTCCATTCTCATTTCAAGAATATCTGTCTTTCACACTTAAACCGCAATCCCTGTCCACTCCTATAATTATACATACCTCCAAGATTATACCATCTGTTTCTTCCTCGAACTCCGCGGATCGGAATAAATTTCTCAACTCTACTATATGGCTTAACATTTATATATTAATACATAATAAACCTCTATATTGGAACTCTTGGAGAAAACGAGGTCTAATTTGGGTATGTCAATTATATGTCCAGGATGAGATTGTGACCTTTTCACACGCCAGCAGTTCTTTTGATCTGCCTGTGTCTTTCCACTCCAAATATTCCCTCTTCTGAGCTTCTTCCTGCAGATAAACGGTGTATTCTGCTAATTAACAACTCTAGGACTTCTGTTATATATAAATTTGTACACCTTTCACTTGCTCCAAGAGAAAAAATCAAAGTGGAGCTAACTTGGGAAAAAGATTTAAAAACCTCTTGGTCCTTGGAGTTTTGAGACAGAATTTGGCTTAAACTCTAGAGCTGCGAATACCATACAGGCACTCTTTTTTATTTATAACAGACTCCTACTTTCCCCACTTACTCTCAACGCAAGACATACTGAACTCTCAGATGTGTGTTGGACCTGTTCCGTGCCACATGCTGATTTATACCATCTGCTCTTTGCATGCAGACCTGTTCACAGTTTTTGGAAAGAGGTATGGTATCAAATCAATTTGATCTTTGGCTCCTGTTACCCTATCTCTGTTTCACATGTCTTTTTAGGAAGTTCATCCCCTATTTGGGCGTACTGTGATTCTAATGTAAAGGTAATAGATTTATTGTTAGCAGTTGCCTTTCAGCAAATAACTAGGAACTAGAAAGACTGTACCAAATTGTCATATCAAGCATGGTGGTGTGCTGTCTGTTACAATCATAGACTGGACACAACCGTTTTATACCCAATACATATGGCATCAAAACGTTCAGATCTATGGGCACCTGTTACATTGTTTATTGATGCTAGTGCCCGACGTTCTCTGTCTTTGATTCCTCTCAAACAAGAAGTGACTAAACCTCCATGATTTCCTTCACATAGAAAATATATTGTTCAATTGTATTTCACTTTACATTACGCATCTTAACATAGATTGTAATTATCGTTTGTTCACCGACTACTTGTACGTCCTTGTCATTCTCCTATATATGATATGTTTAACTGGATTACACTCTTATCCTCTGTGTTTATCAAAACTAAATTCCTTTATTGTATGTAATTTTGTATTGTTATCATATTTTCTGTATTATTATTTTCCTTTACCTTAATACACTTCAGTATATCACAAGCAGGCGATACAAATACAATAGACATATGTTGTAGATCAGACATTCATAAGCTACTTACTGGTGATGTGATGAGATACAGTTTGAATAACGAATGTCGCCCAAAGGTCAGACTGTTTCCAAGGCAATTTTAACAAAAGGCTCAGTTAAAGAGGAGGGTGTTGCACGTTTACAGGCAGGAACTTTCAAAACAATAAACAATAGCATATTAAATACGTCTGTAAAAACTTTTAAATACATTGATAAACCTCCCTATCCCACCCCTGCCTCAATCTGAGATGATGTGGTGTAAGGGCCAGAGCTGTCGACTGACTGGTGGTGGCGGGGTCGTTGGTGAGGGAGAGGATCAGCTGGGTGTCGTCGGCGTAGGAGATGATGTTGAGGTTGTGCTGGCGTGCGATGTCTGCGAGGGGGCTCATGTAGACGTTGAAGAGGGTTGGACTGAGCGAGGAGCCTTGAAGAACGCCGCAGATGACTTCGGTGGCTTCAGATCTGAACGGGGGGAGGCGAACTCTCTGTGTCCTTCCGGCGAGGATGTAGGCGAGTGTGGGAGGTGGGGATGGTACGGGTGGTCTAATATAGGGTCGAGGATACAGTTAAAATCATCCCCAGTTATCCAGGTCATGTGAACCCAACGTGTCAACTGGGCTGAAAGGGAGGCAAAGAAAGTTGAATGTCCAGGATTTGGTGTGTAAATACACCCAACAAATATATCAGTACCATCCAGTATCTCTTCAACCCCTTGAGATCAGTTTCTATGGTGATTGGTCAAAAGGGAATAGCTGGTCGGATTCGGATAACTGCTCCTCTAGCATACCCTGAGTATCCAGTCCCTGAACACTGGCCCCCTCCAGTGCTTCTGGAGAGAGATATTCTCTCCCTTGGCAAGGTGTGATTCATATAGGCACAGGCAGTGAACTCCACTCCACCGGCTGAGTTTGGGGAGTTTTGACAACTCAGCGCTCTTCTTGGAATGCAGAGTTAGGCAAAAACTCCACCATCTCCATCCTTGTAGCAGAGTTTACCATTATACCATTTATAAATAATTGTCTGTGTCTCCGTAAGGGGAGAAGCAGCACCATCTTGGCCTGGGAGTAATCCTTCAGCACAAGCTGATGATATGATATGAGAGGAGGCTGTGTCCTTCAGCAAACCCCAGGGAGGCTCATCAATCAGTCTGGTGGCAGTGGCTGCCACCTTGTGGGCCTCCAACACCCAAGGTGCAGCTCAGTTCAGCGGTCCAGTAGTGTAGGTCCCTCTGGGCCTTCTGTGGCCTAGTATCAACCACAGGGGCCCGCTACTGCTTCCGGCAGTTGATAACATCCTGAGCCACTCAGATAGTGAAGCATTCCAGGCCCTCACCGCCGAGTGTTAGGAACTTCTCTCCGCCATCTTGAGCTGCTTGGCCACCCTGCTGTGTTCAGTGCAGACTTGACACATTTATGCCAGTAAAATCAACATGTCCAATCCAGGATTTTTGTGCACATGTGTACATAATCTACTTTTTTGGTTCCTTACCTGCCAATAGTGTGTATGTATTCTGTCTCCGAGAACATTTGGATTTCCATGGTGTGCCATAGGTCAACTCATACAGTGCTTGAACCACGATGCCTTTCCCATCTATGTTCAATGTTAAGTTGATTCTACCATGGTGCAGTGTATTGTGGTACTCAATTTATGTGATATGTGCTGTACCTATGTGACCGTGACTTCCTCCCTTACATAAAGTCAAGCTTGTTACCCATGGGCACTTCCCCTTCCAGTTCTCGGTTACACTTTCAAGAGTATAAAAAAAGTGATAGATGGAATTCCTGAATTAATCTGAGCCACTGGTAATCACTCGGGCCACATCCCAAGCCATCATAAATTTGCACATGATGTCACCTCAGTTTGGACCTAGCCATATGCAAATCACTCTTGACCCTGCACCATTCGGAATAGTCCAGCTTGAAATGTCACGCCAGTTCCTCTCTGAACAACAAAACAGGCACCCAAGGACTGGTTTTCCTGTAGTTATGGGCTCATCGGTGAGGTAAGTTTGGTTCCACTGACACAGTGTGCAGAGACACACGTCTTGACAAACCTGGCCCACTTACGCTGTCAAATTAAAGTATACCTATAGGGAGCAGAGTCAAAACTGATTTGCATATGGCTGTGTCCAAACTGAGGTGACATGGTGGGCAAAAAACAATGGATTGAAATGCAGACCTGAGCAATGGCCAGAAGCTGAGAATAATCCAAGCATTCCATCCATCACCTTGTTATTTTTGCATTTGCCATACTTTCAAGAGTGAGCATCGGAGATACTTTACATCAGTTCCTTCATTCATTTATAATTCACATTGGAATTTCAACATTCTGCTTTTTAGAACTCGTCAGCTTGCCATAAATGACTGGATTTGTCAGTCCACAGTTCAGTTCTCACTCCTTTCCTCTTCTGTGCATTTTAGGGATCTCTAGTATTAATAAAGACCATTGCCATGCTTTTGCTGTCAAATCTCGTTTCAGGCATTTCCCAGGTATTAGCTTGTGTGTGTGTGAGAAATTGGGTAGTTGGTTGAGTGGAATGTGCAAGCAACAGCCACAGTCCCTGTCAGGGTCAACCACTAAAGTCACTAAATTAACTTGTATTTAACCATCTGGTAGCTTGACAAAAAAGCAGTCAGCCTTAACTTAGAGGTACATTATTTATGCAGCAAACAAGTAGTAATAGGGTCAAAACACAAGACAAAACCCACACCAAATAAAAAAAATATTTTAATAAATCGTTTGACACCAAAATAACAAAAATTACCTTGTTAGTACTGGAGTTACTCATTATTATATTTTAAGGTACGAATTAGTGCCTAAAAGATCAACGTGCTAACTGCAGACATCTAGTTACACAAGACTGGGTCAAAGTGGAAAAATATGGCCAATCGTGATGGAGCTCAGGTTGGGTACAAGATGTGGATTGGTAAAATAAAATAATAAATGGTGATCACTTTTAGTGAGTATAGCGGTCATGGATTACCTGGAGGTGTAAACTATTAGTTAGTTTTGGCGTTGTATGTTTGTGTAACTTCCTAAAAGTGGCATTTTCAAAAATTGTGACTTAAAATCTGAGGTTACCAGGAGGATTTAAAATTACAATTGCTCCTAATCAAAAGTCAGCACTTATTAGGCAACCCCATGTTATTCTATGGGAGAGGTAGGCCTCATTAATTTGTATGTTTTTCACTACCATGTAAAACTTAAACGTGCATGTTCAAAGGGCTACTTAAATAGGTGGCAAAATGACTGCTGCATGCCCACCAGTAACTGTTAATTTACAGGCCCTGGGTGTATGGTATATTACTTCCCTAGGGTTTTATATGTAAGTTTAATATACCAATCAGGTGCAGGCTAATTTTACCATTTATTAGGTAGTGAGCACAAGCACTTTAGAACTGGTTAGCACTGATTAGCAGTGCTAAAGTGCACAGAGTCCTAATGTCAGCAAAATTTACTGAAAAATTAGAGGGGTGATGGCGAAATGGCGAAATGTTTGTCGGTGACCCTGTAAAGAGAACCAAGACCAACAGTGTGCCACTGCCTTTACAAATTCTATGGGCACTCCTAATGATCAACATACCAGATAGATGATGAACATACTAAACAATATTGCATGTAGGTTGTGTGCCTTTTGCATTTCAAGTGGCCCCATGCACCCTCACACATTGTGTGTCTAACGTAGCGTTTTATAAGTGTAAATGTAAATTGATGTAAATTGATACTTGTATAGTGCACTCCACAAGGGTCTCAAGGCGCTTGTACGAATACCGCTGTGGAACCCGTCCTGGCTTTGCCTGTGAGGCGTCCACTCCTGGGCACCCCCAAGGTGGAGGCCAGGCATCCATAGCGTTGTGGGGGCCGTTGTGGAGATTAAGCAAGCTATTGCCCAGAGTTGCAGAGTGGGACTCCATGATTGGAATAGGCACCGAGGCGAGAATTATCAGGTCCGAGGAATTTTGAGCCCAAGACCCGCCGAGGCAGGGAATTGAACCCTGGTCCCAGGCTAGACCTCTGCATCAGGGTCTGCCGCTCTAAACATTGAGCCACACTTCTCCAGTACAATAAAAAAAAAAATAATAATAAATGTAGTACAAATGGCGAGCATTGCCTTTTTTGTGTTACATATAGAGGTGCATGGGTGTCTGTATGCTGTGGAACTTAAACGTATTTTGCCAGCATCAGTCTACTTTAAAAACTCCTAATGCTGGATATTCTTAGGATACACAGCAAACCCCCCTTTTCGGTGTCGGCATTAGCTCCTTGAACGTAGTAAATGGGTCTGCTTGGTGTTCTGCCAACTTCCTTTATTCGTTTGCAGCTGTTGTTCCTGAGGAAATTAACACTTTGCTCGTACTGGAAATGCTGACCAGAGTATATACTTTGACTGTTAGGTTGACTCATGTTAGTCTTTATCGAACAGTTTTCCTTCAATGAAACTAGGGTCTTCTCTGAAATGTTACCCCAATTTCACATTGAGCGAACATTCACTAAACATTACCTTACCCATATGAATTTGTCTGACCATATTTGACAATGATCTGCCGCTCTACCTGATCTTTAAGGTATGTATAATATTCATTGTACCTGTTGTGGAAGTCTGAGTGGTGCCTGACCTGTTCTCATGTTCTAGTTATGCATAAGCTTACTACCTTTACAGTAACAGCCAACCTTCACTGCTGTTGAATAAACATTGTTGTTCTATGCAAGGTGACATTTTGCTGCACGCAATCACAGGCTTGAGGTCAAACCTTTCAGATATATCTGGGTGTTCTGGCAGTTTTCTAAACTCCAGGCTAGCTTGCAGCATTGACACCTTTAGTTAAGTGCTCCACTGTAGCGGGTCTATTGCTGCTGTTGATTGTTCCATTATGAAGTCAGTCTCCTGATCAAGTGTTATTTGTGTAGCTTTAGCAATAACATTCAGTACATTTTTCATGCACATTAATTTAAAACGTGCCTCAATTATTTCTATTGAGATTTTTGTTGTACCTCCAATTACCACCATATAGTGGCCTCAGAATGCTCTGGGGGTTAAGGTGCATATGGATCTGAAAGAGAAACTACTTCTGGGTCATGACAGTAAACAGGGCACTGCAATGAAAGCAGTATTGTTGCTCCAGTCTGAATGGGCATTATGTTGTTTCGAGTTATTTTAGAAAAATGAGCTTTAATTTTCGGCCTCGGAGAAATTTAAAATATGATTTTTTAATGCAGCTTTCGACCTTTGGTTAAAAAAAAAGATGCCGCTCAGGTCTGAATTGTACATTTCAGTAATTTTCCTGGAGGAATTATGACAAATGCGCGTTCCTTTCGAAAAGGCGTACCAGTAAACAACATGGGAGTGCTTTTCCGTGCACAGCAGCTCCCCGCGTCCTTCCCCACCCGCGCCTATTAGTGCTTATTTTGTTTCTGTGATTTTCTCGGCAAAGCGGCACGTTGGTTGCTTCCTCTCTTCTTCACAACGCGGTTTGTGTGGGCTGTGAATGCATTCATTGAATGAGTGCAGGATAAAAAGTGCGTTTTAATATTTCATGCTCAATCTTTCATAAAGAAAAATAAATAAACCTGATAAAGAAAAAAACTAGTTAGTTATCCAGGGATGCTTCCAACACTGTCAGCGAAAACAGCTTCCAAGATTTGAATTTCTTATTTATGTTTAATTGAGATATGACAAAATAAATTGCCATTACTTAGAGAGTGGCAATAATATAAGACAGCTGCTTTCATATTGTTGTAGTTCATCATGCATATTTATCTACCGGAAATAAATTACACTGAGAGCGTCTCTAAGACATATTTGTGTGATTTCTGAAAATCGAATTATTTCGCCATAAATAAATAATAAGAGTGGCAACCATAGCAAAAGCACTCCACAGGGAACAAGACTTTGACTCCATTGTAAGACTGAAGTGAGAAGGATAGCGCACTGCTACATTTGTGCAGGGCCGGTCTGAGGCAGACAATAGGCCCATGCACCGAAATAAAAGGGGCCCCAATTGGTGAATTAGAGAGCTAAAAAAGTAACCCATGTTTGCTCATGGAGTCAGTTTTGAACTTATAAAGGCTCTCTGTTTAAGTGTTTTGCAAGGTACTGGACACTGAATGGATTTGAGCTTGCTGCAGGCAATGTTTGTGGTTTATCTCGAGGAAATCAACTGTAAAAGCAGGACAGTAGACCAGAAAACAGGCCCACAGTCCGAAAAGCTACTTGCATGCCAGCTGTCAGACCAGTCCTTCGGGCACAGCCTGGTTGCCCGATGGGCCAGTCCACCCTGGGTTTATGACCGTGAGAATTCCTGTCCTTGCAACAGAGCACTGTACATAGCAAGGCTTGCAAGGTTACAGTCATGAATGTTGATTCAGGTTGATGGGGAAAGTATTGAAAAGGCATTGGTAGTGGTCAATAATGGAATAATAACGGTATGACTACATTGTCCTCCCGCATTTATTCTTTAAATAATATTGTTTCATCTGCATTTGATGTAGTACAGAATTACATGTCTATGCTTCAAAGTTGTCAAAATCAGTTAAGATCGATTTTATAGTTAAGTTGAACATTGCAGGTTGTGAAATCAAATCGAGAACAATGGAAGTATAGAACTGCAACGGAATTGTTTTTGACCTATCATTTGGCATCCATGCAGAAAAGAATAGCAAAAAGGGAATGCTCCCACAAAATGCTCAATATTGAAAGGTCAGATACATTGCCTTCTACTGGAGCTGAAACATCTTCAGCCAGATGGCAAATACATGGATTCATTACTTTACCAATCTAAATGTTTAATTTCACCTTATGTCTAAAGCACTTAACTGTGCGCAGGTCTGAAGAAATTAAGCATGGTTTTTGCCATCTCAGGTCACATGTATACACATCACAAAAGAAGTATTTGCTAGTCTACAAGGCTGAGGAATGTCTTTAGGACAATCCTACATTTGCAGGGAGATTACACTTCATGGTGTAATCATGGTGTCTGTAATGCTTCAATGGCTATTCTTGGGTGTTCTCTTGCCTTTGATAAAGTCAGCATGTTTGCTACTTTCAAAATGGCAGAGAAACAAATTTAAATGATCAGAGATTCAGCGGATTGAAACCAGGTGTCCCCTATTTTGTCACTTTTTGAAAGGTTACGACTTGCTTATTTTCTCACTCACATTATCTTTGGGAATTTGCATTGTGGATGACAGTCCTTGTTTCACAGATTCATCTTGATTAATTAAGCAGACTGAAAGCCTTAGTGTTTCAAAATGACATGGCTTTAACACCTGCCCAAGAAACTTGTGATGTCTATGTTTCCCAATCTTCGATTGAAGTTAAGTCACCTCTGCACCACAGAATGTTGGCGAACTGATATACCACACTCTGGAGGGGTATAGTTTTTTTTAAGTGATTGGGTTTGGATTTGTTTCCAAATTTCAGGCTGTGCTTGGAATTATTCTGTCATGCATTCATTACTTATTTTCAAGCATTTTTGGAAGCATCCCAATTGTGCTGTTTCTTCGGGTCGCTATTTTTTTTTCTTTTTTTGCTCCACAATGGCTTTCCCACATCTAATTATTAAGGAAGTGAGCAACCCGGAATACCCTTGAGGGCTTGGGTAAGTGAATATAGAAAGGTAAAGATGCCTTCAAGGGACTTTGTTCAATCTAAGTTTTGTTATTTAAAATTAATATGAGAAGAACCAATTTATCGTCCTTACAATGAGTGAATCAAAACTGATCAAATTGTGTTGTCAACATGAAACATATAAACAAAGACACAGGGTGTATACGAAAAAAATGTTTTTATCAAATAATTCATTAGGAAAAATCAACTTCATATACAGACAAATAAGCGAATAAGATTTTAGGACTGTGGGTACACATAAAAATAAATTGCTAAGTGACTCAACAGAACCTAAAAGACACCTATCCCAAAACACATTGAGTAAAACAAAGCAAGGGATGAAGTGCAAAGTCGACGTTTCGGTTTCTTAGCAGTTAGTTGATGAAACCATCCTCAGGACTGTAATCAGTTCAGATCTGTATAGAAATATTGTAGTCTATCGAATGTGGAGATCGCTCATCCAGGTTGGATGTAGCGTCTGAACTTCACTCACATAGGGTTAACGTATTCATACACAGTAGAATTCATCCAGTGTATGTTAGGTGAATTATTATCAAATTTCTGAGACAAATCAGGGGTCGATGCACATAATTTGCGCTTAAGCGAGCCTGTGAGCAGTCAGAGATCCTGCAGTGTCTTAAGAGGCAGCGAGGTGAAGTCAATAACGCGTGTCATCAAAGTAAAGCCACTCTTTAAAACATATTATGGACTCAGGACACTATTCTAGCCCTCTGAGTCGCTTAGGCTTACATGTTTATATATGTTTTTTGTGCTTAGAGCGGGGCCTCATTCTCCGAGCCGTTGCCGGGTGAGGTGAGGTTTGACGCCCACATACTGCTGGGTAAGTCCTGTTTACTTTTTGATAAATTACATTTAGCAGTGTCTATGGTTTACTCTTATTGCAACCAAAATGATATTCATTGGCCGTTCTAATAGGGACTAGCATCGCTGGGTCTCTTTATGGTCCTTATGACATTTTCTAGCTTACATTGTTTAATGAACACAAAATAGTTTTTGTCTTCTGTTGTTTCTTTTACAGGAATGTATCCTCCATCAAGACATTTGCACAAGGGGATACGGTAGGATGGTCCATGTGACCACACCATTAGTTTGACAGTCCTTGAGGATTCTTGGTCTGTCTTTTCCACTTTATAGAAAAACATTAGAGTGTTTCTATGCAGTAGCAACAGCTTATTTATATGGCCCTGAAGAATGCCGGTGTAGTTTCACCAGTTGGCAGAAACATGTTGGCCGATTTAACAACATAGCTAAGCAAACAGTGATTTTTTCACACTGTTCTACACCCTTTTTTTAATCTGACGTCCTTGTGAATATCAATAAAGAATTTTTTTTGCCTGGAACGTCATTTTAAACATCACTTATTCACTTTTTTGTTTGCACTGCACTTGACCAGCACCACTCAGTGGCATGGACACTTCCACTGTATGAACCAGAATTGTGTGTTGTCTGGCCAATTCACCTGGGCCTGGACACACCACCCTGGTTCTAGACGTCCTACATGACGAGGCTCCGCCAAGTGGGTGGTCGGATAGGATATCTATTAGACATCTAGTATCGCGTGACCACTTGGTCTGGTCTAGTGCAATCCAACAGTGTGGTATCTCAATAAGGACCTTACAGGCTCAGCCTTTTGTCTCACAGACCCTCCAACTCTTCTTGTTTGTTCGTAGTCTCAGTAGGGGTATTTGAGAATAGAGGGTCTATAAATATAATCCCCTTGACCCTTCCTAATTTGTTGTTTTTCAGTACGATGCATACACCCCATTATTGCAGGGGTATGGTGCATAGGGGTACAGTACTTACACCCCATGATTGCAGGGGTACAGTACGTACACCCCATGATTGCAGGGGTACGGTGTGTACACCCCATGATTGCAGGGGTATGGTGCGTACACCCCATGACTGCAGGGGTACGGTGCGTACACCCAATGATTGCAGGTGTACGGTGCGTATGTGATTGTGTGGCTCTCCGTACAAATCGCTCATACGCTACGTTTTCTGTACGAATCGCGTTCTCATTCCCCGGTCCGGAACGTACTTGTTGGGTCGTACAGCATGTTTATGGTTCGTACGGTTCACTGTGAGGTTCCCTGTCGTATGGATTTTCCCTTGCTTTTCATACGGTTTGCAACAATTCGGTCGTATATATTTCAAAAGGATCATACTACGCTATTCGGACGGAATTGTATGAGTCATACGGAAAGGGCTACGGATCCGATTTGGTCGTACGATTGGTTTACCGAATCGGAATCGGACCCTTATTGTGCATCAGTCCGACCTTTCTGAAAGACACATTTAAGTCAGTGGCTCAGACTGGCAGCTTTGAGAAATATAACATTGTCAAATGTCTACATTTTACATGGTTTATAGGCAACCTGGTTAAACAGCAAGTTATTTTCCTTACTAAGATGAATAATATGGTTTGTATCTATCTTACAAAAAGAAGGACATGTGAATTGACAAATATTGCTCTGTTCATGTTATACTGCTCAACACAAGGCTAATTAATTTGATACATTTAAAGTGTTATTTTGTGTTTAGTGGCTTGAATGATCACATTATCAACTTTTCTTATTCTGGGGCAGCCGCCGCATGCTGTTTGTTTTATGTTGTTTTTAAGTTTCAATGCGCTGTATTGGTGTTAATGAATCAATACAATAAATCAAGTCTCACATCCAAACTTTCTTTAGGTGGCAAGACTGGTGTCAGTCCAGGGTTAAGTACATCATTTAGAGACGTATGGGGTAAACTGGTGAGAACCACTTGTTTTATATTTAACGAAAGATGTTCTCTTTGCACAAAAGGAGGATCGGTTCAAGGCTGATTCAGACTAGGACGTTGTTCAATAGACTCAAGTCATAGAGAGAAGGTTTTTATTTGAATTCTCTTCATCCATGTCTTCTACTGTTATATGATTAAATATCAGACGCAAAAGAAGCAGAATGCAAAAATATTGCTAAAACGAAATCGAGGAAGAAAATATTCTCTTCCTATATTTTTTATGTAAAGGATAACATATATTATATAAAAATACTGAAGACCAAAATATTGTCACACAACAGCCATGTATATCACCATTTTTATAATACACAATATATTATCTTTCAAAAATATATTTATCAAAAAATGACATTAAAATAAACATAATACAATATTAACTTACAAACATAAAATACAAGTTAAATGTAAAAAAGTAGAGAATATACTCTATAATTACAATTATGAAATAGTCATTAACAATAAAGTAGAAAATAGTAATAATAACAATATTTAAAATACTATATCAAATATTAAAAAACATTATTAGGAGTAAAAAAAATCATACAAAATATAAAATGTTACTTCAAAGCAGAAAACAAACTAAATCAAAATACCTTCTAAAATAAAATCACAAAATAAACCAAAAAAAAATTTAAAACATACAATTCACATAACAATTACACATGTAGGGGTCAAATTGACTGTATCCATTCCAAAGTGTGTGACAGTAAAAAATGTGTTTCAAGGGGTCAAATGTACTATTCTCACTCCAAGTCAAGTCTGGTGATTTAGCGGACAAATGCATCCATGGTAAGGGCCTGTGTCTGACCTCATGGACACAGGTTCAAATCCAGGTGGGTCCACTTATCCTTTCATCATTCTGAGGTTGATAAACTGAGTACAGTTGGGTAAAAATAAAAATCTGGTATTCAGCAACAAGATGCCCATGGGTGAACATGTGCTTGACAAATATAGGTTATGTAATGTAAACAACAGTGGGGGAAGACTTGGGCATTGGAGGGGCCAGAATTACTATTCCCATTCCAACATAAAGAGCAGTAAGGAGAGAGTTGGACTTTGGAGGGGTCAACTGTACTATTCCAACTGCAACATAATCAACAGCATGGAAACTGTAGGCGGGACAAATATAGTATTCCCACTTCAGTCTAAGTAATATTAGGGAAACTCGTTGACTTTGGCAGAGTCCGATTTACTATTCTTATTCCACCAAAGACAATAGTAGAGAAATTGTTGAAGGTTGAAAAACTTTACTTTACTATTTCCCGCTCTAAAAAAAAAACCAATGTGTATTCCCAGAAACATTAACGGAAAATATATTTTAGCAATTATTTAAAAAAATATTTTTAACAATCCAAAGCATAAACAAATAATTACAAAAGAAAATGAATATATTAATTAACCAATACTTTGCAAAAAAAGAAAACTGTATAGATATCTAAAAACATTTTCCTACATACTACCCCAAAGATCTAAAAACACCAAAAAACAAGATAATAGTTGAAAAAAATAGCAACTCAAATATTAAATAATGCTAACAAAATAAAAAAGGTTGCAATTAACATTCAAGTAAATAAAATACAATAATTAACACAATCAAAATTCTAAATAATGAATTAACAATCGCAAAAATATATTACAGTTTTAATTAGAAATATCTATTAAATAATATACTACTCAAATATTGTACATAAATAATAACATTAACATAGAAGATAATCATTCAATTTGGAATTTTAAAACAATTCTCACCAGTTTCCCCTCTGTAACCAACAACCCACCAATAAAGATGAATAAAATGACAAAAATGGCTAGATTATATTTTTTTAAACTTTCCCTAAAAATAATCAAAACACACTTAATATTAAAATATTAATAACTTGAAAAATAATTAAATACCTATCTTATATACAACTATATTAAACAAGATGTTACGTACAAAAGTACCCCAAAAATGATAATCTTACCTCCTATACTCTGTTACACTATTTTTGACATTATTTTATTTTTCACGCAATATTTGTGTCTCACAATATTTTTCACATTATATTTTGGTGGAACACCATAGCCAACACTGTGTGTATGCATAAGATTGCCTATTTGTGTGCCATCTGTTTGCATACCCAAACAGATCTCTCAAAAATATTCAACCATTCCATTAATATACAATAAAGAACACACACAGCTAATTGGTCGATTAATTGGTTTTCCAATGCTGAAATATTGGTATTATCTGCATGGCCCTGTTTTTTATGTTGTTTAGATCTTGCAAAGACCTACACATTCTGGTAGGATAAAGAATAGGGTATTTTATCCTTGTGTGATGGGCTTTAAACACACCATACCTTAAAAAATACTATGGGTCTAATTACGAGTCCAGACTCAAGAGGGCACGACGGTGGCAATCCAGCCATTGCCGTACCGGCGGTCTGACTGCCATAATATACGTTTTGCAGTCGTACATTCATGTGACAGCCGCAATCGCCAGTGAGCCGTATTCACTGGTGTGCTGTGGTCAGGGGCTCGGAATATGCTGGCGGTGCTGCTGCGGCACCACCATGCATTTTTTGAGTGCCGCCACAACCAGCCTTACATGGTGGTCAGCACCGCCATGTAAAGGCTGGCGGTGAGGAATCTTGCCCCATGGAAGTAGGTGTAAACATGTGTGCAAGTACCCTTGATGTGGTGGAACGCGCTGTGGTGGTCCCACAGCAGGCAGTATTGAAGGATCATTGAGCCTTTTTCCTGAACCGCTGCAGGACTCCTACACTACCCACCACCCAAACAACGATTTGTATCATACTCTAGCGGGCCGGCAGCAAATGGGTTTGGCAGTTTTGTCAGTGGTGAACGGTCCCGCTCCTGCACCACCAAACTTGTAATAAGACTCTTTGCCAAAATATTCACAGTCATTCACTAGGCACAATTGGGTTAATCTTGGTACATTTTGTGTCTACAGGGTCTTTAATAACCAGGACTCAAAAAGCTGAATTAGACTTAATTTCCACATCTTCAAATTGCATTCCATATTTTTAAAACATGTTCTTGTGATCCTGTTCATCCAAATGTATTTAGTTTTTATAATGGTGACCTTGCCATACCATGAGAGCATTTATGAGCTTGATCATTAATATCAGACTGGAAAGTGTTTTATTCATTATTGATCAACAGCTAGTGAAAAACCACTGGTATGCCAAATGCACAGCTAGATTTACAGTATTGCAATGAGACATTAAGAATCCAACAAACTTGAAACACAATAATCAATGAAAGACTCATTCTCAATACCTCATTGTTGAGCAAATGTATTCATTGTCATTTTCATGAATTACATGTGACAATTAAATCACTTCTAAAAGATCTTGACAATATTGTTGTCAAACAAACAATGTTAGCACTGTTGTCTAAGTTCAGAACAGTGCATCATGAATGACATTATATGTACCACATATACAAAAAATAATGAATGAAGCCCAATGCATTTCGGGAGGATTCCCTTCTTCAGGGGCGCTGTAAAAGAAAAGTAAATGAAAACAGTGAACATTTTGTCATGAAATTAATTTGACCATTCAAGTCCTAAATAACACCAAGCTACATTTATCAGAAGATGCTAACATCAACAATGGCCAATGAGTCCTGTAATTGCATAAAGATAAAAAAATGCCTCATGCGTCTGCTCAAGGTCAAAGAAAACTCAATAATACCCCAAAGAAAAGCTGCCACCCAGTGCGTATACTAGTGTTAAGTTCCATAAGAGAAGACTATCATCCTAGTAATCCGAACAGTAGTGTACTTATTCCCTGTACATATTGAAATGAAGTCCTCCTTAACTGCCATACCTCCAAAAGAACAATTATAGACAAACTCACTGTTTTTTGGATATGTGGAATGTATCTGGATGGGAACATCGATGCATTTTTCATGACGTCCCTCTATTTAAAAGAAAAAGAAATAACCATTTTTGTCTAGTTCAACAGTTTGCAAAATCCTCAACCACCTACCACCTAAGTAATGCCAGACCCAAAAGATTCTACTTACTGAGGTGAAATGACGATGTTCGCCACAAGAACAGTATAGCCAAAATAGGCTCTCTGTAAGAAAATAGACGTATGGATTTCAGCACTGTGCTTGTATGCTGACGTACTGAGATATACTCTGAACTGTTTAAATAGGAAAAATGAACATATCCGCAGCAGTACCTGTATCGGTTGGTAACACCAGCTATTGTACTTTAGTGATGTAGAAATGCCACTCAATCTACAACAAAAAGTAAACACCCTAAGTATTATGCCAAGCTTATTACGCTAAACACCTCAACGAATGCTGTGTTTTTGCATGAAATTACATCATAACACTCACCATAAATGTATTCACCCAGTTTGAACTTGTGTCTGTGAATGGCGTCAACATATATAAGTGTGCTGTAAAGACGTACCACACGATCTGAAACAAAACAGGAAACTCCTTAACCAAATACCACACTCCTTGTTCTCCCAAGTACCTCTTAGTCTCAATATTTCTCTCTAATGCCTGATATTACTCACCATAAATGAGTTCACTGATCGACATGATCTGAATCAAACGTTGCAAGCAACCAGTAGCCTCTGTCAATGCTCAAACGCGAACCTGATAGGCATGGAAATGAGGGTAAAAAGGTTCGGCCATCTTAAAGTGGTGCTAAACTCTATGGAAAAAACGGTCTAGTCTGAAATAGAGTCACAGTGGGAACTAACAGTGGAAACATCTAATTAATCTTCATGTAACATGAAACATGGAAAATAATACACAAAGTGTCTGCTCTCTCATGTGCTGAGAAATATGAGGCACTTCTCTGTAAATATCAAAGCGTATACTGTGTGTGAGTACAATAGATAGAACACATGTAAACCGGAATGAATGTGATGTTCCTAAATAAATGGAACACTTTATAATTATCACGTGTGACAGTGATCAAAATAAAACAACACCGTTGACAGTCTGTCTGAAACAGAAGGTTATCATTATGTAAAGACACTTTACAAAGGGCCACCGCCGTAACTAAAACCTTGCCATAGTCTCTTCAAAATCCCCTGGTTGTGCCTGAAGTGCCACTAATTTTAGGCTAGACTGACAAATACGAATGCTGGAAGAAATGCATGGAGTAAAGCTAAAATGACAGCAAGAACAAAAAAACACCACCACCTAGTGTTATATACAAGAACTCATAGAAACAATGTCGGATTTTTGACCAAAAGAAAGACGCATTTACAAAACTAGGTGTTATCACTGAACATGGGACAGTAGAAATATCACAGAAAGCATTGAAGTTCAATCCTATCATTGAGCCCTCCTGGTACTAAGGTCTGTAAATATTTGATCCACCAAGCTTCCCTTTGTGCTAACACTATAGTTTGATTCTGATCTGATCGTGGAATTAATAATTCCAAGATGGTGAATTTCATTTGTGCATTAGTGTGTTGGTGTTCAAGCCAATGGGAAGCAAAGTATGATTTGGTGGACTTAGTGCGGAACGTACTTTTGTGTTCTGTAATTCGTATTTTAATTTGTCTTGAGGTTTTACCCACATAAAGTAGTCCACACGGACACTTAATCGTGTAAATTACATTGGAGGAATTGCAGTCCCCATTATATCTCAATGTAATGGCTTTGCCAGAATGTGGGTGAAGTATCACGCTGCCAGTTATAACATTATTGCAGTGCACACAGTTGAAGCACTTTTGCATTCCTGGAAATTGTAGAAAGGATTTACTTGATGTTTCTGCTACGAGTATACGCAAACAATGGTTCACGTTTATAGTATTCACAAGTCAGAAGATAGGGGTAACTCTTTGACACTACCCACCCAATGAGAAGCAAACTTTAAGAGGCAGGCTTTCCCACATTTGCCGCACATCAAATTTGCCTTACTGTAAACTATCCCACAATGCACCATTCTGAGTAAAATTAAACATGGACACAGCCTTCAGCCATTAGAGGTTTCTGGTGATCAAGATAGGGCTGTTGTGAGACATTGGGTCATTAGTTGAATGCAATGTTAAGCCTTTTCAAGCAACATTCACAATTCCTGTCACGATAAACCACTAAAGTCACTAAATTACCTCGTTCTAACCCCAATCGTAGGTTAGCACAAAAGTAGTCAGGCTTAATTTAAAGGCAATGGGCCTTATTTAAAAAGGTAAACTTACATGTTTGTGTAAGCTTACGTTTGCTCTGGAATTCACAAAACTGTATTTTAATACTAAGTTTATGAGTGCGTAGACTCCACAGATGGAGAGGACTCTGTTCATAAAAAGATTGGCATGTGTATCTTTTTATGTTCTGGAATTCTCTGCCCTGACTGTGGAGTCTCTGCACTCGTAAACTTAGAGTTAAAATGCAATTTTGTGAATTTCAAAACAAACATAAATGTACACAAACATGTAAATCTACCTTTTTAAATCAGGCCAAAGGTGTTAAGATTTCTACAGCAAACAGATTACATTTTTATAAATTATTTGACACCAAAATGACGAAAAATCCAATCAGTAGAACTGGAGTTGCTTTGTTTAAAGTTTAAGGTAAAAATAAGTTCATAAAAGATCAAAATGCCAACCATGAACATCTAGTCACATGAAACTGGGTGAGAGTGGAAAAGTATGTCTGAACACATAGGAGGGAAACAGGAAGCCAGATATGCAGGCAGTCAGTGTGATAGTTTACACCGACTGTAAGTTCCCAATTAGTAAAGGAATAGAGTGCACATGCTCAGTGTGAAAAAGGACCCTCAGGCCCCAACTGAAAGTTGGTAGCCAGTTATCTTCATTGGGCCCCAGATAGTTTGAAAGGAACATGAAATAGTGATTAGAAAAGTGCCTTAAAAAGAGTGGCGGTAGCGGGAGAGGTAGACAGCACCAAAACCAGTATAACCCACATTGGTTCCCCTATCCACACCAAGGACAGGGTGTTTATCAACCTAACCCCTTTAACCAACCTCCGTTTCCACCTCAATTTGGTTGGAACCCACATTTTGTCCCCCCCCCTCCCCCCCTTCCCCCCCCCACCACAACATTTTCAGCAAACATGTATCCACAGCCTTTTTTAGGGTTTGGCCGGAGAGGCAGGGGGAAGAGGAGAACAGGGAACCAAGTACACTGGGGGTCAACGGAATCCCTAGGGGACAACACGCAGAGCAAAACACAAGAACAGAGAGCTGGACCGAGCAACCCAAAAGTTTAATAACAAACTTATCGAAAATTACCCTGACCCCAGATGAAATCTCGGTCTTATAAAGGGGCCTCGGTTTTATACCCACCCCCCCGACTGGACCGCTTTAAACTAAAATGTGAACTTGGTGAGTTCTTTAAAAAACTCAGGTTAAAGACCTTTTTTGAACAACAAGAACATACCCCCAAGCACCCTCTAGTGACACCACCTTCAAAACAAAATCAAACTTTAATCCACCTACTCATCTGATACCAGCAGATATTATAGCGTTTGAACAAGCTGTGTCCCTTGAAGTTGAGGCCCTGACAGAACTCACCCCTTTCAAGAACCTAAAAGCAGGGGAGTACAAAGCCATTCAAAACTTACAGAAGAATACAGAGATTGTGATCAAGAGTGCGGACAAGGGTGGTGGTATAGTCATCCAGGATGCCATTGCCTACGACAATGAATGTAAACGTCTCCTGGGTGACACTAATAGCTATACCATCCTTCAACAAGACCCCTCTCCTTTTCTAAAAGATGAAATTTTGGATTTAGTCAGTACTGCAGAAAGGGATGGCTATATCAGCAAACAGGAAGCTGATTTTTTGACTAGTTCAGAAGAAAAAATCCCCTATTTTTACACCCTTCCGAAAACCCATAAAAATCGGGTTCCACCTCCGGGAAGACCCATTGTGTCGGGGATTGGTTCCCAGTTGGAGCCACTCTCCAAATATTGCGATTTCTTCTTCAAACCCTTGGTACAATCCACCAGTACCTATATCAAGGACACTAAAACTCTCCTTTCAATGCTGCTAACTGTGCAACTACCAGATGAACCATGCTATTTGGTCTCCCTAGACATTGAAAGTTTATATACATGCATCCCGCAGGATGCAACTTTGAAGGTCCTTGCAGATGTACTGGAACAGACGACATGGACATACACCACCTCCAAGACTTTCATCATTGATTGTGCTACTTTAGCACTTAAACGCAATTTTTTCCAGTACCAAGACACAATTTATTTGCAAAAGACTGGCACTTCAATGGGCAGTACTTTTGCCCCCAGCATTGCTGGGTTGTACGTTTACAACTTTGAGAAGACACATATCCTGACCGCTAACAAACCTTACACTCTCAATGTTATCCTGTGGCAGACGCACATTGATGATGTGCTTTTAATTTGGAAAGGATCTGAGGATAGTCTTCTAGCGTTCTTTGACTGGGTGAATACCTGTGACCCCCATCTCAGATTCACTCATTAATACAACCCTGATTCCATCGTTTTCCTGGATGTGACCCTAACTAGAGTAGGTAACCACCTTGTGAGCAAAACTTATTACAAACATACGAGTACTAACAACCTTCTCCATTTCTCCAGTTTCCACCCGCGCCCCCTAAGGGAAAACCTCCCTTTCGGCCAATATCTATGAATACGTAGAAATTGTAGTAGTCTCAGAGATTTCAACATCCAAGCTGACGACCTAACTGTGAAGTTATCACAGAGGGGCTACCCCTAGAAAATACTACAAAAAAGCCGTAAGAGGGCGAGGAATAACAATAGGGAGGCCCTTTTGGAAGATCAAGAAAAAGAGTTAGAAACTGAAGTCCCATTAACTTGTGTGACGACTTACAGCAATATTTCCAATGCTGTTAGTCGCTGCATTTGTAAACATTGGAGAATACTGACAAGCAATGGCCGTAACTGGCAAAAACCGTTATTCTCCTACAAGAGAGAAAGAAGCATGCATGATACCCTTGTACACACCCGCCCTAGAACTGACCAGACCACACACCATCAGTCTGTTCTTAATGCCTGGGGCTTACCACCTGTCACAGGTCATTTCCCCTGTAGTGGATGCAGTGTGTGCCACCTTACCACCACAAACAAAGTCTTACATCTGGAAGAAGGAAAAGAATGGCAATTGAGAGGTCACACTACCTGTAACTCAAGTAACGTCATCTACTTGATTACATGCCCCTGCAATTTGAGGTATGTGGGAATGACCACCAGGAGGATAAAAACGCGGATTGGAGAACACCGCAGTAATGTGAGATGTGCCAGGAACACCACTAAATTAACTACCCATTTTCTGGAACATGGACATTGTCCCAATGATGTGAAATGGATGATAATAGAGCAAATAAACTCAAGTAATGAAGGCACCCTTTTTGATAAGGAGCAAAGGTGGATATATCGCCTTTCAACACACCTCCATGGTCTTAATGACGATATTCTGTGAGGGTCGGTCATGCGGAGATAACTGTGTTACTCTATTATTTCAGACATTGTTGGTTCCTTTTCTAACAGCCTCATTTTGAAGTATTATAACTACAGTCCAAAAGTAATCTTCCTTACTGAGCAGTACCCTCATAACCAGCTACTTCTTAGCTTTGCCTTCTACTAGTTCTTATCTAATATAAGGCTGATTCATGTCCCTGAAACTTAGATTACACCCCACACTATTGGGGTTTGGTTGATAACATTACTAGCAGCCTGTCAACATAAATACTTTGTCTGCTCTGTATATATATTTTTTTTTCGTCATTACTTTGATGAAATGTGCCTTTTTCCCTCAATTAGTACAAACATTATAACAACGAGTGAAGTTCCACTTAGTAGCTGCAAGGGGCTACTTTCTGAATATCCCGGCGATAGATACCGATCCCGGTATAATCAGCATGTAAACAGTATGGCTCCTTTAAGCGTGGGTAGGAGTTGCGTGACCACGTGATCATCAGCCACTTTGGCCGCGCCCTCCCCGTACTTCCACCTTCCTTTTCCAAATAAACCCGCCACCGACGTGTTCCTGTGTTGTGTCGGGCGGCGGATGTGGCTGAAGTAGGTCCACCGGCGGGGAGTCGCTCAGGAGCTAGTGAGTTTCTTTGCGTTTTCCAAATTCCCGTAATAACAATCTGAGCTTTGGCTGTGCGTAGGCGGAGAAAATACATATAATGACAATCTCCTCTTTGATAATAGATTGTCTGAGCGTGAAGGTTTCCCCCTGCCGCCAGCCCATGGAGTTTCCATACGGACAATCACGAGTGAGTTTGCTCCTCTCTGGCACGATATGTTCACTGATTCCTCTTTGCTCGAGGGGTGTATTTTTATTTACTAAAACTCCAACTGTTTATTGGTTTTAAATTCTGACGAGCACTTTTGGTGAATGAGTATTTATCCACTAAACAACATGTATATACAATGTTTTTTTAAATGTTTATGATAGGCTGATAACGGTGGATACTGTTTTGTAAACTCAGAAAGAATGAGACAGCCTTCCTTGCTTTTGGTTAGTGCATTTTGACTTTAACCATACCAGAATAATTCATGGAAAATTTACAATATGGAATACACGTGCATGGTTGTTCTGAAAGATTAAATTAATATTGGGATATGCATAACTACATACAAATCATATTTGTTTATCTTTTTACATTTCAGATTTTTTGTCTCCCTTAATGAGGCGAGACTTTTGGATAAAATTCTCCATATGAACTTTTTCCAAATCAGGTTGTATTAGTTCTTTCTTTTTTCTACACCTTAGGTTAGGATACCTTAGTGAGTGTCCACCGGGGAGTAAGAATGAATGTTCTGGTTCTGATGAATGCTGAGCTGACCCTAGGCTCTTAAGCAGAAACATGTTGACCATCTTTGTTTATCTGTCACTACTGTGAGGACTTATTGGTTCAAACTAACCCAACCAATCACCAGTCCATCTTTTTTTCACTGATTTTAACAGAGTTAGAGCTACCCTCTCAATAAAACGAATTGCTCGATGAGTAGCCCACACTCTTTTTAAGGCACTTTTCTAATCACTATTTCATGTTCCTTTCAAACTATCTGGGGCCCAATGAAGACAACTGGCTACCAACTTTCAGTTGGGGCCTGAGGGTCCTTTTTCACACTGAGCACGTGCACTCTATTCCTTTACTAATTGGGAACTTACAGTCGGTGTAAACTATCACACTGACTGCCTGCATATCTGGCTTCCCGTTTCCCTTCTCTATGTTTGTTTTCATTTGTTTGACACTCTTATGTTGATTGATATAAATTTATCTGTAAGGGGTAAAAGAGTGGTTCTTGAAACCCTTTCTCTCCTGTTGTTTGAATTGAGTCAGCAGCGTGCAGCTGTGAGAGTTTGTTTTTAATTCCGCTCATCGGATGATACAAAATTTCTTTTGAGAGTGCATCGTCTACACCCTTAGAATGGAGGCATCGGGTCTGTTGTTTTCCAGAGAGGAGGCGGATGCTATACTTAGTGATCCCTCGTTGTTTGCGGATCCCTTGGTAGCTCAAACTATATCACAAACGTCCGATTGGGACAAGTTGGGGGAACTAAAGAAAAGCCGCATTAGAGCTATCCTACATGGGACAATGATGAAGGAATACCTCACGAATAAAATGGCCCCAAAGGGTCTTATGGTTTCCAATGCCCCACGAATATTTTTAGAGGATAGCGTGTTCAGGAAAGAATGGGCCCAAATTGCCTGGCATTGTACGCATGATTGGGCTCTTTTAATCATAAAAACAGCAATGCGTTTGACAGAAGCCCTCCTGATTGACATACAGGCCACAGAAACTCATATTAAGACAACAATTACAGGCTTCAAAAAGAAACTAGAGGAGTTTAATAAGGAACTCAATGAATACAAAGAAAACCTTGCACAATCTAAAATTACTAAGTTCCAGAAAGATCTTAAGAGGTGGTCTTTTGATAAAACTTACCCCGTATGCCAGCCAAGATTACACTCCGCCAGACCACATTAACCATGACCTTAACACCACGGATGAGTCAGATTCCAGTAACTCAAGCAGTGGCAGCAGAGGGAACAGACAACGCGGTAGGGGGAGAGGTAGACAGCACCAAAACCAGTATAACCCACATTGGTTCCCCTATCCACACCAATGACAGGGTGTTTATCAACCTAACCCCTTTAACCAACCTCCGTTTCCACCTCAATTTGGTTGGAACCCACATTTCGCCCCCCCCACCACAACATTTTCAGCAAAACATGTATCCACAGCCTTTTTTAGGGTTTGGCCGGAGAGGCAGGGGGAAGAGGAGAACAGGGAACCAAGTACACTGGGGGTCAACGGAATCCCTAGGGGACAACACGCGGAGCAAAACACAAGAACAGAGAGCTGGACCGAGCAACCCAAAAGTTTAATAACAAACTTATTGAAAATTACCCTGACCCCAGATGAAATCTCGGTCTTAGAAAGGGGCCTCGGTTTTATACCCACCCCCCGACTGGACCGCTTTAAACTAAAATGTGAACTTGGTGAGTTCTTTAGAAAACTCAGGTTAAAGACCTTTTTTGAACAACAAGAACATACCACCCAAGCACCCTCTAGTGACACCACCTTCAAAACAAAATCAAACTTTAATCCACCTACTCATCTGATACCAGCAAATATTATAGCGTTTGAACAAGCTGTGTCCCTTGAAGTTGAGGCCCTGACAGAACCCACCCCTTTCAAGAACCTAAAAGCAGGGGAGTACAAAGCCATTCAAAACTTACAGAAGAATACAGAGATTGTGATCAAGAGTGCGGACAAGGGGGGTGGTATGGTCATCCAGGATGCCATTGCCTACGACAATGAATGTAAACGTCTCCTGGGTGACACTAATAGCTATACCATCCTTCAACAAGACCCCTCTCCTTTTCTAAAAGATGAAATTTTGGATTTAGTCAGTACTGCAGAAAGGGATGACTATATCAGCAAACAGGAAGCTGATTTTTTGACTAGTTCAGAAGAAAAAATCCCCTATTTTTACACCCTTCCGAAAACCCATAAAAATCGGGTTCCACCTCCGGGAAGACCCATTGTGTCGGGGATTGGTTCCCAGTTGGAGCCACTCTCCAAATATTGCGATTTCTTCTTCAAACCCTTGGTACAATCCACCAGTACCTATATCAAGGACACTAAAAGTCTCCTTTCAATGCTGCTAACTGTGAAACTACCAGATGAACCATGCTATTTGGTCTCCCTAGACATTGAAAGTTTATATACATGCATCCCGCAGGATGCAACTTTGAAGGTCCTTGCGGATGTACTGGAACAGACGACATGGACATACACCACCTCCAAGACTTTCATCATTGATTATGCTACTTTAGCACTTAAACGCAATTTTTTCCAGTACCAAGACACAATTTATTTGCAAAAGACTGCCACTTCAATGGGCAGTACTTTTGCCCCCAGCATTGCTGGGTTGTACGTTTACAACTTTGAGAAGACACATATCCTGACCGCTAACAAACCTTACACTCTCAATGTTATCCTGTGGCAGAGGTACATTGATGATGTGCTTTTAATTTGGAAAGGATCTGAGGATAGTCTTCTAGCGTTCTTTGACTGGGTGAATACCTGTGACCCCCATCTCAGATTCACTCATCAATACAACCCTGATTCCATCGTTTTCCTGGATGTGACCCTAACTAGAGTAGGTAACCACCTTGTGAGCAAAACTTATTACAAACCTACGAGTACTAAAAACCTTCTCCATTTCTCCAGTTTCCACCCGCGCCCCCTAAGGGAAAACCTCCCTTTCGGCCAATATCTACGAATACGTAGAAATTGTAGTAGTCTCAGAGATTTCAACATCCAAGCTGACGACCTAACTGTGAAGTTATCACAGAGGGGCTACCCCAAGAAAATACTACAAAAAAGCCGTAAGAGGGCGAGGAATAACAATAGGGAGGCCCTTTTGGAAGATCAAGAAAAAGAGACAGAAACTGAATTCCCATTAACTTGTGTGACGACTTACAGCAATATTTCGAATGCTGTTAGTCGCTGCATTGGTAAACATTGGAGAATACTGACAAGCAATGGCTGTAACTGGCAAAAACCGTTATTCTCCTACAAGAGAGAAAGAAGCTTGCATGATGCCCTTGTACACACCCGCCCTAGAACTGACCAGACCACACACCATCAGTCTGTTCTTAATGCCTGGGGCTTACCACCTGTCACAGGTCATTTCCCCTGCGGTGGATGCAGTGTGTGCCACCTTACCACCACAACCAAAGTCTTACATCTGGAAGAAGGAAAAGAATGGCAATTGAGAGGTCACACTAACTGTAACTCAAGTAACGTCATCTACTTGATTACATGCCCCTGCAATTTGAGGTATGTGGGAATGACCACCAGGAGGATAAAAACGCGGATTGGAGAACACCGCAGTAATGTGAGATGTGCCAGGAACACCACTAAATTAACTACCCATTTTCTGGAACATGGACATGGTCCCAATGATGTGAAATGGATGATAATAGAGCAAATAAACTTGAGTAATGAAGGCACCCTTTTTGAAAAGGAGCAAAGGTGGATATATCGCCTTTCAACACACCTCCATGGTCTTAATGACGATATTCCGTGGGGGTCGGTCATGCGGAGATAACTGTGTTACTCTATTATTTCAGACATTGTTGGTTCCTTTTCTAACAGCCTCATTTTGAAGTATTATAAATACAGTCCAAAAGTAATCTTCCTTACTGAGCAGTACCCTCATAACCAGCTACTTCTTAGCTTTGCCTTCTACTAGTTCTTATCTAACATAAGGCTGATTCATGTCCCTGAAACTTAGATTGCACCGCACACTATTGGGGTTTGGTTGATAACATTACTAGCAGCCTGTCAACATAAATACTTTGTCTGCTCTGTATATACATTTTTTTTCGTCATTACTTTGATGAAATGTGCCTTTTTCCCTCAATTAGTACAAACATTATAACAACGAGTGAAGTTCCACTTAGTAGCTGCAAGGGGCTACTTTCTGAATATCCCGGCGATAGATACCGATCCCGGTATAATCAGCATGTAAACAGTATGGCTCCTTTAAGCGTGGGTAGAAGTTGCGTGACCACGTGATCATCAGCCACTTTGACTGTGCCCTCCCCGTACTTCCGCCTTCCTTTTCCAAATAAACCCGCCACCGACGTGTTCCTGTGTTGTGTCGGGCGGCGGATGTGGCTGAAGTAGGTCCACCGGCGGGGAGTCGCTCAGGAGCTAGTGACTTTCTTTGCGTTTTCCAAATCCCCGTAATAACAATCTGAGCTTTGGCTGTGCGTAGGCGGAGAAAATACATATAATGACAATCTCCCCTTTGATAATAGATTGTCTGAGCGTGAAGGTTTCCCCCTGCCGCCAGCCCATGGAGTTTCCATACGGACAATCACGAGTGAGTTTGCTCCTCTCTGGCACGATATGTTCACTGATTCCTCTTTGCTCGAGGGGTGTATTTTTATTTACTAAAACTCCAACTGTTTGTTGGTTTTAAATTCTGACGAGCACTTTTGGTGAATGAGTATTTATCCTCTAAACAACATGTATATACAATGTTTTTTTACATGTTTATGATAGGCTGATAACGGTGGATACTGTTTTGTAAATTCAGAAAGAATGAGACAGCCTTCCTTGCTTTTGGTTAGTGCATTTTGACTTTAACCATACCAGAATAATTCATGGAAAATTTACAATATGGAATACACGTGCATGGTTGTTCTGAAAGATTAAATTAATATTGGGATATGCATAACTACATACAAATCATATTTGTTTATCTTTTTACATTTCAGATTTTTTGTCTCCCTTAATGAGGCGAGACTTTTGGATAAAATTCTCCATATGAACTTTTTCCAAATCAGGTTGTATTAGTTCTTTCTTTTTTCTACACCTTAGGTTAGGATACCTTAGTGAGTGTCCACCGGGGAGTAAGAATGAATGTTCTGGTTCTGATGAATGCTGAGCTGACCCTAGGCTCTTAAGCAGAAACATGTTGACCATCTTTGTTTATCTGTCACTACTGTGAGGACTTATTGGTTCAAACTAACCCAACCAATCACCAGTCCATCTTTTTTTCACTGATTTTAACAGAGTTAGAGCTACCCTCTCAATAAAACGAATTGCTCGATGAGTAGCCCACACTCTTTTTAAGGCACTTTTCTAATCACTATTTCATGTTCCTTTCAAACTATCTGGGGCCCAATGAAGACAACTGGCTACCAACTTTCAGTTGGGGCCTGAGGGTCCTTTTTCACACTGAGCACGTGCACTCTATTCCTTTACTAATTGGGAACTTACAGTCGGTGTAAACTATCACACTGACTGCCTGCATATCTGGCTTCCCGTTTCCCTTCTCTATGTTTGTTTTCATTTGTTTGACACTCTTATGTTGATTGATATAAATTTATCTGTAAGGGGTAAAAGAGTGGTTCTTGAAACCCTTTCTCTCCTGTTGTTTGAATTGAACACATAGGAGTTCAGAGTTAAGTACAAAAAGTGGATTGGTCCTGGTCTGCGCTTGCCTTTGGAAATAGAAGAAATTTGAAGAAAATGTTCTGGGAAGGTAGGCTTTCAGTGAGGCAAGGCTGCAGGCGGTGTCCGAAGAGGAAGTAACGTCGGGGAGCAGCTAGACTAAATTGCAGTGTAGATTTCTATATGCCGACTTTGACTTTTTTTGGAAACTTGAAAATCTTGTGCAGGACAAAGCTGGAGGCTGTAGCCGATGAGAGTGACATGAGTCCAAAAACCCCTTTGGTGATTTGCTGCTTGAGAGAAGAAAATAGCGGGAGCTGCTGCAAGTTCCCTGTCCCCTGTCGGAAGCTCAAATCCTGCTGCTGCAAGTTCCCGATCCCCGGTCGGAAGCTCAAATCCTGCCCAGTACATGGAACGGAGTGCAGCAGGCTGAATTGCCAGCTCATGATGGCCCTCACTGCGTGTCACTTGCTTTGCTCATGGCTCCAGTGTCTGAAGACGGAGGGGTTGGCCCGGCTCTCTGGGGCATATTGGAGACACGAGTTGGCTGCACTGCCCTGAATACAGGTATCTGGTTTCTGACTACAGGGCTGGCACAGAATGCATTGCCGTCTGTGCCGCTGAGGGAACCACAGACTGCTTCTGCTCCTTCGCCCTGTCCCCAGTGCCTCACTGAGGTGGTAGCAGGCACCCTGCCCTGGAACCGCGCGCAACCGCGCCATCCAAAAATCTACAAGAGCCCGCAGGCTTGCAGCGTATGTTGATTCTGGCCAGCTGCAGATGAGGGCGCCCACCTGCATATTCCTGGAGCCAGGCAACTGCCTCATAAAGGCCCCCACGACCCTCGGCCCTGAGCGTTGCCTTACTGGGCTCCTGCTTTCTCGGCCCTCTTCCTGTTGCCTGATTGCAGCCTACTTGCGGCCTAGAGCATGAAGGAGTGCCCCTTGTGCCGCGTTCTCACTGGGGGGCGGTGTCGCATCTGTGGGGACTAATACCTTTTGTGGTGGTCTTGGGAGGCATGGATGCTGTGGCGATGAAAAGTTACTGATTTAGAGCACAGCTCTTAGAGGAGGCAAGTGGGATCTGATGGTGGTGGAGGCCTGCTGCACGGAAGAGTCTCTGGTCCCTTTTGCCTTTGACCGGCCCCCTTCCTAATCACTGTGGGCTGGACCGGCGTGGGCTCGGGGCGAGTGGGAAGTTCCTTTGGGTGTTAGGGTCACCTAGGTGGATCTAAACATCCACAGCATAGCTGGGAAGTACGACCTAGACTGAATCACTTTATAGGTACTACTCTTGTATGTAGGTCACCCTTGAGTGCAGCGAGGGGCCTGGTGACGGCCGTAGCCACGTGTGGCATGCGCTGTTAACTGGAGAGTGACTGTGACTGGGGCACGCCATGGTCTATCTACAAATACTACAGAAAATACTACAAAAAAGCCGTAAGAGGGCGAGGAATAACAATAGGGAGGCCCTTTTGGAAGATCAAGAAAAAGAGACAGAAACTGAATTCCCATTAACTTGTGTGACGACTTACAGCAATATTTCGAATGCTGTTAGTCGCTGCATTGGTAAACATTGGAGAATACTGACAAGCAATGGCTGTAACTGGCAAAAACCGTTATTCTCCTACAAGAGAGAAAGAAGCTTGCATGATGCCCTTGTACACACCCGCCCTAGAACTGACCAGACCACACACCATCAGTCTGTTCTTAATGCCTGGGGCTTACCACCTGTCACAGGTCATTTCCCCTGCGGTGGATGCAGTGTGTGCCACCTTACCACCACAACCAAAGTCTTACATCTGGAAGAAGGAAAAGAATGGCAATTGAGAGGTCACACTAACTGTAACTCAAGTAACGTCATCTACTTGATTACATGCCCCTGCAATTTGAGGTATGTGGGAATGACCACCAGGAGGATAAAAACGCGGATTGGAGAACACCGCAGTAATGTGAGATGTGCCAGGAACACCACTAAATTAACTACCCATTTTCTGGAACATGGACATGGTCCCAATGATGTGAAATGGATGATAATAGAGCAAATAAACTTGAGTAATGAAGGCACCCTTTTTGAAAAGGAGCAAAGGTGGATATATCGCCTTTCAACACACCTCCATGGTCTTAATGACGATATTCCGTGGGGGTCGGTCATGCGGAGATAACTGTGTTACTCTATTATTTCAGACATTGTTGGTTCCTTTTCTAACAGCCTCATTTTGAAGTATTATAAATACAGTCCAAAAGTAATCTTCCTTACTGAGCAGTACCCTCATAACCAGCTACTTCTTAGCTTTGCCTTCTACTAGTTCTTATCTAACATAAGGCTGATTCATGTCCCTGAAACTTAGATTGCACCGCACACTATTGGGGTTTGGTTGATAACATTACTAGCAGCCTGTCAACATAAATACTTTGTCTGCTCTGTATATACATTTTTTTTCGTCATTACTTTGATGAAATGTGCCTTTTTCCCTCAATTAGTACAAACATTATAACAACGAGTGAAGTTCCACTTAGTAGCTGCAAGGGGCTACTTTCTGAATATCCCGGCGATAGATACCGATCCCGGTATAATCAGCATGTAAACAGTATGGCTCCTTTAAGCGTGGGTAGAAGTTGCGTGACCACGTGATCATCAGCCACTTTGACTGTGCCCTCCCCGTACTTCCGCCTTCCTTTTCCAAATAAACCCGCCACCGACGTGTTCCTGTGTTGTGTCGGGCGGCGGATGTGGCTGAAGTAGGTCCACCGGCGGGGAGTCGCTCAGGAGCTAGTGACTTTCTTTGCGTTTTCCAAATCCCCGTAATAACAATCTGAGCTTTGGCTGTGCGTAGGCGGAGAAAATACATATAATGACAATCTCCCCTTTGATAATAGATTGTCTGAGCGTGAAGGTTTCCCCCTGCCGCCAGCCCATGGAGTTTCCATACGGACAATCACGAGTGAGTTTGCTCCTCTCTGGCACGATATGTTCACTGATTCCTCTTTGCTCGAGGGGTGTATTTTTATTTACTAAAACTCCAACTGTTTGTTGGTTTTAAATTCTGACGAGCACTTTTGGTGAATGAGTATTTATCCTCTAAACAACATGTATATACAATGTTTTTTTACATGTTTATGATAGGCTGATAACGGTGGATACTGTTTTGTAAATTCAGAAAGAATGAGACAGCCTTCCTTGCTTTTGGTTAGTGCATTTTGACTTTAACCATACCAGAATAATTCATGGAAAATTTACAATATGGAATACACGTGCATGGTTGTTCTGAAAGATTAAATTAATATTGGGATATGCATAACTACATACAAATCATATTTGTTTATCTTTTTACATTTCAGATTTTTTGTCTCCCTTAATGAGGCGAGACTTTTGGATAAAATTCTCCATATGAACTTTTTCCAAATCAGGTTGTATTAGTTCTTTCTTTTTTCTACACCTTAGGTTAGGATACCTTAGTGAGTGTCCACCGGGGAGTAAGAATGAATGTTCTGGTTCTGATGAATGCTGAGCTGACCCTAGGCTCTTAAGCAGAAACATGTTGACCATCTTTGTTTATCTGTCACTACTGTGAGGACTTATTGGTTCAAACTAACCCAACCAATCACCAGTCCATCTTTTTTTCACTGATTTTAACAGAGTTAGAGCTACCCTCTCAATAAAACGAATTGCTCGATGAGTAGCCCACACTCTTTTTAAGGCACTTTTCTAATCACTATTTCATGTTCCTTTCAAACTATCTGGGGCCCAATGAAGACAACTGGCTACCAACTTTCAGTTGGGGCCTGAGGGTCCTTTTTCACACTGAGCACGTGCACTCTATTCCTTTACTAATTGGGAACTTACAGTCGGTGTAAACTATCACACTGACTGCCTGCATATCTGGCTTCCCGTTTCCCTTCTCTATGTTTGTTTTCATTTGTTTGACACTCTTATGTTGATTGATATAAATTTATCTGTAAGGGGTAAAAGAGTGGTTCTTGAAACCCTTTCTCTCCTGTTGTTTGAATTGAACACATAGGAGTTCAGAGTTAAGTACAAAAAGTGGATTGGTCCTGGTCTGCGCTTGCCTTTGGAAATAGAAGAAATTTGAAGAAAATGTTCTGGGAAGGTAGGCTTTCAGTGAGGCAAGGCTGCAGGCGGTGTCCGAAGAGGAAGTAACGTCGGGGAGCAGCTAGACTAAATTGCAGTGTAGATTTCTATATGCCGACTTTGACTTTTTTTGGAAACTTGAAAATCTTGTGCAGGACAAAGCTGGAGGCTGTAGCCGATGAGAGTGACATGAGTCCAAAAACCCCTTTGGTGATTTGCTGCTTGAGAGAAGAAAATAGCGGGAGCTGCTGCAAGTTCCCTGTCCCCTGTCGGAAGCTCAAATCCTGCTGCTGCAAGTTCCCGATCCCCGGTCGGAAGCTCAAATCCTGCCCAGTACATGGAACGGAGTGCAGCAGGCTGAATTGCCAGCTCATGATGGCCCTCACTGCGTGTCACTTGCTTTGCTCATGGCTCCAGTGTCTGAAGACGGAGGGGTTGGCCCGGCTCTCTGGGGCATATTGGAGACACGAGTTGGCTGCACTGCCCTGAATACAGGTATCTGGTTTCTGACTACAGGGCTGGCACAGAATGCATTGCCGTCTGTGCCGCTGAGGGAACCACAGACTGCTTCTGCTCCTTCGCCCTGTCCCCAGTGCCTCACTGAGGTGGTAGCAGGCACCCTGCCCTGGAACCGCGCGCAACCGCGCCATCCAAAAATCTACAAGAGCCCGCAGGCTTGCAGCGTATGTTGATTCTGGCCAGCTGCAGATGAGGGCGCCCACCTGCATATTCCTGGAGCCAGGCAACTGCCTCATAAAGGCCCCCACGACCCTCGGCCCTGAGCGTTGCCTTACTGGGCTCCTGCTTTCTCGGCCCTCTTCCTGTTGCCTGATTGCAGCCTACTTGCGGCCTAGAGCATGAAGGAGTGCCCCTTGTGCCGCGTTCTCACTGGGGGGCGGTGTCGCATCTGTGGGGACTAATACCTTTTGTGGTGGTCTTGGGAGGCATGGATGCTGTGGCGATGAAAAGTTACTGATTTAGAGCACAGCTCTTAGAGGAGGCAAGTGGGATCTGATGGTGGTGGAGGCCTGCTGCACGGAAGAGTCTCTGGTCCCTTTTGCCTTTGACCGGCCCCCTTCCTAATCACTGTGGGCTGGACCGGCGTGGGCTCGGGGCGAGTGGGAAGTTCCTTTGGGTGTTAGGGTCACCTAGGTGGATCTAAACATCCACAGCATAGCTGGGAAGTACGACCTAGACTGAATCACTTTATAGGTACTACTCTTGTATGTAGGTCACCCTTGAGTGCAGCGAGGGGCCTGGTGACGGCCGTAGCCACGTGTGGCATGCGCTGTTAACTGGAGAGTGACTGTGACTGGGGCACGCCATGGTCTATCTACTGATTCAACCCAGAAGCTTTCAACTTGGGGCAGGGAGTGACTGCCTATCTCACCCATTGCCCACTGACTTCAAGATGGCTACCATTAAGGGTAAAAAAGACAAGTCTGTGTGAGACCTCCTGCTGAAGGCGAAGGGAGATGACTCAGTCTCTCGCGCAAACGCCAGCAGGGGACAGTCCAGACAGCGTTGTCACCAGGGAATTCCTGGAGTCACTATTTGCATTGCAAAGGGAAGACATCTTGACCATCAAAACTGACCTACAGGTGGATCTCCCTATAACTATCCATCTTTGTTCACAGAACATCTCTTACGATTGGGCCACCCCTTTCGCTTAATCTTTCATCTCGATGGGAAGCTGGAACAGGTCCCTTCCTTATCCAAAGCCTGCAAGGTGCTTCTGCACGGGTCAGGGTCAATGGCGTACTTTCGGAAGGCTTCGTGGTGGAGAGAGGCACCAGGCAGGGCTGTCCTCTCTCCCACTGTGTTTTGCCTTATATATGGAGCCCTTTGCCCAACATTTTCGGGATAACCCATAGGTGCAGGGGATCCCATTTGGTGGTGATTGCCATCTTATCAGCCTATACGCTGACAATGTCATTTTCTCAATAGCACATCCCCAAACGTCCATGCCAGCCATCGTGGCCGACATGCAGGCCTTTAGCCAGGTCTCTGGATTTAAAATAAACTTGCAAAAATCGCAGGTGCTGAATCTCACTGCAGACCCACTACTGTGGACGCACTGCATGCCCAATTTGATTTTGAATGGGTGACAGGAGGCATTACGGATTGGTACTGCATAATAGCTTTCTTAAAACTGCGAAAGCGAATTACTCCTCATTACTCTCTCGCATCAGGAAAGACCTCTCCCATTGGAGGCATCTACCCCTGTCTTGGCTGGGTAGACTAGCTGCGATAAAAATTAACGTCTTACCCCGGACTCTCAATATATTCCAGACTCTTCCCCTGCTACCTCCACTGCATGCGCTCCCACAGATTCAAATGGAGATTGAACGCTTCATTTGGGGTCCTGTTTCACCCAGACTGCAGAAGACTCTATTACAGCGCCCCAAGAAAAATGGTGGGTTGGCCGCACCTAATCTCACTCGTTAATATCAGGCCTTGCTTCTGCGTTATCTTGTGGAATGGAACCGTCCCATGACGGAGAAGCATGGACCAGACAGTAGCTGGACAGCATATCTGGGGGGAGTGTTGGCTGCCTAGGTCAGCTCGGGCATGGGGTCTTTACTCCTTGCCAGTCATCCGCCCCACCATGCTAGCTTGGGAAAAGGTGTCTACACGTGTAAAACTTACCACTTATCCTTCCCCTATGTCTCCCATTTTCTCGACCCTGCTTTTCCTCGTGGGATGGACAAGGGTGTAGGAGCCTGTTGGGTGGAGGGTGGGTAGAAACGGCCGGGGCAGTTGTTTGACCTGAGGGGCCATATTTCCTTTAAGGAACTACAAAAGAATTACAATCTAGAGGGCACGGACCTCTTTCTCTACACATAAATGCTGCACTTGACATCTAGTCCCATGGTGCGCCCCCTGGTCAGCAGACTGATGCTACCATTCGAGAAGTTGTTTTTCCTTTAAAAGGATGACCGCAGGCTCATCTCAGAACTCTACGCCTTTATTACCCCTGGAGTGCATGGGACTCGCTCTGCGGGACACAAGCGGCGGGAGGCAGAAATAGGTCACAACCTGTCTGACAAAGAGTGGAGGATATCTGTATAGACCACACCATTTTGCATATTCCATGGGTCACACAGAAACTGCATTTAAAATGGTATCCTATTGGTACTATACCCCGACCCGACTGGCTAAGTGGAACTCTCAGAACGATGGTCTCTGCTGGCGTGGCTGTGGGAGTATGGGTACCCTTCTTCATTTGTTATAGAATTGCCCCAAATTAACACAATACTGGGACACAATGCTTGACGAGATTGACAGTGCCTTCGACACTGCTATTCTGAGGTTCCCCACTTATACTATTCAAGGAATTCCCAACACTTTAACCTTCCCCTTCCCCTCAATCAAGGGGGATCACCCTAGACCTGAACGCTGCTCACCGGGTTATTTTGGCGGGCTGGAAGACTGACAGAATCCCAGACCACTCTCACTGGCTGCTCCAATTATGGTCCCTTCTGGGCATGGAGCGACTGTCCATGGCCACTATGGTGGACAAATTCAAATACCCTAAATTATGGGCTCCCTTCATCTCAATCTTATCCTCAGGCTTCCGGGAACTAACTTGTCCTGCCATTTCCGACTCCTGAAGTTGATCCCCAAGAGCCCAGCAGTGGATCAGGGCAAGCCCCCTAATGTACTCGCCTTTAATCCCAGGGGACTGGTACCATTACTGTAGGCATGCAGGTGTAGGCTCAAGTTCTTGTGTGGCTCACTAAGAGGGAGAAGAGGGTCGAGGGAGGGAGGCCACCGGGTTTATATGTTTGAATGCGGTTAGTTCCTTTTTTTCCTGTTTGAGTTTCAAAATGCAGACATAATTGCTCTCCATGAGCCATGGTGTGCCCGAGTAGCACTGTCATATGGCCACATGTGGTGCCTTAGAACTTGCTATTGTTCTATTCATATAATGTAACATTTATCTATTAATGCAAGACGTTGTACTCGGCCGGCCCGTGATGGGTTGTAGGCGACATGCTGTGTTCCTCAACAGTCTAATTGCTCCATGAATCATAAACCCTGCTTTTTATGTGTTGTTTGTGCACTCGCCGGACCACAGGGTTGTAGGCAATAACGCACGGTGGCGCATATTATCAAGAACTGCGATGAAATTATCGCCGCTTTAGCGGCAGGAAACTGCCGCTAAAACATCGATAATGGGCTTGATAATATGCCCTTGTGAATTCCCATAGCAGGCCAGGTTAACAACAGAAGCTGGGCTGCTATGGAAATTCACAAGGACATATTATCAAGCCCATTATCGCTGTTTTAGCGGCAGTTTCCTGCCACTAAAGCGGCGATAATTTTATCGCAGTTCTTGATATTATGCCCCTGTATCCTTTTGTTCTGTGTTCTGCAATAAAAAACTGATTTAAGGGTCTTTGTAAATGGATTTCACAATAAGTACTGCAGGCCCACTAGAGACATTTAATTTACAAGCCCTGGGTATTGAATATACCAATTTACTACTATATATATATCAATGAAAAATGTCAATCTGATGTACACTAATTTTACCACAATTTGGGAGTGAGCACAAGCACTCTATCACTGGTTAACAGTGGAAAAGTGCACAAAATATTAAGGTCAGCATACAAGAATTCAGAAAAATAGGAGGATAAAGGTGAAATGTTTGTGGGATGACCACCCTAAGGCTGACAGGTTTAAGAACTGCGATAAGAAAAAGCGGGAAGCTCCCACTTTGTCAACTCCACCAACCTGTTTTGGGACCAGGTCCTCATCACACTGGGTTAATACCAAGCTGGCTAAAATTAGCGCAGGGTACAAAGGATTCCCCATAACGTTCTTTGCACTTAACTATAAATGGACAAGCCTCACCCTGTTCCCTTTCAAGCTAATGTAGTTCCTAAGCCCTCACCAGCGTCCCTTTTAGAGCTGAGGGGAGTAAGATACCTCAAATTCAGTTCTTCCTGCAGAAGACGTAAGCCATTGTTTCGGCTTTTGGCTCTGGGAGCAGGTTTCAGACCAAATTAATTGACTGGCAAGCTACAGGCAGGATAATGTGAATTAACCTACTGGGAGTTCAGGCAGATGCAGTCTAACTTTTTAAAAGCTTTTCCTAAATATTTATAACAAATTTGACTTCAGAAATGAATTGGCCTGTTAATAAATATTAAAAACATTGGCTAAATTATTGCTGTAACCTTTTCTAAAACTGAGGTAGCAGAAGTATTTTTACTGCTATCCCATACAGAGAGCTATAGCCCTTTACAGTGAAAATAGCGTTTGGGGGTTAGTCAGTGTAGGCACACGGAAACACGGAATTCTTGCATATGTAACTTCTAAATACTAGACAACACCCTCCCTTGTGGGTGCCCAGACTGGACTATGTTAATTCCCTGTATCTGGGCCTTCCTAAGTATCTTCTGGGCCGATTACAGGTGATTCAGAATATGGCAGCCAGTGCCATTTTTCTGTCAGGGCCTAGGACTCATACTACCCAGCTTCTGTCCTCGCTTCACTGGCTTCCGGTGAGGAAAATAATATATTTTAAAGCCTTGGTCTTGTTTTTTAAAGCATTTCACAAGATTGGAGCTCCCTAACTTAGGGCAAGATTTCAACCTTATATCCTGCAGCGCACCCTGAGATCTTACTCTCACTTCTGATCTCAGCCTCAAAGGTGCTGCTCTCCCGGGTAGAGGGTAGATCTTTTCAGGCAGTGGATTCCCGGCTATGGAGCAGTCTGCCCTTCTCTCTTCAGTTTCCGGACCTACTTACCTTTAGGAGGAGTCTAAAAACATGTCTCTTTCAGTGGTGAGCTTCGGTTTAGTGGAATGTTTTGTCTGATGTTTGGGGTGTCTGTTTGCTCATCGCCGGGCCACTCTGGGGAGTAGCCGTGTGCTCTATAAATATTAGATACTATAGCATAACAAAAGCTTTATTAAGGTGGCCTATTTAAAATTTAAAGTAGTCTCCTTTCTGTCAAAAGGGTTATTTTTACAGGTTTGGTTGCAGGTTTAAAAGCTGCAGCAGTGAGGCTACACAGGTAGGCCAAAGCCATGTTTTCTTTCAGCCTTGTGGAGGCAAAACATTTAATTCCCTATGCCATTGGTGTATTTCAGCACCATATATTATGGCATTACCATAAAGTTAAATATTCCAATTGTGTATTAGCCACTTTTGCCATTTTGAGTGGGTCAGAGCACGCACACTGGATACTGTACAATAGTCCCACTGTGTGCAGAGTTAAAAAACCAGCAATACCTATGAACATTAAATTGGGTGAACGTGCAAGAAAAGGGATTTTTTCACACTTATGCTCGTAATACTCCTGGCTTACTCATGAATTTTAGGAGTAATTCAGGTGTACTTCTTCTTTTTTCCTGGTTTACACCTGAAATTAGGGATGCCTACAAGAGTAAGATGAAGCAAAATCTTCGTGAATTGGGCCCTTTGGGTTTACTAGACTTTTACAGTGCATATCCTGGTGAGATTCTTTTAAATCTGGTGTCACATCTTCTGGGAACACAACAGTAGAAACTGGAGCTTCATGGTTGCTCTCCACTTTTTTCACTATTTTGAAAGATACACACAAGCAGATGAAGATCAACTGTGATGTAGTCAGTCATTGAAGAGTGACATACTTCCTTGGAGCATGGTACCTAACCACAAACTTTTCAAAACCTACTGTTGAGTTTAGACAGCTTCTATCTGGTCATGAACCTCACCAATTTCACCCCCCTCTTGTTGGTGGTGATATCCAGATTTAAACTTGATAAAGGAATCTTGAAGGCTGGGTTTACCTCATAATTAGGAATATATTAAGCACTCTTCTTCTTTGCATTTAAGTTAACTCAATTGTGTTTAAAGATTCTCCACAGCAAACTTAAGTGGGTAATCCACCTGTCACCAATCAGATGTTTGCCTGGGTATAGATAAATATGAATATCCTGGACACAGGAGCCGTAGGCCATCTCCATCACTGGGGCGGCACAGATCTGCTTTAGCAGGGCAGAGGCATAAACACTTTTCACCAGTTTGTGGACCTTCCTCAATTTTACTTTTTCCAGCATCAAGGTTCTGTTTTACTCCCACGTCTTGATGTGATGGAGGTAACTGAATCCAATTCTTTCATACAGAATTCTCATTTCAAACAAGTTTCCCACAGAATAAAGGTATTAAATTACCCTGCAAATTATCTCAAGTTACTGTTCCCAGTATTTTCTGCCAGGATTGCCAAATGCCAGTTTCCCATTTACCCTTATTCTCCTCAAATAAATACTCTCTTAATGGGTACATCCTGCCTATATGTATACTGGATATTTGACTGTTTATACGATTTGCAGACATTCCCCTCTTGCTATGCACCACTGGCAACTTGTCTTCTTGCAGACAGGTCTATCAGAGTGCAGTTTCAAATTCAAGTCCCTCTTGACCTCTTCATGGGTTCTTGATGGGGAAATTAGGTATAGATCCATAAAGGCATTAAACAGATCCTGGATTTATAGGAGTACCAGACTAGCAGATCTCCAGCAAGCATAAGAAGAACAGTTGTATAGGAATTTATCCTGCGAGTAGGTGCAATTTGCAGGCCACTAATACTCTCAGGGCTTGAGTTCTTTAGTTTTCAGTGGGCTAACAGGACATTGGTTGGTTAATTCTGCCATCCGCTTCCTATGATTCTACGTGTTTTTATCTTGTCCCAGAATGGATTTTTGCAAGGTTAATATTTTTCAGTCACTTTCGCTAGATCTTTAAAAACGCCTTCAGCACAGCAGCATACAGAGTCTGACAAGCCTGCTCTGACTTGACTATGTGCATTTACTTTGTATTAGTAGAAAAGGATAGACTGTTTCAAATCCTCAAGACAACAACTCTGGCCTATTTTTAAAACATCAAGAATCATTGGGCTGCTCCACAGGGAAAGTGCAGGAAGCACCGTATTTAACATAATACAATGCATTCTTGCCTTTTCCACGTGCTGGTGCACAATGTGTTGCCTAGCACCAATGCAGGCATTCTTCCACCAGGGTGCAGGAGTCCGGGCATTGTACAGAGTGTTTTTGTGCAGGAATAAGCAGCTTCCTACAATAAAACAATCCTGTGAGCATTTTCCTTTTTCTATGTGTGCTTTAGAATGCAGCATACAAAGAAACACGAAAAAACAAAGGCAAAATAAAAATATTTCTCCTAGTTAACCCTCAACTGGGTAGGCATAGGAGTTTTGGTGGATTCCTATCCATCAGGCAATCAGGGATTTGTAGAGGGCACTACTCACCCGTTAGGGTCTCAAGGTGCTGATTGGTGGGTTTGAGCACTCTAGAGGTCATTCAAAGAGCTAGGTCTTGAGGTCCTTCCTGAATTGGTGCAGTGCCGGGATTCGCCGGAGGTGAAAGGGGAGGTCGTTCCAGGTCTAGGCTACAAGGTAGGAGAAGGACCTGCCACCTGTTCTGGTCCTGTAGAAGCATGGAGCAGTGGCTACAAAGTGGTCAGCTGAGTGGAGGTTTTTCTTGAGGTTATGGAAGGAGATGTGGTTGTTGAGGTATTGGAGTCCAGTGTTGTGGAGGGCCTTGTAGGCGTGCATGAGCAGCTTGAAAGTTATTCTTCTTTTGATGGGGAGCCAGTGTAGGTCGCAGAGGTGTTGGGTGATGTAGTTGCCAAGTGGGATATTTAAGGGTTAGTCTGGCTGCAGTGTTCTGGACGGTCTAGAGTTTGCGTAGGAGTTTTTTGTTGATTCTGGCATAGAGGGCATTACCTTTGTCAATGGTGAAAAGGGCGTTAGTAACTGTTTTCCTGAAGTTGGGGGGGGATCCACTTGAATGTCTTGCATAGTATGCAGAGGGTGTTGAAGCATACAGAGGAGACTGCCTTGATTTGGTGATTCATGTTGAGTGTAGTGCGATGCCATGGTTATGTGCATGGTCCATCGGAGTAGTTGGGTTTCCGAGGGTCGGGGGGCCACCAGATGTCATCCTATGTGGAGAGGGTGGAGCCAAGGATGAGAACTTCTGGTTTCTCAGAGTTGAGTTTCAGGTAGCTGCTCTTCATCCAAGTTGCGATGGCCTTCACCCCTTCTTGGAAGTTGTGCCTGGTGATGTCTGGTTCCTTGGTGAGGGAGAGGATAAGTTTTGTGTCATAGGCATAGGAGACAATGTTGAGCCTGTGTTTTCTGATGCAGGTAGCGAGTGGGACCATGTAGATGTTGAAGAGGGTGTGGCTGAGGGAGGATCCTTGGGATTCTTTGCATTTAATCTCTGTTGGTTCTGAGAGGAAGGGTGTGAGTCTTATTCTCTGTGTTCTGCCTGTGAGGAATGATCGTAACCAGTCTAGCCTTTCCTTGGATGCCTCCATCGTGGAGTCAGGTGGCTAGTGTGTGGTGCAAGAAAGTGTCAAAGGCTGCTGATAGGTCCAGGAGAATGAGGGCTGCCATTTGGCCTTAGTCAAGGAGAGCATGGATGTCATCTGTGGTGGTGAGGAGGGCAGTCTCTGTGCTGTGGTTACTGCAAAATCTGCATTGAGAGGTGTCTAGGAAGTTGTTGGTTTAGATAAAGTGTGCTAGCTGGGTGTTGACAGACTTTTCGATGACCTTGGCTACGAAAGGTAGCAGTAAGATGGGCCTGAATTCTTGATGTCAGTCAGGTCTGTGGAGGGCTTCTGTAGGAGTGGATTGACTTAGACATGCTTCCAGTCATCAGGGAATGTGGCAGTCTCGAGGGAGCAGTTGATGGTTCCATGCTTGGGTGCAATGGCCGTGGCAGCCCTGTGGAAGATGTGCAGCGGGCAGGGGTCAGAAGGCGCTCTGGAATGGATGCTTTTCATGGTCTTTAGGGGCTCTTCTGTTGTGAATGGGGTCCAGGTAAGGAGGATCTGTTGGGTGGTATCACTGGGGGTGGAGGATTGGGCGGTGCAGAGGTCTCAGTCATCGAATTTGTGGTAGAGCATCTTGAGGTGAAAGAAGGAGCTAGGTCTGTTGCAGAGGTCTTGGGAGGGAGTGTGTCAGTTGTCTCGCTGTTGGGTTTGGAAATTCCTGTATGATGGCAAAGAGTTCTATGTAGGAAGTTTTTCTATGTGGGTTTGATGAGTTGGCAGTGTGCCATAGTGGCTGTTTTGTAGGTGGAGTGTGCTTCTGGAGTTTTGCTGTTTCTCCACATCTTTTCCAGTTGTCAGCAGGAATGCTTGGATTCTTGGAGTGCCGTGGTGAACAAGTTAGCTTTATTGTTGGTCAGATTGTGGTGTTCTGGAGAGCAGCAAGTGTGTTGGCGCAGTTGGTGATCCATTGGTGGGGGTTGCTTGCCGCTGTGTTAGGGTCTGTTGTAGTTGGCAGTTGAGTGCAGGTGAGGGCAGAGATGAGGTGTTCTTCTGAGACTTTGTTTCAGATTCTGTGTGGGTGGAGGCGGGCGTGCTTGTGTGCGATGGGTTTAGTGAAGGAAAAATGGATGCAGTGGTGGTCAGTCCAGAGCAGTTCCACTGGATGGCTGAAGATGTTTCCTCCTTTGAAGATAGGGTTGAGTGTGTGCCCTGCTGTGTGAGTGGGGGGAGAGACAAGTTGCTTTGGTCCTAAGTTGGTGAGGTTCTCTAGGAGGGCAGTGGTGTTGGAGTGACTGTGATTGTCCAGGTGGAAGCTCTGGTCTACAAGTAGTGTGTAGTCTGAGGATGTGAGGGCCTGGGGTACAATGAGGTCAACTATGATGTTGGTGAACAGTGTGCAGGGGCCAGGTGGTCTGTAGGTGAGTGTTCGGTGGAGCGTCGTTCTGAGATTGGTCTGGATCTGGAAGTTAATGTGTTCCATGGGGTGCATTCCTAGGTCTGCCACTTATGGTAAATCTGTGAATGCATCAAAATCCATGGGTGTTGAGTGGTAACACCCAAGCTCCACTAATGGAATGCCTCCCTTGGGCGGAGTAATGCAACACTGTGATTTGTGCTGCGTTCCGCTTTGTGTGCTTCAGAATGTAGCACACATGGTAAGAGTAAGCAACGAGGAGAAATACAAATATTTTTCCTCATTAAGCCTCACCTGGGGAGGCGTAGCAGTTTTGGTGCCTTCCCAGGTCTTCCACAAATAGTAAATCTGGGAATGCATCAACATCCATGGGAATAGCGTGGGAACACCCACGTACCACCCATGTCACGTCTCCCTGTAGCAGAGTAACACAACCCTGCGATTTGCACTGCACTGTGTTTCTCTGGAATTTTCAAGCCACACAAGGTGATTAATTGAACGTAAGGGTAGCATCACCCATGTACCCCTTTTCGTGGTGCAAAAGCAACTCAACCTTTCAATAAATAGGGACCTTGATGTTCTTATTAGGCACACATTTTCTCATAGCAATTATTTCACATGTAATATGCTTTGGTTACAAAGTAGTTGTATCAGCAGGTAGAGAAAAGCAACAAGACATTGCATAGGTTGCATACAAACAATGCAACTTGGTGAGTCATTTTCAATTCACTATGAACACCCACTTTGCCTGATATGCATACATTAATGGAAGGTAGTGTGAATCAAATATTAATGCCCTTGGAGAGTCCATCCAGTTTATAATATTGTCAGAGATATCAACAAGTCAATCCTGGTAGTTTAATGGTAGTTTATGTGTTGCATAAATACATCTCGCATCAAAATTCAAAAAGTATATTACATTTGAATGACAGCATTTCTGTGTGGTATCGAGCAGAGCTGAAAATTGAAATTGCATAATTTCACTCATGGGGACACTGGCTTCACACATGCCATCTGGGTGACTTGATTTACTGGAAAATTATAGTGAATACGTGATTTAGGACTGTAATGCAGAACATTTATTTTCTGCAATAGTGCTGTCTGTCTTTTTGCACTAATAGGAAACTTTATGCCTCGTGAAATATATGTCTATATAACTAACCCTGTTTTTCATGCTGCATAGTAACTGGCATATTCCAATACGAAATATGTGCCTATTTACAGCAGTAATTGAGCTATATATATATATATATATATATATATATATATATATATATATATATATATATATATATATATATATATATATATATATATATATATATATATATATATATATATATATATATATATATATATATATATATATATATATATATATATATATATATATATATATATATATATATATTATATATATATATCAGTGGGTCAAATTTCTGTAAAAACTGTTATTTTAGAAAATTCAATTATATTACGTTTGTTATATGCGAACAAGTTTAAGTGAACTAATATGCTGATATACTTAAGGTAAGAGACTTTGAAATTTGTATTGCTTATTCGCTGTAATATGTATTGAGCCACATCAAATACCCCTGCATATTGATTGACCGAATGACAGGTGTTAAAGTTTTCCGTGTTAAGGTAACTCAATCGGTTGAGCTCTTGGGTGTGTAGATATTTGTTTTTCAGATCCTGCTCTATATGTAATTTATGTGACATATATTTTATCTTTCTATTTTTCAGTGTGAGTGTATACCTGAGCTGTTAATCTATGTAGATTTCTTGGGAATCTTTGAGTCAATCAAAAGTCTATATGTATATGTTAATGTCGCCATAGGGGATTGTTGAGTGTGTAGAAGTATGTGTGAATTATTGTGGCTGTAGAATGTGATGATTAAGTATGAGCGTAAAATCTGTTCCGCTCGCGGAATTTGCAGATTTTCGGCAAATTCGCAATCCGCGAATTCTCGCACGCAGCTGATTTTTTTGCTTGGTCGCGCTTGACAAATGCAATATTGCGGCGCGCGGCGTTCACTTACCGTCATTCAGCGTTTGAAGAGTTGTTTTTCTCCATGTTTGCGTGTGCTGCGCCATTTTGGATCTTGCTGCGTGATCCCCCGGGAGTTTGTCGACCGCGATTACGTTATCGCGGCTCGCCACCTTGCACAGCGAGAGGTTGTCATTGCGAGTGCGTCATAAAGGCTCGTGATCACGTATCGTGGGAGTAAAAAATTGCGAACTCGTAGATGCGGCGGGCAGGAACAATCTCTCACTCGCGAAATTGCAAAATTTGCAATTCTGCACAAGAAATCCACCAGCAGGCAGCATAAACCTTCTAAAAATGATGATTTTTATCAGAATAACTCCTCATGTTGACATTTGCCTGCACTTTTTTTTGCAAGGAGTCCATTTTGGGGGGGGGGAGGAAGGAAGTGCCCCACAGTCTCCAACTTCCTGTTCCTATCCAGCAGGCTCCTCCTAGTGCTTTGCTCATGTCCTGGTCACTTTGATTTTGATCTTGACCTGGAAGGATTACTTTTTGTGGATGCTGCTGGATATTTGGATTTGAGGCCTTTTTGACTTTCTTTGGATCACTTTTGTATTAAAAATTTCACAAGTAAGTTGATGTTGTTTCTTTGGGTGCATGGATGGCATTGGATTGGGGTGATTTTTGTGTGTTTTTCGACTTTTTGGCTGTTGTTGGGGCCTTTTGCCCAGGGGTACTCAGTGGTGCATGGACTGAGTCTTTCTGTGGGGTCTTTTCAATGTAAACATCATGGAGGGCATGGATGGCATTGGATTGTGGTGATTTTTGTGTGTTTTTCGATTTTTTGGCTGTTTCTGGGGCCTTTTGCGCAGGGGTACTCAGTGGTGCATGGACTGAGTCTTTCTGTGGGGTCTCTTGAATGTAAACATCATGGAGGGCATGGATGGCATTGGATTGTGGTGATTTTTGTGTGTTTTCCGATTTTATGGCTGTTGTTGGGGCCTTTTGCCCAGGGGTACTCAGTGGTGCATGGACTGAGTCTTTCTGTGGGGTCCCTTCAATGAAACATCATGGAGGCCTTGGCTTGCATTGGATTGTGGTGATTTTTGTGTGTTTTTCGATTTTTTGGCTGTTGTTGGGGCCTTTTGCTCGGGGTACTCAGTGGTGCATGGACTGAGTCTTTCTGTGGGGTCTCTTGAATGTAAACATCATGGAGGGCATGGATGGCATTGGATTGGGGTGATTTTTGCGTGTTTTTCGATTTTTTGGCTGTTGTTGGGGCGTGTCCATGTCCTTTTGGTTGGGGGCCATTTTGAGGCCTTGTCCAGGCAGAGCCTGGCCATGTGGGTGGGGGTCTAGGGGCCATTTTGAAGCCAGGCAGTGTGCTTTGTTGTGCCATAGGCCTGCACCCAGTCTGCCATGCTTTCATCCATTATGCCCAGGGATACTCAGTGGTGCATGGGCCTAGTCTTTCTGTGGGGTGTCTTGAATGTAAACATCATTGAGGGCATGGATGGCATTGGATTGTGGTGATTTTCATGTGTTTTTCGATTTTTTGGGGTGTTTATGGGGCATGGCCTTGTGCGTGGGCGCCATTTTGAGGACTGGTACAGGAAGGGCCTGGCCATGTGGTGGGGGTCAAGGAGTCATTTTGAGGCCAGGCAGTGTGCTTTGTTGTGCCATAGGCCTACACCCAGTCTGCCATGCTTTCATCCATTATGCCCAGGATTACTCAGTGGTGCATGGACCGAGTCTTTCTGTGGGGTGTCTTGAATTTCAACATGATTGAGGGCATGGATGGCATTGGATTGTGGTGATTTTTGTGTGTTTTTCGATTTTTTGGCTGTTGTTGGGGCCATTTTCCCAGGGGTACTCAGTGGTGTATGGACTGGGTCTTTCTGTGGGGTCTCTCGAATGTAAACTTCATGGAGGGCATGGATGGCATTGGATTGTGGTGGTTTTTGTGTGTTTTTCGATTTTTTGGCTGTTGTTGGGGCCTTTTGCCCAGGGGTACTCAGTGGTGCATGGACTGAGTCTTTATGTGGGGTCTCTTCAATGTAAACATCATGGAGGGCATGAATGGCATTGGATTGTGGTGATTTTTGTGTGGTTTTCGATTTTTTGGCTGTTGTTGGGGCCTTTTGCCCAGGGGTACTCAGTGGTGCGTGGACTGAGTCTTTCTGTGGGGTCTTTTTAATGTAAGCATCATGGAGGGCATGGATGGCATTGGATTGTGGTGATTTTTGTGTGTTTTTCGATTTTTTTGCTGTTGTTGGGGCCTGTCCATGTGGGTGGGGGCAATTTTGAGGCCTGGTCCAGGCAGGGCCTGGCCATGTGGGTGGGGGTCTAGGGGCCATTTTGAAGCCAGGCAGTGTGCTTTGTTGTGCCATAGGCCTGCACCCAGTCTGCCATGCTTTCATCCATTATGCCCAGGGGTACTCAGTGGTGCATGGGCCTAGTCTTTCTATGGGGTGTCTTGAATGTAAACATCATTGAGGACATGGATGGCTGTGGATTGTGGTGATTTTTATGTATTTTTCGATTTTTTGGGGTGGTGTTGGGACCTGTCCATGTGGGTGGGGGCCATTTTGAGGCCTGGTCCAGGTAGGGCCTGGCCATGTGGGGGGGGGGGTCTAGGGGCCATTTTGAAGCCAGGCAGTGTGCTTTGTTGTGCAATAGGCCTGCACCCAGTCTGCCATGCTTTCATCCATTATGCCCAGGGGTACTCTGTCAGTGGTGCATTTTATTGGTCTTTCCATTTTAACTATTAATTGAAGCGCTACATATGCAACATTTATTTAACTGATGTTCCTCTGGCTTCATTTGCTTTTAGGTGCAGAAAGACGAATCATCAGCCTCATCGTTACTCATCAGTGCCAGGATCAAGTCCTGCTGCGGTGTGTGCAGCACAACGTCACGTGTGGCCACAGACAACTCTACAACTTGTGCAACTGCGGCCTGCTGTTCTGACATCTGAACAAGATGGCCCCAAAAAAAGTTGCCCGTAGCTCCTCTAGCAAGAAAGTTGCCAGTAAGGAGCAGAAGAAGCAAGTGGCGCCACTTACCAAGGAGACTGGTGTGTCGACCGCCGCATTTTTGGGAAAAAAAAGTACGCCTGCAGCAGCAGCGGGGTCTGCTGGGGACCAAGCTGGGAGCAGCACCTCCGCTCCATTGGGCTCAGTGCCACCACCACCACGCCAACTTAGGTCCAAGCCCTTGAGTGCTGCAGAGGCAGCCAGTATAGTTGTTCAATCACCATCGACCAGTGATGTTGGGTCATCGCAAGAAAGTAGCAGCATCCCTCAATCAACACAGGTTGTTGTAACTTATCTGACGAGTGTTCAACAACCACAGCGGCAACAACAACCACAAGTGCTGCAAGAACAAGCCCAAGTATATGAGGAAGGAGAGGCGGCGCAAGGAGAGGCGCAAGCAGAGGTGAATGGAGCGGCACAAGTGCCCACAATAGTTGTTCCTCTCGAAGTAGGGGCACATCAGGAAATCAAAATTCAAGCTGAGTTATCATCTGAGAGAGACACTCCTCCTGATGATTCATTGTCTTCCAGATCCCCAGCAAGGAAGAGATCAAGGATGGTGTCTACATCTTCTTCAAGCCCCCTTCCTTCTGATGATATGGATCAAAATTGGGAACCACCTCTGCTGTCGGAGAGTGAGGCACACCATGATCTGACAAAGGTAGCTAAGCGTAAAAGGAAGGTCCCCGAAAGTCTCATAGTAATGGAGTGTGATGATGACGCTGAACAAGAAGTGGCGTATACTCCTCATAGACGTCACTCCAGCCTCAGCGGGCATGCAGCAAACAGACATTTTTACCCTATCCCGAAATGCTGCTGAGCGTGATGTTGGCGACATGTCAATGGGACCACCACCAATGCAGTTAACTAGTACATCACCACCTACAGCTTCCATATTTTCTCGCCAGAAGGGACCTCCATTCACCTCGACCTCCATTTCCTCAATTAGTGGCGCTGTAAGTCAATAACGTAGTAAATTTCGGCAACACACATCCTCCACTTTATCTGGCATTAGCATTCCCAATATCGCCTCCTCCGCCCCCCACAGACATTTGAAGTCCGTAGTTTGGGACTTCTTTAGTGTTAGCCCAACAACGGAAAACATAGCCATTTGTACCATTTGTAAGGTTTGAGTTAGCCGTGGTAAGCTTGGTACCAACAATGTTACCGGAGGCCAGAGAGGTCATCTTGAGAGACAGCACACTGTCAAATAGCATGCGCACCTAAGGGAGATCAAGGCATCCCGAGTTGCAAGTCAACAAATTGTATCCGTTGATGTTTCATCTGATGATGACGAGGAGGAAGAAGCGTCAAACATTTCTTCACTTACACCCAGTACCCCTGTCAGCAGCACACCCCCTGCAAGATATATGAGCCACACTAAGAGTGTGGGAGAGAGTGAGACACCAATGCGAAAAAGTTCATCATCACCGAGCGTAACTGGGTCGAAGAAGTCATCATCATCCCGTAAAATGGTCCAGCCCACCATTAGAAGCATGTTGTTTTCAGATGCGCCATTTGAACGCAACCACCCAACGGCGCGTCTGTATAACACTAAGCTGGCTAAAATGCTAGTGCTGGACCTTCTCCCTTTTTCTTTTGTGAAAGAGGTGGTTTTTCTTGAATTAGTGGCAACTCTCTGACCTAAATGGAAGGTTCCTAGCCGGTTCTATTTTGACAGAGTTGCTGTTCCAGCACTACATAAAGATGTGCTGGAGGTGATTGGGGCAGCTTTGCAGAAGAGTGCTGTTCACACTATACATCTGACAAGAGACATGTGGACCAGTTGGCAAGCCGTTGATTACATGTGCATCACTGCACACTGGGTCTCTTTTTCAGGGGTTAAAGCAAAAGTAAACGCAGGTGTTGACATGGACAAAGTTTATAAAGCTGCTCGGAAACATGCAACACTAGCCATGTTTGCCATGGGGAAAAATCATACAGGAGAAAACATTTTGCATGAGTTTAACACAAAGGTCTTTCAATGGCTGTCCCCAAGAAAACGCATGATTGGTTATGTTTCCACGGATAATGGCGCCAATGTAGTTAAGGCCATGGATAAGGGTAACTATTTCAGAGTGCAGTGTTTGGCGCACTGTATAAACCTAGTTGTTAAAAAATTCTTGAGTGAAGAAAGTCCAGTGTGCAAGTTACTGACCACCTGCCGAAGAATGTGCACACATTTCAACCATTCTTTTAAGGCCTGGAAGCATCTGAGGTGCCTGCAATATGAACGTAAAGTGCCAGTGAAAGCACTCATCCAGGAGGTGGTAACACATTGGAACTCAACCTTCTACATGCTTAACGTCTGTATGAGCAGTATGCGGTAGTCGATCAGTATTTCTTTACACTGGGTACACCTATGATTGACCTGAGGATACAGGTGGAGTAATGGCAGCTAGTTAAAAGCCTGACAGACATGCTTCGTCCTTTTGAGGTCTTCACGCGTGCAGTCAGCAGGGAGGACTGTAATTTGGGAAAAGCTATCCCATTGTTGCGCATGCTAGAGCACCAACTGAAGGCGGTGTCTTCTACGTTTCAAAAAGATGGAAAGCAAGAAGCATTTGAGTTGGCGGAGAAGTTATTACAGCGCCTACTTTGCGATGAATGTCTTCAAAAGATCCACACAGAACAGCATTACATTTCTGCTACTATTCTGGATCCACGGTACAAAAAGGCAGTGGCAGGCAGAGTATACTTTCCTTTTTATGACGCAGATGTTACAAAGTACAAACATTGGCTAGCTGTGTCAGCCAGTAGGTTTGAAAGAGAACGGCAGGAAATTTAAGGAAAAGGCAGTACATCAGCATCAGCAGGCCATCCGTCAAAAAATCCACTTCTGCATCTGTGGCAGAAGTGAGTGATTTTCCCTCTCAGCTGTTAACGACACCAGCAACCGTATCATCTGCACCAGACACAACAGTAACATTGTGTGAAGAAGAGGATTGGCTAACTCAGCTTGGGTTTGCTTCTCAAAAGGTCCCAGAAAAAAGTAAGCAAAGTGGAGGAACCCTGGAGAACCTTGAGTCGATGGTGCTGGACTATCTGAATGACTCCACAGAGGTCTATGTTCATGATGACCCATTGGTGTATTGGCATGGGAAAATAGATGTGTGGCCAGAGATCACTAACCTGGCTATAAATTACTTGTCTTGCCCACTCGCAAGTGTGTCTTCTGAACGTGTTTTCAGTGCTGCTGGTGGCATTGTAACTTCCAAAAGGACCCGCCTCTCACCCAAAAATTTGGATAGGTTAACAATGATCAAGATGAATCAGCACCTCATACCACCAGATTACAAAATACAAGAATGCACGCAGGAAGAAGACGAGGAGGACACCAACTTAGATGAGGTAAGTTCTTCTCTATTAACTGACCTACTCCTGTCTGAATTCGCAGAGTTTGAGGACGAGCTCCTCTTCCCTGACACCGAGCCCTGAAAATGAGTCAATGAATCACTAACTTTCTTTTTCGTCCTTATTCACTTTTATTCCTGTGTGTCTGTCTTTCTTTGTTTTGCAAATTCTATTTAAAAAAACTTTAATCACCTAATCACAAAAACAAGCCCATCAGCAGAGCTGTCTTCACTTATTTGCTTATTGATTTGAAGGTGCCGCAGTCTGCATTCCTCAGGTTCACAAGTTCACAAGAACATGCTCCTCTATCCTCATCCTCCAGACTCCTATTTCCCTCAAAGTAGATGGCTGGATTACACCCAATAAAGAAAGACTCTGCACTTGTGGGGGTGTTCTACTTCTTTGCGGGTGAGTTGACGGGTCTGAGGCATTGCTGTGAAGGTCTAATACTGGATAAAAGTGGTTTGGAGAAAATCGGAGAAGGAAAAGGTGTTTGCGCTTTTGATCACTTGCCTGTCTTTGGGGTGCTGTTTGGGGGGCTTTTAGGTTGTTGGGGGTGGGATTTGGGGTCTGGGAGCACTTCTGGCACAGTCTAATGCTAATTGCTTTTGTTTTTCAGGAAATCCATGGTGGAAAAGGGGTGTTAGGGCCTAGCTGCACAGCGTATTTGAACTGAATTGAAGGTAGGCCCATTTTTGCCTGTTTGGGGGTGTTCTGCTTTTTTGCGGGTGGCTGCAGGGGTCTGGGGGCATAGCTCGGAAGGTCTAATATCGGAATCAAGTGTTTTGGACCAAATCCATGGTGAAAAAGTTTTTGCGTTTTTGCTCACTTGTCTGTCTTTGGGGGGCTTCCGGGTTTTTGTGGGTGGGTTTTGGGGTCTGGGAGCACTGCTGGCACAGTCTAATGTTGATTGCATTTGTTTTTCAGGAAATCCATGGTGGAAAAGGGGAGTTAGGGCATAGCTGCACAGCGTATTTGGACTGAATTGAAGGTAGGCCCATTTTTGCTTTTTGCCTGTTTGGGGGTGTTCTGCTTTTTTGCGGTTGGCTGCAGTGGTCTAGGGGCATAGCTCGGAAGGTCTAATATCGGAGTCAAGTGTTTTGGACCAAATCCATGGTGAAAAAGTTTTTGCGTTTTTGCTCACTTGTCTGTCTTTGGGGGGCTTCCAGGTTTTTGTGGGTGGGTTTTGGGGTCTAGGAGCCCTGCTGGCACAGTCTAATGTTAATTGCATTTGTTTTACAGGAAATCAATGGTGGAAAAGGGGAGTTAGGGCTTAACTGCACAGCGTATTTGGACTGAATTGAAGGTAGGCCCATTTTTGCTTTTTGCCTGTTTGGGGGTGTCCTGCTTTTTTGCGGGTGGCTGCAGGGGTCTGTGGGCATAGCTCGGAAAGCCTAATATCGGAATCAAGTGTTTTGGACCAAATCCATGGTGAAAACGTTTTTGCGTTTTTGCTCACTTGTCTGTCTTTGGGGGGCTTCCAGGTTTATGTGGGTAGGTTTTGGGGTCTGGGAGCACTGCTGGCACAGTCTAATGTTGATTGCATTTGTTTTTCAGGAAATCCATGGTGGAAAAGGGGAGTTAGGGCCTAGCTGCAAAGCGTATTTGGACTGAATTGAAGGTAGGCCCATTTTTGCTATTTGGCCTGTTTGGGGGTGTTCTGCTATTTTGCGGGTGGCTGCAGGGGTCTGGGGGCATAGCTCGGAAGGTCTAATATCGGAATCAAGTGTTTTGGACCAAATCCATGTTGAAAAAGTTTTTGCGTTTTTGCTCACTTGTCTGTCTTTGGGGGGCTTCCAGGTTTTTGTGGGTGGGTTCTGGGGTCTGGGAGCACTGGTGGCTCAGTCTAATGTTGATTGCATTTGTTTTTCAGGAAATCCATGCTGGAAAAGGGGATAATAAGAGTAATGGTTGGATGCATGCACCTTACCAAATTCATCAGGACAACTACAACAACATACAGATACAGTATCTGTTATTTTCTAATTATCTTTTAAGTAATGTTATTGCTGTGAACTTCTATGAGTGTCACTCTGCATTTCTTTGATCTCTGCTTCTAAATTCATCCCTACAGCCATTGTATAAGTTTTACTTCTGCTATTTTTCAAACCTAATTTAATATACAAAGTGTTTCTCTGAGTGCAGAGATAGGCAAGTGAAAACGCATAATTATTACTGCAGCCCGGTACTGTCAGCACCGCAATGATGACATTTAATCCGCCCAGGATTGCCAACCTTAATCGCCATTTTCCGTGCAGCCAGCCCTGTGCCTAGCCCTATTTCCAAACACAAATTACAGGTAAGATAAGCGGTTGGGGGAAGTAGTATAATGGAGTATTAGGAGAGACGAGAGACTGACGGTAGTACTAGTAAAGTCCTAGGACTATTGAATTCACTTACTCTGTGAGAGGCACTTCATTTTGAAAACATTTGGGCAATTAGTAATTACTTACACAACTTGAATCAAGATGCCACTTACGTTTCAGGAAAACAAACTTACTGTTAAACCCCCAACCACCAGTCTCAAAATCAGTAAAAACACGTATGCTAAGATAAAGTTTAAAGTATATTTATATCCCTAACATTAATATTCTCCCGCAAGACCCAACCCACCCCCCATCCCTAACCCCAACGAATGTCCGTGAAAAGTTCAAAAAACCCAACTCCCAATTCCCACCCCAGAAGTCTTTAAAAAAGGGGCAAGGGACAGTCTCCTCCTACTGCTGGCTGCTGTTCACTTTTCGGGCCAGGTTAGCATGCTCCTTGCGGAGGGTCTTGAGCAGGGTTTTGGTGTTTAACAGTTCCTGCTCGAGGTAGGACACCCTAAGTGAAAGGCGGTGCAACCTTTTTTTGGTACTGCTGTGGGGGGCAGCTAATTTGTTTGCTGCTCGGCGGTGGCGGGTGGCTGCGGTACCCCGGTTCTGTACCGCTGGAGACCTGCTGCGCTGACTGCCTGACCCAGGGAGGGCGGAGGAGGCTGCAGCTGTCCCGGTTGATGTTGTGGTAGACTGCGTGTCCCCCTCCTCCTGGGCCACCAGCCGCCGATATTCAGCGACAGTTGCCTCAAGCCTCCGTTGCCGGGCCCTTTTAGCTAGCTCCTTCCGTGTTGGTTTGGAAGGAGCATCTATATGAAGAAAGAAAGACATAGTCTGTAAGTAATGCTCTTTAAGATTAACACAAAATGATTCAGCAGAAAGTTGTGTCACAGCAGAACTAGCAACTTGCAAGCGCAGTACATAACTATTGTGGCCGGTATCTATCTAACCTCCCACTTCTTCATCCTTGCTCTAACATTAGTCGGAGTTTAAGGAATCAATTCTACGAGCACTATGGACTCACTCCATTAGAGTCAACTATACCAGCCTTATGGTGGCTTGGACGCCGATCGGGATGGCGGCGTGAGCTCGCAGCTCCGCGCGGAATCCCGCTAATTCTCCTGTTTTCAGTACCCTGGGCGACCCGGAGGCGACGCACCTGCCCTCTGAAGTGTAAGGGGACAGCCGGGCACGATCGGCGAGTCGCGGGGGGACTGCCGGCCCCGAGGAGATCGAGTTGAGGAGACGGCCGAGGTGTTGTCGAGAGTGAGAAGAAGATGGCGGCGATGAGGCCGGGTGTCCCCGGACTCCAGCTTTGAGCCGAGTTGTCGCCGACTGGCAGGAGATCCTGCAGCCGATAGATCGGGGCACTAGGATCAACGGTGCTGTGCCCAAAGACCAGGGGACGTTGACCCGCCCCGCCCAGTCCTTGGGAACCCTCGCTGGCCGCCGTCCCGAGATCTCTTCTTTCCCCCTCAGGCTTCCGAGGGGGTCAGTTGAACAGGGCTCGCCAAGCTGGTCATTGCTCCTGAGGGCATCGGCGGCGACATTGGACACTGCCCGGTGCCGGGGAGCCGGCACTGAACCACGAGCGCAGACGCTAGACGGGCACTTGGGCCTGTGACGCGGCACCCTGGAATGGCGGCGATCGGAGGGCTGATGGCCGAGGACCGCACTGAGGGGGACCCGGCGACATCAACTCGGATGGGCGAGATTCCTTCGCCGGAGTTGGACCAGGAGCAGCATCTGAACCGACGTTTGGATGCCATACTAGATGCGATCACCTCGACCAAGGAGGCGCTGCACCAAGATATCGCCCAAGTGGCCACGGGCCTGGGGCTACTACGAGCGGACCACGCGAAGCTGGCAGACAGGGTCAAGGACCATGACCAACTGTTGCTGGACCTGAAGCCGTCGGTGGTGACGGCGGAACACAGGATCACGGATATCTTGGCCCGGCTGGACTCACTGGAACGACGGGCGGAGGATGCCGAAGGCTGCAATAGACGGAACAACGTGCGGGTCGTAGGCCTGCCGGAGCGGATTGAGGGGGAGGATGCGGTGGCCTACATGGAGAACTGGTTCCGCACAGTGGTGGCGCCGGAGGGGCTTACTCCTTTCTTCACTCTGGAGCGAGCTCACCGGGTACCTGCTCGCCCGCCGGGGCTTGGCCGCCCCCCCGACCGATGGTGGTGCGGCTCCTCCACTACAAGGACCGGGATCTCCTCATCCAGCGGGTTAGGATGTCGGGCCCATATGAAGTGGAGAACAGTAAGGTCACAATTTTCCCGGACTACACCCAAGCGGTCCAGAAGAACAGGGCATCATTCCTAGCTGTGAAGAAGGAGCTCCGGGAGGAGGGCATCCAATATTCCCTGCTCTACCCGGCCAAGCTGCGGATCATACTGGATGGCACTACGCACTTTTTTCAGACTCCGGACGAAGTTTGGCAATGGCTGGAGTCGTACAGAGCGGGGACGGATAGGTCGCATAAAAGCAGGCGAGATCAGCCTAAGCCGCCCCGGATTAGGCAATCGCAGCGCATTAGGTCCCGCAACAGGCGCCAGCGGGAGAAGCGAGAGGCTCAAATGGAGGCGGAGAAGAGGGATGCACTTGCAGCGACGGCGGCCATTACGGGGTCGCAACAGACTAGTGAACTGGCAGAATCGGACTCAGGCGGGGAAGGCAGCAGGATGGGAGAAGAACTATCAGAGGCGGAAAGCTCGAAGGGGCCGATAGTGACCCCACAAACATCGGATGGAATATTTTGCGGTTGAGACTGTTTTGGGACTTGATCGAGACTTCATGGTAGGGTGATATCCTGTTGGTGAAGAGCGGGTTGCTGGGTATGGGGGCTGAGTGCCTAGTAGGGGATGAAGGTGCGGGACGCGGGCTCCGCTAGCTGGGATCGGCGGTAACTCACCCCCCTTGGGCCCTTAAGGCCTGCTCTGGTGGAGACCACAGGGTAAGAGTGTGGGAAGCTGATTCAAGGTTTGGATGGGGGCGGCCACTGGGTTCGTGTGCTCTGTCCTGGGGAGTGGGGGTTGGGGAGTTTTTCTGTTCTGGGTCTGTTCGGGGGGGGGCAACTGCATTGGAGGGGGTATGGACCTTTATTATTTGAATCGGACTGTTCGATGTTGGAATGGGGACATTACCTAATTTGAAATGCCTGACGTGGAATGTCCGGGGGCTGCGTACTATGGTGAAACGTCACAAAGTTCATGCATACCTGGTGCGTAGGGGGGTTCAGATCGCTATGCTACAGGAGACTCATCTCACCAAAAAAGAGTGCGCTGCATTGCAAAAATGATGGCGGGGCCTGGTAATTGGCACCACTTATTCAGCATATGCCAGGGGGGTGTTGATCTGGGTGAGGGCGGGGATACCCTTTCAAGTGCTGAATCAAGTGGTGGACCCTGATGGCCGGTTCGTGGCGGTGGAGGGGAGGTTGTATGGAAGAGATGTGGTTCTCTGCTGTGTGTATGCGCCGAACACTGATCAAGCTCGATACTTTGATGGCCTCTCGGGGTCCTTGGCCTCTTTCCTGGCGGGCCCGATAGTGTTAGGGGGAGACTTCAATTCGATCACGGATGTGGCTCTAGATAGGTCCCATCCCCCCCTGGTGGACTCCCCGGTACGCAGGTTGGCCTTGCACAGGAAGGATTGGCAGGACAGATGGGGGTTGCTGGATGTTTGGCGGGAGCAGCACAGAAATGCCAGGGATTACTCCTTTTACTCTGCTCTCCACGATCTGCATGTCAGGATAGATTCGGTGCTCTGTGGAGGGTCCCTAGCCCCCTTGATTTCTCATACGGAGTACCTGGCTAGGACCATCTCGGATCATAACCCCCTATTGGTGCACATTCAGTGGCAGCGGGAGCGCTCAGCGATACCAACATGGCGGCTTCGGCCGGAGACGCTAGAGGATTCTGTGTTCAGAGACGCGGTCCAGCAAGGCATTGATAGTTATTTCGGTGTGAATGAGGGCACGGCTACGAGTAGGTCCACGGAATGGGATGCAATGAAAGTGGTGGTGAGAGGGGTGTGCCTGGGTAGGTTTTCGAATGCTCGCAGGACTGTGTTGAATGCGCTCATGAAAGCGGAGGAGACTTTGAGGGACTTGGAGCGCCGCAGGCCGGCTAGGCCGGACTTGCAGACCCAGTTATTGGAAGCGAAGGAAGTGGTTGCCACCGAGACAGAACGTTTGAGGTGTTACGACTACAGGCAGTATATCGTCAGAGCACATGCGGAATGGGACAAGGTGGGCACCCTCTTGGCCAGATTAGCTAACCCGGAACTTAGGGGCTGCCCGGTCCTCAGCATTAGTAATGCGCGGGGGGAGATGGTGCACTCCCAGGCAGCGGTGTTGGAAGGTTTCAGGGTGTACTATGAGGGCTTATACCAGAGTCAGCTGGGAGTGGGGGTTCAGGACATTGCAGACTACCTGGGGGAGAGGCAGCTTCCAGTCCTGGACGAAGAGGACGCGAAGGAGCTGGGTGGCCCGATCACGCTCACTGAAATACGGGTGGCCATTAAACATATGGCCCGTAATAAAACACCCGGGGTGGACGGATTGCCAATTGAATTTTACCAACAATATGTCGACAGTTTGGCTCCCAGGCTTCTGGTGGTGTATACGGAAGCTTTTAAGGCCGGGGGACAGCCTGGGTCCATGCGAGAGGCCTTGATTGTGCCGCTCTTAAAGCCTGGCAGGGATGCGGCAGATGTACGGTCCTATCGCCCGCTATCCATGTTGACGGTAGACTACAAGATTCTGAGCCGAATCCTAGCCACCAGACTGGCCCCACATATGATGGGTTTGGTGCACAGGGATCAGGCCGGGTTTATACCCACGAGGAGCACGGCGCTGAACATTCGCCGCTTGGTGGGAATAATGGACGCCATCTTGGACGGGGAAAGAGCTCCGGCGGTCCTGTCCGTGGACATCGAGAAGGCTTTTGATAGTCTGGAATGGTCTTTTCTGGATGGAGTGTTAGAGAGGTTTGGCATGGGAGAGGGGTTCCGCCAGTGGACGAAGGTCCTATATGCCTCGGCGACAGCGAGGGTGCGCTTGGGCGGTCTGGTGTCAGCGGCATACCCGGTGGGTAGGGGCACACGACAGGGGTGCTCCCTATCCCCCCTATTGTTTGCTCTGGCGATGGAACCTTTGGCGGTCCATGCGAGGTCGGGCGACAGGTACGTGGGGATAACCAGCGGTGGGCAGCGGCATTATATATCGTTATATGCGGATGACCTGCTCCTGTACCTCGACAACACGGCGCGGGCCCTGGACGGAGCGATGGACCTGTTGTCGGAGTTTGGCCAGCTATCGGGCCTTAAGGTCAATTGGGCAAAGACTTGTGTGTTTCCGCTTAGAGCGGGATCGCCCGACCCTGGTTGCGATCTGGGTGTGGTCTGGGAGCCATCTTGTTTCACCTATCTGGGAGTCCGCATCTACCACGCGACTGCGGACCTATTGGAGGGCAACATTGGTCGATGTGTCCGGGCACTGAGGGGCAGCTTGTCCTTCTGGTCGACCCTCCCGCTGACGGTTCTGGGTAGGATCGCGCTTTTAAAAATGGTGGCGCTCCCCCGCTTTCTCTACTACTTCCGGACGTTGCCTGTCTGGATTCCTCAGGGGATCTTCAAAGACCTGAGGACAATGATCATTGGCTTCCTATGGGGGCATGGTCGCCGTAGAGTGGCGCTGAGCACGCTACTTCGCCCCAAGATAGAGGGGGGCATGGCTGTGCCCGATTTTGAGCTGTATTATTTAGCGGCGCAGTTACAGGTCCTCACGCAGAACGTGGCTAGGGTGTTCAGGGGCCCGGAGGAGGACCAGAACCGGGGGATACCACGCCATGTGCTATCCTATATTATCATGCAACAGATGCTCGAGTTGCGGGGCCTCACTATGGAGGAACGGACGCTCCGGCTGTGCTGGCAGAGGAGCCTTCGGAGAGCGAAGGCGACGCAGCCTTATGCACCGGAGATCCCGATCGGCATGCTGACGGCCTTGCCGCATGGGGGAGATTGGTCCCCATTGCTGGACTGGGAGGAGGCGGGCCTACAGGTAGTGGGCGACCTATACATAGATGGGGCCTTAGCACCGTTCGATGCGCTCCGGGAACAGTTTGGGCTGCCCGACGGGGGGTTCCTTCTGCACGCGGCAGTGGTGGCTGCTATACAGAAGTACTGGAAAGGGGGGCTCATGGAACCGACAACGACTATGGCGTGCCAGTATGTGGTAATGGCGGCGGGTACGTTAAAAGCTGTGACATGCCTCCATAATAGGATGCTGAATGAGGGACTGGAACCGCTCCAGAGGCTCAAGACTAAATGGGAGGAGAGTGTGGGCCGGCCCATACCGGACACGGCATGGGGTCACATCTTGCGGCGCACGTGGAAAGGCACGAGAAATGCGCGCTTCCAGCAAGTGCATTTCTACGTGCTTCATAGGGCCTACTTAACCCCTGAGAAAATACAGCGGTACTTCCAGGTACCGGATGCTCGATGCCCACGGTGCTCGTCTCCGGGAGCAGACATGGACCATTTGTTCTGGGGGTGCTCGCACTTGGAGGCCTATTGGGCGGAGGTGGGTGACCTCCTAAACGAAGTGACTGACAGGGAGGTGGACTTCGATATGGCGGCATGCCTGTTGCTCTGGTTCCCGCACACCAAACACACCAAGGTGACGAGCAAATTGATTGATCTGGGTCTGATACTGGCGCAAAGGGAAATATCGTGGCATTGGAAGTCCAGGGGGGGGACCCTCACTGCGTAGATGGAAGAATGAACTGCTGCGGTGGTCAGACTGCGAGAGTGTGCTCCGGATGAAGCAGGCTGTCAAGATTGGGAATGAGAAGGCTTTGGATGCGGCGCGTGCGTGGGAGTTAGTGGTGCAGGCCTTGCGTGACTCTTTGGTGGAGGATGAGGACGGTGAGAATTAGGCCAGCGGACACTGCGGGGCGAACACAACAGAATCATAATCCGCACTGTAGTGGATCCATCCAACACGTCGGAACGAGGCATACACCTTTAGCAGTTGCCAGGGGGTGGGGTTCGGGGGGGTTGGTTAATGGGAGATTGGGGTGGGTCGGAAGCCGAATAGATGGTTGCCCAACAGGGCACCTTGAATCCAATAGGATGGTGGAGTACTGTGCGGAGTGTGGAACGGCTGGGGGGTGCGGCCAGGCATGATAGACCTACAGTGTTCGGGGCAGGACCCGACATGGGCGGTACCACCGATAACCACTGGGATGGCTGACGGAGTGTTGTTGAGGGGGGGGGGGTAAAAGCAGATACGTAAAACGATATATCAACCATGGTCCCTATGGGACGTGCACAGTGATGTTTTCCTATTGAGTGGAGTATTATGCCGCCCGGCCTCCGGGATGCGGGCTGAATGGCTGTGTACGATCTGTGTTCTACTATTGACTGGGGGGAGGTCACGAGTGCACTGGCTGACTATTTGTATTCTGTGGTTTCTAACTCTGCAATAAAAATATATTTTTAAAAAAAACTATACCAGCCTTATTCTTCTTCTTCTCTCTTGTTTACAAAAATTGGTACATTAACTTCTGCAAGCCGGCATAATGCCAGCGCAGTCAACTTGCACCCGAGAAAAACAGACACCCGCCATGATGAGTGAGACAGACTTGCGTTACTGTACCAGTCCAGTACATGCAGGTGGTGATGCTCTTACTTTTCTATTACGGGTGGCACTGAAAATACTCTGCTACAAGGGCTACTGCTTAATTAGTTTAACTTTCATCCTACAGTGCCAATGAATACTAGAAAAGGAAAATGAAGAAGATAAATAATCTGATTATCTATTACTGCACATGGTATGTATTTGCTTACATATGGGATGACTTTAGGTGCTTTGCTTTTTATTGAGTGAACAGTGATACATCCACACATGGATGACCGAGTTCTACTAAACTTATTAACAGAGGTAGTGAGTGGCCATCGTAATAGCCGGATATATGCTGTGCTTGCAATACAAGCTACTGCTACTATTCATGGTAATATTCGGACAAAATTACAACTTCTTTTCCTTGCCTTTCCTACCCTGGGACGGACGTGCGGGTGAGGTGTTACATGCTCTTCAAAGTAACACTTAGTTCATCCAGTGACCGTCTACTCTCTCAAGATACACATATGCTATCTAAGAGTCAGATAGTACCATGATCCAGGCATCCATCCATTCAAACTATATGTCAATCATTCTTCTTCATGTCTCTCATCTGGACAAACATTACGCTTTCTAACGGAAAAACAACCTTTTCCTTTTATTTGGGAAACCGCAAGCCATACATCCGTGCTTGACTTGCATTTGAATTTCAATCAAAGTATATATTGCGCACACATACGGTTTCTGTTTCACCCACCCAGGCTGTTCTCCTTCCACCCATCCTTGCTTCATCCTTCACCCAGCCATGCATCATATTCCTTCCCAGCCACCTCGGGCACCAATCAAACACGTATCATTCTTCTTTGTCAGTCATCATTACTTTTAACTTGCTCGTCCTTCCACACTTACTTACACCCTTCTTTCTCATGTATGGAAAGGCGCCCACATGTCTTCCTTTCAGAAGCGCCAACAGATGTACTCCTTGTCTGGAACACAGTTTCACAAATACTGACAACTATGACATGTATTGTGAGTACATATCTCTTTGGGCACTCCACTCCTGGATTACAGCCCAGCGGAGGCAAAGGACATGATGGTGTCATTAGGTAAAGGAGTGGTGTCCCAAATTTATAGGATGTTAATCATCAATGCCCTAGACAGATTGATAGCACTTAGGACACGTTGGGTGGGATGGCTAGGTCCACTGGATGATCCAGAGTGGTGTGATGCGTTGATGGTTTCCAAATTTCTCACCATTTCAGTGTGCTAGCATGGCGTATTAGGAGGAGGACATGCCGACACGGAAATCAACTTTAAGGACACTGGGAGGGATGGCTAGGCGTCCATCTACGTTCAATTGAAATAGAACCTACATTCAAATGATACTTTAGCAATACCAGCCAGCTTATAAAGCTGAAGAGAATATAATCATCTTGCTATATGAAGAGAATTGATGTGACTTTTTTAAGCACCCTCCACAGTGAACGCGAAATTGGATGTCGTATAGAATAGGAATATCCAACACAGATACAGGATAATATCATAAGAATCTCCCTTGAGTCTATAAAACTTGCTCCTCTAAATCCCCTGGATATTTGGGTTTCTTTTATTGGAAGAGGTCCTGAAGAAGGTGGCCCTGAGCCGCCGAAACGCGCTTCGACCAAGTGCGGGGTCCCACATTCAGCTTTGAGACCTGTATTCACGGTTTCACTTCCTTGTTTCAAATGGTGTGGTGATGCATGTAGAGAGGGGGGGAATGTTGTGTATGTTTTGAATGTGTGATAGTGTTGCTATTAACTTGTTTCTTTCCAGGGGGTTCAATGTATTATGTAAATTTGTAAGAAATTCAATTTGTATATAGCTGTGCATTATATGTATTTTATTATGCTTCTTTTTTCACTTTCTTCTCTACTTTATTTAAAAAAAGTCTATGTATGAAAAAATGTCCTTTATAAAAAATGGTAATTTTCTATTTTGTGTAAAATTGATAAAGAAATTTCTATATATGAAAAGTAACGACAATCAAAGGGTATAAAAAGAATGAAATAAAACTCATACCTTTTGAAAGAAAGTAATGTATTGTTGTGCTTTTGTCACCAAAGTCCTATAATGAACTTGAGACATATTGGCATTTAGATTGTGTGGCCGGTAAGGGAAATTTGTTCTCCTTTTTTGTATAAGCATGGTATCTAACTTAATGCTTGCCTTTGTGCATTTAAGAATGCAGCAAATTCTTAAAACAGAGTATGACGTAATATTTGGAGGAAAACACGTCATAGTTTTTGGAGATCTTCTACAACTTACTCCTGTAAAAGGGCAACCAGTGTTTAAAACACTGGCGCATGAGGAGCAATGGAAATGTAAACATTTGGTCGTATTTTGAGTATAAGGAACTTATAGCAAATATGCAACAGGCAAATGATGCTGATTATGGAACTATACTTCAAGATATAAGAATTGGAAAAATGACTGAAGATGGCAAACAAGCTTTACAGAGACGATTACTTTCCAATTTGTTTCCAAATGAAAATATTGTTCCAGAGAAAATATACATGAGAATTGCAGAAAACAAATCTGTAATCTGCTTAATGCCAACACTACGTGAATGTTCTATATTCAATGAAGAAATGTTAAAGTTGGAAAATGAAGAAATTATAAAATTGGAAGCTACTGATAAAATAGAACATGAAGGAATCACTATTATTTTGACTGAAAAGTTGAAGAGGAAATTTATTCTTTAGAGAAATCGATATGTAAAACTGCTGGTTTAGAAAAGAATTTGTATGCATGTGTAAACTGTAGGGTAATTTTACGACGTATTTTGAATGTGGAAAAAGGTTTAGTAAATGGAGCAATGCATAAAATTGTTGCTTTTGTTAATTATGTAAATAGAGATGGGATTGAATTTTTGAAAATCAAATTTGATGAAATTGCTGAAGTACAACAATTTAGTCGTTGTTCATCTCGGTTTTTGCTTGTAAAAGATTTGTGTGTACGCAGAAAACAGTTTCCTATTTGTTTGACATATGCGGGGACCATTCATAAATCTCAAGGTTTAAGTGTAGATAGTGCTTTAGTGAATATTGGAAGTACCGTGTTTAAATAGGGTATGGCATATGTTGCTTTGTCTTGAGTAAGAACTTTATCTGGATTGAACTTGATTGATTTTGATGAGACAAAGGTTAGTACAGATGCAAATTGTGTGAAAGAGTATAATAGGTTAAGAAGAGAATATGCACCCAATTTAGGTCAATATTGAGTATTTGAAAAGTGTGAGTGTTATATACTTGTGATTACTCTGTTTGTCCTTGGTTCTCTCGTGCTTGCAAGCACGAGAGATCTCTACAGTGCTTCTAGAATCTTGTCCTTCAGTCATGAGGATTCCTCGAACGTCACTTCAGACGTTGGCTCCCTCACGACTGGACGGCTCTGGTTGTGGGTGCTTTACCTCGGATTTGAAACTTGAAATAAACATGAAATAGAACCTACGCAAGTCTCTGTGATCTTCACTTAACATATTTGGCGACGAGGATGGGATTTCTCCGCACCCACCGCCAGTCAAGACTCACCAGAACTCGACCACTGTTCGTCTCCTGCTTCTTTAACCGAACCTGCCTCCAGTCCGACTTCTGTCTCCAGGTCGTATACTTTTGGACACTTTCCCCGTCCATCACCTGGCCCCCGGCGTGGATTTCTCTCCTTTCTGGCCTTTTTTTCCCTGGCGCTGCTTGTTCTGCCAGTTGCTGCCTTGCGCTCAGTCACGCGCGCAACGTTCTACTTCCTGCTCGCGCTGCTCCACGCGCGCTACGCCGCAATCTCCAGACAAGCCCACCACCTTTAGAAAATCACATTGTGCTGTCACCTTGACGACGACGCTGGCGGCCATTTTCAGCGACCTTCCAAGCCTTCGTCTAGCATTCTGTGCAGCGTTAAGCACGTTTTGCTGTTTTCAATTTAATTTTCAACCACAGCGATAGGGACGCTTCATTGCCTACCATGTTTATTTGACTTCATCATTTCACAAAAGTCATTTATTAACCACAGCGATAGGCACGCTTTACTGCCTACCATGTTCATTTGACATTCCATTCCCATCACAAGTCTTCAAGTGACTACAGCGATAGGCACGCTTTACTGCCTACCATGTTCATTTGACATTTCATTGTCATCTCTAATAAAAGAGAGAGGGACCCCAGAACCAAAGGGATAGGGTACCACAGTTGACGTTAGTCAAAAAGAAATTCCCTTTGGGTAAAATAACAACAGTACCTAAGTACTCACAAGCATACAGACAACAATTTACAAAGAAGCAATGTAGATAAATAGGATGCAACCACTATATGTGAAAACACTCTCAAAACATTTCAAATTATCAAAACAATTTATAAAAAATTCATTACATTGAATAAAAACAAAAATTTGGGAAACATATAAGGACGGTGTAATAATCAATAAAAACAACAACATTCAGTTCAAAAGGAGTGTGCAAGAAATAAGGATAGAAACCATTCATAGAAAAACAAATTTGGTTTCCCCCTTCATGTATATTCCTAGATTCACTCCTTAGGCGTCGACGCGTTTCGGCGGTGTAAGCATATTAATCCGCCTTCATCAGGACAGTAGAACAATATAGTTTCCCAAATAGATTCTCAAACGTATGATAATTATGACCAATATTGCAAGGGGTATTCCGCCTCCTATGCATCAAACCAAGAAATTCGTCCACAATTCTTCACTACTGCGGGCTCATGTACTAGCACTTTTTAATCAATCGGACTAGAGAGAGGACCCTCCTTACACAGCGGGTATCTTTGTACAAACCGCGGAACCCATGCTGTATTCCAATTGCGCCCGAGCAGGACTGAAGTATAAAGTGTAAATCTTCACTACTGCGTGCTCATGTACTAGCACTTTTAATTAATCTGTCCAGTCATCTAACTGGAGAAGTACACTACTCTTTAAGACGTATTCACGCCTTTCAACACTAAATAGTACCTGAATGCGTATTCGAACGCCTATCTAAAAGTATTCGCTGGACGAATTTCTTGGTCTGATGCATAGGAGGCGGAATACCCCTTGCAATATTGGTCATAATTATCATACGTTTGAGAATCTATTTGGGAAACTATATTGTTCTACTGTCCTGATGAAGGCGGATTAATATGCTTACACCGCCGAAACGCGTCGACGCCTAAGGAGTGAATCTAGGAATATACATGAAGGGGGAAACCAAATTTGTTTTTCTATGAATGGTTTCTATCCTTATTTCTTGCACACTCCTTTTTAACTGAATGTTGTTGTTTTTATTGATTATTACACCGTCCTTATATGTTTCCCAAATTTTTGTTTTTAAATTTTTGTTTTTATTCAATGTAATGAATTTTTAATAAATTGTTTTGATAATTTGAAATGTTTTGAGAGTGTTTTCACATATAGTGGTTGCATCCTATTTATCTACATTGCTTCTTTGTAAATTGTTGTCTGTATGCTTGTGAGTACTTAGGTACTGTTGTTATTTTACCCAAAGGGAATTTCTTTTTGACTAATTTCATTGTCATTACAAGTCCTCAAGTATCTACAGCGATAGGCACGCTTCACTGCCTACCATGTTTTTTTTTACCTTGTTATTTCACGCTTAGAGTCATTTATTTACCATAGCGATAGACATTCTTCATTGTACATCACAATCTCCGTCACAGTATATATTTTATTTTTTTCATTTTTTTTTCTTATTTCACCATGGCATCCTCTCAACAGTTTCAAACACCAGCTCCTTTCCTGCAAACTCCTGGAAAACCTACTCTTGCTTGGCGCAACTGGCTCAAAGGTTTTGAGAACTATTTGGTAGCCATCGATGCTACCAAGTTTGATCCTCCTCGCAAGGTTGCCATTCTTTATGGTTGTTTGGGAGTTGCTGCTCAACAAGTTTTTGAAAACTTACCCCATATTTCTTCTCCCGCTGGTGAGTCTGGTGACAACTGGAATGTTTATCAAGAAGCCATTGCTTGTCTCAATAAACAATACGACGATGAGCCCAGTATTGTATTAGAACGTCATAACTTTTTCAAACGTAAACAAAGTATTGATGTGAGCGTAGAAGACTATATCGCTCAACTCAGAATCCTAGCTTCTACCTGTGACTTTGGTGCTAGTACAGATACCTCTATCAGAGATCAATTTATTTTTGCTTGTTTTTCAAAAAAAAATCCAGGAACGTTTATTAAGTTGCAAAAACCCTTCTTTAACTGAAACAATTGATATTGCTAAGGGGATTGAACGAGCAACTTATTCCTCTAAGATTCTACAAGAAAGTATTTCTCAACCTTCTGTTCATTTGGTCGACCAGGCTTCTGGTTTTACTTCCATTGACCTTGTTAACAATTCTTCAAGACAACTAAATAGAAAACCGCTCATTTGCTACAGATGTGGATCTAGGAATCATCTTGGCAATTCTCCCATGTGTCCTGCTTCTGGCAAAAAATGCTCCTCCTGCAAGAAAATTGGACATTTTCCTTCTGTTTGCAGGGGTCGCAAAAGATTCACTAGAGTCAATAATATTGAGTTTCAAGAAAATGTAGAGTCTTGTTCCACCAGACTCAATGATGTTATGTTGTCCATTGAATGTGATTCTCTTGAATTTGCTAAGATTAAGAGTCCCTTGTGTGAATTGTTGATTGGCACTATTACAATCCAGGTCAAAGCTGATTCTGGTTCTCCCATCACCATTTTATCCGACCTCACGTTTTATGCTAATTGGAGTCAAGTTGTCCTTTCCAAGTCAGATGTCAATCCCAAGGCCTTTGGGGAAAAGGACATCGATATGTTTGGTTTCTTTTATTCTAACATTGCTTGCCTAGGCAGATACACTTTCACCAAAGTTTATGTTGCCCTCAAGGGCAGGGATATTGTAGGTTGGTTTGATTTGGCCAGAATGGGTTTGATTCTCAAGCCTGGATCTGATCAACCCATTGCTTTAGGGGACATCCCTCATGACTATTATACGAGTCATGATTCTGGGAACTTCAATATTTCAGATCTTTCCTTTCCCAGAGTCAAAATGGACACTCTACTGAGTTCCTTTCCAAACTTATTTAAAAATAAGGTCGGTACAGTGCTTGGTTTTAAGCATGAAATTCGACTTAAACCCAATGCTCAGCCGGTTGTTCACAAAGTTCGTCCTCTTCCTTTGAGCGCTAGAGATGAACTTAAAAGTGTCCTGAAAAATCTCTGCAACGAAGGAATCATTGCTCCCTGTGACTCGTCTGAATGGGTTTCCCCCATTGTCTTAGTTCGCAAGAAAACTGGTGAGGTGAGATTGTGTGCCGATTTACGCTCACTAAATAACAATATCATCGTGGATTGCCACCCCCTTCCCAAAATTCATGACCTATTGGCTAATTTGGGTGGGGCTAAATTCTTCTCCCTCCTTGACCTTAGATCTGCTTATCACCAGATTCCCTTGTCCCTCAGATCTCAAGAGTTAACAACGTTTATCACTCCCTTTGGTGCCTTCAAGTACCTCAGGCTCCCCTTTGGCTTGGCCTCGGCAGCCAGCATTTTCCAAAAACTAATGGACAACCTGTTTCAAGACATCCCTGGCGTGCAAGCGTATCAAGATGACATCTTGGTCTACGCTAACGACTCTTTTCAGCATAATCACACTCTCAATACCGTTCTACAAGTCTTGGAAAAAGCCGGCATGACTGTTAGACACGACAAGTGTAAATTTGGTGTTCAAGAGTTAGATTACTTGGGTCACTCCCTTTCTCCTAATGGCATTAAAACCAAGTTCTCTTTAATTAAAGCCATTCGAGATGCCAAACCTCCTAAGGATCGCGACGCACTTCGCTCCTTCCTGGGCTTATCTGAATATTATGCCAGGTTTGTTCATGGTTACGCACAGATTGTTGAACCTTTAAGAACGCTCTTAAGAAAGGGTGTAAAATTCGTTTGGTCTCAAGACTTGCAAAAAGTTTTTGACCAAGTCAAGAAGATCATTGAAGATTCACCCACTTTAAATCCTTTTTGTGACGGCTCTAAGTGTTTTATCACTGTAGACGCCAGTCTTACTGTTTTGGGTGCCGTTTTAGGACAATGGGTCGAGGGCAAAGAACACACGGTTGCCTTCGCATCCAGAACACTCCTTCCTGCTGAAACCAGGTACAGCACAATTGAAAGAGAAGCTCTGGCTTGCGTTTGGGCAATTCAAAAGTTCAAATCTTACATTTGGGGTCGGGAGTTCGAGATTTACACAGATCACAAGCCCCTTATGCACATGCTTTCTGACAGTACTTCCAATAGGGCTTCTGCCAGACTTGTTCGTCTCCTTTCCAAGCTCCATGAATTTCATTTTGTCATCAAACACATTCCCGGGGGTAAGAATTTCAGGGCCGATTGCCTCTCTAGAATGTCTTTAATTGATGACTCAATTGTTAATGATGATATTGAATGTGTTGTTGCCACCATCGATGCAGTTGCTGAATGTCAACCCATTTCTGAAGCACAATGGAATACAGCTTATAAAAATGATGTTGTTCTTTCCAAAGTTAAGAATTTCATTATCAACAAATGGCCTGAACGTAGAACCTTACCTTCTGAACTAAAAGGTTTTGCAAATGTTTCAGAAGAACTTTCTTTGGTCAATGATATGGTCATGCGCAACGATCTATTTGTTCCTCTTCAGTCTGTTCGTGATCATATCATTCGTTCTGCCCATCAGGGTCACTTGGGTATTGTTAAAACTTGTCAATGCATCAAACAATTCTATTGGTGGCCTTCCATGGACTCTCACATCAGGAAGATGATTGACAATTGCACTCAGTGCATTCTTTCTGATAAGCATTGGAGAACTCTTTCCACACCTTTATGTCCCGTTTCCCTACCGGCTGGCCCGTGGGACAAGGTAGCTTTGGACTTTTCTGGTCCATATGATGTGTTACCCTCTGAGCATAAGTTTCTTATCCTTCTTGTTGATTATTACTCTAAATGGCTCTATTATTCTTTTTGCAATTCTGCTTCCACTGACAACGCCATTAAATTCCTACAGTCTGTTTTTGATATCGAAGGTTTTCCCAAGTCCATTGTTACTGACAATGGAACCCATTTTGTCTCTCAAAAAATGTGCTCTTTCCTCAGCTGTCACGATATTTTTCACTACAAAGTTGCCTTGTACTCACCGTCCTCAAATGGTCTAGTCGAAAGGTGTAATCGCATTATTAAGGAGAGTGTTCAAACTGCCATTTCTTCTAGGCTTGACCCTCTTCCTTTCGTTCATGACAAGGTGTGGGCCTACAATACCTCCCCACATTCTACTACTGGGGTCTCACCCTTTAGCTTACTTCGAAAAAGAAGAGTTCATTCTGTTCTCAATCCTAGTTGGTTGCATAAGGATTCTGATTTGTCTGATTCTTCTTTTTCTGTTCAAGATCATGTGAGTGCTAAACAATTGTCTATGAAATCACGTTTTGATGAAGGTAAACATTCTGTTGATCAGCCTTTGCTTAAAGGAGATATGGTTCTTATTAAAAATCCCAAAAGAGTTTCCAAAGAGAGGTCTAAATTTTCCTCTCCAAATTTGGACACACAAGTTAGTAAACCCTCAGCCCTTCTTGATGACAGTGGGTGGTGGAACAAGCGAGCTCTTGTTAAGATTTCTCCACTTCAAGCCCATGTCATCAAGGAACATGCCACTTCAGATTCTGAGCATTGTGATTGGTTTGATTTCCTTTATGCTCAACCACCCTCTTCCAATCCAGTTGCTCAATTCCTCTCCAATCCAGTTACGGAAACCCCTACGTCCTCTGGAACCACTGTTCCTGCTCATTCCCCTTTTCCTCCAGATTTCCATCCTTCCACCTCTGTTTTGACTCAGTCCTCTGTCCCTGCAGAGTTACCCTTACCACACGATTCGATCTCACAGGAAACTTCTGAAGTGGCAACGAAAAGGGCTTTTCGTTTAAAGCAGTTATCCTGCAGATTGAGAGACTATGTTTTAGAATAATTTTGCTTAAATTTGCAATTACTCTTGTTTGTTCTTTGCTATTGCTCATGTTGCTCTTGTATTTTCTTTGTTTCCCTTCTTAGTGGGGAAGATGTTATATACTTGTGATTACTCTGTTTGTCCTTGGTTCTCTCGTGCTTGCAAGCACGAGAGATCTCTACAGTGCTTCTAGAATCTTGTCCTTCAGTCGTGAGGATTCCTCGAACGTCACTTCAGACGTTGGCTCCCTCACGACTGGACGGCTCTGGTTGTGGGTGCTTTACCTCGGATTTGAAACTTGAAATAAACATGAAATAGAACCTACGCAAGTCTCTGTGATCTTCACTTAACAGTGAGGTAGATAGAAAAAGAAGATTTGAGAATATCTAGTGAAACTGTAGAGAAAGGAAAAAAACAAGATGAAGTTGCGCCTGCAAGCAAAAAGAAAAAGGACAGTGTTGAAGAGAATGTTGGTTATCGGTTTGAAAATAGTTCTGGTGTCAACTGCTATGCTAATATAGTTGTTAATGTTGTTTTGTTCTTGAAAGTTTACAACAACAAATTGTTGAAAATCCAGACGAAAGATTCTGTTCATTGTTGTATTCTGTTTATGCGAAATGTAGTGGTGATAAAAGTAAAATACAAAGTGTTTCTGATATTCGAAATGTTTTGGACATATGTTCTGGTTCTAGTCAATTTACGCAGAATATTCAGCAAGATTGTCAGGAATTTTTAATGTTTATGCTTGATGTACTGGAAGATGAAGGTATAGATATTGAAAACCTTTTTGGCCTTTCTTATAAGTGGCAACATGACTGTCAAAATTGTTTGTTTACATGTAGCACTAACATAGACACTGAATGATTCATATGTTTGACTTTACCTGATTGTGAATCAGTGTCTTTTAACAATCTAATTAGAGGAGCAAGTCAAAACATGGAGTGTAGCCAATGTAAATCAGAAATGTCATCAACATTATTTATTCAAAGATATGGACAGTATGTAATTTTAATGCTGCAACGCTGTATAGCTGATGGAAAAAAATTGGAAACTTTAATTAAAAATGTTGTAGCTGGTCAAGTTTCAATATCAGGAAGAACTTTTGTAGCTGTCACAATTATTTTTCATGATGGACTTTCTACAACATCTGGACATCACACTGTTTATTTATAATGTCTGAAAGGTTGGATACATTGTAATGATAGTCAATTAGTTTTTAAGCAACGTTTGCCTAAAGATTTACCAAATTCTTACCTAATATTTTTAAAGCCAAAATTTTAAGATCAAAATTTGGCCTTTCAGGATTACTGCGGTTAAGGTAGATTAGTCTGGTGTTGTAGAGTATTTTGTAAGTGAGGGTGAGGAGGTTGAAGGTGATCCTTTTGTTGATATTGAGGCAGTGTAGGTGTATCAGGTGGTGGGTGATGTGGCTGCAGCAGGGGACATTGATGATCACTCAGGTGGAGGGTTTTTGTATTTGCTGTAGTTGTTGTAGGTGTTTGACTGGAATTCCTGTGTAGAGTGTTTTTCCACAGTGTAGTCTGCTGCTGATGAGGGCCTGTTTCCCTGTTCTTCTTCTTTTGGTTAGGATCCACTTGTAAATGTTGCGGAGCATGTGGAGGGTGTTATAGCAGTACGAGGAGACGGTGTAGACTTGCTTACACATGGAGAGGGAGGAGTTGAGGATGAATCCTGGGTTGTGGACATGGTTGGTAGGTGTTGGTACTGTCCACAGTATAGTCAGCTAGCAGGAGTCGTCCGAGGCTGAGGGTGGGTCTGAGGATGAGTACCTTCATTTTGTGCGAGTTCATATTTAGAGAGCTGCTCTTTATGTAGTTGGTGATGTCCTTTATTGTGTCGTGGAGGTTGCTTTTTGTGGTATGTGGCTTCTTGGTGAGTAAGAGGATGAGCTGGGTGTTGTTGGCGTAGGAGATGTTGTTGAGGTTGTGATGGTGGGCTACTTGTATGAGGGTGGCCATGTAAATGTTGAATAGCGTCGGGTTGAGGGATGAGCACTGGGGGACGGAGCAAATGATGTCAGTGGTTTTCGATCAGAACGCTGGGAGGCATATGCTCAGGATTACTATTGAACAATTTCCAAAGTAAGAATTTGACGCATACTTTTTGGCCGTGCGGAAAAGTATGTGAAACCAATAACGAGTTTTTGTTGTATATTTTGTCAGTATATATTTGTAAGTAACATTATTTTCAGTATATGAAAATAAATCATAATATTTTGTTATTTTATGATTGTTTGAGATGTGTCATATTTACGTAAGAAATTGCTCTTAGAAAAAAACATTTGAGATATGTTTTATTTCTATTTTTTAGATTGTTATTGAGAATGTTGAATGTTTTTTTTTACGATAATCATATTGAGTGCCATTTTTTTGCCGGCTGTAATGTGATAAGTACTATTGGACTCACTGTTTATAGTGAAATTCAATATATTCTGAGAACAGCAAAAAAGGCAAATGTAATACTTTACAAATTATTTTGTGTTGTAAAAGATATATTGTAACTGTATTTTTTGTGTCTTCCACAGATGGTAATTTTCTAATATATAATTTTTGTATTATTTATTAGGCTTAAGGTAAGTACAAGTAACTGTTAAAAATGGTCCATGGAATGTAATTCAACCGAGCTGAAGTAATAAAACATGGATGGAGAACATAAGTGTGTGAAGATGGTTTGTATCTTTTAAAGACATTTCAAAAAATGATATACTGAACCCCTAATCAATCAGTGGATACGATATTGACTTATTTAAACCGTAGCTGGCGCAGGAGAGATGAAGAATCCCGAAGGAAAGAGACTTGGAGTGGTTTAGTGCAACAGAGGAATTCTAAGATGGCCACCTCGAGGAAAGACGCGGTGGCAGTCTAGTCATTTACCACACACCTGTGGGGAATCCTTGGTGAGGCTCGCGCTCCCTAACGAGTGCACACTTCACCTAAGATGTTCCCGAGTTCAGACCCGTTTTCAATTGCTACATAGCTATTCCTAAAGAGAAAGCAGAAAGGTTGCAGATAAACACTAGAGGAGAGGCTAGTTCGAAAGACCAAGGAGTAGGTAATTAGTAGCGTTAGACTAAATTATAGATAAGGAATAGAGACTGAGTAGGGTAGGTTATTAAATTATTGTTGTTTGTTAGTTTCCGTTATGTACCCATGTCAATGATACAAAGATGGTTTGTATCTTTTATATAGATATGAAAAACTTAAAATATAAATATACTGAGTGTTCCAGTATTCTTTGCATTTCACTACAACACATCTACCAGTTTGGACCAGGTAAGGTGAATAGAGATATTGTACTCTTTTACTACTGCATTTTATAATAACAGCCTGGTTTTTTTTTCCGACAGTGATAAGGAGTGACTGGTTTGGTAATTTAGGAAATGTTATAAAGTAGTTGAGAATGGTATTCATATATTATTTATTAAAGGGCAAATTAGTTGATAAAGCTAGTTTTGTGTTCTGCATTAGGAAAAAAAAATAAAGTGTTTATGTTTTTGTAGAAGGAGGTCAGCATAACAAATTTACAATGGAAAAGGGGTTTGTCCCTAAATGTTAAGAAAACCTTTGCGATGGTTTGTTCCAGAGGAAAGTCCAAAACATGCAAATTGTTTGCTGGTAGGGACAAAGTGCAGACCACTAAAACTTTCACATATTTGGGAGTAGTACTGGAGGATCCTGGACACTGGGGCCCAGCAATTAGAAGTAGAATTTTATTGTTCAAAAAGGCCACAGCAGCACTTATGGCCTTCTCGCGTAAAATGGGAAAAAGACCCCCTGTTATTTTACTCAAGATTTATTCAGCCAAATGCGTAAGTACAGCGATATATGGGGCAGGCGTCTGGGGCATACTTGATTCTAGAGAACTACAATCCGTAGAAAATGCTTTTTTAAGGTTTATTTTAGCTGTCCCGTCCAGTACTTCTGTATATAATTGCCATGCTGAGCTGGGTATCCGTCATATTAGTGATCTGATCGCGATGCAACTTTTACTTCTTTGGCACCGGGTCTGGACTGCAGATGAGCTAGCCTTAAATAGAGAAATCCTGCTTGATGTAATGGCCCTTGATAACTCTCATAACATAGCATGGCTAACTTATATTCGAAAGTTTTGCCATGACTTGGGCAAACCTGAGTGTTATAGTGATCCGAAGGGATTAAGCAGGATCACGAGGGCAGCCCTAAAGAAATAATGTTGGGCACACTTGGATTCTTTGAGGTTAGCAGTTGAGTTGAACAAAGTTTCGGTATTGCGGCACCATTCTTTGCTCACCTCTGACAATATGCAGTCTTATCTGATCTGGTGCTCCGGCGGCTTTGATAGGTACCTACTCTCCAGATTCAGATTTGATATTTTCTACCGCCTAGTGTCTTTCCCTCAAACTAATGATTGGTCAAAAAAACTTATCAAATGTCCCTGTGATGGGAGTTCTGACTAATCTACATTGCACGTGATCTGTTTTTGTGGTTTTTACCAAAATGAAAGAGCCCGTTGGATTCAACCTCTACTGAATAAATATGGCCCTCGGCCACATTGTCGTCCTGCCTTGTTGTATCTCCAGCTACTAAATGATGAATTTTGTGTGGCAACTATGACTAGCTTTTTAAAGAGTGTCTTTTTAAAAAGGAAAAAATTAATATGTTGTTAATTTATTGTAAATATTGTCATGTATTTCTTCCATCATAATGTTTTATGTATATACATGTGTATTGATTTTTGATGCTGCTGCTTTTATGATTTTTTAATTTACAAAATTCGAATAAAGCTTTTCTACTTTCTACTACTTTCAATGGAAAATCAAGAAAACAATATAGAACACGATTTTGAAAATACTAACACTGTCGTAGAAGAGATGAACATATCTTTTATGAGCAATTTTATTGAAGTGGAAGAAATGAATGCTGGACATATCAGGTGTGATATTCTTGATGAAACCTTGGATGATGCTTTTGTGGAAGCATTAGATGAGATTGAGATTCATCAGATGAATTTTGGAAATGATAACCAGAAAAATGAAATACCTGATGAAATTATAATAGAAGCTGTATTAACTTATGAAATGTTTCAAACCCTTATAGACAACATATGTATTTTTTTTATGCACCAGCAAACTTGTCTTTTATAGGTTCTATTCCCTAGTCTGTATCTTTAGACTTTCACCAAACACTCTCACACTACTGTTTCAATGTTCTAGTGAGTCATTCAGCAGTATGTGCTTATGTATATACTGTTCTAAAAGTGAAGCTGCTATACATCCAGCCAGACACTCTCACTTTCACTCTCACTTGGCAGTTTCACATTCGCCATACACTACTAATGTATTAATTCATTCATTTATTAACTACACTTTCATTTTGACAAACTTTTACAGCCTAACATAAAAATATAGTTCTTTCTGTGACCAGTGATGGTAGTTCTGAAAAGAACTGGTTTATTTGTCTTTTTAGTTTTCTATTTGTTTTGTATTTTTTCAACAGGTTTAAAAAAAAATGGAACTGGAAACAAAAAAAGTGTGGAACAGGAACAAAAAAGTTAAAATTAATGTTTTGACAACGCCGCTCTTCTTCCCTCTTCACAATGAGATCAATAGACTGCTGATTGTAACAAAGTAATTTGTTGCAAGATTTACAATGAAATTTCAGATCTGCAAACTGTGGCACAATAATAGGATGTGGACTGCTCGGAGGAGGTGGTGGTGCAGTTGAGGTAATAGGAACTGCAGGTTGAGGATTCTCTTGCAACGTTTGTGTTGCCATCCTTGCATAGTTATTTGGATGCAAATTCTTGACATGGTCAACCATGCTGACTGTACAGAAAGAGTACTTTTTAGTGGGATTACCCCTGGAAAGAGTAACCTCACAGATCTTGCAAGTTACTTTCGGTGCGTTGACTTTTTTCAGTACCTCAGGATATGTAAAAAAACTTCCAAATGAAAGCTTCTTTTCTCTTTTTCTGAGGTTGCTCAGCAACAAATTCTTTCTCAGAGGAATGTTCTGATGAAGTTTCAAAAAGAGCAGCCATTGTATAGTTTGGTTCTAAGTGGAGAAGTGTGGCTCACTGGTTAGAGCAGGCAGACCCTGAAGCAGAGGTCAGACCCGGGACCAGGGTTCAATTCCCGACGCGGCAGGGTCTTGAGCTCAAATGTCCATGGACTCGATAATTCTCGCTTCGGTGCCTGACCTAATCATGGGTTCACACTCTGCAACTCTGGGCATTAAGCTTGCTTAATCTCCACAACGGCCCCCCCGCGGCGGGATGCCTGGCTTTCACCTTGGGGATGCCCTGTAGGGGCTATCTCACAGGGAAAAAGCCATATCGGGTTCCCAAGGCAAGCGTGGAGATACCCTTCGGGGGTCGATTCAGGCGCTATATAAGAAACATAATAATAATAATAATAATAAGGACTGGAGCTCCACTGAATAGATGCTTCTCTTGAGAAAGTCCAAGTAGAATGATCAAAATGGGAAGATTCTTTCAACAGTTTAAATAGGAAGTAATATGAACGAATCAAAACTTTCCTTTTATGCTCAGATGGCTTTGCATACGCTTACAGGGCATTTACCGTGTGTTTACGGTGCGAGTATGTACGGCGTACAGTTGCATTTTTCGTAATTGCTTTCAAAAGTATTATACGGTTATTAGAAGTTAAAAAAGGTATTTTCATGATTATCCCAGATAATGTCTTCCCTTAGTATGTACATTAAATACATAAATATATGTTTTTACAATTAGAAACTTCGCACCGTACGCGCATGGGGCATCATACATGACGTCACACGGAAGCGTTGATGCGAAGCGTAACATCAAAACGTATTCATAACGTAAGCACTTATACGCGCAGTGTACGATTACCCGTACAAAGTATGTACGATCACTGTACGCGTACAGTACGATTATACAAAAAGGAAAAAGGAAATATATAGAATTAGATTTTAATATATTGGAGAAAAAAATTAATACAAACATTATTTTTGAATTTTGTTTTGTTATTATTTTACTTTAAGAATATAAAATATAACTCAAAAAATACAATAACTATAAATAATTATAATACAAATGTAGGAAATGAGTATAAAAAGACAGAAATATAATAATGAATACCTTTAAAAATTATCATTTACAAATCCTTTGAAATTCACTGAAAAAACCATAGGTTTCACACCCGTTATAGTTAGGAATTAGCATTTATAAAACCTTAGAAATTCACAGAAAAAAACATAGGTTTCACACATGTTATAGTTAGCTGGACATTTCACTCATAGAAAACCATTGAAATTCCCCAGTTATAGTTAGTTTAGCTAACTATAACTCACGGACCGGCAATGCACTGCTGATGACGTCAAATATTACAATACTCATGACATGGTCAGTGACATCACTCATGACATCACTGATGACATCTCAAATGACATCACTGATGACATCATCCATGTGAAAGAGTGGTAGACCTCCTCTCACCCTAATATAACCTTTGACACACACATTAAAAAACAGAACATAACATTTTCAAAAACATGGAGATACCAATACCTGTTACAACAATGTATTCAGTAATTCCAACATCTACATACACATCCACTCATTCATCAACATTTCTATACAGTCACTCATACATGTACTCACTCATCATATGTACTCATACACCTATACATCCTGTTATACACCAACACTCATATATAGATTTACTCACACACATACTCACACATGGAAATAAACTATCAAACATCCATTTACTTGCATATACAGCTATACACACACCACTACACTTACTTCTATAGAAACATACACATACTTACTCTCTTAAACAATCACTTATAGAAACAAATACTTATTTATACAGGAACTCTTCCAATCTCTCACTCTCATATATACTCACTTATATACATCAATACTCACATATACTAGTTTAAAACATATGTACTAACTCATAAAGACACTATTGGGACAGTCATTCAGTCACTAACACACCCATACACAAACTCATCCACCCTTACAGTCTTGCACACATGCTGTCTTCAAAACACATTCAAACAGTGAGTCAGTCATTCATGCATCTATACGCTAAGTTATATCCCCCACAGAACCATACAGACACTCATATTGATACTCAAAAAAACAACTAATAAGCCATATACACACTCATGTAGCTACTCACCAATTCATGCAGCCACTTATACACAAAGTGAGACACAGATACAGATATTTACATATGTAAACATTACTTGTTAATACATGTATTCACTAAGATACACTTAATAAGTCAGTTATAGAAAATCTTTTACAAAACAAAATCCATTTTGACATTTATTTACCCATTTATTCTTCTATCGACCTTTAGATATACATATATAAAAAACATTTATTTTTCAGAAAGACACACATTCACTGAATGATGTCATCAGTGATGTCATCAGTGATGTAGTTTGAGATGTCATCAGTGTTGTCATGAGTGATGTCACTGACCATGTCATGAGTGATGTAATATGTGATGTCATCAGCAGTGCATTGCGGGCGCGCGAGTTATAGTTAGCTAAACTAACTATAACGGGGGAATTTCAATGGTTTTGTATTAGTGAAAAGTCAAGCTAACTATAACATGTGTGAAACCTATGGTTTTTTCAGTGAATTGTCAAGGTTTTTAAATGCTAATTCCTAACTATAACGAGGCTGAAACCTATGGTTTTTTCAGTGAATAAATATATATATTGCACACAGTTATGCCCTACGGTGTGCAGGTACATATCTAGCACACAATAGGGTTTCTGTTGTCTATTTCCCATTACCTTTTTTTTATATGTTATACACCAATGATTTCCTTTTCTTCCCTCTTTTGCACTAAGTGTACACTTTATAATCAGTACTATTTAAAAATATATATTTTTTTGGTGATATATGGCACAAAGAGTTGCGCCGTTAGGATACATATTGATCTGAGACAGAACAAGCCACATGTCAGTTAGGTTCATTTTGCCATTATTCAGTGTTTAAACGTACTTATATAATAGTTTGCACTAACAGTTCCACATATTGTATTGAGATTTGCACAATTCTGTTCATATGTCTGAGGAGCGACTTCTTGGTTACAATGTAAGACCGTGCGCTTTTTTTCTACGTATGTCCAAGTGTTTTCAAATTGTAGATATGTATATATGTCATTTATTTATTTTATGACAATATATTCATGTATGTAAAGGTTTTTGCATAGTTGGATTGATAATCACTATCATAGAAATGTACATTACAGCAGCATGGGTACCACCAATAGATATTGGGTCGCCCGCGCATTTGAGCACTTTAATTAATCAGACCAATTTTGTGTATACTCATCAAAAATACTGTCATAATATTGCATCTTATCGACTATGTACTTACTTAAATGAATTTATGAATTTCAAGGCATTATTCGATGTAAATATGACCTGCGGCAGCAGTCTGTCTTTTAAAAGTATGTTCTCTATGTCCATGCAGGGAATGGGCGTAGAGTTTTGGCGACAAAAAGGGTGTTTTAAATAGAGGGTTAATGCTTCATAGAGTGTCCATGATCCGCAGTCGGGAAACCCTTTCAGGAAGGGCTTGGTTGAAAGGGGAAACTCTCCGCTTTTCAAACAAGACCTCCCTGAAAGCTGGGGAGACCTTTTTCAGCATGTTTCCCTCACTGGAGTTGAGCGCGTCCTTTCCTTCTGCTTCCTCTGCTCCAGTGGGGGAAAGCTGTGATGCCAGCGATGTCACAGATGAGCTGGAGGGTGGTCAGGGAAGGACTTGTAATTGCTTACACATCTCCCCTGATTGTTTTGAAAAGATTTTAGGTAGCCATTCCTGGTGTTGGCCAATGGCCGTTACCCCCACTAGGGAAGTAGTGCAAGTCAAGTCAAGTCAAGTCAAAAGATTTGTATAGCGCGCTACATACCCAGAGGGTCTCAAGGCGCTTGAAGAAGGGTGGAGAGTTACTTGTCGAATATCCACGTTTTGAGTTGCTTTCTGAATGCTAGGTGGTTCTGAGTAAGGCGAAGGTGAGTGGGAAGTGAGTTCCAAGTTTTAGCTGCTAGGTAGGAGAAGGATCTACCTCCCATGGTGGTTTTGTTGATGCGAGGTACAGTGGCAAGGGCTTGGTTGGAGGATCGAAGCTGGCGGGAGGGGGTGTAGAAGGATAGTCGTGTGTTGAGGCATTCTGGTCCGATTTCGTAGAGTGCTTTGTGTGCGTGGGTTAGGAGCCAGAAAGTGATCCTCTTATTGACGGGGAGCCAGTGGAGGTTTTTCAGGTGATCAGAGAAGTGTTCTTTACGCGGGATGTCTAATATGAGCCTGGCTGAGGAGTTCTGGATGCGTTGTAGTTTTTTCTGGAGTTTTGTGGTGGTGCCGGCGTAGAGGGTGTTTCCGTAGTCCAGTCGGCTCGTGACCAGAGCGTGGGTGACTGTTTTTCTAGTTTCGGTAGGGATCCAGCGAAATGTTTTTTTGAGCATGCGAAGAATGTTGAAGCAAGATGAAGAAACGGCGTTGACTTGTCTGTTCATCGAGAGTGAGGAATCCAGGATGACGCCCAGGTTCCGTGCGTGGTCCGTCGGGATGGGTGCTTTTCCAAGGGCCTCTGGCCACCAAGAGTCGTCCCAGGCGGAGGGGGAGGTACCTAAGATGAGGACTTCTGTTTTGTCTGAGTTCAGTTTCAGACGGCTGTGCTTCATCCATTCGGCTACTTCTTTCATTCCTTCGTGTAGGTTGGTTTTGGCCGTGTTAGGGTCTCTGGTGAGTGATAGGATCAGTTGAGTGTCGTCGGCGTAGGAGATGATGTTGAGGTTATGTTGGCGTGCGATGGCCGCGAGGGGGCTCATGTAAACGTTGAAGAGGGTGGGACTGAGTGAGGACCCTTGAGGTACGCCGCAGATGACTTCAGTAGCCTCTTACTTGAATGGTGGAAGGCGGACTCTCTGGGTTCTTCCGGAGAGGAACGAGGTGATCCATTCCAGTGCTTTTCCTTGGATTCCGATGTTTTTGAGGCGCTGTAGAAGGGTGCTATGGCAGACTGTGTCGAAGGCTGCGGAGAGGTCGAGAAGGATGAGGGCGACTGTGTCTCCATTGTCCAGTAGAGTTCGAATGTCGTCTGTTGCTGCGATGAGGGCGTTTCGGTGCTGTGCTTGGCTCGGAAGCCGGACTGTGAGGAGTCGAGGGATTTGTTGGTTTCGAGGAATGCAGCGAGCTGGTTGTTGACAGCTTTCTCGATGACTTTGGCCGGGAATGGAAGGAGTGAGATAGGGCGATAGTTTTTGAGTTTGGTGGGGTCAGCTGTGGGTTTCTTCAGGAGGGCGCTGAGTTCAGCATGTTTCCAGCTTTCCGGGAAGGTTGCAGAGTTGAGGGAGCAGTTGATGACGTCTCGGAGGTGCAGTGCAATAATGGAGTCTGCTTTGTTAAAGATGTGGTGAGGGCAAGGGTCTGTGGGGGATCCTGAGTGGATAGAGTTCATCAGACGGATGGTGTCCTCAGTGGAGATTGGCTTCCAGTCATTGAGGATGTTCAGGGGGGGTGGGGGTCCTGCAGGGGATTTGGTGGGTTGGTCTCCGGGTTGGTTGTCGAAGCTGTTGTGGATGTCTGCAATTTTGTTGTGGAAGAATGAGGCTAGGGAGTCGCAGAGGGCTTGAGAGGGGGTGATGTCGTTGGAGTTGGCTGAGGGGTTGGTAAATTCCTTGACGATGTTGAATAATTCCTTGCTGTTGTGGGCGTTGTTGTCTAGACGGTCCTTGAAGGCTGCTTTCTTGGCATTTCGGATTAGTTGGTGGTGTATGCGGGTGGCGTTTTTGAAGGCGTCCTTGGTGCTGGTGGTTGGGTCTTTTTTCCAGGCCTTCTCGAGGGAGCGACAGAGTTTCTTGGATTTCTTAAGGTCATCGTTGAACCAGGAGGCCTTCTTGCTGCCTAGTTTGATTTGTCGTTTTTTCATGCACCAGAGGGGTTAATGTTTTGAGTCCAGATTCCAGTTGCAAAATATTAATACATACCATAAATAATCAGAATTGGTATTTCGAAGGGATGCCCTGAAAATGCCCCTTTCAGAAACCAATATCAAACAGTTTCCTAAACCTATTAAATAATGTAGAAAGCATTTTTCAAATTGCCAAGGGGGATTTGTACGCTTTAAAACAAGTTTTAGTATTAAGAAACCCTTAGATTTATCAACTCAGAAGGTTTGTGACTCCTGAAACTTTTAGTAGACGAGACACTTGGTCTCATGGTAGAGAGTTTTGTTATGTTTGATTCACAGAGAGCCTCTATCATTTATTTCAGTTTCTAAATCTTATAACCCACTGCTATGACATCACAACAGTTGAATACAAAACTGGTTACCAACTGTTGTAAAGGCCTTCCATGCCAGGATGACAGGCTTCCCTGAGAGCCTGCCAGCATAGCTGTGTCTGACTGCTTTGAGTGGAAGCAGAACGCACAACTGCAGGAGGGGGGAGGAAGGCAGTGAAGGTGGTGGGGGATGGAAAAAAATGGCAGGCAAGGCTTCTTTTTTTTAAACCTTTAAGATACAGATTCATAAGAGAGGCTATGTTATGTATGGATCCCCCGTTACTCCTCTGCCCCTGCTTAGACGGTGAAAGCAGGGCTGATGATTTGGGGGCCATACATAAAATAAAATTATAGATGGGTAAACAGTGAATTACAGGGATGCTTTTCACCTCGGGTTCTAAGTGAGATCATACACGACTTGAACTTCGCTCTTGTTGTCTATTTGATGCCACTCCGAACCCATCCATGAAAAACATCCCTGTAAATCATAGATACCCATCTATAATTCCATATGTAACCCTCCAATGTGAGTGGTCACTCGTCTCAAAAGAGTACTGAATCAATAACGCTCTAATGTAGGAGCTATTTAAAGAAAATATGCAAATATAAACATCCAGCTTTTAAACTGAATTCATGTCACATCAAAACTTCACCGCTAATTAACCATATTACAATTGTTTAAAAAATCTGTCAGAAATACCTAGCTTCGGCCACAGTAAGTAGTTAAAATAATAATTTTTCAGAAAATCACCTGTAGTTTCCGTTATTAAATAGTGCATTCAGACATTGGTTGCACCTCTAGGGAAACCTTGATGATTAGCATTCCCTCTAAGAGTTCCAAAAATGTTTCCTCAACAAAAATATATTAACGGCCCCAGTACAATCATAAACAGCAATTGTCACTTCGGTAAGGAACACCTAGATAGTTTTTTTTTAATATAAGATATGGTATGTATGCATATTGCTGCTGTGAGTGTTTCCCTTTTAATGACAAATATATCGGATTACAATATTCTTGCATTGACACTAGCTAGTAACATTATCTAATGGTTACATTTGTGAAGGCAGTATACCGACACGAATGAGCACAGCTAGGGTAAAAGCATTTCCCACTCCCTATGTTAATCTGAGATAAACTGAATGTAAAGCTGGAGTACAATAGCAGGATGCGTTATTACAAATGAACTTTCTTTATCAGAATTCACACCTTCTAGCCAGAGGTTATAGCAATGTTATCAGCACTGCCTTATCGGTGTGATATTTCATGAGGAGGGCAGGTGTCTGAACACAAATGCTAATGGGATTGGAATATATGGCTTTAATACCTGTTTAAAGAGGGCTTAAACATTTATGTGAAGGTGAAAATAATCCTTGGCTGGGAATGGAAATAAGGAGACCGGTAGCATTTGAGGTGTTGCAATGACAATACGGGTTTAATTTACAAACACATTCATAACTGTCTTTTTATTTAGATCTTAAAAACATATTTTCTTTGGGACTGAAAAATGTACTTAAAATGGAATAAATTACGTGATGGCAATATTTCGCTAATTTTTGTTGTTGTGGGGTGCAAATTCTAACAGATAATGACTCATGGAAGAAATATTCGAATAGAATACCCGCTGCAGGAAGGATTTCGACGTCAAGACAATCTACTTGCCGGTGTCTAGAGTGATTTCTGAAAGCAAGATATGCCATCCCCTTTAGCTTTTACTTGAATTCGTCTAAAGCGTATACCAAGGAATTTTCAAATAATTGTACGTAATTTTCCTAACATTATATTTTTTTAAACAGTGAATGTATGTGATTTTGCACACCGCTAGTAAAAACTGAAGGATAAATATCTATAACAGTGGACAGTTCAGTCTTTAAACAGATTGTGGAAAGAAGGCCACAAGAAATAATACTCCTTTTGTAGTGTCCAGGCATGTTAATGGAAAAGCATTTTTCTTTTAATCAACAAAAAGGGGTTAGGAGGAATCAGGGCAGTCAGTTCAATCCTCTTACCTATACTGTTCAACACAAAAGAAGTGACTGTCTCTCATGCAGGACAATAACAAACACAGTACCCTAAAGTGGCAACTAATATAGTTTAAGGACGAAAGCCCTCACCCTTCCTTTTTTTAAATGTTTTAATTATGTCCCCAAAGAAATCCGATTACAATATATATAGCGGTTCTTACATATGAGATAAAGCAATACATTAGGCCTATAAAATATACACAACAGCACTTATAAATAGTATTATTAGAATATAATGAGGAGCATCTGCAATATTATAAATACTGTAAATTCTTTAAAAAAGTCAGATAAAGAAGAAACGGATGGTAGCATTTCCTAACTACATATGTTGAGTTGATGTACACACGATTTAGGATACTTCCCAAAGGCCGCCACTTGTTATCCCTCCAGGGCATCCCACATTCTTTCTCCATCTTACGATAGGTGACCAAATTGCCTGCCCGAGATTTCTAGCTTCCCTACCCCTGCACGCATATAATGCAGTTTCTTGATTATATATCCCCAAGACGCGTGCTAACCATATTTGCAAGGTGGGGGTATCAGCATCCTTCCATCTTGCTGCGATTATTATCTTAAACACAACTGTGTCAATAAATACAAAGGGGCAGATTTACAAGCCCCTTGCGCCACTTTTGCGTCTCTTTTAACATGGGAAAAATGACGCAAAAGTGGCGCAAGGGGATTGTAAAACTGCCCCAAAATATTTCTCTGTGGTATCCAGACCAATACAGCATCACAGCCCAGGAGCATCAGGGTGGCGGATACGTTAATCCTGCAGCCTAACAGTCCCTTCCAAAAGCCCACCACCTCGTTATTGAGAGAGAGCAGCCTGGCACAATCATAAAACATATGTATTATCATCGCTAATCCCTCCCCATACCTTGGGCTGCTATCATCTACTCTCTTGCTCCAATTAAAAAGTTGACAGGGGTAAAAACCAAGTTGTACACAGTTTTATAATGTTATGCTTTAAGATTGGTTGATCAGGAAATGTTGGCCACTAGTGACAATGCCATATCTACATCAACATCAGGATTATTCAGCTTCCCAGCCCAGTTGGTTTCAGTTTTCTCTAGCTTGGCTGAGATGCTTATTATCAGCATAATATAAATATTTTTAATCCTGTTACCCCTCTGAGCAATTCTCTCTAATAGTGATATTTTTTCGAGGGGTATTGCCGATCTACAGGTAGCAAGAAATTCTCAGATTTGTACATGCTTAAAGTATTGCCTATCGGAGATCCCATAATCTTATTGCAAGCCAGTGAAAGGGCGTTGCTGGCCTGACAGGTATAATTCACCTATTGATACTAGGCCAAGCTGTTCCTAGTGCCTTCCCATATTATCATAGAAAAGGTGCAGAAAGAAATGCATCACCACACAGGGGTATAGCGGCTAATTTTTGGGATCACCATAGCCTTCTGCTCCCTAGCCCATATTTCCCAGGCACTAGGCCCCACCTTAAATCTTACCATCTTATAGTAGCTTTGCTCTACCAGTCATAGTAACAGCCCCATAGCGTCCCTCCCTAAGGTAAGTTCATATATTGTTTGAATCCTGATATTTCTTTCCTCCTCTGTCTCCTTGCATGTAGCCAAACAGAATAAAATTGTTTAGGAAGAAAAGCAAAGGAGGAAGTGAGAAAATTGCCTTTATTACACAGTTCAACTCACACATCAGCCAGGTCTTTAGAACCCTAAACAAACAATGGCAACTCTTGAAATTGGATCAAGAATTGGATCCATATCTATCACCAAAACCCTGCATTGTGTACAGGGGAGGCAGGACATTAAGAAATATACTGAGTCCTTGAGTTATCAGAAGTCCCCCAAATGTTGCCACTGGGATGTGGCTACCAGAGAGACCAAAGTATTTTTACAAATGTTCCATGTGTAGCGTTTGTCAATTTGCGGAGGATAACACCAAACAGATTCATAAGATACAGCAGTTTAATAACTACAACACTAAATACACAGTATATTGTATCATCTGCCATGCAATTTAATATACATTGGCAGCACGATAAGTACCCTGAAGGAGAGAGTAGAGGAGCATATGAGAGCAACGGGCAATCATAATGAGAATTATCCTTTAGCAATTCACTATAACACTGCACATGCCAATTCAGAAATACTGCTACTCACGTTCCACGGGATAGCTGCAGTTGAGACAAATCCATGTGATGGTGATAGGACAGCAACACTAAGAAACTTGAATCAAAATGGTTAATTAAATTGCGGGCAGTAGATAAAGTGTTGAATACAGATCGCTAGTTACATGTGTTTCTGCGAGATTGAACTGGCCTTTGGTCTTTGAATTTTGGCCTAGGACAAATATATTAAACTTAATTGTTGTATACCTCCGTTGTTCTCCGCATTTTCGTCGCATTTTCGTCTTTTTGTTTTTAATTGTTTTTATTGTACTTTCTCTCTGTATATTCTCAGTTTTGTGCCTATTTCTTTAGGATTGTACCCACTGGTGTGCCCCCCTGCTCCCCACTTCCCGCTTCCTGCCGCTGCTCCCTCGCGGCCCCGCCCCCTTTTCCTTCTGTTACCCCATTGGCCACTCCGCTCCCACCTCCCAGCTGCTCCTCCCTCCCACTTGGCCTCATATGGAGCCCGCGCGACGTGGGTGAGTGTGACCTGACCCCAGGACACCCCCACGCCACACGGCCCTCCAGCTGTAGGCGCGGTCTCTGCCCCAGCGCCACTGGTCCGTCCCTGACCTCGGTGCCCCCTCGCTGCCGCTCGCTCTACCTCCTCTGTTGTTCTCCGCATTTTCGTCTCATTTTCGTATTTTTTTGTTTTTAATTATTTTTATTGTACTTTCTCTCTGTATATTTTCAGTTTTGTGCCTATTTCTTTAGGATTGTGCCCCCCCGCTCCCCGCTTCCCGCCACTGCTCCATGCGGCCCGCCCCCTTTTACTTCTGTTACCCCATTGGCCGCCCCGCTCCCGCCTCCCAGCTGCTCCTCCCTCCCACTTCGCCTCATATGGAGCCCACGCGCAGGTGCAGCATTCATGCGCAGCGAGCATGCCGATTGTGCGCCGAAGGCGTGCCAAAGGAAAGCCCGTCCGCGCCTGGTCCGCTCCCAGCGCCAGGACCCCTGGTCCCTGACAATGCCAGCGCACCCAATGAACTTACGACGCCACCACCTCCACGCACTCAACGCCGACCAGAACCCCTCCTGCTACCGAGCCACCCCGAAACACACCCACGGACCCTTCACCTGCCAATCCTGCAAATTCACCTGCCGAGAGGACCTGCACCGGACCCGACAAGCCGAGCACCAGCAACAACCACCTCAAGTGCATCCCGCTCAACACCCGCTCCGTCCACAGGCACGCCGTCAAACTCTGGAACCTCTTCGACACAACATCACCAGACGTCGCCTTCCTCACGGAAACCTGGATGAACGCCTCCTCAGCCCCCGACATCGCCAAAGCCATCACGGAGGGCTACAAGATCACCCGGAGGGACCGCGTCAACCAAACCGGAGGAGGCATCGCCATCGTCCACAGAAACACCATCTGCATCACGACCAACTCCGACGACACCCTCACCGCCCCCGAACACCTTCACTTCCAGATCCACACAGACCCCAAGACCACCCTCAGAGGCACCCTCATCTACAGACCCCCGGGACCATGCACACAATTCAGCGAAGCCATCGCGAAGCCATCGCAGACTTCGTCAGTCCACACGCCCTCACCACCACAGACTACATCCTCCTGGAGGACCTCAACTTCCACCTGGAGAACAACAAGGACTGCAACACCACCGCCTTTTTGGACAACCTCGCCAACCTTGGACTCAAGCAACTGGTGAGCACCCCCACCCACTACGCCGGACACACGCTTGACCCCGTCTTCTCCTCCAGCAAGCACATCTCCTTTAGCCACTCCACCAGACTACACTGGACAGATCACAGTTGCGTCCACTTCAAATTCAGGAGAACCATGGCCCACAACCACCCGCAACAGGTACCCCGCAGAAGCTGGAGCAAGATCACCGTTGACCAGCTCGCCACCACCCTCCGCCAGAACCCATGCACCAACACAACGGACCCCGACGAAGCAGCCCGCAACCTCACAAAGTGGCTCACCAACTGCGCCGACGAACTCGCACCACTGAAAAATCCTCCCAGCAGACTGGGAAGCAGGAAAGCCTCATGGTATACCAACGACCTCAAAAACTCCAAGAAAACCTGCTGCACCCTTGAGAAAGCCTGGCGCCACGACCAGACAGCAGAGAACATGACAGCCCTCAAGAACGCCACCCGCAAACACCACCAGCTGATCCACACCCCCAAGAAGACTACATTCAAAGAACGACTGGACAACCAGACCCACAACAGCAAGGAACTCTTCAGCATCGTCAAAGAGCTCTCCAACCCCAGCGCCTGCAACAACGATATCGCAACCTCTGCGACTCACTCGCCTCGTTCTTTCACACCAAGATCGCTGACATACACAACAGCTTCGGAGCACCAACCACGCACCCAACCACCGAACCAGCGCCCCACACCACCACCTTCTGCACTTGGACCCCTGTCCGCACCGAAGACACAACCCGCATGATGAACATCATTCACTCTGGCTCCCCCACCGACCCCTGCCCACACCACATCTTCAACAAAGCCGACTCCATCATCGCACCCCATCTCGGAACATCATCAACAGCCCCTTCGCATCCGCCACCTTGCCGGAGAGCTGGAAACATTCCGAGCTGACCGCCCTCCTGAAGAAATCCAACATGGACCCCACTGACCTGAAGAACTTCCGCCCCATCTCGCTTCTCCCCTTTGCAGCCAAAGTCATTGAGAAGACCGTCAACAGGCAACTCTCCGCCCTCCTCGAGACCAACGGAGCCCTCGACCCGTCAAAGTCCGGCTTCCGAGCAAACCACAGCACTGAGACTGCCCTCATCGCAGCCACTTACGACATCAGGTCCCTGCTCGACAAGGGGGAAACTGCTGCCCTCATCCTCCTAGACGTCTCAGCAGCATTCGACACCATATGCCACCACACCCTGATGCAGCACCTCAGAAACACCGGAATCCAAGGAGCAGCACTGGAGTGGATCATCTCGTCACTCGCCGGAAGAACCCAGAGAGTCCGCCTCCCCCCGTTCCGTTCCGCGGCCACCAAAGTCATCTGCGGCATCCCGCAAGGATCCTCACTCAGCCCCACCCTCTTCAGCATCTACATGAGCCCCCTCGCAGCCATTGCCTGCCACACAACCTCAACATCATCTCCCACGCCGACGACACCCAACTGATCCTCTGCCTCACCAACGACCCCGCCACTGCCAGAGCCAACCTCCAGGAAGGAATGAAAGACGTCGCAGAATGGATGAAGATCGGCTATCTGAAACTGAACTCAGACAAGACAGAAGTCCTCATCCTCGGACCATCTCCCTCTGCCTGGGACAACTCCTGGTGGCCCCCTGCCCTGGGCAGCGCAGCCAAACCAATGGACCACGCACGCAACCTGGGCTTCATCCAGGACTCCTCCCTAACGATGACCATGCAAGTCAACGCCGTCTCATCATCCTGCTTCAACACCTTACACATGCTCCGAAAGATCTTCCGATGGATCCCCACCGAAACCAGGAAGACGGTCACCCAGGCCCTCGTCACTAGTCGTCTGGACTACGGGAACACCCTCTACGCTGGAACCACAGCCAAACTACAAAACAGACTCCAGCACATCCAGAACGCCTCAGCACGACTCATCCTGGACATCCCACGTCACAACAACATCTCTGCCCACCTGAAAGTCCTTCACTGGCTCCCCATCAACAAGAGGATCGCGTTCAGACTCCTCACCCACGCACACAAGGCGCTCCACGACATGGGCCAGAAATACCTCAACAGCCGCCTCACATTCTACACACCCACCGCCAGCTCCAATCCACCAGCCTCGCCCTCGCCTCCGTTCCACGCTTTCAAAAATCCACCATCGGAGGTACATCCTTCCCCTACCTGGCAGCGAAGACGTGGAACTCCCTCCCCACTCACCCACGGCTGACCTGGGACCATCTCCCCTTCAGGAAACAACTCAAGACCTGGCTGTTCGAGCAGTAGTGACCCCCCCCCCTGCAGCGCCTTGAGACCCTTACGGGTGAGTAGTGCGCTATACAAATTATGCTGATTTGATTTGATTTATACGTTTGAACTATTAGTAAACAAGTAAGGGGGTGGTTTATATGTATGACTAGGGCAATTGAGATATGATGATGTGTTTACTTAATCTGCCTATGTCCTTATATTTATCCATATGTGCATATATTTTGTGATACAGAATACAAGGTATGCTCACAGAGATCAGGTTCACTACCTACCTCTGTGTGTCTTTCTACTGTTGTTCCAATCTACGGAACTTTTTTGTCAAGATGCAGAACATGCAATGCTGTGGAGGTGCAGCCCCACTCACGGTATCTCTGGTATGATGCTGTCAGATTTGTGCAATGAGGATTTGGTGAAATGTGTTATGGCTTATTTTAGTTCAGGGTTAACAAGTCCTAGGTGGTGCTGGGATGCTAAATATGAGGATAGGATGGTAAAGCCAGACTATGATAGAGTACATGAGACGAATTACTGTATACTGTAAACACAACCATTTACTCCAATCAATATTGTAGGACTAACGTGTTGGCGGTGAGTGCACGAGTGTTTCAACCTGAAAGCCCGTGCGACGTTATTGACGAAACAATGTAGGGTACTGAGGATCGTTCAGCATGACTTTGTTATAAGACCATTGCATAGGTTGAGATGGTGGCGATGATAGCACAAGACTGTGAGATATCGGGTGAGCCTTCCTTTGAGTTGCTGACTGCATATGTTTTGATCATGTGATTACCACTTACGTACATGTGGCATTGACTTAAATAGCGGTGTTGCAGCTTTATTCAGTTCTCTTGTGATATTCGGGTTATGCGGATCGGCGGTTACACTCAACACTTATGGTGAGTACTTTTTGAACGAGGGGAAAGAGTGGGGCAACTGCCGTTTTCATGATAGTTCATGAGTATTTTTGGTTTCTTTGTGCTTCACTAGGGGGCAACGTATTAAGGTTGCACATCAGAAGGCGCGATTTGATGGACGCCTAAGAGAAGATAGGTGAAGAGTAGAGTGTGTATGAGGTGGGTATAAATGCTGTAGGCTAACAATGGTAACCACAGTTAGGATATTATATTTGGTTTCCGCTCCCATTAAGTGTGGCTCTGTGCTTTTGTTTTGTTTTATTCTAGGTGACAGATCACTTATAGGCAATTTGTGACCGTTGGTCCAGTAATTGGCTTGAACCAGGCTTATGTGTACATTCTGAAGTGGAAGAGTGGTTTATAGAAACAGGTTGTGTCTTGCTGACTTAGTAACCTAGTGGCAATTGACCCTATTGGGGAGTGTGTTAGGAGCATCATATTAGGTTTTTAGAGAGGGAACGTTCTTAGTTCACATTCACGTGGCATATTTAAAACATATGTTAATTTTCCAGGCCTATGAGTTGCATACCTTCAACTTTAAGAAACATTGTTGACCCGCCTGACTTGCTTCCGGATATCAGGATTGTGCTGACGATGGTATTTGGACATTTGGGTGAGTGTACAAAAAGGGCAAAACTGTAATGAAATGTGTGAATATCCGCTTAATATAAAAACTGTTAGATGGTTCATAGTGTTTGTAACCGGAGGCCATATCAATAGAATAGAAGTTGGCCATTTGTAACCAATGGGGTCAGGGTATTGGCCTTTGGAATCAAAGCAAGGTGGCTTTATGTGGTAACTGAAGACCGCCCATGAGATTTTGAGTTTGGGTGCGTATAGCAACAAGAAATTCCAGGTTTAAACTTAGTATGGCACAGGGGCTATCAGTGTGTGAACTACAGATAAATACACTGTAGCTCTTTAGTAGATATGATGCTTGACCCGGGATTAGAGGGTACTACTTACATTGCCGTAATGGTTGCATGTGCCCCTTTCTTTTTTCTTTTTTCTTTTTTCTTTTTCGAGAGCCGAGCTGCTTACACTTATCCCTGGACTTCGGCTCTTGTACATATTGTGGTACACAAAATCAGACATGAATTGCTTATGGCACTGACTGGATTTATTCTGATGCTTATGGTGGGTCATTGGTTTTGTTTTTGTTTGAACACTTGCACTTTGTCGTGGGATGGTTGTTAGGATAGAGTAGATTTGGATGAGAATGTTCTACAATCCTTTTCTCACTCTTACCTGGTGGATGGACACTACTTTCTTTCTCTGAGCTCATCTTCTGATTGACTGTGGTGATTTAGGCTTGTGTGTATACCTATACACTTGGATGTTGTATATGCCTTACATGTGGAACTTTGCACATATGACTCCCAGGATAGGTTTTTAATCATAATATGTATTTACAGTTTGTCCTTGTGTGTTTATCTATATATGTATTATATTTGGATGTTGATTAGTACTGGTATTAGTAACATTGTGATAACTTTACATTGTTCAATTTTGTCTCATACACAATTGTCTCATTGTACATTGTGGGCCCGATTCACAGAATGAACTTAAGACTCAAACCTAAATTTACTACTATTTTGGTATTCACAGAATGCATTTACTACTTTTGGCATTCACAGAATGCACTTACTACTTTTGGCATTCACAGAATGAACTTACTACTTTTGGTATTCACAGAAGTTAGGATTTTGTCTTAAGTTTGTCTTAAGACAGACTTAAGACAGACTTAAGACAAACTTAAGACAGACTTAAGACAGACTTAAGACAAAATCCTAACTTCTGTGAATACCAAAAGTAGTAAGTTCATTCTGTGAATACCAAAAGTAGTAAGTGCATTCTGCGAATGCCAAAAGTAGTAAGTGCATTCTGTGAATACCAAAATAGTAGTAAGTTTAGGATTGAGTCTTAAGTTCATTCTGTGAATCGGGCCCTGTATGTTTATGTTTCCTATTCCATCCTTGAAAAAGTTTTAGCAAAAGTTGAAACACGTGTTGGCTACCTTGAGCTGGGAATGTTTTAAAAGAAACTTTTTTTACAATATGAATAAAGACAACTGAACAGCAAGAATATTGTTCTGTCTGAATATGTGCTTGTGATTGATGTTGTATATATTCCACTTTCATCATAAGGATCATTATTGAAGATTCACGGAAGTTTGATCCATTCTGTTTGAGGGATCAATATTTGACTTATTGGAGTGCTGCCAGTGCCTCAGTTTTTTTTAATAGAATAAAATAGACATCTGGTGTAAAAGGCTCGCCCAGTGATAAAATGTAATATTAGGAAACGCATGCCCGCCCTGTCCCTGTGGGAGTGTCAGGTATTTTCGGGATCATCTCACTTTCCCATTTGCCAAATAAAATTTGAGAACATGGATTCTAGTGCTTTTAAAATACTGCATCTATCGTGAGCGGAATGGAGTAAAACATATATAGAATTTTTGGCAGCATTGTCATTATTAGAACGTTTCCTCAGCCAATAGCAGATAGGTGCAGCCCGTTTATCCATTTAAGATCTGAGGAGATTGTTTTTATCAGAGGGTTATAATTAGTCTTAACTATTGTGTATATTTTCAAACTAATCCAGACTCCCAAATATGTAGCATTTTGTACATGTCGAGCATCATTAAAAGTTATATTGTATGTACATATTACCAGTGTTTTACCTTCGTTCAGAGAGTAGCCTGATTCTTGCCCATACTCTTTAGTGATAGCTGAGGCTTCCCTGATTGCCATTTTAACCACCAATCCAACTGATGCAATGTCATCGGCATAAGCCAAAATCTTGGTCTCAAATCCTCTAAAATCAATCAGTTTGAGCTCCTCACTTCTTAAAAATTTCTCTATCAAAGAGTTTATGTGCAGAGGTAATAGAATAGGGGAACATGGACATCCCTGTCTGGTTCCCCTTGAAATTAGTATACTATCTGATTCTTTTACCAACTGTTGTTAGCCGCTCTAGGGTCCGAATGCATTGCTTTAATGGCCCTGAACGTTTGATGGCCAAATCCCTTTAGCTCCAATAACCTCCACAGGAACCTCCAGGCCACCTGGTCAATCACTTTTTCTGCATCAAGGGGATCATGGTCATCCGTCCCCCGTTGCAGCCTTGATATCAAAGAGTGTTATAACCCGCCTGATGTGATCGGTTGTCTCTTTCCCGGGGATAAAGCCATGCTGCCAGGGCAAGACCAGATGGCCAATGACCCTCCCTAGCCGAGTAGCCAGTATTTTAGAACATAGTTTAGTATCTGTATTGATCAATGATATAGGCCTATATAGGCTGGGTTATCCTGCTGTTTGCCTTATTAAGAAAGATGACAATGTCTGTCTCCTTCCAAGATTCTGGTGTATGCCCACTTTGTTGCACTCCCTAAAACAGATCCAGTAATATGGGGGCTATTGCGTTTGTATTAGTTTGTATACTTCTAGGGGACTACTATTGGGCCAGGAGCTTTGCCTGATGTTAACTCTTGTAATGCTGTTAAAACCTCCTCGAGTGAGAAATCCCTGTCTAACTCATCCTTAGCCTGACTATTAAGTAGAGGCCCTAATTCTGCTTCTGTTATTTTTATTGAGATTTCCTGTGCTGCCCCAATGTCTTCCTTATATAGAAGCTGATAGTATTCCTGAAATACTCCCAAAATATCATTGATCTCTATATATGTTTGACCAGCTTTTTTTATAGCGGATATTAAATTCTGGAAATTTTGTTGCCGAGTGAATAGAGCGAGCAGTTTCCCGACTAGTTCCCCGGTCTTGTATTGTTCATTTTTTTGTGTCTGATACACTTATTTTGGCCTTGAGGGAGATAATCTAAAGCTGGGTTTCTGCTGCCTCCTGTCCCTGAGTTATAAAAGTCATATGATCTTCTTCTGCATTGGCCAGTTCAGCTAACAGCTGCTCATTCTCTAGCCAGCACCGTTTCCACATCCTACAAAGCTGATTGTTTCACCCCTAAGGGCAGCCTTAAAGGTGTCCCAGACTATATCCCGGCTAGCACTATATCTATTGATATCAAAGAATTCCTGAGCCCAATTCTTGAAATCTTCAATACAGGCATTATTAACGAGAAGCTTCTTGTCGATAGTCCATTTACTACGTGCCTTACTGGGCATGTCAACCTCAATATCTAATATCAGTGGGTTGTGATCCGAAATCACTTTTAGAAGCTTTCTGATCCCCACTTTATTAATCAGATTTGTTGAGGTGAGAAAATAGTCAAGTCTAATGTACTTCTTGTGAGGACAAGAGTAATAAGTGTATTCCGGATTGCTGGGGCTTTTACTACTCCAGATGTCGACCAGACCATGACTGCTAATAAGGGATGTCAATGCCCTATATACTCTGGGTTTTTACCCCAGGTACCACTGATTACTGCAAAACTCAGCTCCTATATTAAGGTCGCCACAGACAACCAGAGGACAAGGCCAGGTTGCCAGTTATACCACGAGATCTTCAAAAATATCCGGGTCATCTTGGTTTGACCCTTATATTGCACAGATTGTATAACTTATCTCTAGTTTGACCACTGCCCACCGCCCTAGATTGTTTGACAATTTACGCTTAGTCTCCCCCATACAAACCTTTGCAACAATCGCAACCCCCTGATTATTGGAACTCTAGGAAGTGCCGGCCAGCAAATGATATCCCCCCATACCCATCAGATTCCTTTTACCCAGGGGATATGCGCCTCCTGTACACACACAACATCAAGCGTATTCGATATAACAAACTCGTCCAACCTTTGCCTCTTGCTTCTATCATTGAAACCACCCACATTTATTGTGCATATGTTTATCCTACCCTTTTAAGCCTGATTTAAACCAGCCTGGTATGCCTTGATCCACTCATAACATTACAGTTTTGCAGTAGCCTTTGTTTCATCCATGGGTATATATAATTTAGAATTCTGCACTCACACCACTACTACCTCACCCTTGCCCTGTCCCCCTACTCCCCCCACCACCCTCTCATACTCTTCCCCACAACCACCCTTGAGAAGCACTCAGACTGAGGTCTGCGCGTGAGATGAGCACAGCACACATGACCAGGAGCTATGTATTGAAACAGCCTTACATATGCTACCCTATGATAGTTCCTGACAGTGCTTTGTGATTATTTATTTGCATTTGTGTATATATATATATATTAATATTTATTTATATTTTTACTTTTATTTTCCCTGTGATTATAGTTTTATCTTATTTTGCTCCTAAATAATGACATATTAATCAGGTCTGTCAAAGCAGAATTAAACGTCTCTTTTGTTTTAGGTTTTTAGTCCTTCCAGATATTCCAGATATTCTTTCACCTTATTCTCAGAGAAAATAAATCACGATTGCCCCCCCAATCACTTTTAGCTGGTCTGGATTAATCAGGAAGGCTTGTGCGTTCTCGTCTTGGAAGGACTTGATCAACCGTCTTAGGCGCCATCGTCTTTCCACTGTAGCGTGGCAAAAATCTGGGTGTACAAAGAAAGATACCCTCCACTGGTTCTCTTTGACGTGGGCCTGGCCTTTTCTGAGATTGCCTGATGAAGCAAAAAAATCCCTAAATAACCAAGAATGGCCCAAGGCTTTGCATCTTCTTTTGCTGGATATCTTAACTTGAATGGGGTCCGGTGGGCACGCTGTATCTCATGTGGCCAATTCCAGTTGGACAATTCGGGGAAGGCAGCCCTTAATAGCTCGGCTATGTAGGTTTGGGTATCTGTTCTCTCTGCTCCTTCAGGGACCCCAAACACACGCAGGTTGTTTCCCCTCTGCCAATTCTCATGGTCCACCAGCTTCCACTGTATATCATTTAGTCACCTGAAACTGTACTCTGACAAGACGGAGGTCCTCATCCTCGGCTCCAACACCCTCTGCCTGGGATGACTCATGGCGGCCGGCCACGCTGGGAGCTGCACCGACACCCACCAACCACGCATGCAACCTGGAGTTCATCCTGGACTCAACACTATCAGGGACCCAGCGAGTCAATGCTGTTTACTCCTCCTGCTTCAGCACCCTCAGCATGCTTCGCAAGATCTACAGATGGATCCCCACTGGAACCAGAAGGACGGTCACCCAAACCCTTGTCAGCAGCAGGCTGGACTATGGCAACACCCTCTACGCGGGAACCACGGCCAAACTACAGAGAAGACTTCAATGCATACAGAACGCTTTGGTACGCCTCATCCTCAACATCACTTGCCATAGCCACAGCCACATCACTTCCCACCTGAGAGACCTGCACTGGCTCCCCATCAACAAGAGGATCATCTTCAAGCTCCTCACCCACACTCACAAAGCACTCCACAACACCGGACCAATATATCTCAACAATCGTCTCACCTTCTACGCCCAGATCTGCCAGCTTCACTCCGCTAACCTCGCCCTCACCACCATTACATGCATCCACCGAACAACCACCAGCGGCAGATCATTCTCCCACCTCACCGCCAAGACATGGAACACTCTCCACATCCACCTGTGACAGACCTAGGACCTGTTGACCTTCAGGAGACTTCTCAAGACCTGGTTGTTCGAGCAGTAGCAGCACCCCCATCCCCCCTCAGTGCCTTGAGACCCTCATGGATGAGTAATGCACTCTACAAATGAATTATTGATAGCTGTGACTCATGTGATATGGTTTGTGTTGTTGCAAGGTCCGTCTCTGCTGTAGCTATTCTTGTCTCAAGGTCTGTCATTCGCTCCCCAACAGAACTACATGTTTTGGTCAATTTCCTGACCATCCCCTGCACTTTGCGCAGGGCAGACTGGGCATTCTGACTATCCTGGTGTGTCTCATCCCGGTGCATTACAATTACCTGATATATGGCCTCTAATGTTGGGGGATCTGGGTTGCCGAGGCCTGCCGTATCCCCTGGTGGAGTGCCTGAAAATTGAGTCATAGGTGTACAGTCCCAAGTGAGATCTTTGCCACCTTAGCGTTGCGTGGAATATTTTCTTCTTGCTTTACGAGCAGTTAAAGCTTGGGCACCATCACTTTCTTCAAGGTCACTGTCATTGTTGCTAACTTCTGAGGAGGAGCCAAATCCATCCTCCGACCACTGAGCCCCATCTGAGACTGAAATAAAACAGTCACTTGGTTCTCTCTCGGGGTCACCTTTATCTCCTTAATTGACCTCCTGCTCCCCTTGTTGACCATTCTATAATGCTGCCCCTGGGGGGTAAACCATAATCCCCACTCTCTTAGCTTCTTGATTGTTAGGGGCGCTGATTGATTGTGGGGGCTTATTTATTGGCATTGAGGGGACAGCCTTTAGGGCCAAGGGTGTAGCATCTCCCTTCTTGGGTGGTGGTCCACCTCAACCTCCCCCTACACTTGTCCCATCGGGTTCCCCGCATGCTATTGACCTGCCAGGGGCTACAGTCTTGCTATTCCCCCCACCTTGCTCAGGGTTGCTCAGGGTCAATGTTGGCAGCAAAGGGTTCGTTTCTGGCAGCCTACCTTCACAGACAGAGGTTCAAAAATCTGTTTAACTCCTGATGGCTCTACAATCTGCCTCAGTTCTCGGCTGCAGCTCTTGTCCCCACAACAGATAAACTAATGACGGGCCGGCGGGAAGTGGCTTCCCAGTTGCTCTGCTCCTTCCCCTCTTATCTAGGGGCTGCACGCTCTACTGCCCTGTGTCCGGCATCCATGCCTCGGCGCCCACACTTCCGGGCTCTCTGATTCGCTCTCCTCTGCCACTGGTCCACTCCGTATCTAGCGGGAACCTCCCGCTTTAGGGATCACCCCCGTTCCTGCAATCTTCGGTCCCATCACAGCAGGGAGTCTATCTGATCCGCCTCAGTTAGCACAAGGTGAGTGCGCTACAGTAAAATGCTCGGCTCTATAGCGACCAAGTTTGCCCAAGCGCAGCAGCAGCGGGCTTCGGCTCCAGGGGGTCATCAGTTTGTTTTTGCTTATTCAACCCTCACAGGTTGCTTATAGTTTCATGGCTCAGCTCTCCTTGGACAGCGTGCTGCTAACGGCCTCCGAAGCGGACGCCATCTAGCTATAAAAAATTCTCTACCTATGATTTGCAAAATGAACAAAATATAAGTTAACGTACAACAAGTCACACTTTAAGATTGTAGCATGCATATTGGTACTGATGGCCAGATCTAAATGCCCACATAGTTACTGTCAATTAAAATAATTTACCAATTCCATTCGATCTTTATGGACCAGTGTGCATATTTATTGTTAATTTATTCACTGATTATTTGATAGTCATTTTCCTTCCCAGTTGGACCTGACTTTTTCAGCGGGTTTACACCCAGACTTTTTTCTTTTTGGACTCCTGTTTTTGTTGGTTTTATGACTCCGGGCACTTTACCACTGTGAATCAGTGCTAAAGTGCATTTTCTCTCTGTATCAATTATTTTTATGGATTGGCGTTTCCATGATTGTCTTATTTAAATCACTACTAAGTCCCTAGTACATTGTACTGTGTGTGCAGAGGACCTGTAAATCAAATGCTGCTAGTGGGCCAGCAGCACTAATTCTGCCACCCACACAAGCAGCCTTGCGAAAGGTTCTCAGACTTGTCACTGCAGTGTCTGCATGCAGTTTTCACTGCCATGTCCACCTGGCAAGTGCATACACTTGCCAGGCCCTAACCTTCCCTTTTATTACATGTGAGTCACCCCTAAGGTAGACCAAATGTACCCCTATGGGCGGGGGTGCAGTGTATGCGAATGGTAGAACTTGTACTGATGTGTGCAACATGTCCTGATAGTGAAATACATTGTATTTCGTTTTCACTATATAAAGGCTATCTGTCCCATAGGATAGAATGGGAGTTTGTTTATAAGATCTTATAAGTATAACTATCCCATTGGGACAAGGTAGAAAGATGTAGTTTAGTGTGCCTGAACTCAGAAAATAAAAAAGCATCTTTTAGTAAAGATGATGTAGGTATTTTCTTGCATAGAATCCTTGGTTCTGGTCAAAGAGAAATAAACTACAGGAAAACCACAGACTATATCACACAGACCTAGCTGTGGGAAATTCCCTTTTCAGGACGAAATCCCTCACTCAACAAAGGTGACATGCTTCATCATTTAGGATTCTCCTCTTAAATTAAGAACCAAATTCCTTTAAGGGATACAACGCCCTCTCTGAGAGGGAGGAGCACAGGGATGTCTTAATGTCCACTCTGCTAGGACACAAACAATGAGACATAAAGTGTGAGTGAGGGCGTAGTGCAAAGAAAATTAAACGTGAAGAAAGTGATGATAAAACTAGCTAGAGAGGACACGATATAGGCTTTATTGAAATGTACTTCCTGCCAGGATTAAAAACAGTGCACCTGCGGTATGGATTTAAACTGCATGTGTGTGGTGCAATATCATGGTCAACATGTTTCAGCCGTAATACCCAGGGATTGGGCAATGCCTTAGTCAGAACCTTTTTAGATGCTGCTGCTTAAGTGTAAAGTGAACTAAAAAGTAAAATACGAAACCAATGATACTGCAGGTTCGTCTTCTTCTAAAGGTGAATGTACCTGGTAGGAACAGAACCATAGGTTAGTGATATATAACTAGTGGCTTTCACAATATACAAACAAAAATGTAAATAGGATCAACAGATTCCTCTATTCACATACTGTGTCAACTGTATATATATATGAAAACATACATAAACGCAAAAAGTGTTCTTACCCGCAATTGCTGGGTAAAGGACTCCACCCCAACCTGGCAAAAGCTCACGGAAGGGTGCACCTCTGTACAACAAAATAATTGAGGGCGCCTGTGTCAATAACACCAATTCATAATACCCACAAGTCATCACAAATACATGGAGACAAAATGACTGCGGTGGGCAAGGGGAAAAGGAAAAGAGAGAACCCATAGGCGAAGAAAATTAAGCGATGTTGGTGACCTATGCTGCAGTAAAGCATTAGAGCATATCATAATGATATTTGAAAGTGACTCAATGTTTGGACAATGCATAGACTAATTGTAGCACTGTGTCAACATGACAATTAGTTAGTAACAGTGATGCAGATGAGAAATGGTGTTCCACAGGATGGTTGATGATCCCGCTACCCAACTGAAGCACAGGAGCGTAGTACAGACAACTTGACCAAGTCAAGGTCTAGCCCGCACTCGAAGCTCCAAGTCAAGCAGGGTTCTTTGGTGAATCACCCACGCTCTACTCTATACTATTTTCTACAGTGAAAGCACATCCTAATGATGTTACTCAATGTTTGAACAATACACATAGTAATCGTAGCACTGTGTCGACAGGACACTTAATCTTCATCACTCCTGCAGATGAATGTGTTCGACTGGGTGGTTTGTAGCTTTGTGCCTCAAGCACGGGAGGGTAGTACAGACTACTTGACAAGTAAAGAGCTAGCCAGCACTTGAAACTCCTGATCAAGTGAGGTTCTTGAGTGAGGCCCCCACGCTCGGCTCTATACTGTGTTATACAGGGAAACTGGCTGCAACACTGGTTAGGCTACGGTAGTTGTCGCGCTACTCCTTGCAATACCAATAAGGCACATTTTAAAATACTTGTCTAATAATCCCAACTACGTTAACCCCTACTGTTATAAGAACACAAGGTAAAAATACACCCTTTCCTCATGCTAACACTAGGCAAATTGCCCAAGCGGTATGTGTAACGAAACAAAATTACAGAAACCAGACCCAACACTCACCACTCTTATATGCGATTTGGAAAATGGAAAATACAGAACTGGTGTGTGATTCCGCCTCTCTTAGTACGCATGCGCTAGGATGAGTTACTGATCCACAGCGCATGCGCACACACACTCGGCCTGACGGGAATTGTAGTATTACATGTCTTGACGGCATGGTCTTAAAAATTAAGCAAGCTGACTGAGCCTGCTAACTATTAACACAAAAGGTACTAGGGTTCAAAGTCTAAGCCCCTGGAAGGATGTTATACCGATGGCTGTGCGGTCTAGTTTTTTAGGAAATGTGACCAAACACAAGGGATGCGCTAGGATGTAGATGCGCACGCACACGCGGGCCAAATGGGAAATGTAGTACTTCATGTCATGATGGCATGATCTTGAAATGAAGCCCGCTGACTGGGCCCACTTACTAGATACTAGTGATCAAATATCTGAGCCCCTAAGAGGATGTTAGGCTGATGGTGATGGCTGTACTGTCTAGTTTTAGAAAACATACCCAGATATAAAGGTTATAACATAGGTTCATTACAAACCGCTCATAAATATATACACCTACAGTATGATACTCATCAATTACGCATGCGCATGCAGCTGAAGGCCTGTCAGCACATGAAGTCTTTAAATGTCATAGAGACACGATCCTCAATGAAGTTCAACATAGCGGGCAATTAGAACGCTGACTGAATCAGCTTTGCCTTAAATCAAATAGGCATGGTGATCATTTGGTTGAACCCCCAGTAAGATGTTGTAATAAATGCTGTGCACTCTAGTAATCTCAGAAAATATAGTCAGACATAAGAGGTGTTTGAAAGGAGGGGTATCAAGATTGGTACATAAAAAACGCATGCCTCTATTCACATGCGGGCAATCCTCCTCTGACCAATTGCATTGCTCATAAGGAAACCCATGGGATCTCGTCATTCAGACCCACGTTGTCACTATTAAGCTTCTGCACCCATGTTGCTCGCACCTGAAAAGGTATGTGGAGATATCTGTGACATGAGTTGGAATGTACAGTTTCTGCAATATCGTCCATTTCAGATTTTCTGGAGAGTGATTGACTTCTAAAAAGTGGCTGGTCAGCTTGGTAGCAGTTTTTTTACACCGGATGGTGCTTTTATGTTCTAAAATGCGGGTTTTCACCTTCCGTGTGGTCATGCCCACGTACCGCAATGTACAGGGGAAGGTGATCAGGTACATCAACCAGTCACTATTTCAGTTTGTGTGGTTTGAAAATATCCATGGTTTGGTAGTCACAATATCTATTGTGGTTGTGTGTTATGTCTGTGAACATGCTGGGAACATACTGCAGGGAAAATGGCCTTTGACAGAAGGTAGGTTCCAAAGAGTGTTTTGATGCCCTGTCTTAATCATGCATTGAAGCGTATGCACTAGCTGATCTTTCATGTTAGCGCTGTGCTTAAAGGCAAACAGCGGGCGCCGCAAAGAACTTTTTTCAATGTTCAATATTTTCAAATTAGAAAGGATGCGCTTATTGATTTTATTAGAGAAGCTGCCAAAAGTGTTCACATATGTGAGTCTGGTATTGGCTTCTTTAGGTCTACTGGGTTCAATGAAAGCTTCCTTATTATTGTTCGATGAACGTTTCATTGACCTCTTTAACAACTTCCTGGGGTGGTGCATCACATTCAGCTGGAGATCCAGGTTCAGGGCATGTTCTTGATACTTCATAAGAATTGCCCAAATGGCAGCACAGAGCTTTAGGATGGAAGCTTTCGTAAAACAACAGCACATTTCTTGCCATGGGTTTTTTGTGTCGTACGGCTCCTAAGTCACCACCTGAAGGAAAAATTCGGGCATCCATAAATGGTAAACTGATGTTACTATATTCACAAGTGAATTAGAGGAAGTCGTTCCTACTATTCAACCATGCCAGGAATTAATTGATGGAGACTGGGGTACCTCTCCAGATAACCAACACATCATCAATATAACGCTTCCATAAACGTATATGGTCTTTGTATGGATTGTTACTGCAAAAGATATGGTCTTATTCAAAAAGATGTATGTAGAGGTTCACCAGGTTTGGGGCAAAGACACTCCCAATTGACGGGCCTGATATTTGTAGGAAAAGCTGGTCTTCAAACCGAAATACATTTTCTTTCATAGCCAGACGGGCATAGTTGATAATAAACTGCACCGGAGTGATTGTATCCAAAACTCTGTTCTCCAAGATACTTTGTATGGCTGCTAGGGTTTCACCATGGGGAATGCACATACATAAAAATTCCACATCAAAAGATACCAGGTAATCTTAAGTGTCTTGGAGGTATGTCAGCATTTCCATAGCCAAAGGTCTCAGGAAGTGATCCACGAATGTAGAGAGAGGTACTCAAAGGGAGCCTAGACCAGAGATGATGGGAGGGACAGCCTGGTGGCGGTCTCTGTTCCTTATGCCAGTAAGGACAGAGTCAATTTCAAAAGCATGTGTATTGCCCACCATGCCTACTGGAGGAAAGGAGCAATCCTGAATCACACCTTGATCACCCCCTACCACCCCAATAGGCAGCTGAGGTCCACCCATGCCTTTCAAGTCATCAAACCCAGGTTCAAAAGAGAAAGGGGTGGAGGAAGAATGTTCTCAACAAACGCGGCAAGGCTCTGGAACTCCCTCCCAATCTCTATCTGCTCAGAACCTAACATTTTGCACTTCTGAAAAAAACTAAAAACCTTTTTCTTCAGCAGATAAATTTGACCCGCTCCACCCACCTGTATTCTGCTAAAGCGCTAGGACGCCTGCGGGTCGCTATTGCGCTATACAAAAACAATTCCATTCCATTATGCACTTTGGGCAGTGCATAAAAATATGGAGTTACTGGGTGGGCTTTGACCAGTAAAGAAGCTTCTTGTATGGTTATCCAGCCATTGGATGGTGCCTCATGAACCAGTGTCTTTATCTCATTCTCTAGCCTCTTTGTGGGATCCTCTTTCAGAGGTTTGTAGAACGGGGTGTTGCCAAGTTGCCTTAAACACTCAGTGCAGTAAGCAGAGATGTCCATCACGACAATGGCGCCACCCTTATCTGCTCTTTTGATCGTGATTGATGTGTCACTAGCCAGCAGTTTCATAGCTCGACGTTCCTTTCTTGTCAGATTCGGATATTGTCTATCAGATCCCTCGCAGATTTTTATTTTATTTATTTATTTATTTAGTTATAAAGTTTTATATAGCGCGAACTTGACCCAAGAGGGTATCAGAGCGCATTACATTTAGGATCATTGTGTTACAAGTTACATCAGATACAAGAGCCTAGTAAGGTAAGGTGCACATAAACAATGATTCAATACTTCGTAGGAGGAAGGGGAGGAAGAAGTAATAGTGGGGAGACGAGGAGGTACTATGCCCAATGTCCGGATAGGTAGGTGACGGTCAAGGGGGAAACCAGGGCCAATCTCCTCTTTAGCTGTCAAGCAGTTCCACTGGTCATCAGCCATGTTGCTCAGGCCTCACCGTTCAGGAAAAAACAGTTTTTAGTTTATTTGATTTGCAATGGTTATATAGCGCTATCTAGACCCGGAGGTATCAGAGCACTTAACCAGGGGAACGTTGCATTAGAAGGTACGTCAAAATGATTATAAAGCACTGGCTAGACCCGTAGGTATCTGAGCACTATAACAGAGGAATATTGCGTTACAAATTGCATCAGTTGCAATAACGTAATAATGTACAGTAAACAAACCACGAGGTTGAGAGAATGTATAGGGAAGGAGGGGAGATGGGTGCCATAGTAGGGAGATGAGGAAGAACTGTGTCCAATGTCTGGCTGGTAGGTGACGGTCAAGGAGGAAACCAGGGCCAATCTCCTCATTAGTTGTCTAGTAACTCCATTGGGCATCAGTCATGTTGCTCAGGTCTCAACATTCGGGAAAAACAGTTTAGAATACATGTATAGGCTACGAGGATAGAAGCAAAAGAAGAAGGTGGGGGGAGGGCATAGAAACAAGCCAGAGAGGGAGTAGAGACACAGCGGGGAGACAATGTGAACTGGCCCAATGTCTGGCTGGGAAGGTGATGGTCAAGTAGGTGAACCGGGACCAATCTCCTTAACAGCTATCTAACACCTCCACCGAGCATCAGCCAAGTTGCTCAGGTCTCAGCGGTCGGGAATACAAGAATAAACTATTTTAGGTATATTAGCTACAGTTGCATAGTCAAACATAGAATACCAAGTCCCCAATAAGGGATAGAGGAGACGCCACCCTGCTGGGACTCCACATTCAGGAAAACATCCCCGCTGGATGACGTTGCTGCTGAAATCCTCATGTAGGCGGAGATGGCGACGCTTGGTGTAGTGCAGCTCGGTATCTGAGAAGGAACTGGGGTCTGTCATAGTGGTTGCTGGAGAAACAAAGGCAGCGGAGGCCGCCATTTTAAAGTCAGGCACATCAGGACTGGGCCTATGTCAATCCTTGTGTAGGTGTAGATGAGGTGGATAGGTCTCCACCACGATAAAGCCCTGCTTGTGAGAGACCAGAGATGGCCCGGATACAAAGCTGGTGTCGAGAAGCATGGGGCAGAAGCAGTGGGACTCAATCTTTCTCAGGAGGACAAGGACAAAATCACGGAGAGCTGCAGGAAGGTGAGCAACAACTCCCCTGTGCCCTCCACCGAGAAGCCCCAGCCAAGAACATAGAAAACCAAGCTGCATTAGGCATGGGTGAGTCCCCGGTGTTCACCGCTGAGCCCCTGATGCCGCCTCACAGCGTGCACCATTTTGAGGTCAGGCGTCAATCCCAGGGCTTACCGAGAGTATTGCTAAATTGCAAAATCACGAATGAATTATGACCAAACGAAGGAGGCACAGGACTCCGGAGCCCCCCAACCACCCATACCGGTTACCAGGGGTCACCAGGGTCGACAGAAGAGCCCTCACTCACCGCTTGTTATCCCTTGGTGAATAAAATCAACGGCGGTCACCATGGGCAGCCAGCGCTGCGTCCTCACTTCACGGAGTGCATCTGCTGCAGGCACAAGCCTAGTCACCGCACTCATTCCAGGTAGCAATGCTCACCCACTGGGCACAGCAGGGGCCTATCTGGCTCTCCGGCCTCTCAGGTCAGATTCTCCACAGCTTCCTGCTTCTTTCTGTCAGGACTCCCAAGCAAACATGCAGCAGTCCAGCCGTGCCTCTTTCACAGTAGTGACCTGAGTTTTAACTGATTTTTCAAAGGTCAAAACTTGTGGGGGAATCTGATGTAAGGGTGGATTGAAAGTGGACTTGTTCTTCAACCCTGTATTGGTGTCAGTCTCCTCCAAGATCTCTTGTGTCCTGTCTCTGAAAAAGAAGTTCAGGCGAATCTTATGAAAGAACTGGGCAAGTTCTTGTTTTATCTCAAAAGTATCAACTCTATAAGATGGAACAAAGCCTAATCCCTTGTTCAAGAGTGCAAGTTCATCCGTATTCAGTTGTCGATAACTTAGATTGATAACTAAATCATCTCATTGCTGGTCCCTGCTTGGGTTTCCGTCATGCTCTGAGTTGTCCATGCTGTCGGAGAGGGGCCCCAATGCACTTGGGCTTGTTGGTTCCACTGTTTCCCTCTGGATCTTCCTCTGCCATACCCTAAAAAAGGCTGGTTGGGAAACATCTGTGGTTGCGGTTGGTATGGGAAAATTTGCCCATGTGGAGGAAGATTGGGATAGCCGAAGATTGGTGGTGGTGGACCACCCCAATAGCCTCTTCAGTTTCCCCTACTTCTACGATTGGTACCTCTATTAGTCAGTTTGCCCTGATTGAGAGTGTCTGAGTCACTAGACCAGTCTTCACTACCCATTGTAGAGTAGTTTTTTTTGTGAAAAATCTTTATTGTCAGGAGCACAAAAAATTTTTTTTTTTCACATTAACACATGCGGATGCCAGTTTCAGATCAGCATTGGTTGCTATTAATAGAAACAGATAAATCACAGCACATTCTGGCATGGGGCCTTTACCTTCCCACTATTGACATGGATGAATTATTAACAAACATTACGCACAGGCTTTATCTCACCTCCATATCATACCCATAGCTCATTTCGTGATCTGCCCACTTTCGATACAGTTATCAGTTCCCAGCAGAATCAACTAACAAAAAAAGGAAAAACAACAAAACCCAACTAATGTCATCACTCAGTAGAAGGTAATACCCATTCAAAAGCAGTATTTAGCCAATACATATGATCATCACGGTCTCAAAGGTTGCGACACACTCTCGCGCCACCCCAGCTCAAACCAGAGTACATTATATATGCCTGCCCTCCCTAATCCTCTTCCTCCTCTGAATCCAAGTCCTTGTTTTCTGGCAAGGGTTCGCATGGTTCTCCCCTGTACTTGTTCCATGGTGTCCACACCTTATTCCATTTACGGGGGCAGGCACGCAGCACGTATACCGCCCTTTCCTTTACCATTAGGAGGTCCATATTCCTAATCCATCCAGCTACCGTAGGTAACTCCGCGGCACCCCATTTTTGTGCAATGTCCCGCTTGGCCACTGTCACTGCCAGCGTGACCCATAGCTGTCCATATTTGTCCAGGTCATTAGGGTCCCAAATGTTCAACAGGCCCTTACGGGGTTCAGGCAGGATTGATATTTCAATGGCCTGGGAGACTGTGCGCATAATTTGCTTCCAGACGTCTTGGATCATTGGGCAGTCCCATAATGTGTGGAGTAGAGTTCCCTCCTCCCCGCATCCCCTGAGGCAGAAGGGGTGTGGTGCCCTCTGTATTCTGTGAAGAAGTGTTCTGGTGTAATAAGTGCGATGTAGGATCTTGAGCTGCACCAATCTGAACCGAGCCAAAATGCCCACTTCTTTTGGCGATGCAAGCGCTTCGTTCCATTCCGTGTCATCCATTTCGCCTAGTTCCCCAACCCATCTCTCTCTAAGTTTCTGTGTGGGGTCTGTTAGATTGTTAACCAGTTTTTTATTTGTGAGAGAGGTTGCTTTTTGTTCCATAAAGTCCGTTAGTAACCTGTCTTCCAGTGGCGATGATTCTGGGAGTGTGGTGTCTGGTGGAATAGCTTGAAGTAGTGCGTGTCGGATCTGCACATATCTAAATGTTTCAGTGGGGCCCAAACCATACTGTCGCTGGAGTTGTGAAAACTCCACTACCGTGCCTTTGTCCCAAAGGTCTCCTACCGTGGAAATCCCTATGTGATCCCATTGCGCGAACCCCTTACTGGATCTTAAGTTTCCTAGCATTCTCGTGTCCCACAATGGTGTCATTCTGGTGATTTTCCCCTTCCAACCCAGTCGGGACTGTGCTGCATGCCACAATGCCGCCGTATGAAACGTCGGTCCAATTAAGTTTTTAACTTGTGAGAAATTGTATAGCACCGAGAGCATGCCATCCGTCCCCAGCTGCGACCAGTCCGCCTTGTATGCGGGGTCCCCCCGCGGGACGTGGATCCAGTGGTTAATTATCTTAAGTTGGGACGCCCAATAGTACAGTTGAAGATTGGGCAACGCGATCCCCCCTTCATACCAGCTTTTCACTAATTTGTCGTGCGCTATACTGGCCGGGCCGTTGCTCCATAATAATTTGGAGACCAGTGCCGCAACTTGTTTGAAGTAACGCGGCGCCACCATATAGGGGGTGTTTTCTAATACATAGAGAAACCTGGGGAGAACCATCATTTTATATAACGCCGCTCGCCCAAGGAGGGTCAGTGGCAGAGTAGCCCAGTATTTAACATCAGCACGTAGGCGTGCCAGCGGTGGCAGTAAGTTTGCGGCATAGAAATCCGTGGCATTATTAGTGATGAAAATACCCAGGTATTTAAAGGAGGTGGTTGCGAACGTTAGGGGACAGTCGTCCCGCAACAGTGGTTCCGGGCCTTTAAGCATGTATATTACCAATTTTGACCAATTCAGGGTGTAGCCTGACGCCTTCCCATGTTCATCGCATAGAGTCAATAGGGCAGGGATTCCCTCGCTAGGATTGACCATGTAGATCAGCATGTCATCCGCATATAGGGAGACTTTATCCTCCCATCCTTCCTCCCAGGTGACGCCCCGGAACAGTGGCGTCGCTCTGAGCAGGATGGCCAATGGCTCCAGTACCAGTGCAAAGAGTAGGGGCGATAGCGGGCACCCTTGTCTAGTTCCGCGCCCCAGTGGAAACCTTGGTGAAATGTGACCGTTCGCTACCACCTGTGCCACCGGCGATGTGTACAGTAACCGTACCCATGCAAGATATTTCGGGCCAAAGCCCATACGTGCAAGGACCGCAAACAGATATTCCCATTCCACCAGGTCGAAAGCCATTTTGGCGTCCAGGGGTAAAATTACAGCTTGCTCTGTAAGGAGATGTGCCCGTGCCATCACCCCATGGACCCTCCGTAGATTCAGTGCCGTGCTCCTGTGTGGCATGAAACCCGATTGATCGGGGTGTATTAGGGTGTGTAGGTGCTGGGTTAGGCGACTGGCCAGGAGTTTCGCCAGGATCTTTGCTTCAACATTGAGCAAGGAAATGGGTCGGTACGATGTGCATTCAGTCGGCGGTTTGGTTGGTTTAGGAATGGCTACGATTGTGGCCGTGCGCTGGTCAAGTGGGAGTTCTGCCCTCTCCATACTTTCAACATACATATTCAGCAGGGGTTTGCTCAGTACGGAAGCTGTCGCTTTATACCATTCTACAGGTATCCCGTTGGGCTCTAGCGCCTTGCCGGATTGCAACGCCTGTATTGCCAATTGGATTTCATCTTCCGTTAAGTCAGTGTCTAGTTCCTGTTGCGCTTCTTGTGAAAGCTCGGGGATAGTAATGTGCTCGAGCGACGCCAGCGCCTCCCGTTCCGTGACGGTCCGCACCGGGGTGTATATCTCTTGATAGTGGCGCGCTAAGGCACGTACTATTCGTTCAGGGTGTGTCTGTAGCTGGCATGTGCATAGAGTCTCTGTATCCCTCTTTGCTACCGCCCCGTTTGTCCAGCCAAGCCAGCATCCTCACAGCCTTGTCACCCACGTCATAAATCCTGTGTGCTGTGTTTGCCAAATGTCCTTTAGTGAGCGTTGTGAGGTGAGCCTGGTGCTGCTGTTGTCGGAGGTGCAGCGTATGCGTGGTCTCAGGGGTGGGGTCTGACATGTGGGCGGTGTTCGCGGTGTGGAGTGCCAACTCTAATTTTGTGAGTTCACTTCTGGAGTCCCGTTTATGCCCTGTGATTGCTGCTATGGCCTCGCCGCGCAAGACAGTTTTGTACGCTTCCCAGAGCGTCGAGGGCGAGGAAACTGTTCCTACATTTTCGCTAAAATAGTGCGTTGTGGCCAATTTGAGTTTCTTTCTGATCCCAGGGACTGCTAAATAGTTGGGGTATATTGGATATATTCTGGCGCGCTTTTTCTCCTTGGTAGTGAGGTGGAGGGACACTGGGGAGTGATAAGATATGCCTCTGGGGAGAATTTCTAGCTTGTCTATTGATCCCAGCCCTATCCCCAAAAAGAAAAAGTAATCAATGCGTGAGAGGCTGTTATGTGTAGAGGAGTAGTGTGTGTAATGAGTTGCCATGGGATTCAACTGACGCCATACATCTGTGAGGCCTAATGCGTCCAGATAGCCAGGAAGCGTGGCAGCTCCTCTCGGGCGGTCCCGTATGGGGAAGGTGTCCAGCAAGGGGTCTGTTATCACATTAAAGTCTCCCCCAATGATCATGTCACCCTCCGGGAGGTCAATGAGAAATTGCCCAAGCGCCGGCAGTGCTGTAGAGTGAAGCGCCGGGGGGATGTACACGGATACCACGCTGAGGGTCTCCCCTCCCATTGGCCACATAGCGCCGCAAAGCGACCCTGATCGTCCGTCTTGCGGTTTTCAACCATAAAGGATGAATTCTTTTTAAGGAGTATCCCGGTGCCCCTGGACCCCGTAGTGAACTCCGCGTGCACTGCCATGGCATACCCTCATCTGTCGAGTGCTTTGCATGTAGACCCTGCCAGGTGTGTTTCTTGAAGCATTACTAAATCAGGCCCGTAGCGTTTGACGGTTTGCAGGACCAAACCTCTTTTAATTTTGTCCCCCAGGCCTCTAACGTTCCATGCGAGCATTTCAGGGGGGGCACCATTGTCATCGTAGGGGTGCCCCCAGCGGGTGCATTATGTTCCTGGCCATCTGGGTTTGTGACAAATGTTACTGATGTGTGGCATTGGAGTGTATCGCATACGCAATGACGTGTATTAGGGTACCAGGAGTGTATGATCAGCAGTAGGACCGTGTCTCATATGGAAGTAGTGATGACTAATAACAATAACCGTAACAATACAACTTCTCCCCCCCACCCCCTCCCTGCTCCCCTGCACCGCGGACGAATTCCCGCCCGCTTCCCCAACTTGGCAGAGTGCTTAATCCCATCCCTCCCCGTCTTACTTGCTCGTGGGGTAGGTGAGTCCCCTACAGGCACCGGCCAATGCCCGCCCTACTCAGCTCCACCAGCTTCAAGGTCCCAAAAGCTGCAAACATGTTGTCCCTTATGCAGCACAGTCAATCAAACCCTGACAGGCTGTCCTGAATCAAGCGGGTCCCTCTCAAGATCAGATTCCAGACCCGTGGCGCCTTCCTCGTTCGCGGGGCTACTGGACGGGTGGTCCGCCGGTCTTCCGTTGCGCTGGTTCTGGCGGTCCCTGTGCGGGCGCTGGGGTTGGCCCACCTGTCTCCAGCCATCAAGCCATTCTCTCGCCACCTCCGGCGTATCAAAAAACCACGTATTTCCTTCGGCCACAATCCGCAATTTGGCGGGAAAAAGCATCGAGTATGGCAGGCCTTTGTCCCGTAGCGCCTTTTTCACTTCAGTGAATGATTTCCGGCGCCTAGCCACTTCCGCTGTGTAGTCTGGAAAGAAGGCTAAAGTCGAGTTCTGGATTTTTACAGGTGGTGAGACCCTTGCCGCCTGCAGGATGGCGTCCCTATCTCTAAAATTAAATAGTCTAACCAGTACAGGCCGTGGTGTGGCTCCTGGCTTGGCCGCACCGCCAGGAACTCGGTGCGCCGTTTCAACAGAGAAAAAGTTCGACAAGCCTTTAGGTTGTAGCTTGTTTTTGATGAGGTCCTCAACGTATAAATCCATTGCACCTTTACCCTCCGATTCCGGCAGGCCTAGGATGCGGACGTTGTTTCTCCGGGAGCGCCCTTCCTGATCGTCAAGCTTTTCCTGTAGCTGCTTAGTGACTTTTTCCATCCGTTCCATCGCTACTTGTAGGTCCGACGTGTCCTCAATGAGCGATTTAGTAACCACCTCCACTTGAGACACCCTTTCCGTTATTTTCTGAAAGTCTGCCCTTAGCAGATTAACTTCGGAAGAAATGGAGCCCACCGTCATTTGAGGGTTTTCATAATGTCCTCCAGGGTTACCTTTTTATTTCCTTCTGTGTCTGGAGCTGCGCCTGCAGAGTGGCGCCCGCCACTCTGAGAGTGTCCATGCTGACTGTACGCAAATTTGTCGAGTTTCGCCTGTATCGACGCACTCCTCGTGCCCTTGCCTGCCATGGCGTCGCGCTTATGAATGCAAAGTCTATTCTCGGCGGTGACCGCAGCAACACGCGTCAATGAGCTGCGTGATCCCTCCGGGCGTCCGGCTGTGTGCAGTCGGGTGGGTGTCCCACTAGTTTCAAGAGCTCGTTCTGTCACCCTCAGGGCCGTTTAGTCGGCGGCTGCGAGGAGCAGCACGTCGGTCCCAGTGCTGTTCTTGTACGGCCTGCCACGTGGCCACTCCGGGCCCTCGCATTCACTGTAGTTTGCCGGGCCTCGTTGCTTCGGTGTGCCTTCGGTGATCCCTTGGCATGGATCGCTCTGCGTAGGGTGGCAGATCCCCGCTGCGCATGAGTGCAGCAGCGCTAGGGTGCAACTGTTCGGTTGGCCACGGCGCCCCTCGAAGGGCCGGTCACCACCATGGACGTTCCTTCAGGATGTTCTCCCTGTGCCAGGATTCAGGGGCTCAGGCTCGCCCCCCCGGTAATCTTGAGCGAAGCTTCGAGTTGTGGTGCTGTGGCAAGGCCTCCGATGCGATCTGTCTCATCGTGCAGCATGAGCTGTGGGCACGATCGTCTGCTCCTCCCAATATGGCGTTGTCCGGGGCCCAGGGAGATCTTCGTCTGCGTAGGTGCTTGCGCTGTGTTTCAACGGTGCTTGCATCCAGTCCTGGACGCGGCAGTCCCGCCCGCCCTCACTGGGGTCTACGCCGTCTATGTGGAGCGCTGGAGCACTCCCTGGTCCGGATTTTTGCAGGGGCCGGCTGGTGCCACCGCGCCCAGGCCGGGCAAGATGTACTTCCGCCCGGATCCGCTAGTCACGCCAGTCCGGTGCGGCCAGGCAGTCATAGGCCCCAGCATGTCGCTTCAGAACGGAGCAGTTCCCGGCATCCGATTGCCGCCGGGGTCGGATCAAACAGTGCCGCTCGGGTCCCCGAGCTAATGCCGCTACTTCGGGCGGGCGATGATGCGGATAATTGAACGGATTTCAATACGGGCCGTTATGCCTTGAGGAGCTCCCGCTTCAAGCTGCCGCCATACTCAGCAGTTGGCCACGCCCCCATTGTAGAGTAGTTTGATTCGTATCTTCTCCCCGGTTAAACTGTGCTGGAACGTACTCCTCACTTGTATATGGATACACTTTCTCCATGGAGAATCGTGCAAGATCCTTCTTAAATGTGTTAATCTTAGATGCCAGAATCTAGACTTTGAACTCCTTGTTAGTTTTATTAGTTTACTCATTTTGTTTTTTTAAAAGAGTGGTTGATATTGCTACTTTAATCTGAGATTCCAATTTCTGTATTTCAATGAGGATTGTGTCCGCGATCCGCTTAGCTGTGTCAATTATAAGGATCAGCCAACCAAGGGTACAACGCCACACCACGAGAGACCAATCCTTCGGAAACAACTTATCCTCCAAAACACAGACATGGTGCATTGCTGACTATTAGCCCTGTCGATGTACAGTTATTATTATTATTATTATTATTATTATTATTATATGCTTGTATAGCGCCTGAATAGACCCCCGAAGGGGTATCTCCGCGCTTTGCCCTACAAAGGAGACCAGCTACTCTGCCCATAAACATTTTTAGTGGGTGGTAGGAGGGGAGTGAATTAGATGCTGGAAAAAAGGTACGTTTTCAGGGTTTTTCGGAAAGACAGGTGATCAGTACTAAGTTTTAATGCGAGGGGCAGGGTGTTCCATAGGACAGGCCCTGTGTATGCTAAGGCCCTGCCCCCTTGCCGAGTTTTTTTAATTTTTGGAACCTTAAGGAGCTGGAGGTTGCTTGATCGTAGTGAACGTCCAGGAACATAAGGAAGGAAGGCTGAGGTGAGATATTTCGGTCCTTTCCCCATCAGGCACTTGTGAATTGTACACAGGATTTTGAATTTGGTCCGCAGTCGCACTGGCAGCCAGTGAAGTTCTGTCAGTAGTGGCCGGGAGGGAGTCCTAGATGGAGCATTCATGACTAACCTCGCGGCCGTATTCTGGACCACCTGTAGTTTGTTAAATTGGCCTTCATTAGCTGACAAAAGAAGGCCATTACAGTAGTCCAGTCTACTGACGACCAGAGCCTGGACCAAGGTCTTTCTGTGGTGATCTGGGAGAAAAGGAAACACCCTTCTCAGCAAAGAAATAACCCCGAAACAGGTACCAGCAACCTGGTTGACGTGTTCTTTAAAGGTCAGTGACTGATCAAACAGCACTCCCAGATTTCTTATGGTCTGTTTAGGAATAGGGGCAGGTCCTAGTTCAAGCGGCCACCACTCATTGGACCATAGTGTTACTGCTTCCCCATAGAGTACAACCTCTGTTTTGGTCACGTTGCACTGTAAGCAGTTGTTTGTCATCCATCTGGAAACTGCCCTCATGCCTTCTGCGAAAGTTCTTTGTAAAGCAGGAGAGAAGGTCTTAAAAGGGAACAGAAGTTGGGTGTCGTCGGCGTAGGACACCGGTATAAACCCAAAGGATCTCACCAAGTCAGCCAGGGGGGCCACGTACACATTAAACAATGTGGGGCTTAGGCATGAGCCCTGTGGCACCCCCCTGGTGAGCTCCCTAGCGATGGATTTATGGGAGCCCAATCGGACTTCCTGAGAGCGACCCGAAAGAAAGCTCTCCATCCAGGACAGGGCTGTACCTCCCAGTCCTATCTCTCTCAGCCGACAGAGAAGCAAATCGTGAGACACCGTATCGAAGGCAGCGGATAAGTCCAATAGCACCAGAATCATCGACCCTCCACTATCAAGCGTCATCCTGATGTTATTGGTGACAGCCAGTAGGGCGGATTCGGTGCTATGGTTGGGCCTAAAGTTTCCTCAGATATGTCATAATGGCCCTGTGTATTCACGAGTGGGATTTTTTAAGCAACAGAAGCTTAGACCAGTCATCGCAAGGTCCACCCTGAAAGGTGTCTATTATGCTTGGTGTACTTAAAATCAACTGTTCCACTGTGTCATCAAATGCTAAACCTTGCAGTTCAGCCATCTTGTATTGAAAAAATGTCAGTCAATGTGTATGTTTCTAACAGACAAAATGTATATGTGTCAAACCAATAAATGGGGGTTTTCTCCCACCTTGCTTCAAGTAATGAGAGAATGTCCTACTATGAGACTCGCTGAATAAGGACCCACAGCCAAAGCTGCTCAAAGACACTAACGCAAGAAAAATGTTTGGAAGAGGGTCCTAGGGAAAATTTAAAGACCGGCACAGGATTATCTCCCCAATATTATACATAAAGAAACAAGTCAAAATCCTTGGTCTGTTCAAAGAGGAAAATATAGTGTGATATAGTCTGTGATTTTCCTGTCCTTTTTTCCTCTTTGATCAGACCCAAGGATTTTGACTTGTTTTTTGGTGCATAATATTGGGGAGATAATCCTGTGCAGGTCTTTAAATTTTCCTTAGGACCTTCTTGCAAAAAAATGTCTTGTGTTAGTATTTTCTTGCTTAGCCATCCTGTGCCTCTGCTGGTTTGTGGATTGACTGTCTGGCTTTGGAAGTGAAAAGGGCTGGAGATGTACATTTACTGTAGACAGCTACTGGGGGTGTTGGGGTGTGTCTTGCCTTTCCTGATGCGGCAGGGCTGGGCTGAATACACCCGGGTTGGATTTAGAGTAGTGGGAGGAGAGTTCCCTACACCTGAATAGGCCTGGTCTGCCTGGCACAATGCTGTCTCGAACTCCTGCAAGGAACCTAGACAATGGAGGACAGAACTGGTTTGGACTGAGCACAGGACCTTTCTGCAACAAGAGAGCAAAGAGAAAGGCAGCATAAAAATAGGGCCCAGAACTTTACTTCTAAACTCAAGATGAACCTCTGCCAATGAGGAGAGCTGGGAATGCTGAAGTGGAAGTACTACCCCTTTTTTGTGTGCTGTCTGGGGTGGGCCTGCTGTGGCTGTTCCTGCCAAGGAGAGAACAAAGAATTTGCAGTGTGCTGTGTATCCCGCTTGAAAAATATCTCCAAGGGCTTGAAGTAGAGCTTGCCTCCTGTTCTGAAGTCTAGGAAAGCAATTACTTCACTACCAGCTCCCCTGAACTCTATTGCCGGGAGTTCTGACCTGCCAAAAGGTGCCTGTTCCCATGTTGGGCCTCTGTAGGTTGTTCCTCCTGCTGGGAGCTGAGAGAACTTGAAGCAACTAAAAAAGTGCAATGCATCCGCACCTGTTTCTGATGCAACACTGCCATATGGGAGGAATTTTCACCCATCGCCGCTGTGGCGCTGAAGAAACCGACGCTGCGCCTGCCCACGGCTGAAGAAACTGCTGCGCGCCAAGTCTCGTACACTGCTCTCCAAACTTGCTATGGACAGAACTATTTTTACCTTTTTTTTGATTTGGTCTTTTTTGGTTTAGATAAAAATTTGTTATTTTTCTAAACTGCTGTGGTGTCCATTATTAGTGTTTTCACTGTATTACTGTATGTGTGCACACATGCTTTACTCCGAGATAAGCCTGTCTGCTCGCGCCGAAGTACCAAGGTGTGCAGGGATTGTCTAAAGGCATAACTCCCTCACCCTGACCAGAAACAAGGGTCAATACTTGGACAAAGGTGCAACTCATTGCCAACTAGAGAACCCCATTTCTAACATTCCCATTTCAGGAAGACCAGTAACGGTGAACTCTAGGAACTTCATTAACTTGTAAAAGGGCCTGCCATGTCACTAGTGAATGTAAGGTGAGGCCTGGAGAAGGCAACCCTATATTTTCCCTGCCAGGCTGTCACCAGAACCAGTGGGAGGGGAGCTACTCCAGAACTGGTATTTTGTGACCACAGAGAGGGCTTCTGCTCATTTCCCAGCCACACCCTAGGCGGGCACATAGGCTCTGTACAGAGTAGGAAGGATACTCCTATTTTGGATTTTGGAAGTAAGATTCATGGTGGAATTATTAGAGTAGGGCAAACAGTAACTGCTGCAAAAGTGGGTACCTTTACCCCTGGGCACTTTCATGCCTTTGGTTAGGGATTATACAGGAGTCACATCCACCCACTTGCTGGTCCTTACCATAAATCTGGCACCACTAAGTACCTCCCTCACAACACTATCTGGACCTTTTGAAGAACTGAAGAAATCACTGCGTCAGACTCCACCTGCTGTTTGAGACCTGTGAGGAGATCTGAGGGGCTAGTCGTGCTCCCACTTACAACTAGGACAAAGAGGTGGACTACAAGGGTCATTGAGTGGCATCCAGTGTGTCTACAGGGACACAACAGGCTTTTTTCTGAAGTGAACACCTGACCAGTTGCAACTGGACCTTTACTGGAATCTTCTGATGACCTCTGCAGGAGACAGTCTTAAATCCTAGGAGCTGTCCTTGATGTCCTGAAACACTTCATTATGCCTAGCTGGAGTTCTCCTATGATCTCTAAAAAACTGCCTGACTTCCAGTGCTACAAGATAGGCACCAACCACCCTAATCGATCTGTCCAAGGTGCGACTTCATGGGGTGAATAAACCAGTTTCTCCCCCTTGGAGGTTCTCCACAGCAGCAAATCCATCTCAGCAGGCCCTCAGTGAAAAGGTATCTGGCCTCATGGAACTCATCTTCAGATACAGCCTTCAGACTTGCTTTGCAGAAGGATACTGAGAGCCAAAAGATAACCTAATTCCGAATACAGAAATGTTGACTGGACGTTGCCATGTAAAGCATACGTCCTATGAAAGAACTCCCCTTGGCATAAAATGTGAACTTTTCCCACTCTAAGCTTTTCATGAAAAAAGCAACTGCTTCAGCAGGATGTCGTCCAATGGCAATCTGGCTTCAAGAGGAGGTTTTTGGATACAGTGTGCAATCTTGCTCTGCTGATAAATTATTGGCTTCATTTCTGGGACTAAGGGCCAGATGTAGGAAGGATATTACCGGTCAGTAACGGCCGAAATCGTCCGTTACCTACCTGTAATAGGCTTTTCTAATGTATTTACCAATTCGGTATTTACCGAATCATCATTTGTCGATTCGGTATTTACCAAATCGGTAAATGAGATGTAGGAACCACTTAAAAGAGTGCTTCTGTGCTTTAAGGACTCGCTATTTACTACTATTAGTTGGTGGTAAATAAGGAATACCTCTGTAAATGCAAATGTGTGCATTTACACCAGTACCCTGTGGCAGACACACATGCCCTTAGGGCATGCATGTATGCCACATGTGCACACCAGCACTAATCAGGGGTGCAACAGAGTCTCAAAGTGACACCCTGCCACCCTTGACTATTTCCCTATTTTACCGAATCGGTATTTACCGATTCAATGATTGACGTTCATTCCTATGGTCCTCCAGGCCCATAGGAATGAATAGCAATTACCGAATCGGTAAATACCAATTTGGTAAGTACCGAATCTTAACAATTCGGTAATTTTTACAGATGTTTTATCTACATAGCAATTACCGATTCGACAATACCGAATCAGTAAAATTCGGTATTTTCTAATCGGTAATTTACAATTACCTACATCTAGCCCTAAGTTCTAAGGTAAAACCTTTGACTAGTACGAAACTTGATTAGAGTAGCACAGCAAGCTGCATCGTGGTCAGCGTGGAATCTCATGTAGGCACTAGTCAACCACTAACATAGACTGGAATTGGCACTTTTTCTTTGAGCTTTCTACCTTAAATCTTCTGAATTAAGATCTCCAGTTCTCCTTCTAGGATTCTTGTCCTTTTGTTTTCATTTTGTTTAATAATTTTGTATTCTAGTTCTCAAATTGGAGTGGTATTTATATTTATTCTTGTGTTGTGTTCTTGAATTTTTAACTGTTTTAGTACTTCTAAATGCTTTAGACATGTCCCTACTGTTCAGAGTTTCTGGAGTCTCTTCTCTGTGGCATACCTACTTGGAGTTGAGCTCAGGTGTGAATTACTTTAACTTTTGACTGTGTCATTGCAGGTCAGTGACTTTATGACTTGTGGTGGACTCTCTTCCACCCAATTAATAATTCAATGTATTACACTTCATGCACTCCAATAAGCCTTTGTGAATCGGACCCCGGAGATTAGTTACTGTCTCGCGAGGGCTAGGTCTGTCTTAAAAGTGTCCCAGCGTGAGCATCTGCTGGCTTCTTAAACGAAAGCGGCCGAAATGAGTTTTCCTTGGCCTCTTGAACAAATAACCTGCCAATTTGTGACTGCGTTTTTGGGGGGTCACTTTACTCTTGACTTCTGACCTTCTAGATCTGTGTTAAAGAAAACCATGGTATGTTCAATACTGCAGCATTACGACTACGATATTTGTTAGCACTAACTACATCGAGATAATTTCTATTGCATTTCTACATTAATATCTAGTTAATGTGTAGGTGCCTTGCTAAGTAAAATATTACTGTTTTTTATTTGTTTTTCCTCATTATATGGAATGGCGATCGATCACAACTAAATTCCTTCCATACTTGGCTCAATCTACAATCACCTGACATCAAATTTACCATCCATCCATTTCTAGACCTTACCATCTATGAGAATGAGGGAATTCTACAAACTACATTGTACCGCAAACCGGCTGAGCGCAACTCGCTCCTCCAATATAATCGCCACCACCCAAGAGCCCTGGAACAATCAGAAGATCTGTCCAACCACCTACTCCAACGGGGGTACCCCAGGAGATTGATCAAAAGGGCTTGTAAATATGCCTGGTTCAATCCCAGAGAATGCCTACTCCAACCCAAACAACAGCCTGATTTGAAAGAACAGAAACTTATATGTGTTACTACCTTTTCTACTCAAAGTAACAATATAAAGAAAAGTATCAACACGCATTGGAAATTGATTTCAGACAATGTAGCACAAGACACACCACCATTGCACGCCTTCAAGAGGGCCAAAAGCATTAGGGATCAAATTGTCAGATCTTTTTTGCAACCACCTGAGACCAACACTGTTCTGTCCCTGTGGAACCTTCCACCCATCTTAGGAAACCATAGGTGTGGACACTGTAAAGCCGGCTCAACAGCCATTCAAACGTGGGACAAACCCAATAAAAAATGAAAGTGAGAATTCTCCAACACTCCAGCCGCATCCGCTGTGAGGTACTTGGCGCCCCATTAGTGGGCCATTTCAAGAGAGCCATTCATCCACCTGACAGCTTCAATTGGATTGTCCTAGAGAAGGCTTCACTAGGCCCGAGGGGTGGCAATATTGGACATGTACTAGATATCCGGGAATCAAAATGGATGTTCTTCTTTGATTCTGTACAACATGGCCTCAATGAAAATGATAGCTCTTTTGTACAAATAGCCACGCTGACCTAATCTCACTATTTATATCATGAATACCAGCTCACAGTACTTTTTAATTACAGTAGATTACCTTCACCTCTGGGGTATTGCTATTTTCATCCATTTCCCAACATCGAAGGTTGTGATTTTGCTATGTATCAGCCATGCCTCAATTCGTCAAATATAACCTATCACATGTCTCACCATGAACCAATGGATGGGTCTTTTTACCATCCTATGTGATAGGTATGCACCTTCCATCTGCACAAATGTATGCCTGGATCTCGAGTACTCATTGTACATTGCTTTGCACTATTACTGACGAATTTGCGATTGTTTTTTAACACGCACTATCATCTTAATATGTAAATGTATAGGCATTTATATAGCGCACTACTTACTGGGAGGGTCCCAAGGCGCTTCGACCGCTGCGAAACCCTTCCTGGCTTCCCTGAGAGATGGTCCCTTAATGGGTATCTCCAGGGTGAGACCAGGCATCCCCGGCGGTCTGGTGGGGCCGTTAGTGAGGATGAGGCAAGCTAATGCCCAGAGTTGCCGAGTGTGATCGCTGATCAGAGTGGGCACCGAGGCGAGAGAATTATCGAGTCCGCTGACCCTGGTCCAGAAACCTGCCGCGCCGGGAATCGAACCCTGGTCCCGGGCCGTCCTCTGCTCTCGGGTCTGCCGCCTCTAACCAGTGAGCCACACTACCTCAATATGTACCCATTCAGCCCTCTGTTATCGCTCCCCTGGCTACATAAGCCATTTCCCCAACTTGAGCCTTTTTGCTATTACCATACAAGAAGCTGTGGTTTTTCCATGCATCATCCATGTTTTATTTCTCTAAATATAACCTACCATATGTCTCACTAACCATGAACCAATTGGATGGGCTTTTACCATTCTGTGTGATAGGTACGCACCCTCCATTTGCACAAATCGATTCATGCCTGTAATTTAGTTTGATGTCTCAATGTATATTCTTTGCACTATAACTAATGAATTTACACATGCTTTATAACACACACCATTATTTCAATATGTATTCCCTAAGCCTTCTGGTAGCGCCCCCATGGCTGCATGAGTCATTCTCCACGCCCAACTCTTTTTTCTATTACCACACACGGAGCGGGCTCGCTTCCGGGTCACGTGGTTCGCTGAGCCGGTATACACAGCTTGGCTCAGAGATAGCCGACCGGCATTCTCGATAGAGCTGTGGATTGACTCTAACCAACAGGTAAACGAGCACACTACGTGTGCACAACCATTCCCTTGACTTTTCCATTATTTTGCATGGATTGAGTGCTCTTCCATGCTTCCCCCCTACCCCTTTTTTATCAATGTAGATTCCCGATCGGTTCCCCAGCGGGTATCCTTAATTTAGTACACCATTACGAACTGTGAGTTTTTGTACCTCCCGTCACGCAATTGGAGTTTGAAACCACTACTATAGATTTATTGGTGCCTAATTCTTTTTTGTCCATGTCCCCCTCCCTTGCTGTTTCCTCTCGATTGATGTAGTTTCCATTCCAACCGACCGCATTGCAGCGACACCAACGTGTATAATCGGAAGTTCATTTAGCCGATATTTTGTAAGTCAAGCTCCTATATTTATTTCGGGGCTGCATTCACGTGCCTTCTGGACACAAACCCAGTGCCTTACTATTATTATTTTTATCTCATTCCAGCACGCAGCCATTGCGATGTTTCTTCCTTGAATAATGCTATACTTAACATGACACCACGGCAATCCGCTTCATGGTAAATATCTCACACACTTTGTTCCCTGCTCACAGCCATTTTGGCTGTAATTTCATGGCCAACCAGATTTAGATCGTCCATGACTCTTTTTAAATTGTGTCCGTTCTGAACTTACTTTGTAGGTAACCTGCCCCTCCCCCGTCCTGATGAAGACCCCCCCAGCAAGGCACTTACATTTGCCTGCGTTTTCCATGAGTCGAAACGTCGACAGACCTCTCGCAGTCCATAGATCAGCTTCCTTCCACAAATATCATTTATTGTAATTCTATTGGAAGCATGATGTATATGATTTGCTTTTGAACTCCGTTTTTTTTTCTATGAATCAGATCTACCTTATTGCTAATTAAGGTCTTTTGACCATTGCTATGTCACTACCCTAAATACCCTTCACTTTTCCCAACACCACTTCCCCTCCCACCTGATCTCCTTCTGGGGCACCTATTTGCATTGAATTTTGCTTGCATTAATCTGTGGTATTATGTGCCTACTCATTGTGATTAAATAACAATGATGTCACTATTTTTGTATTAATGTCAAATGTATTATCTATATAAAATCTTTGTGTTTCTACGTTCTGGGACCCCTCTTCCCTGTACTGAACAGGAGCTTAGCCAACTAGCTCTTGGGATTCACTCTTCTGTTCTGAGTATAAGGGGCTAGCAGGTCCAGCCCTTGAGGTTTCTTTATACATGTTCAACAGCAATTACAGTCCTTCTTCTGTCTTCCACAGGTCCAGAAGTGTTTTTAAAATGGCATTAAGTGTGCTCCCTTTATGCCCAGTGCCAGCCTGGGAGTGTGGAATACTCTTGGTCACTCCCTAACCAATGGGGTAAAGGTTCCCAAGGGTGTTCCTACCCACTTTTGCAGCACTTCCTATGTGTATTACTGTAAACTATCCCACAGTGTCCTTCCATACCTAAAACAGATATAGCAGAAACTTTCTTCCCCTATGCAGAGCTCTCTGGGACCACCCATAGGTGTGGCTAGTAGAAAGTGCAAATCCTTCATTGTGGTCACTCTAAACTGGATCTAGAGGCAGCCCCTTTCCCACTTGGATTGATGCCCATTTGGCTATCAGGACAAATAAGGAACAGGCCTGGGTTGAGTTATATCTTCTTGTGACAGGGAGGCACCTTTCGAAGTTTTATTACCTTCCAGGGCACACTCTGGATGGTCATCCTGTCAGGGGAAAAAGTCCCTCCCCACATTGAAGATTCTTGTCCACTATATACACCAGCAAAGGTTGTGGGGTGGGCCACACAAAAAGGGCAATTTCCCACATTGTCCCAAACAGATATATATTTTTTAATATATTATTTTTATTGCCAATTATTATATATAATTACAAGGCACAAACAACAGGCGTATATTTATATAGTATCATCTGGTACAACACCATGGCACCTTAAACTGTATCATTCCGGATTCACTGCAATTAGTTAGCATATGTTTCGCTTTGTTGCAAGCAAGGAATTAATCTAGGGGAACAATCCAGTCCCTAGTGCACAGTTATACATTCTATTACTCATTGTACGCTTTGTTCGTGTTTGTCACATGGGCGGCCGTCGGTCTCACACTACGGTATAACAATACTATCAAAGATTAACAAATCTACTTTTAAAACTTCCAATTAGAAACTTAAACCTGTGCAGAAGAGTGTTATATACTAGGATTCAACAGTTCATACCTCGGGTATTAGAATCTCGGGTGTTGGAGCCTCGGGGGCCCACAGAGGAACATCCAATAAAGATATGTTTATTATTGGAGGTAAAAAAGGAACCACTGGCTTTGAGTATTGGGTTGATAGTTTATTTAAACACACAAATATAAGTAAATAGAAAAAGGAAAAATTAATAGAAAGAAAAAAAGCTTTCACAGTGTAAGGCATTAATCACCAACCCTGGCAATGAAGTGTACTTCTTTTAGGGGGGTGTGTAAACATCCCATGTAATCAGGACAAAGTTCTCACTTACAGCGCAAGACAGCCAGTGCCTCAGTTGAGATGACTCATTGCATCCATGCTGCATGCTATTGTAGGAAGAAGCAAATTATGCATGGCTCTCAAAAAACCCAGCCTGATTCATGAAAACCGGATTCTGCGATTCTCAATTAGCGATTAACTGCGAATCGCAATTGAGAAATCGCAGAACGGTATTCATGATGTTTATCGAGAAAAAAAAGCGAATCGCACGCGGCCGCAAAAACCGTTTGCGATTATCGAAAATCGCAGAAAAATCGCAATTTCCGGCTACATCCGTGTCGGATTTGCGATATCGCAAATAGCGATATCGCTAATTGCGAGATCGCAAATAGCTGGGCCCAGCAACACCACCGGGCGCAAGAGAAAACTAAAGTTCTCCGAGCAGGAGTTGGAGCACTTAATTGAAGGGGTGGTGGAGAACCACTCCAAATTGTTCGGGAGGGAGTCAAGGAGGGTGCCCGAGCAGGAGAAGCGCAGGATCTGGGTCGGGATAGCGGCCACTGTGAACTCTGTGGGTGTGGCCGACAGGTCACTCGATGAACTGAAGAAATGGTGGTACGACCTCCGAGGTCGTGCCAAGGAGAAGGTAGCCGAGAGGCTTGGAGAGTCCCTGGCCACTGGAGGGGGAGGACCTACAGTCCCTCCAAACACCCCCATGGAGGATCGAGTCGAAGACACGCTGGAGGCTGAGCCATGCATTGGAGTCACCCGATTGGACTCATCCCGCCCCACCCAAGAGAGCCAAGGTAAGTGGCATGCGACTGCGACCCTGTCCCCTATGAATGGCCATGATCCTATAGCCTCCCAAAATGTTCCAAAGTCATGCCATCGGTGCACATCAGGTAATGCCCTAAAGCATTGTGGGACATGTAGTGTGGCCACAATGTACAAGTACCCCAATGCAGCCAGACAGGTTCAAAAGTACGCAATGCCATAGGCAGTCAGGGAATGTCACCCAGCATGCATGTAGCAACTGCACGTGTGACAGATACATGCAACTAATGTATGTCCACTTCCCCTCACAGGTGGCGCAGACAGCAGCGACAGCGAGAGGCTGCACATAGATGAGGAAGCACAGGATCACGAGGAGGTGCCGTTACAAACACAGCCTCCTGCATCTGCCGCAGCACAAACCCCTGCAGCCCGGCCCACTACCACTGTGCCTCCAGCCTCTGCCGCAGCACAAACCCCTGCAGCCCGGCCCACTACCACTGTGCCTCCAGCCTCTGCCGCAGCACAAACCCCTGCAGCCCGGCCCACTACCACTGTGCCTCCAGCCTCTGCCGCAGCACCAACACCTGCAGCCCGGCCCACTACCACTGTGCATCCAGCCTCTGCCGCACCAGCAATGCCTAGCTTGACTCCACCAGCAGCTGGCGCATCACCATCAGGTCCCGTGACAGTGGCGACACAGCGGCCACCCACTGTGGCAGGTCAGTAGAGCAGGCGTGGCAGGGCTTGCCTGCAGACCAATGCTCCCAGCACCAGGAGTGGGAATGGACAGCGGCTGCCGAGCATGAGTGTTGAACGTCGATTGCTTCGGATTCACCAGCTGCAGGCACTCCGGCAAGGGGCCATACAGCTGCAGCTGTATAACATTGGCCGCAATGTGGCAGGGTGGGGGACCGGATGGACCGCATGACGGCAGCCATGGCAGGTGTGGGGGAGGGGATGGCCCGCATGACTGCAGCCATGGAGGCCAACACAGCTGCAATGATTTCACAGCGCAACACGGCCCGCCGCCGCCACCGTCAGCTACTGACCCGGCTGACGGCTTACACCCGGTTAAACTATGTTATTGGCAATGCCACCTCGCAGCTATCTCGCCGGTCCCTGGCGCAGCAGCAGCAGCTCATTCAATGCTGCAAGGATGTGGCCAGGGTACTTGAGCACCTGACCACTGCCGTGACTGCACTTCACCCTGCTCTACCTGCCACTGTCGGAGGTGACGATGCCAGTGAGGGGACATCAAGTGTGAGCAGCCACTCTGCCTCACACGTAGGGGCGCTGAGACGCAGCACCAGGCCCTCTGCAGGGACACGTGCGGTGGCTGAGGAGGAGCCGGAGAGGCGCTTGGGTGCTTCGCGCCGGAGGCGCACCTGACTGAATTGTACTTGTACAGGCACAGGCTGAACATAAGCCTGCCCTGTGTATTGGACGCAGCTGTATGCTGAAATACTGTTTGCAATGGAAGGATGGCAACAGGAAACATTATTGTGATTCAAACAATAATATTTAATTTAGCAACACACATTGGCGTTGTGTCATTATTAAATTTTGCATGCAATTGTGATTTGTTGGGTGAGGGGAGAGGGTGAGGGGAGAGGGTGCACTAGAAACTGTTCATTGTGATGTGGTTGCGGCGTCTGTGGCCTTCAGCTGGGTTTACCCCGCGTGCATGGCGCGAGGGTTCAGATGGAGAAACCCGTAAATAAGACGAACCCTTCCAAGTAGTGCAGCGAAAACACGTACACCTACTAAACTCGTCATTTGCGGTTCATAGATACCAAACTCGTCCATATCCGAACATGCCCAAAACGTCGTTACGATTCTCATGGAACCTCAGACGCTCCTTTTGCCCTCATGTAGGCAAGCACTAGTCGATATCAGAATCAATTTCGATATTCATCTGATCTTTCAGTTGTTGTAGGAACATTGGAACATTATTCTATCCATCAATGTCTCTCTGGTAACAGATGGCCTTCTTATACACATTGTAGCACAAAGGCCACATAAGGCTGGACCACACTGCACACAAAGACAACATGTGAACAGAAACGTCACAACAACCCCTACAATCATCAGAATCTTCCAACCCCAAGTCGACATCAAACCCCAAAACCATCCTAGAAACGTCCAATCACCTTCGTCCACGTGTATGGACTCGGAGATTTTATGCAACTTCGAGATGGCTTGATAAACAGTTGGAGCGTTATCAGGTATGAAAATACAGCAGCTCGAATGGATCACCTTGCACACACCACCTCTATCTGCGAGTACAACGTCTAGAACCATACGGTTCTGTAACGTAATAAGTCTATCCGCTTGAAGCTCTGCTGTCAGGTTACCAAGAGCACTTGCAGTTATGTTAGCGGTCGATTCTACCACACGAGTCAATTGTCTCAGGTTCCTACTATTAACCATAGGTCCCCAAAACGGCAGGAAACCCTTAAAGAAGGCTCCTGCTTCTTGACCGGCAGTATCCTCTTTGCTAATAACGCCTCTCACAACTCTAGTCTTGTGATAGTCTGAGGCAACTGTGAAAGTCGGTGGCAAAAGATTCGCGATATAACAGGTGCCCGAGAAGTCACGAGGCAACCACGTATAAGCGGGATCATAACATACAAAATAGGTACCCTTGGCAGTCAGGAAGACAGGGGAAGAGAGCATCGGTAAAACGTACGTTTCAGTACAAGCACTCTTCCCAAACTGAGCTCTCGGATTTCGACCAAGACCTTGCAGGCAGAAATGACCAAGGTGGGGTATGATCCAGATCGGAGACGAGCTCTTAAGCTGTCTATCACCCACTGATATACTATACTCAGCCTCACTCAGATCCTTGTATGCTCGCACCTCTTCCTCTGGAATAAGCGATGCATCAAAAATATCTCTATCCAAATCAGCAATCGCTATTGCCAAAGACTTGTGGTACGGGCCCGAACCAAGGTCTGTGGAGCGTGGCTCTCGACGGGGGTAGGAATCTAGTGCACTACGGAACATGGTTTGGAATGCTCCAGCTGACCCCTGGGAGCTGTAGGGAAGAACCAAATAGGGAATACCCTTATCCATGGTATGCGGCATTAACCCACACACCCAACAGTTGGTAGTATTCATCACCAACTGATGTTGATGCAGAAGTTGGAGAAAGGAATTGTTCATAAATGCCGCAAGTCTGACCTGTTCATGTTGGGGTAGAAGATGAAAGGAATGTGGAGAAATAGTGGGAACAGAATTCAAATCATGAGAAGGGGAGGTAGGTGAAGTGGAAGGCAGTAGCGACTGAATCCCAAAATACACTCCACCCACCAGTAGCATAGAAACAGTTAGGAACAACATGAAAACCTGAAACAAAAAACATTTTGTTCTCAAAATCTTATGCAATTTGGATCTTTGCGCCGACATCCTCTCTATTTCCGACAGCTTAGAGAACTCCATCCTCTAAAGACCGTCCGTAACGTTCTTGACGCACCTCGTTCTGAGTAGCGATCATCAATTCCCAGGAGTTCCTAGAAACCGACAAAAGTAACCGACCTAGTGTCAGAAACCTGCTAAACAGAAGTAGGTACCCGCACGGCCCTACGGCCAACCCAGATGGTAGGTTTTAATCAATGAAACATTCAGTTTAATATAAGTCTCCTAGCTGCACAGAAGAGGAACACACGTGATATATAAAAAGAACTCAAAATGAAGAAAAAAATGCAAATGTCCACAATGTTCATAGCAACAGTGAGGGGGTAATGTGAATTCAAAAACAAAAGGGAATTTTTTATTAGTCCTTAATCACACGATCGAAGAAAATATCGACTTTTTCCAGGTCGAGTTTGCTCTTCAAACAACGGTTCAGATGGCAAGACAGTGTTCAATTGTTCAGGTGACAGTTCAGAACTTGAATTCTCCAATGCTGAAGATGAAGGTACAGTTCCAGATGATTCAACAGGTTTATCTGACTGAACTGAATCGTTCTCTACAAGTTGAGCATCACTAAATGACACGTAGTGTGAAATGGTATCGGTCTCAGTCGGGGAAAATCCTTTCTTTATCCAGTTATCTGCTGGCAATGGAAGCGGGATTTTCTTTGTATGGGTGGCATGCACCCAATGCTTCCTGCCGTCCAGCCGAACTGCAGACCTCGTTGCTAGCAAGACTTGGTAAGGTCCCACAAACCTTGGCTCAAGATTACGTTTTCTCCCAAAGTTGCGGGTTACCACCCAGTCCCCAGGTTGGAGCCGATGACCAGGTCCCTCTGTTTGTGCCGGTAGAGCTTCAAAACCTGTTGATGAATCAAACTCAATTTAGCAGTCAGATCGTAAAGATAGTCAATCAACATTGGATATTCAAGACTGTCAAACTCCTTAGGCCTTGGAACTCCCCAAATGTTCGCAGGACAGCCGAACACAATTTCATATGGGCTAAGCCGTACTCGAGAGTGCACAGTCGCCCTGGACTATAAGAGAGCTAAAGGCAATGCATCAGGCCATGATAAACCAGTTGTTGCTTGAATTTTAGCAAGTTTCAGTTTCAGAGTACCATTGTACCCCTCCACTAAACCCGCCGACTGAGGATGGTTAGCACTATGAAATTTTTGGCGAATACCCAGACCCTTACACACACTCTTCATCACACTTCCTACAAACTCACTTCCATTATCTGACCATACGATCCGTGGCATGCCGTACCTAGGGAAATATTCCTTGAGTAGAACATTTGCTGTGGACAGGGCAGTATTATCCTTAAGAGGGTGGGCCTCAATCCATCTGGAGAACGCACAAACCACAACCAATACATATTTCAGGTTATCGCATCTCTCCATATGGATGAAGTCCAACTGGATAACTTCAAAGGGACATGTAGGAGGAGCAAAATGACCAGGTGGAGTGGGGGTGCCCTTACCAGGATTATGCATCAAACATACCATACATGTCTTGACCACTCTCTCAGCACACTTAGCAATCCCATCATTCTTCCATACCAGAGACAACGACTTACATATACCTTTCGCGCTAATATGTGACATGCCGTGGGCCATAGTAACAACGGCAAGCACATATGCATCCGGTAATATCCACCTCTGATATTTCGACAAATCAACCCAACATCCATTCACATCTAACTTCCCCGTGCTTTCTTTCCACTTAGTCTTTTCAGTCTCGGTAGCCTCATTCTGAATCGCTTTCACACTCTCAACTGTGTCCTCACACATACCAGTCTCCGCCGGCCATCTCACTGAACTCGTAACATACATTCGACTCATCAGATTCTTGGCCGTTTCCTTAGCAATCTCATCTGCAAACGCATTACCACGACCAACATCATCTGTAACCTTTCGATGCGCGCTGCATTTAATGATTGCCACCTGCTTAGGCAATGTAAGTGCATCCAAAAGATCGTTCACGAGCTGTCCGTGTTGGATCTTCGTACCATGCGACGTCATGAATCCTCTTTCTCTCCACAATCGACCAAAGCTATGCGCTACGCCAAATGCATACTGACTGTCGGTAAACACATTCACTCGCTTTCCTTTAGACAAAACACACGCTCTCGTCAAAGCAATCAACTCTGCCGCTTGCACAGAATTCTGACTCAATCTCGCAGTTTCCACAACCGTACTCAACGTCACTACAGCATACGCAGTCGTCACATCACCATTTGGCAACTTGAAGCATGAACCATCAACATACAGAGTACCATCCGGATCTACCAATGGAGTATTTTTCAGGTCAATACGACCCTTCGTCTCTTCTTCAGTTCTTAAGTAACAGTCATGTGGTGCCCTTCCAACTATCGTCCCATTTCCCTCCTCCCCTACCTGGCAAAGGTTCTTGAAACCCACGTCACCGCCACCCTGAGCTCCCACGTGGAAATCAACCACTGCCTCTCCCCTCGGCAGGCGGGCTTTCGCCCCCTCCATTCTACGGAAAAGGTAGTGGTCTCAGTTATGGACAGCCTACGCGAGGGCATTGACACCAATCTCCCTCAGGCCCTCATTCTTTTAGATCTGTCCGCCGCGTTTGACACGGTGGACCATTCCACCTTACTTTCCCGTGTCAAGGCGGCGGGCATAGAGGGTCTAGCCTTCGCCTGGCTTGAGTCCTTTCTGAGTGGCAGAGCTCAGGCAGTCCACCTCACTGGCTTCACTGCGGCCTCCCACAAGGTGACGTGTGGGGTCCCCCAGGGTTCCTCACTTTCCCCCCTTTTTTTTAATTTATACATCTTCCCCCTCATTTTTATGTTACAGCAGCTCGAGGTCACGGTGTACAACTACGCCGATGACCTCCAGCTTATTTTTAACCTCTCCCATTCCCCGTCATCCTTCCAGAATGTCCAATCTGTCATGTTGTTCATTCAGGATTGGATGAACTGCAACCACCTCAAACTCAATCCGGACAAGACTGAACTAGTCCTGACCGGAGGTGGTTGCAGTCCTTGGTCCCCTTCCCACTGGCCCTCCCCACTTGGTGCTCCCCCACTCCCGGTCCCCAAAGTCAAAACCCTTGGTATCTTCCTCAATCCCTCACTTTCTGTTCATTCACAGGTTAGTTCTGTTGTCTCCTCCTGTTTTTTCTCCCTCAGAGCCATTAGGAAGATCTCTCGGTTTTTTTCACTCCCCGCCCTAAAGATCATAGTGCTGGCAATGGTGCTGTCGCGCCTCGACTACGGCAACATTATTTACAATGGCGCGCCTGCCTACGCCATTCACCGGCTGCAACTAGTGCAGAACCAGGCGGCCCGACTCATCTACGGCCTGCCTAAATATCATCGGGCCACCCCTTTACTGCAGGCACTGCACTGGCTGCCGGTGAAAGAGCGGGCCCTGTTCAAGCTCGGGTGCCTTACCTTTCAGGCCAGAATGGGCACTGCACCAGAGTTCATCTGCTCGGCTATCAAGCCTTACACCCCAGGGAGAGAGCTTCGCTCCTCTCACCTGGCCCTCTTAACTGTCCCCCGTTTCAAAAAGAAAAGGGCCGGCGGCACTAAGTTCTCTGTTTTGGCCCCTGTGTTTTGGAACTCCCTGCCCGTGACACTCCGTACAACTCCCTCCTACACGGAATTTAGGAAAAACCTCAAAACTTTCCTCTTTTCTCGTGCTTTTGTTGTCTAATTTCTCCTCGCTTGCCATCCCCCTCGCAATCTGAAGCGCCATGAAACCGCATGGTATAAGTGCGCTATATAAATGTTTTTAAATTCAAAAATTCAAATACATCACCTGATTCCATATTAATCGGCAACAATGTCGCTGGATTCAACACATTACAACGTTTTATCTGTATATGACTTGCCAAAAGTGTCAACTCATAACCAGACAACCTTGCGCTCCTCAAGTGTTGAGTCTTTGTTCGATTCAAGAGAGTGTCAACTGCATGCGGAACCATCACTGTAAGCATATTATCCATGACCAGACCTGCGGACTGTCGAATGGACACCGCAGCTGCCGCTGTCGCTCCTAAACAACTCGGCAATGCTCTAGCTACTGGGTCTAAGGTCGAGGAAAAATATGCACATGGACGCTGTTTGCCGTCAAATTGTTGCGTCAAGACACTCAACGCACAACCTTCTCTCTCGTGAACGTATAGTGTAAACGGCTTACTGTAATCAGGAGTACCTAACACAGGAGCCGACCACAACACATCACGCAATTCAGAAAAACTTTTCTGACACTCTTCAGTCCATGGCAAAGGAGTCGGAACATCCTTGCACGTGAGAGCTAACAATGGCTTTGCTAACAATGAAAAGTTTGGAATCCATTGTCTGCAGTATGACGTGATACCTAGAAAGGCACGTACATCTTTCTGAGTTGTTGGCATAGTCATTCGAGCAATGGCTGCAATTCTCTCTGGGGTCAACCTTCTTCCCTCCTTTGACAATAAGTGACCTAAGTAGGTTACTTCTTGACAACAATACTGTAGCTTAGAAGGTGACACCTTATGATGTAAGTCACATAAATGCTTTAACAGCGATACTGTAGCAGTTTTGCAAATTTGCTCAGTGTCGGCAGCCACTAACAAATCATCAACGTATTGAATCAAGGCCGCACCAGCCGGTAACACAAATGCATCTAGTTGACTCTTAAGGGCTTGACTGTAGATCGATGGACTCTCACAGTAGCCCTGTGGTGCGCGTTTAAACCTAAAACTGCGACCACCTAATGAGAAGCCAAATAGATCTCTGCTTTCCTCAGCAATCGGAATACTAAAGAAAGCATTCTTTAGATCGATCACCGAGAACCAGGAGGCAGAGGCTGGAATCAGGGTCAGAAAAGCTGTAATGTCAGGCACCACTGGAAACTGTGGGATCACGATTTTATTCACTTCTCTCAAATCAATTACAAAACGGTACACAGGAGGCTTGGATGGGTCAGTTCGTTTCAAAATAGGTAACACAGGGCTATTACACACATTTGCCCGAGTTTCTTCAATAACATCCTTTTTGATCAAGTCATAAATGATCGCTAATAGCGCTCGCTCGCCATCAAGAGAGATACGATACTGGGGAATACGTGGTAATCGCACATTTGATTTCAATTGGACTACATAAGGTGATATGTCCAGTAGGCCCACATCATTGGAACCTGTTGCCCATAAAGACTCAGGAAGGGAACTCAATTCCGGTGGGAGCTTATCAGTTGACAAGTACATAGGAGAGATCACTCTCTGACCTAATGTAAGCTCCACTCCCGTAGGAGAGCAGTACAGAGTCGCATATAACCGCTTCAACAAATCCAGACCCAAGAGATTCTCACCACGACCAGTAGTCAAAATCAAAGGAGCCTCTAGCTCACGTGGCCCAATCGTAAGGGACAAAGGGCTAGAAACTGGATTGCTAACCGGGGCGCCAGAGAATCCAACGGAAACATTTGTTAAGCCAGACAAAGGTGCGCCAGGGAGTTTCGAATGCATGATGGAACTTTTTGCTGCACCAGTGTCCAACAGAAAAGGCTCAACTACGCCCGATGTGGCAACTGCGACGTAAGGCCCTCTCTGATCAACCGGAACTGATACTACTCCCTCTCTTTGTCTATGGCTGTCCTAGTAATTGCCATCTGCACCAATCTCATGCTCAACATAATAGTCATCCACATGATACTGTGCAGATCTACCAGACGATGTATTTCGCTGATCAAAACAATTGTTCGCGTCCGATGAAGGAGTAGAACGCTCATTTTGATTTTGAGAGGTGCCACGACCTCTACCTCGAGATGCCTGCTGAGGACCGCTACGACCTCCTCGGACCGAAACACCATTAGTTCGGTCACGTAAAACCGGACAATTAAACTTCAAATGGCCCTCACCCCTACAGTATGCACACTGATGATACCCAAGCATAGATCTGGATGCAGAAGAGTCAGAGCGTGACTGCATCCTAGAAGACTGCGCTTGCGGTCGATACTGTTGTTGCGAGTCATTTTGATTCGAGCGTGGAGGATATGCTTGCTGCAACAAGACCTTAGTTTTTAGCTCCTTCGTTTTCTTGTCTGCACGGTCATTCTCTTCTTTTTCCCTATTCTCATAGTATTGAGCCGTTGCTAATATTTGAGCCGTGGTTGAAACAGTTCATGCACTTTCAGAATTTTTCAATTTGTTGCATAACTCAGGTAACAGATTTAACACAAACTTATCGACAAACAACCGTTTACCTCCCTCAGTGCTCATATCCTGACCACTATGATCGATAAAGGCCTCCTCAAATCTAGTAAATAAATCAGAGACACTCTCGTCTTTCTTTTGTTTGCAAGCAGACAATTTATCCCAGTTCACCCTCATCGCTGGCATTAGTGTTTTTATGAGCGTAATGATTCTTTGGGGCAGATCCGTGATTAACTGTTCAGGCTTAGCCCCACCAACTTGCCGTCCATCAGCCGCTACAAGTGCAGGCCAATCACCACCTAACTCAGCTACATGATTCTCTTGACGAATTTTCGCCCAAATCAGTTGCGGTACTACGTTACCGAACAACATGTCAATATCAGCAAGGTTCATAATAGAAGCATCCACGAGTTGGGATAACTCCTTGTAATAACCTGCGGGATTCTTCCACGGGTCAGGCAAAGATTGTTTCACCTGCAAAACTTCTGATCGCTTCCATGGGAGATGTATCCAAACTCTCTGGAAGTGTGGCAAAATTGGAGGATGGGCAGCAGCATCACCTGGCATCCACACTGGGGGAACTTCTCGCATAGGATACTGACCAGATTTCGCTTTCGAATCATCGGAGTCGTCGTCAAACGACACTCGAGAAGGGACTGTAGACCTAAAAGCTAACAAACGCTCTAATGCACGTCGTACATCATCACCGACAATCATGCCGTTCGAAAACTGATTCTGAAGTTCAGTCATATCGGGCGGTACATTATCTAACTCATCATTATCCCACTCTTCTCTCAAGGATTTGCACATCTCCTCGAACACAAATCTCTGTGTGGGCTCATTAAACTGAGAGAACGTATCGAAAACTATGCGCGAAGTGTACTTAGCAGGGTGTCTAATCCACCTGCGCGCCATAGTTACTAACGTTGCACTCTCCCTTCCACCAGGAATTTGACTCCGTCTCTGAGAGATGTCAGAGGCATCGGACTTAAGTAACGATCCGAAAAGTGGAGAATAGAGATTAGCAACAGAATTAGGTATACGGCTATGAACAGAAGGAGAAGAGGAGAGAAGTACAGGAGCAACAACATGAGGACTGAACGTAGGAGCAGTAGGAGTGGCCAAGATAGCAGGAGTAGTAGTAACAATAGACTGAGAAGGCACAGGCAAAGGAGCAGTAGGAAGAGGAGCAGGTAAAGGAACAGGGCCCACTTGAGGAACAGAAGGATTTGGAGGAACAGGACCAACGACAGGCTGACCAGCAGCCGCCGGAACAACAGGCGGGAGAACAGGAGGAACTACAGGAGCTATAGTACCCTGTACATAAGGAGGTGGTGATTTTAATAAATAAGATAACAATGGATCCTCTTTCGATTCTTCTCCCTTCTTATCAGAACTTGACGGTAAAGCCGGATAACATTTATCCACCGCCATGCGATGCAGTCTGGTAGAAACTTCCTTTTCCTTCTCTGCTTTGTCTCGCTGATACTGTTCTGCACCTTGCATCATCGTAATGATACCCTCTCTCTTATTTTTCTTAATCTGCTTGATTTCTTTCTGTTTGGCCTCTTTGCGCCATAACCGAAAGGAATCAAACATTGCTGGCCTAGCTTTCTTCTTAAACAATTTTGCTTCGAGATTATCTAAAATCTCAGTTTCGAAACTACCATGGTGTGGCCAACTAGGGACACCATCATTTCTCGTATAACGGATCCAACATTCATTATATACAATGGGACCCACTCCGTGTCGACTATAGAGCTCATAAATCGGAGTTCCAACTGGAGGTATCGGACGTGAGTCCTCCAACTGGGAATACATGCTGCAACATTTAAGGAAACCAAACAAAATACTACGGGCAGGCATCGTGCACACTAACCGAGCTTCAAACTTCAAGGGTTATCGAATTACGATATCCTCGCAAAAATACGAGACCCTCGGTTTTTGGCAATTGCAATCGTCAAATAAAAACCCAACAACTAAGAATCAACAACTAAGGACCACAAATGCAATGGAACCATGCAAACAACCAAGTTTCAACAACAACAACCAAGTTTACTGGGAGCGACCCACAAATACTTAACTGAAAGAGCAATGGCGTCACCAGGAAGGCCCGTCTATCGTCTCGCCGTACAAAGGACTACGCCAGGCGCCAAAACAGGTCGACAGTCAGGGCATCAGTCCGTTGCAGCCTTCAGGAAGCGGGAATCTTCGCGGGAAAAATCTTCGGACCACTTATTTCGACAACCGGATCGATGAAGCGGGGTACACCTTCCCTCGGAGATTTCACACGAAGTTCCTCACGATCGTCAGGCTTTGGACCGGTACCGCCGATGTCGCCAACTGAAGGACTGGGCTATTTTAAGGCCCAGCGGTGCCAGGGGACAACACCTGAAACCTTCGTGGGTTACCTGTTCCGGCGTACAAATCACAGAGACACGGGACACTTCCTTCGGCGTCAAAGATCAGCGTTTATTTACTGCAGGGATACAGAGATCGCTAGAAGTACAACAGAGTGTAGGTTCTGAGAGTCTGCTTCGAATTGCAAAAGTGGATCGCTCCTTTTATACACATTTTCGTCATTGCACAACATAACGAACAAAAGGTTACAACTCAGTTCCCACAGTAAACTTCAAAAGGTTGCATTCATGTTTTCAGAAGCCCGAAACATAATTACAGTAACATTGCCGGTTCCCAACTGTAAAAGCACGCTATCCCACCATTAGGCACATTCCACTCTAGTTGTAAACGAGCTAAGAGAAGAGACAGAAACAGGTGCAAGGAAGACAAAGACAGACAACAGATTGAAAAGAGTGTAGGGCCAATATCGGAAGCGTGATCACAGGATCAAAGGATTCGAGCCTAACGCATGCAAGGCTGAAACAATAGACCGGCTCGGCAAGATGAGCCTCGAGCGGAGCCGTCTGCCTTTGCCGTGTCATCCCCTAGTCATAAAGACACACTCAAAGGAATATGCATCTTCCGCAAGAGCTTGGGAATCCCAGGGTCATGAAGCGGACATTGTCCGTTCGCCGGCTACGTGAGGGCAAGAAACAAAATGGATGCCGTATCTAAAATGGAACCAGAGGGTTCAGATGGAGAAACCCGTAAATAAGACGAACCCTTCCAAGTAGTGCAGCGAAAACACGTACACCTACTAAACTCATCATTTGCGGTTCATAGATACCAAACTCGTCCATATCCGAACATGCCCAAAACGTCGTTACGATTTTCATGGAACCTCAGATGGCTTCCTGGCCATAGGCCAATAATATTCCAGAGACTATATATGCAGACGATTAGACCCACTTCCCCTCTTCAGCCATAGCACAAGCCCTTGCAAGATACAACACCTCACTCTATGTGACTTTCCCATGCTCTGCTGAGTAGATAGCCGCTCCACTTATAGATGACATGCCGCTGCCCTGTCACTTGAGTTCTGTGCATCGGGAGCTGGAGGAGCATACCCCATAGAATTATATGCCAAATATTGTGACTTTGTTGACCCTCATCTCTTGAGCCATTGCAAGGAAGCTTCAAAAATAGGCTCCTTCCACAGAGCGATTCACCCTGCCATGATTGCTTTCATACATAAAACATCTCCTCCATCGACCTCTTGTGCAGATTACTACCCTGTATCGCTAATACATTGTGAAGTAAAACATTTTACGATGATCATGCCTCCCCACTCCACAGACTCCCGTGCTCCTTAATTCATCTGGACCAATGTAGTTTTATGCCCACAAGGAGTATGAGGCATTGCCTGAGATGCCTCCATGTTGCTTTGGTACATTGGCACCTCTTGTCTCCTCCTTTAGCACTGCTATGAATCGAACTTGAAAAAGCTTTTGATACTGTGGACTGGGCATATCTGGTGGCACTGTTGGGGAAGGCAGGATTTTGACACCGATTTTGTGGCCTAGTGCTGTGGCACCCACCAGGACTGTTCCCTCCTCCCTCCTTTTCACGTTGACCATTTAACCTCTTGCAAGGCTCATACATTGTGGCACACAGGTGCTGGGGTTGGAATGGGCACTGGGTCATGAAGACCGCATAGCGTTTTATGCCTACGACGTCCTATTATGTCAGGCAAACCCAGCCACCAGTAGCCCGCAATGCCTTCAGAAACTGAATATTTTTGCAAATGCGTCTGGACTGTCTGTCAACCCTATTAAATCAGTGATGGTACCACTGGCTTCATCATGGGGCTGTGTGGATTGGCAAATGTCCATCCTCATATGCCGTCTTTACTTCCATTATTTGGGTATCCAGGTCACCTTAGAGCCTGACACGGTCCCTTAATATTAAACTCCTCACCGTAAGGTAAAATAGGACCTGAAAAAGTGGCAAACACTCCTGTTATCCTAAATTTGAGGAACCATGAGCTTTTTAAAGCAGGTCCTGCACACAGGCTCCAAAGTAATAGTGACAAACACGAGGGGTGGGCAGTTAATAAGGGTGGAGGGTGAAGGGAGGTTTTTTCTAAAAAGTGCCCTCACATCCAGAAGGATATCATGCTTCATCATTGGTCCTTGCTCCTCGTCGGGTTGGCACTGCAATGCCCGACAGGCACCCATGAAGGGGCTTTTTGGCAGAGATCTTTTTGGTGATGAAGCCATAGGGTGAGTGCGGGTGTGTGGGCTAGGTAGTGCGGTGAGTGTGAAGGTTAAAATAGGTCAAGGGCAGCCCTAACTAATGTCTTTATTCCCTGGGGGCACTGGCCTAACTACAAAATGTGAGCCCCAGCTGGATGTCATGATCCTATAGGGCTAGTGTGGTGCATAGGGTCAACATGTTTCATGTCAATTTAGCCCCTAATGGGTCTGTCAGCACTTCATCAGGACCAAAACAGGGTGATTAAAAATTACTTTAGCACTACCGCAAAACTGGTTCAGAGATTCCTAACTAGTAACCAGGTGCAGTCGAGCACCCTGGGTCATTTGATCCTATGGAGGAAGACCTAAGGGAGAAGGAGAGGGAGAAATTAAAACAAGAAAACAAGGTCTACTTAAGATGTTGGTAGGAACACAATTGTTTGTTACACTATTGTCAAGTCAAGTCAAGTCATAAAATTTATATAGCGCACTACATACCCAGAGGGTTTCAAGGCGCTTAGGGAGGGGAGGAGGATTATTTGTCAAATATCCACGTTTTAAGTTGCTTTCTGAACGCTAGGTGATTCTGGGTGAGGCGAAGGTAAGCGGGGAGTGAGTTCCATGTTTTGGCAGCCAGGTATGAGAAGGATCTGCCTCCCATGGTGGTTTTGTTGATGCGAGGGACAGTGGCGAATGCTTGGCTGGAAGAGCGAAGTTGGCGGGAGGGGGTGTAGAAGGACAGTCGAGAGTTGAGGCAATCTGGTCCGATGTCGTAGAGTGATTTGTGTGCATGGGTAAGCAGTCGGAAAGTAATCCTTTTATTGACGGGTAGCCAGTGGAGGTCTTTAAGGTGACCAGAGATGTGTTCGTTGCGTGGGATGTCTAATATGAGTCTGGCTGAGGCGTTTTGGATTCGTTGTAGTTTCTTCTGGAGTTTAGCGGTGGTACCTGCGTAGAGGGTGTTTCCGTAGTCCAGTCGGCTCGTGACTAGAGCGTGGGTGACTGTTTTCCTTGTTTCGGAGGGGATCCAGCGAAATGTTTTTCTGAGCATGCGAAGGATGTTAAAGCAGGAAGAGGATACGGCGCTGACTTGTCTGTTCATTGAGAGTGAAGAATCCAGGATGACGCCAAGGTTCCGTGCGTGGTCTGTCGGGATGGGTGCATTTCCGAGGGCTTCCGGCCACCAGGAGTCGTCCCATGCAGAGGGGGATTTACCTAAGATGAGGACTTCTGTTTTGTCTGAGTTCAGTTTCAGACGGCTTTGTTTCATCCATTCGGCGACTTCTTTCATTCCTTCGTGTAGGTTAGTTTTGGCGGTGCTGGGGTCCTTGGTGAGAGATAGGATCAGTTGAGTGTCATCCGCGTAAGAGATGATGTTGAGGTTGTGTTGGCGGGCGATGGCCGCGAGGGGGCTCATGTATACGTTGAAGAGGGTGGGGCTGAGTGAGGATCCTTGTGGTACGCCGCAGATGATTTCAGAGGCTTCGGACTTGAATGGTGGGAGGCGGACTCTCTGGGTTCTTCCGGAGAGGAACGAGGTGATCCATTCCAGTGCCTTTCCTTGGATACCGATGTTTCTGAGGCGTTGTAAAAGGGTGCTGTGGCAGACTGTGTCGAAGGCTGCAGAGAGGTCGAGGAGGATGAGGGCGACTGTGTCTCCATTGTCCAGTAGAGTTCGAATGTCGTCTGTTGCTGCGATGAGGGCGGTCTCAGTGCTGTGTTTTGCTCGGAAGCCGGACTGTGAGGAGTCGAGGGATTTGTTGGCTTCGAGGAAAGCGGCGAGTTGGTTGTTGACGGCTTTCTCGATGACTTTGGCCGGGAAAGGAAGGAGTGATATGGGGCGGTAATTTTTGAGTTCGGTGGGGTCTGCTGTTGGTTTTTTCAGAAGGGCGGTGAGTTCAGCGTGTTTCCAGTCTTCTGGGAAGGTAGCGGAGGTGAAGGAGCAGTTGATGACGTCTCAGAGGTGCGGAGCTATGACGGAGTCTGCTTTGTTGAAGATGTGGTGAGGGCATGGGTCTGTGGGGGATCCAGAGTGGATGGAATTCATCAGGCGGATGGTGTCCTCAGTGGAGATTGGGTTCCAGGCGTTAAGGGTGTTAACGGGGGGAAGATAGTCAGCTGATGGTAGGGTGGGTTGGCTTCCGGGTTGGTTGTCAAAGCTGTTGTGGATTTCAGCAATTTTGTTGTGGAAGAAAGAGGCTAGGGAGTCGCAGAGGGTTTGAGAGGGGGTGATGTCGTTGGAGTTGGCCGAGGGGTTGGAAAATTCCTTGACGATGTTGAAAAGTTCCTTGCTGTTGTGGGCGTTGTTGTCGAGTCGATCCTTAAATGCTGTTTTCTTGGCTTTTCGGATCAGTTGGTGGTGAGTACGGATGGCGCTTTTGTAGGCGTCCTTGTTGCTGGTGGATGGGTCTTTTTTCCAGGCCTTTTCAAGGGAGCGGCATAGTTTCTTGGATTTCTTGAGGTCTTCGTTGAACCATGAGGCCTTCTTGAAGCTAAGTTTGTGGTGGCGTTTTTTCAGTGGTGCTAAGGTGTCGGCGGTGTTGGATAACCAAAGGGTGAGGTTGGAGGCGGCTTCGTTGGCGTTAGAAGAGAGGGCTGGGGAGGTTTGAAGGAGCGAGGTGGAGATCTGCTCCGTGGTGATTTTGTTCCAGTTTCTTTGTAGAGTTGGTTGGAGGTGGATGATGGGTTTCGGCTTGTTGTAGGAGAAGTGGACGCAGCTGTGGTCAGTCCAGAGGAGATCCGTAGTGTGGTTGAAAGAGACATGGTTGCTGGAGGTGAAGATGGGGTCGAGTGTGTGACCTGCGATGTGGGTGGGGGAAGTGACCAGTTGTTTAAGTCCGAGGTTGGCGAGGTTGTCCAAGAGGGTGGCGGTGTTGCGGTCGTTGATTTTCTCAAGGTGGAAGTTGAGGTCTCCCAGAAGGATGTAGTCTTTGGAGAGGAGCGCGTGTGGGGTGATGAAGTCCGTGATGTCTTCACTGAATTTTGCGCGGGGTCCTGGTGGTCTGTAGAGGAGGGTGCCTCTGAGTGTGGTCTTGGGGTCGATGTGGATCTGGAAGTGAAGGTGTTCGGAGTTGGCGAGGTTGGCGTCAGAGCTGGTTGAGATGCGGATTGATTTCTTGTGGACGATAGCGATTCCTCCTCCTGAATGGTCGGTGCGGTCTTTGCGTGTAATCTTATAGTCATCAGGGATAGCGATGGCGATGTCAGGGGCGGAGGAGGCGTTCATCCATGTTTCCGTTAGGAATGCGACGTCTGGAGAGATGGTGGCTAGTAGGTTCCAAAGGTCAATGGCGTGCCTGTGGACCGAGCGGGTGTTGAGAAGGATGCATTCTAGGTGGTTGGGGTCGGGAATCTGTGGTGTGGTCGGAGCGGAGACGTTGGTGCCGCAGAATTTGCAGGAGAGGCAGGAGAACGGTCCATGGGTGCGTCCAGGAGCGGCTTGGACGCAGTTGGGGGCGCGACCGGGGTTAAGGGCTATGAGGGCGGCGGCATCGTAGGTAATGCGGGGGGCTGGGCTGCGCGAGGGGCAGGGGGAATGGCGCTGGGCGCGGTCCAGGCGCGGACGGGCGTAGACGGGCTTACCTTTGGCGCACCTTCGGCGTGTCCGTAGCGCGTGGACGCTGCGCGTGGAACCATCTGACATTCATACACTTTGAGGGGGGGAGGGGCGTGGGAGGGGCAGCAGGGAGGCGGGAGCGTTGCAAGGAGGAAGGGCTCTGACCAACAACACAAACAAAATGGACGTGGAGACAAGTCGAGTGAGGCTGGGGCACAGGAAAAGGTCACAGGCGCTTTAAATATGCTGATAAAGAATGAAGTAACCAGGTAGAGCGCTGCTCCGTTTCCGTCGCGCTAATTAAATGGCCTGAATTATGTTGCGCTGCAGAATGCCTGAAACGTGCCACACACAGAGCGGACTGAGCAGTAAATCACTAGCGCTGAGACAGATTCACAGTTACAAGCGCTGATGCAGGTTAACAAAACGCCAATTACAAATCACGAGTGCTAATGCAGAAAGCAAATCACGAAAGTAAATGCACAGGTAAACAGAGGTTTGAGGAGAGGGTAACGATACCGTCAGGAGCCAGGGAGCGTGGGAGCGACCGTATCTGACGAAGTCAGGGCGGTCACAGCTGGAAAACCTACGGGGTCTACAGTAAGGGTCAGTGGGTGGGAGGGGCAGCAGGGAGGCGGGAGCGTTGCAAGGAGGAAGGGCTCTGACCAACAACACAAACAAAATGGACGTGGAGACAAGTCGAGTGAGGCTGGGGCACAGGAAAAGGTCCCAGGCGCTTTAAATATGCTGATAAAGAATGAAGTAACCAGGTAGAGCGCTGCTCCGTTTCTGTCGCGCTAATTAAATGGCCTGAATTATGTTGCGCTGCAGAATGCCTGAAACGTGCCACACACAGAGCAGACTGAGCAGTAAATCACTAGCGCTGAGACAGATTCACAGTTACAAGCGCTGATGCAGGTTCACAAAACGCCAATTACAAATCACGAGTGCTAATGCAGAAAGCAAATCACGAAAGTAAATGCACAGGTAAACAGAGGTTTGAGGAGAGGGTAACGATACCGTCAGGAGCCAGGGAGCGTGGGAGCGACCGTATCTGACGAAGTCAGGGCGGTCACAGCTGGAAAACCTACGGGGTCTACAGTAAAGGTCAGTGGGTGGGAGGGGCAGCAGGGAGGCGGGAGCGTTGCGAGGAGGAAGGGCTCTGACCAACAACACAAACAAAATGGACGTGGAGACAAGTCGAGTGAGGCTGGGGCACAGGAAAAGGTCACAGGCGCTTTAAATATGCTGATAAAGAATGAAGTAACCAGGTAGAGCGCTGCTCCGTTTCCGTCGCGCTAATTAAATGGCCTGAATTATGTTGCGCTGCAGAATGCCTGAAACGCACCTGGCGTACATCAAGAGAAATGTATGACAAGTAAAAAGACACAGGCATTCGTGCGGTGCAAGCACAGCAATTGACAATGTCAGGAATTGCAACAGGTGATGCTAGACAGGCATTAGAACACCAGATTTAATCATCCATCTAAGTAAAAACGGTCCCACTTTGGGTGAGCTGGTAATCAAAGTATAGAGGGGCCCATGGGGCCGGGACCGGACAATGCCGTCAGACATCCAATATACTAGTGGGAACTCACCCAACAAGATAAGGGTTTGTGCTGATGGGGATAGCAGAGCACGTTGTTGCTCTGATATATGAAAAAACAGTAAACACAATTATCAGTTACTGAAGAGTGTGTTTCTTACCAGGAGATCAGCGTGGTTTCTGCTCACGAAGATCGGTATACTCACGGTAAGGAGGAGACGAAGGGAATACTCACGTTAAGGAGGCAGCGCAACGAGCATCCATCCTACCCTTGCTCCGGGCCCCCTGATGCGTGCTTCCAGGTCTGCCGTCTTAGAGGATCCCACATGTCACTCTGGTGCATGGTAAACTGGACTGTAAACATCAGTGACCATGTTGGGTGAGTATTTTATTAACAATAATCCCTGAACAGGCGTTGAGCCGGTAGAGAAGGCTTGCGCACTCTTTGGCAAGTTCTGTTAAAGGACCCATTTGGTGGGTAGTATTGTGCAAAATATGTCACTTAATACATTTAAATAAAAAACAATATTGGTGGCTGATATTGTCAAAAGTATGTTTCCTAATGAAAATGTATTTTGCAGAGTTATGTTGAAAATATGTGAAATGTGAAAAAAATTGTTATAAGATGAGGATTGTATTATGGGCGCTCAAATAGCATTGGTCCCTTGGCATAGAATCTTGTGGGACTGGGTGAATAGGTCGCTGTGTAAATGTGGGAAGTGATGTTATGTGGGCTAGAATAAACAAGAATAAAGATTCTGGTTGTATGTATGTGAGAGTATCTGGACCCAGACGGTGGGTGCAAACAGCTTACTATTCTTGAGCAGAGGTGGTGATGTAGCCTCACCCATAAAGACAAATAACTGCTCATCTCCAGAGTGTCGCCTATTTATGGAGGGGTCATCTGTAGGTGGGTACAAGTTGGAAGAGGCATGACATCTAAACAGTATTAGAGGGTCAGAAAATAAAGCAATCACGGGCGGTTTAGCTCAGCCCAAGGTATATCATCATTTAGGCCCTGTATGTGTGAGGAAAGTTTAAATACCCAGCTCTGTTCTTTCCTAAAATGGGCCTCTTTCAATATTTGTGGGAACGCTTTCAAAATGGTCCATTTTAAATCATTAGTTGTGTGGTTGAGTTCAACAAAATAGGCACACATCTTTGTGTTTGTTTCTTTGCACCTTATATTACTTTTGTGCTCTGTTATTCCGGTTCTTATAGGGCAAGTGGTCATACCTATGTATTACAGCTGGCAAGGGCAGTTGATGAGACAGTTAGTGTGTTTGTTTGTCAGCACGTTAAAGTGTTCGTTAATGTGATTGTCTTTGCTGGCTTTGGCAAGGGACAAATTACACACTGTCCACAAAGGAAGTGACCCTTCATCAGGGGTATGTTCCACAGGATATTTTGCGTTGTTAAACATCATAAGAAGGACAGCATTGTACAAGATGGTAGTCTTGCCACGATTTCTTTATCTCCTCAAGAACGTCCTCCTTATGATCTCCCACCACTGGTTTAGGGAGATGGACTCTGTAGCAAACGTATTCATCTGGCCAAACTCAAGACCCCATTTGTCATTCAGGACTTGCGAGTGTGCGCCTTATGATGGCGTCTTGGGCATGTCTAACCTCTACTTATGTTACCTAGCATCCCAACTTCTGACTATCAACAATTGGTTTACCGGTGGTTAGTCCAACCCAGCTTTTAAACTGGAACTTAACATTTTAGGTTTTCCCCGTATCATGGCAATACTCTATAGCAGCACCATTCCCACCTTGATTCCCCAAGTAACTCAATTGATATTTATTGGATGGAGGGAGGCCCAGCAACACACTAGGTGGTGGTCTAAACTGATGGAGCAGATCCCCCTGGGATGGTACATATTTAAGAGAAGTGGTTTTGCTGAGGGGTTTACCCATGGGGTTGCCATATATATTACTCTACTAGGCGATGTATGGAAAGGCGCCCACATGTCTTCCTTTCAGAAGCGCCAACAGATGTACTCCTTCTCTGGAACACAGTTTCACAAATACTGACATCTATGACATGTATTGCGAGTACATATCTCTTTGGGCACTCCACTCCTGGATTACAGCCCAGCGGAGGCAAAGGACATGATGGTGTCATTAGGTAAAGGAGTGGTGTCCCAAATTTATAGGATGTTAATCATCAATGCCCTAGACAGAGTGATAGCACTTAGGACACGTTGGGTGGGATGGCTAGGTCCACTGGATGATCCAGAGTGGTGTGATGCATTGATGGTTTCCAAATTTCTCACCATTTCAGTGTGCTAGCACCTCGTGCAAACACATAAACTACATATTGTTTATCTTTCACCAGACAGGATGCATAAGACTTTGCAGCTTCCCAGCCCAGAAGGCCTTCATTGCTCCGACATTCCTGTTGACTTTTTACCATATGAAAACATTCAGTCGGTATAAAGTCAAAATATTGAGTTTTTATTATCGACTAGACATAATATCGAGTAAAAAATATAGAATAGACATAATATCGACTAGACAGAATAAAGACTACCAAAATATCGACTAGAACATTTTAATATCGAATAGAATGGACATAATATCGAATCAAAAATAAAGAATGGACATAATATCGACTAGACGAAATATAGACAACAAAAATATCGAATTTAAGGTAATTTAATATTCATTTTTAATTTTTGTGTAATATAATTCTGTAGCGGGTTGTGGGTTTATAGGGGAATAGGGTGGGAAGTAATTTAATTATAATTATTAAATATGTTACTTTATTTATTGGTATTTATTTAGAATTAATTGTTAATTAATTATAATTGGTAATTAATTAAAATATAATTGGTAATAATTTTACATGATTAATTGATAAATATGTTCCTTTTAGTAATTTATTTTCTGTAGCGGGTTGTGGGTTTATAGGGGAATAGGGTGGGAAGTGATTTAATTATAATTAATTAAATATGTTATTTTATTTATTGGTATTTATTTAGAATTCATTCTTAATTAATTATTAATTGGTAATTAATTAAAATATAATTGGTAATTAATTTTTAATGATTAATTGATAGATATGTTAATTTTAGTAATTTATTTTCTGTAGCGGGTTGTGGGTTTATAGGGGAATAGGGTGGGAAATAATTTTATTATAATTAATTAAATATGTTATTTTATTTATTGGTATTCTTTTGGAAATAATTGTGAATTAATTATTTTTTTTTGGAATTATTAAAATATAATTGTAGTTAATTTTAATTGATTAATTGATAAATATGTTAATTTTAGTAATTTATTTTCTGTAGTGGGTTGTGGGTTTATAGGGGAATAAGGTGGGATGTAATTTAATTATAATTAATAAAAAATGTTATTTTATTTATTGTTATTTATTAAGAATTAATTGTTAATTAATTATTAATTGGTAATTAATTAAAATATAATTTGTAATTTATTGTAATTGATTAATTGATAAATATGTTACTTTTATTACATTATTTTCTGGACTGGGTTGTGTGTTTATAGGGGAATACCTTGGGAAGTAATTTTATTGTAAGTAATTACATTTTTTAAATATTTTATTTTGTGTCTAATTTTTATTTTTTATTTTTATATTGTAAATTAATTTATTTGTAATTGGTAAATAATTAGTATTAGTAGGTAATTTCTATTATTAGTTAATTTTTATTTGTAATTTTAATTGATTAATTAATATATTTTATCAAATTGTAAAATATTTTAATTATTTTGTAATTGGTATTAATATATATGTTATTTATATTTATATATGAAGTATTTACTTTCCCTACTATTGCACTCACTGGAGTGGGAATAGTAATTTTTATTCCTACGCTATCCAACGCTTTCCCTACTGTTGCACTCACTAGAGTGGTATAAGGAAATTATAGCTAGCGAAGATAGCAACGGAACTCATGAATAACAATACCTCCCTATACAAGAATTATACATCTACAAATGTTTAAGGAGCACCCTAATATAATCATGTATATACCTATGTTGGCTGCTTAATTTAATTATATTTTTTCTGAAATGGTTATCGTTAAATCCTATATGTACAATTGAATGTCTGTAATATTCAAATAACTCATGAATTATACAAAAATAATAAAAAATATTATCATAAGAAGAATTTTTCTATATGCACACATGATTTATATTAGGGTGCTCCTTAAACATTTGTAGATATATAATTCTTTTATAGGGAGGTATTGTTATTAATGAGTTCCGTTGCTATCTTCGCTAGCTATAATTTCCTTATACTAGCTTATTTCCCTTTGTTATAGCTGGCTATTTCTATAGGGCTCTCTTGCTTCTTAAATAGCACTCACTGGAGTGGGAATAGTAATTTATACCCCTACGCTATCCAAAGCTTTCCCTACTGTTGCGCTCAATGGAATGGGAATAGTAATTTTTACCCCTACGCTATCTAATGCTTTCCCTACTGTTGCGCTCTCTGGAGTGGGAATAGTAATTTTTACCCCTACGCTATCCAACGCTTTCCCTACTGTTGCACTCTCGGGAGTGGGAATAGTAAATTTAACCCTCTCGCTATCCTACGGAAAAAATATTGTATATATTTTGTTAATAATATGTATATATATATATATATATATGTATATATATATATATTCACTGAAAAAACCATAGGTTTTAGGCCATATATAGTTAGGGATTAGCATTTACAAAACCTTAATTTACTCGCACAAAACCATAGAAATTCGCATATATAGTAAGTTGCAATAACTATATATCGCGCACCCGCAATCCACTGCTGATGATGTCACATATTACATCATTCATGACATGGTCAGTGACATCACTGATGACATCACTGATGACATAATCCAGTGACTGTATGTTTCTGTAAAGTTAAAATATGTCTTACATATTTATTTATTTTATTTATTTATTTGGCAATTTTTAAAGCGCGCAAATACCCTTGGGTGTCTTGGCGCTGTAGATGCAGAACTCTCATGGGGGGGGGGGGGTAGGGAGGTTTAGGCAGGGAACAACCAGGTCTTTAGTTTCTTTCTGAAATTCAGAAGGGTCGGAGCACACTTGATGTGTAGAGGGAGTGTGTTCCACAAAATGGCTGTTGCCACTGAGAAGCGTTTGTCGCCCCAGTTGGCCCTTCTTGTACGGGGGACCATGAGTAAATGTGCTGAGGATGACCGCAAGGTTCTTGTGTGTTCAAGCGGTCGGAAGGCTCTTCTTAAGAATAGGGGTCCGTGATCATGGATAGCCTTATATGCTATGCATAATGCTTTAAATTTGATACGGCTCCTCACCGGTAGCCAGTGCAGCTGTCGGATGTAGGGGGAGACCGATGCAAACTTAGGGATGGATAGCAGTGTCCTGGGTGCTGCATTCTGCACTGTTTGCAGTTTATTGAGGACCTTTTGTTGTGCATTAAGAAACAGTGCGTTGCAGTAGTCAGTTTTGGAGAATACCAAAGTACTGACCAGGGTTTTGCCTGCATGAGGAGGAAGGTATGGGATTAATTTTTTTATCCTTTTTAGTGTGTGGAAGGAAGAAGAAACCACTGCATTAGCATGTTGCTGAAATGACAGCTTGTTATCGAAGATAACGCCCAGGTTGCGTACCTTCGTTACAGGTTCTGGGGGTTGTCCCATCTGGTGGGGCCACCATTGTGGGGACCAGGTAGGTTGAAGCCTCCCGAATGTCATCACTTCTGTCTTATCAGAATTGAGTTTAAGACAGTTGGATGACATCCAGGAGCTTATTGCCATCATTCCCATTTGGAAGTTGGCTGCCACCGAGATTCCATCGTTGTGTATTGACAGCACCAATTGGGTGTCGTCGGCATAAGTAGTCAGGGAGATTCCGCAGGATTTTATGACCCTCGCCAGGTCCGACACATAGATGTTGAATAGTGTCGGACTTAGCGAGGATCCCTGCGGTACTCCACATGGCAGGGAGAAGGTCTGGGATGTAAAAGTGCCTAGCTTTACAGTTTGCGGACGGTTTGCCAGAAATGAGGCCAGGAGGTTTTTGGCTTTGTCTGTGATTCCTATGGCCTCGACACGGTCGATCAAGGTGGCATGGTCGACCGTGTCAAAGGCCGCGGATAGATCGAGGAGTATCAGTACTGCGGCTCCTCCGTTATCCATCGTAGCCCTAATCTCATCTGCAGCTTTTAGTAAAGCCGTCTCCGTTCCGTGGCCTTGTCGAAACCCAAATTGGGTGTCATCTAGTAGATTGTTATGGTGAATATAGTGTGACAGCTGGGTGTTCATAATCTTTTCAAAGATTTTTGCAGGGAATGGGAGGCAGGCAATGGGCCTGTAGCTGGCAGGCAGGAGAGGGTCTAGGCTGGGTTTTTTGAGTAGGGGTTTGATTATTGCTTTTTTCCATACTGAGGGGTAGACACCTGATGCAAACATTGCATTGCATATGATGGTAAGAGGTGGGGCAATGACTTCCGGGATGAGGTTAAGAATACTTGGAGGGCAAGGGTCCAAAGGTGAACCAGATTTGGTTCGAGCGATCAGGGGAAGGGTGATTTCGCAGGTGGTAGATTCAAAAGCTGCGAATATGGGGCCAGTATCGGCGATCGATTGAGGGGGAGAGCGCACTACGTCAGGTGTAAACGTATTAAAAATGGCTCTGACCTTGTCCTCAAAGAATTTTGCCAATGAATCAGAGAGGGCTTGGGATCCCTCTGACTGGGGGGCAGGTGGGCTAGACAGGTAAGTTACTACTTGGAATAGTTTCCCTGAGGAGTTTTTAGCCTGATTAATTTGGTTTGTGTAATACGTGGTTTTCTCTGTTTTAATGATTTTTTTATAGTTAGAGAGAGCGCTTTTGTAAGTGATCTTATCAGCCGTATTAAAGTTACGGCGCCACTGCCGTTCGAGGTTTCTGCAGTGCTGGCGCTGGAGTCTGAGTGATTCAGAGAACCAGGGGGCTGAAGGAAGTTTTCTACTCCGATGGGATGATTTGGGATGATATTGAAGAATGAGTGGATGTATAAGTGTCTGGATGAAGGATTTAGTAGGTGCATGACGGATTGTATGAGACAGTGATTAAATGTGTCTTACTGAGTGCATGGGTTAGTGACTAAACTGTCTTAATTTGTGCATCATTATTTCTGTAGTTCTGTAAACTGCTGCATGTGTTGATCAGTAGCTATATGAGTAACTATATGGGTTATTGATTGGTTGCCCAAATATTTGTATGGGAGAGTGAGTGTGTGTGTGGGGGTGGCTGGGAGGTGTGTGACTCTGTGCATAAATGTGTGAGCAGTTGATTCACTAGATGTATGGGTTCAAAAGTGCATGTGGAAACAGCTGTATGGGCGGTTGACTGTCTGCAAGAGTGTATTGGTGAGTGATTGGATTTCTCAGTGCTACATGTCAAAGTAAGTACATATGTAAAACACAGTACATGTAAGAGTTGACATATATAAATAACTGTGCATAAGAGCCAGTGAATGTGTGAGTGGCTCTATGGATCATTGTGAACTTGTATCAGTGATTGTATAAGAGAGTAAATATGTGTTAGTATATGTTTTAATAAGTAAGGTGTGTATAACTGTATAGTTGAGGAAATGGAGGTGTGATTGATTCTTTGCATGACTAACTAGGTGTGTGAGTAACTCCATGGATGAGTGACAGTCTGTGAGTGTCTGATTACACTGAGTATATCTAAGGTTATATTAGAGTCTGAAGAGGTTCATCGTATTATCACATGAATGATGCCATCAGTGATGTGATCAGTAATGGCAAATGAGATTTCATCAGTGATGTCATCAGTGATGTCATTTGAGATGGCATCAGTGATGTCATCAGTGATATCATCAGTGATGTCATTTGAGATGTCATCAGTGATGTCATCAGTGATGTCACTGACCATGTCATGAATGATGTAATATGTGACATCATCAGCAGTGGATTGCGGGTGCGCGATATATAGTTATTGCAACTAACTATATATGCAAATTTCTATGGTTTTGTGCGAGTAAATTAAGGTTTTGTAAATGCTAATACCTAACTATATATGGCCTAAAACCTATGGTTTTTTCAGTGAAGTTCAATGGTTTTGTAAATGCTAATCCCTAACTATATATGGCCTAAAACCTATGGTTTTTTCAGTGAATTTCAATGGTTTTTTAATAGCAAATATCAAAAGCTATCAAATGTCAAGTACGTGATAGGTAAAAACATTTTCACGTTTATGCACGCTGATGTGCTTTGAACGCTGCCCCCCCCTCTTTTCTCTTAGTAGTACTCTCTCTTTGCAGATAGTGAAGGGTAGTTAACGCAGGCCTTTGCCCCCGTTGTAATCCGTCGTGCCTGCTTGTCTCTCCATGTGAGATGAACTGAGCTCCACACCATGATGGCTGCAAGACAGCTCGGCTCCGCCACCCACCCCGCCCAAAATAACGATAAACTCTATGCAAATATTATAAATATATACAACACACCAGCAAAGTAACAGGGTAAAACATTTTATTAAATAACTATTTACATAACTATTTTATACTTTTTGTTGCCTGATCCGGCTAGCTCAATCGATCGAGCATGAAACTCATGCACTCTGATAGCAAGCGTTGCTGCTGATGCTATGCAGACAAAAACTGTTTTTCAGTTTGTACATTCTTCAAGATTTTTCCATCCAAGGCTGGTTGAGAGTTTGTAGATCGATGGCTTCAGATTTTCAACATACGGTGTGGTGGCGCGGACTGGGAGGGGGCGCTTGGCTCCTGCCCCTCCCCAAGTCGTGTTGCCCTGGTGTGGCCTAAGATCGCCCCCGACATAGGCGGCCGGCTCCCGGGGTCCGGCGGAACTTTTTGCCTTTTGATGACTCTTCCATTCTGGACCTTGTCCCACAATCCGTTTGACCTGAAGACACGCTGTAGTGGGGCGCCCCTTTACCGTTTCAGTTGCCATTCCGCCCGCTTTTGCTACACTGTGCCTCTTCCGCCATTCAGCTGTTTACCGCCCGCTCTTGCGACTACAGCGTCTCGCTCACCATGTAGTTGAGTTGCTCCCGCTCTTGCGATACAGCGATAGGCGGCTGCCACAGGACTCTCGAAATGGCGGCCGGCTCTTCAGATTTGGGCGTGGTCCACTAAAATGGCCCTGGGACACCTTGGAACTCGGACGCTTGTCTGCTAGGGCTTGGGCCCCATTCTCGAAAGCATCCCCTCAGCCTTGAAGATTCTACAAAAGTCTTGGGGGCCCCCGACTCCCGCAGGCTTCTGGTAAGGAGCGGCTGCCATGATTGCTCGTGGAGTGGCCACGACTGAGCTACGAGATGGTGGTGCTCTCATGCTGACGCCAGCTTCAGTCTGAAACATCCAGAAACACTGTAGACTACCAATTCGATCAGTTCCGGTAGCGCCCCAACGTGACCCGGTAGAGAAGAACTTGCCCTCCCCTCTTTGACTGATGGTTCTTGTTGCCTGTCCCTTCTGTTGTCATTTAACAGAACTTTTTAGACTGCTGAAAGGGGTTGTGTTCCGACCGCTGGTTGGTGGAGACATTTTGACTATATTCTGGACCTACGTTGTCGCGTAATGCGTTATATGACACGCTGCGTTAGCGCAACCGGAAGTGCTCCGGTGCGCGAAGCGCAGCTTCCCGGAAGCGATCCGGGGCGCGGCGCGCAGCGCGTAACGTAAGCATAACAGGTCATGTGACTTGTTAATAAAACTTTTCATTGGTTCATTTTACTTTTGTTATTCTAATGATGAAAGGCTTGGTCATATGACCTAAAAATTACGCTTTTTATTGCTTTCGAACATTATTTTTTCTTAAACATATATGTTATAATGTTCCAGGCTAATGTACTTTCCCGGAAAATTTACAACTGTCCTGCAAGTAAAATATATTCCTTTTTCAAGAAAAAGGGCGTTTCTTCGTCCCATGACGGAGCCGTTGAGCAAAAGAGGCTCGGCCTGCTGTCTTAGTCGCCGATACGCCTGAATATCAGATTCTTATCGATCACTTTATGTTGCAGGAGTAGAAAACACAACAGCCCTTGACCATTTATCTTTACTGCGCTCCTGCGTATTATACCTTTTATCCGCCATGTAATTGGACTGCTTTATTTCACTTGCCTTTTACTGATTCGAAAACAGTGACTAAAATTAAAAACTTTACCAATGTAAATACTACTACCATGTTTTGTTTTAAAAACCTTTATTGTGAAAATGTCAGTATACAAATACGGGCCTATAACCACGTGGGCCGGCCACGGAGCAAACTGGAATCGTATATGATGAGGAGACATTTACACTGTAGAGGAACGTAACGAGCGGGCCATTAGGTTGCAAGAACGAAGGTGTCTAACAGTTGCCGAATCGGTGGACGTACATTTTGTAATTAAAATACGATAGGGCCACTTACAATAAAATTATCTAGATATACATTTGCGGGCAAGTACCATGGGTGACGTTAATTCGAACTTTCAATAGTACAGTAATCAATAACACATCAGAACTTAATATCAATAGGGATGTCGAAATATTCAATCAATTCTCGTCCCCGCTGGCCATGTGCTTCAAAACTGCATACGTATCTCGTGATATCAAGGTTGTGCAACCAGTACACAACAAGGAGTTACGAGTACCATTTATACCGGCGCCATTTTGGGCGTGGCCGGGCAGGTCCAGGATATAGTCAAAATGTCTCCACCAACCATCGACTATGATGATGTTCATAAGCTCTATTTATTAGAGTAGCACTCATCTGTCCACATGAAATTAATTTGCCACAATCTAAACATGTCATTTTAATCTTTCCAAAGTTCTTCTGAATATTTGGGACCGTTTCCCTTGCCTCTGATGCTGTCAGTGCCACTTCATTGGTGGATGTACTGGCAGGTCGGGGGTTGTCCACCAAATCTCTCATTTGTGCAGCACTATAATTAATCGGTGCCACCTCTCCATATGACGATGCATGGTATAATTACCATAACTATATGTCGGCTCGTTTGCGCCACCTCCCCCCCCCCCTTCGGGCACCCCACGCCGACTTTCGGCGCAGCATTGTAGGATGGCCACACCAGTGCGGCAACTTGCTGGACACCACCTCGGTGCCAACCGGATCTCAGCGCCTTGTGGTGTCTTCCATTCAGAAAATATTGTTGGCAGCATTTTGAAAGGAAAGATAAACAGCCGTTCTCCTAGTGAGTCTCACATTGTTACATTTAGGAAGAATGTTGAAGAGTAGTATGTTGAAAATCTGAAGCCATTGTTCTACAAACTCTCAACCAGCCTTGGATGGAAAAATCCTGAAGAATGTACAAACTGAAAAACAGTTTTTGTCTGTATAGCATCAGCAGCAACGCTTGAGTCAGCTTTGTGTGAAGCCGCCCTTTTTGATTCAATTAATAGCGTCCCCCTGCACACATTCAGGGACCTGGTCGTGTCTTCAGGTCAAACGGATTGTGGGACAAGATGCAGAAAGGAAAAGGAAAAAAGTTCCGCCGGGCCCCGGGAGCCGGCCGCCTATGTCATGGGCGATCTTTGGCCACACCAGGGCAATAGTGAAGCTGCAGCAGGTGCAAATAAGCTTCAGACAGTGTTACAAGCGCTGCTCAGAACTCTCAACTATGACACCACCTCGGTGCCATCCGGATCTTGGCGCCTTGTGCTGGTTCCGGCCTATTCACACATCGGTACGCTACTGACACCACCTCACAGGCCAACGGGGCACCCCACGCCGACTTTCGGCGCAGCATTTTAGGATGGCCACACCAGGGCGGCAACTTGCTGGACACCACCTCAGTGCCATCCAGATCTCGGCGCGTTGTGCTGCCTTCGGCCTACTGTAGCCGCAAGTGCGGATGCAACTCAGCTGGATAGCGAGTGAAACACCAAGGGGCGCCCCACTGCAGCCGAGGAGTCTCCATCTTGGGGGCGACGCACAGCATCACATTGCTTTCCAATGCAGTCAGATCCTCAAACAGCCCCCACTGACTGACGCGACCTCACAGGCCAACGGGGCGCCCCACGCCGACTTTCGGCGCAGCATTGTAGGATGCACCAGTGCGGCAACTTGCTGGACACCACCTCGGTGCCATCCGGATCTTGGCGCGTTGTGCTGCCTTCGGCCTATTCGCACATCGGTCCACTACTGACGCCGCCTCACGTGCCAACGGATTTTCTACGCTGTTTATAGCTCTATGCCGCATAACAGGTCATGTGACTTGTTTATAAAACTTTTCATTGGTTCATTTTACTTTTGGTTTCCTAATGATGGAAGGCTTGATCATATGACCTAAAAATAACACTTTTCATTGGATTAAAACATTTTTTTTTCCCAAACGATGAAAGCCCCACCTTGTTTCTGGATGTTTCAGACTGAAGCTGGCGTCAGCATGAAAGCACCACCATCTCGTGGCTCCGTCGTGGTCATTCCGCAAGCAATCATGGCAGCCGCTCCCCACCGGAAGCCTGCAGGAGTCGGGGGCCCCCAAGACTTTTGTAGAATCTTCAAGGCTCAGGGGACGCTTTCGAGAATGGGGTCCAAGAGCTAGCAGACAAGCGTCCGAGTTCCAAGGTGTCCCAGGGCCATTTTAGTGGACCAGGCCCAAAAAGGAAAGAGCCTGCTGCCATTTTGAGAGTCCTGTAGCAGCCGCCTATCGCTGAACCGCAAGAGTGGGCGCAACTCAGCTGAATGGCGGATTTTGGCACAGTGTACCAAAAGCGGGCGGAATGACAACTGAAACGGTAAAGGGGTGCCCCACTACAGCAGACGAGCCTCCACCTTGGGAGGCCCGTTCACGCCACCCCCCCCCCCCCCGGGCGCCCCACGCCGTTTTTCGGAGCAGCATTGTAGGATACCAAAACCAGTGCGGCAACTTACTGGACATCACCTGGGTGCCATCCACATCTCAGCGCGTTCTGCTGCCTTGGGACTATTCGCACAACAGACCGCTACTGACGAGGCCTCCCCCCGCATCCCCCGGGACGCCCCACGCCGTTTTTCGGAGCTGCATTGTAGGATGCCAAAAACCAGTGCGGCACCCAGGTAACATCACCTGGGTGCCATCCACATCTCAGCGCGTTCTGCTGCCTTGGGACTATTTGCACAAAACACAGCTACTGACCATTGTTGCTTCTTTTTTCAAAAAAATGTTTAAATGTATTTACTGTTTTTGTTGCGTTGTATATATTTATAAGTTATTAAAGTTTTATAATCCTACTACTTTGTTTGAGTGCTATATATTTTTAATGTGACACATAATTGTAAAAACTTTGATGTACAAAGAGGCATCCCTGGAATCTTCCGCTTCAGGCTCAGACCCACACACCCTCACAGTGAGAATCCCCTCCCCAAGCACAATACAGGATGGTTATCAGATAGTAGGAACGCGTGTGGTGTGACGGATCTCATCGGGTGGGGGCCTTGATCTACTGTAACTCCTTTGAAGAGGGGTGATTCTTTACAGCTGGGGCCATAAACTACTTCTGCAGGGCTAGGTGATAGCCAAGGACCGGCCTGGACAATCGGACACAGAGGAAGAGGAGTGTCAGAGGGTGCGGTAGTGAACAGGGTGAAAGGGAGGTGTCGGGCGGGCACAGGGTGTGATACTCAGGGAAGAGCAGCGCAGATGGGGGGAAGTTTATGGCCCATGCATGAGAGAGAGAGCACGGGTGACCAGTGCGTGGGGGAGATGGTTGCGAGGGTGGGGAGCCATGCTGAGGATCTGCGGCGTACAGAGAGTGGGTCTGGTCAAGACATCTAAAATGGCTGTCGTACACAACAAAAGTGTGGCATTGGAAAAAAGGCAAGATGGCGCAGACAATGTTTATCAATACGAATTAATGTATAACAATTATTTTTAACAATATATTTACTCGCAGTGTCAAAATGGCGATCAACACTTCCTAATTTTCTTCGAATCGATCGTTAACAGAAGTCAAGCGGCAAAAAAAAAAAAAAACGCTCACGCGCAACCGCTGGAAGACAAGTATCAACATATATGAGCCTCCTCAACCACCCTCCGAAAACATAGGGGGTCAGGATACGTCTCCCATACCCCCTTATACCCAATACTCACATTGCTTTTCCTCCATCTAGTAATTTAATTAAATCGAAACACAAAATGGCGAATTCACGTTTCGCTACCAGTTTGCGACCCGGTTCGCGAACCGAGAAGCGCTTCTACCGCGAAAAATAAATTTTTTTTATTTGCCCCACGGGACCCTTTAATAACCCCAACATCATTCCTAGGGGGTCAAGAGGGGTCTACCTTGCCCCCTTTCATTAAATTCCCCCTTCGTTTTTCTCCTCCACTTGTCTCTCGATCCTACCGAGAGACAAGATGGCGGCCGCACCGGACTGTTTAGAATGTTGACAGACACCGGAGAGCCAATCAACTTCGCTTTGCAAAGCTCCGTTACGCGAAAAGTACGCGATCTAGAGCGCTATCTAGGACGCTGTCACAGATATATCTGTTTTTTAAAACGTTAATTTCTCAAAAGCCACTGGAGCAAATATATTGAGACCTAGCAAAGGCACATCGGGCTAACAGTCCCTACAATTTTGCCAAGTTTCGTGTAAATCCATTCAGCCGTTCGAGCTAAAAGTGAGGCCAAAGGCCCTATGGAAAAATGAATGGGAAAAACGCGTTTTGGGACCCCCCTTTTTTCTCGGCCCCCCCTTGACGGAACCCCCCCAAATTTTCAGGGGCTGCTCAGAAACGAAATGTGCCATTTTCCTGAAAATTTGCAGCCGATTCCGTCCACAAACGCCAAAGTTATTAGACATAGAATTTTCAAAAGTTCCGTAGAGAAAAAATCCTAACTATATATACCTACTGGCTATCGCCAGTAGGTAATATATGGAGTTTGCGCAGATATATATATATATATATATATATATATATATATATATATATACATATATATATATATATATATATATAAATATATATGTTTTAAAATTATTCTTTTTTTTTCAAGTTTCATTAATTATGTATTAATTTTAAGTTTATTTAAGTATTTTAAGTATGTTTAAATTAATTATATTTATTATTATATTAGTTTTAAATTACTTTTAAGATATTTAAAAAATTCGATATTTTGACTGTCTATATTTTTTCCTGTTGATATTTTTGCACTTACCTGTTTGTAGACAGGAAGTCGATATTCTGGCATTCGATATTTTTACCAAGATATTTTGGCAAGTCGATATTTTGACTGTCGATATTCTGTCAGTGATCCGGTTCAGTCCTTCGATTTTTTCTGATTACTAGGAAAGGGTGATTTCCAACCTTTCTTATGTCCTCAACATCGACATAGAACTCCACCCACTGTTAATCCTACTCAGAGTACTCAAGGGTGCAGAGGGAATCTGCACCGATCGGGTACAATTGGGTGCTGGTAGCCAAACCGGATATTGAAGCTCGATGGAAAGCTTCCAGGTCCCCCATGTTGGCGCAATGGAGACGAGGGGGTAGACTGGTGTGCCCAGAAGGAGAAGCCCATCTAAGAGGCAAGGGGGTCCACGGGTAAGCATGTTAAAATATGTGGGAAGAGGTATGGGCCTGTGGGAGTGGACCTGCTTTGAAGGGGAGCTGTTAGATCAATGTCATGCTGATATATGAGATGATGCTAACTGTTTCTGTTGTAATCCTTCGAATATCTACCTCGATTGAGGCAGTTTGTCAGTTCAATGTGACATGTTACATTTGTAAAAAAAATAATTAAAAAAACAACACAATTAAAAAAACATAACAGGGCACCAAATAACCACAGAACAACACAACATCATCACATTGCAAATAATGCAACATGAAAGTACACCAGCCCCTCAAAGTCCTCTTGTCTAAATGGGCAAACTGATTTACTTAGATGTGTTTCACAAAAAAGCACAGCAATTTAAATGTTGTTTGACTATTCAGTGAGTGGCATTAGAGGTATGCATTCTGTAGTTTACTAATGAGAACCAAGAACCAGCAGAGGTGTAAGACAAATGCTCAAAAGCGTAGATGGTAAAATGTTAGGGGCATACTTATAACAAAGTCACGCAGTGCAACAAGTCACATTGCTACGCTGCTTGACAGGGAAGGGATGTTTCTATTTAAAAGAATATGGTGTAGCTCGTGGCATGGCACATCAAGATGGCGGTCGCACTCTAAGAGTGGTTTGGACCCCTCCATCATATGTGCCACAATCCTGCACCATCAGCACTTACCCAGCCTTCTAATCTGTAGCTGCCACACTTACTAAGATCGGTGTTGCACGGCCGTGCTGAGAAATCCGTTTTTGTCATCTGCAGAGAATGTGTCCTGGCCCCGAACTCAGGCACGCTCTAATACTAGATTGCGACACCTGCACCTTGGACCCCTGCACCCTAGTTTGCTCCCGGCACTGTGGCCCTGAGCCATATCACCAAGCAGACCTAATGGCATCTCTGCAGAGAGGAGGCATCAGACTGCACAGCTCTCTTTTGCTCCCTCTCCTTGCTACACAACATCCCCTGCGGGAGTGACCTTTCCCCCATGTTTGCCGACTCTTTGCCACTGCAGGGGAGGTCCGCAAGGTGAGAGCGGAGACCAGTGACCTGGTGCACAACGACCGGAGAATAGGCTGTCTTGCCGGGTAGCGTGGTCTCACGTTTGAGTTCCTCCCTCCCTCCCACTGGTCCAACCCAACCCGTGGCTGATTGCCAGCGGTGGATCTGGCCTACCTGTGAGCGGAGCTTCATTCATCCTGCATCCGTGGTCCTGGTGGCGTGCTGGTGGAGGCAGGGACATAGCTGGGGATCCGTGCCCATTCCCATTTCTGGTGCCTCAATCGCACATCCCACTGCGTGGCCGGGGTGCAGCCTACTGCCCCTGGCTGAGCCGAAGCTGAGGCCGCATATCTCCAGCTGCTACCGTGGAGGCTGTGGCTATCGTGACTCCTCCCAAGTGATCCTACGGTGAGTGGACCAGGCCCATTGCGTTGACAGGGCAGGGAGGCGGGTGGAAGACTGAACGGAGAGACGGGCCTACATCCCGCCTCTAGGCTGAAGTGGGCCCTACTCCTAGCCGCTTCTGGTGTTGGCCTTCCCTGGGCCCCCCAGTGATCCAGTTGTCTCTCCGGTGGGCCTAAACCCAGAGGCTGGGACTACCCCCACCTTCCCGCTGTGGTGCTTACTTGCCTCCTGGCTGCCGTGGTCCCTCCTAGTTCTCCTGAAGGAGGTGCCCCGCACACTGCTGGGTGACCTCCTGGGCCCCCTCCTGCTGCAATCCTTCAATTTGGGGCTGAACACGGAAGAGGTGGTCAGGAGGACCCACTGTGACCCAGAGCCGTGCGTGCTCCGCCTTATGGCTGAGGAGAGGCCTTGTGACCACCCATTGCCTGCATTTGCCATCCCTTGCGGTGGTCTGGTACTTGGCCAGGTGCACTTGCTGTAGAGGTCGCAGGCTCCCCGCTCCCCACTGAACTTCTGCCAGTTCTCCTGAATGACTGTGGTTCCTACTGGGTAACCACTCCATGACCCTCCACAGTGGGAGTCACTCCTGGAACCTCCTCTTCTGCCATGTACCATCACTGCGGATCCGGACTTGAAGAGGGGAACAAGGGACAACCAAGACGACCTGGGGCTGTGCCCGTCTGCTGCAGACCTCCTTGCATGGCATATCAGATCACTCTGACTTGACTCCCCATCACTTCACCTATATAGGCGTACATCGGCGGCTTTCTGTGCTCGCACCAGGGCGTCATTGGGCGGCCGGGACCAGAGTGCCCGCGTGGTGGCCAGGCCTGGGTCTGACTTGAGGCCTGCTCCAGGGCCACTCTCGTTGTTACTAAAAGATTCGCCTGGAGGCTCAGGGGAAGTTCGAACTGTGAGAACCGGTTGCCTTGTGGACAGTTCCTCCGCTCGCCACCAATTAGTGGATGGCCTATACTACATCCTACACATACATACTTGGTGGTTTCCTAACCCATCTGATGCCATAGCTGCAGAGACATACGTCCCTCCCATTGGAGAGATACTGAACTTTACCCTAAGACGCTAGGGGCACCTAAACCTCGCCCAACACAGGGCAAGATGGACCAATTTACGACCAACGATCCCGGACTGTCGAGTGGGTCCACGGAGGCACCACTCCCTCCAGCTACCGATCTCAACACCATCCTGCAGGCAATCAATACTTCACAAACCTCGGTCGACAATTAAATTGGTGAGGTTCGGGTTGAGATGACCCTCATTCAGCAGGACCTTCGCAACACAACAGCCCGGATTGCAGATACTGAGTCTCGCATCTCCACGGTCGAAGAGATGTCTCCCAGCTGAAGGACCAAGTCGCACAGCTGCAAACCCACACCAAGGAACTGCATCGCAGAGCAGAAGACGCTGAAAACTGCTTGTGATGTAATAATCTCTACCCGGTGGGATTTCCAGAGAACTCAGAGCATGGCCAGATGAGAGCCTACATCGAACAATGGGTTAAATCCTGGATGCCGGAGGGCTCCCTCTCCACCTGGTTCGTGAATGAGTGCGCTCACCTCTCTCTTGCTCCAAGACCCCGCCAGGAGCACCAAACAGACATATCATCCCCAGAGTTCTCAACTTCAAAGATAGAGACCTTATCCTTACTGAGGCGCACAACGAAAAAACGGTATACTTTCAAGGCCAGCCAATTATGATCTTCCCTGACAACACAAGGGAGGTCCAAAGCAAGCGGCGATCCTTCACTTAGGCGAAATAGAAACTGCGTGTGCTTGGCCTCCAATACCTACTGCTCTTCCTGGCCTGCATCCGAGTGTTATTCCAAAACAAGTCCCTCTTCTTTGACTCTCCGGAGGCAGCCTGGACTTGGCTGACTAAAGAACGCCCATAACGATTAAATCCGCCGGCTTCACAATCTGGAGCTCGGGGGATAGGGTGACATCTAACCGAGATCACTCAAATCCAGTGGAAGACGAGCACGCTCCCATAAAGGAAAGAGAATGGGCCAAGCATGATCAGACTCCCCAGGGAGCCCTGGGTTGTTCCCCATAGACTCTACCCAGTTGGCTTGACCCTGCTCTCTCCACATATCCGAATCGATGGCCCGCTTGGAGCCTGATTTTGCCTCACCTGGAGCTCTCCAAATAGACTCTACTGACTCAGACCTCTCTCGCAGCCCAGCGCTCCTGGGGTGAACACTTGCCTTGCCTGTAGGCCATCTAGAGACGCTCTGCAGCAGCTGCCTTTGACGGCTGATGGTTGGTACAATAATGTATAATCATTCCACAATGCAATGTTAGTTATCCTAATGTAAGGAAGGGTCTTCCAAGCAAACCCAAGCGTTTTAGTTAGTTTTTCTTCTCTTGGTTTCCACTTAGGGCTACATATGCTTCTGTTCCTGAAGTATAGAGTGGGGGGGAGTGTTGGGGGGCGGGCTGTTGTCCAGAGTTCAAATTCTCACATGATGGTCACCACGTTTTAGGTTTAGCGATTTAGGTTTAGGGATTTATAAAGCACATGGCTACCCGCAGGCATCCCAGCGCTATAACAGGTAAGGTCAACTATCTGGAGGGAGAGTTAGGGGAACAGCCAAGTTTTAAGTTTCTTTTTAAAGGACTATTTGTTTCCAATCAATTGCAGCTCTGGGTCCCTACTGTTCCAAAGCTTGTCACCAGATGAGAAAACGATCTTCCACTCCACCTTGACCTGTTATTCTGGTGGTGTTCATCAGAAAATTTGAGCCTGATCTAAGACAGCGGCTGGGTGAGTAGTGGGATATCAAGGTTTGTAGCATGACCAGGGCTCTCCCATACATGGCTCCATGTTCCTGGCATACAGACTTAAATTTAATCCTGGTCTGAACGGGAAGCCAGTGTAGCTTTCTCAAAGATGCTTAAACTGACTGATTCCTGGGTATCTTAAGAATAAGTCAAGCTGTCGCATTCTGTACAATCTGTAACCTATTAGTGACGTATTTAGGTTACCCAAGGTATAGCGAGTTTCCATAATCAAGTCTTGAGACAACCAAAGGCTTGCACCACCGTCCTTCTCGAGTTCTCTGGGAGTAGGTTAAGGATTTTCCTGAGCATCCAGAGGATGCCAAAACAAGTATCCACCCGTTTTTTGGCTTGCATCTCCATCGTTAATTTCTGATTGAGCCACATACCCAGGTTAGTTATGGCGCATTTAGGAGTTGGGGGAAGGCCCCAATTTGCTTGCCAATGGATCTCTAATCGAGGGTTAAAGTTGCTGACCAGGTTCATAAGCTCGGTTTTGTCCCCGTTCAGCCTAAGACTGCAGTTAGCCATCCATTTTCCTATTTTTTCCAGTCACTGGGTTAGTTGCCTATGGTCTGAATTCAGGGAGTCTGCTATTGACACCACTAGTTGGGTGTCATCGTATATGACGCAATGGAGAGTCCAAACACCTGGACTATATGAGCTAATTGGCTCAAATAGACATTAAAGAGAGTTGGACTCAGGGAGGATCCCTGAGGTACTCCACAAGAGGCTGAGAGGGTATCTGACAGAATGTCAGCCTCCATGCACTGAAAGAATCTGTCACTCAGAAATGAGGCCACCCATTGTTTGGCAGTACCTCTAATTCCAATGTTTTCGAGTCTATTGACAAGGAGTTTTTGGTCTACCCTGTCAAAGGCCACGCTTAGGTCTAATAACACAATAGCAGCCGCCCTTCCCTGATCTAGTATGTTTTTAACTTTTTCAGTGACAAGGAGTAGAGTTGACTCTGTATTATGCTCCGGCCGAAAACCCATCTGGGTCTGATGTAAAAAACCATGATCTTCCAGAAACTGTGAGATCACACTATTGACAAGTTTCTCCGCGATCTTTCCCAAAATGGGCAATAATGAGATCAGGCGATAGTTTGCCATGACCGTGGGGTCTAATTGAGTTTCTTTTAGCAATGGTTTTACATTGGCATGCTTCCACTCTTTAGGTACTATCCCTTTTTCAAGAGCCCTTAGTGGGTACATGGGTGGGGTCACTCCTAACTTGATATCCATATATTCCCCTCCAACACTGCTCCCTTCAACCCTGAAGCATACCTCCAACCTGACTGCCTCGCTTCCCCTGGACTGATAATCATTGGTTGGGATTTCAATGCAGTTATGCACCTGACCCTTGATGCCTCAAGCTCACCGAACAGCACCAGATCCACCCATGTGAGGCTCCTCGCTAATTGAGCAGACACCCTTGCTTTGTGTGATGCCTGGAGAATATAGCCCCCCCAGACCAGACAGTACACCCATCCTTCTGCTGCGCATCACACACACATGCGTATAGACTACATTTTCATGCCAGCACTGGACTGCCAAAAAGTCAGACACATTGCAATCCTTCCTAGGGGCATCTCTGACCACTCGCCGATACTCTTGGAGGTGGGAGACCCTCCTGGCATACTTTGTCCATTCTGGAGGTTCATTGTGTGGTTCCTTCATGACAAAAACCTCAAAAAGGCTGTGGGCGCTGAGTTCAAACAGCATTTTCTGACCAATTGCGACTCGGTCCCCTCCCTAAATATTTTATGGGAGGCCTGTAAAGCTACTATTCATGGCTTTGCCAAGAGCCAGCTGAAACACATGCATCAGTCCCAAGAAGCTCAGGTCACTCTCTACGAGGCTCAGGCGACTCAGCTTGAAGCCCAGACTCCCTCTCAACCAGATGAGGCATATGAGAGGCAACTCATACATCTGCGAGATGAATGAAACAACATTCCTTTGAAGCTGCCAAACTGTTGTGGAGATCCTCTGTGGCCAGGGTATATGGTTGGGGAGACAAGAACAGGAAACTCCTGCATCATCTGGCTACGTACCCTATGGCCAATTAGATCATTCTGGAGGTCGTGGACCCAGAGGGTGTTACCCACTGTGCCCCCTCAGAGATAGCTCAGACCTTTGCCGCTTACTACTCCACACTTTACTCTAGGCAGGAACCTGAGCTCTCTCCTTCGAGTCTGATTACCCAAACACATATCCAACTCCCACACTTAAGCCAAGCAGATGCGTTAGACCTAAATATTCCTGTTACCCAGGAAGAGATCAGCAAACCTATATTGCGTTCCACCCAGGGCAAAACACTGTGTCCCGTAGGCCTCCATCAGGAATACTATCCAACCTTCCGAGAGGTACTTGTCCCACATCTGCTGACTGTCTATGCAAAAGCAGTCAAAAACAGCTTGTTTCTACCCAAAACAGATGCTGCTACTATTTTGGTAATTCCTAAAACAGAACCTCCCTCACAGCACTGCACTGGGTATCGCTCCATCTCCCTCCTAAACACACCGGTCAAAGTCTTTGCTTCGATTGTTGCTCACTGACTGAAACTGCATCTCTTCAAGTTGGTTCATGCCGATAAATGTGGATTCCTGCCTTCTCGTGGCACCAGACACTGCCTTAGAAGTCTCCACGTTCCTCTAGCGCATCGCCACTCCTTAACTCCTTACTTTGCGCTCCTCCTCTTCAACTTCGCGAAGGCGTTCGATTCCGTATACTGGAAATACTTAGACAATGTCCTTATTGAGATGGGTATGGGCCATCACTTCCAGAATATTCCCAGCCGCATGCGCGAGTCTTAGTCAACGGGGTACTCTCAGAGCTATTCCCTATTGAACGGGGACGAGGCAGGGCTGTCCCCTCTTGCTGCTCCTGTTCGCCATGGAGGTGGAGCCCCTGGCATGCCTGGTGCTCTCTTATGATCGTATTCAAGGCTGGAGATGGCCCAAGGCTGTGGAGGGCAAAATCGCGCTGTATTCAGATGAAGTCCTGCTTTTCTTAGCTAAACCAACCCAATCTGTCCCTCGCTGCCTTCGAACTCTGCACCTCTTTGGGCAAGTCTCTGGTCTGAAGCTGAACTCCAGTAAATTGTTCTTAGTCCCTCTTCACCTGTCAAGAGACTGTTTTGACTGGCAACCTACAATCGCAATCAGAAGATAGTCTTTCAAATATCTGGTGATCTGGGTGGCCCCTGCTCCCCGACCTCGCCTGGTTGCTCAATATCACCCCGTCGATGAAAAAAGCATGGGCCGATCTCCACAAATGCCAAATGTTACCGCTAAATCCCGCGGGAAGAGTCGCCCTCTTTAAAATGATGATACTCCCCTGGTTCCTCTATGTGATCCAAAACACCCCCTTCCAATTCCCACAAACCTGGTTCAAAGAACTTGACAGCTTAACTATTAAATTCCTTTGGGGCGGGCGGAGACCTCACTTGGCCCTATCCAAGTGCCGGATCCCGCCCTTTGATGGTGGCATGGGTCTGACCGACCTCTATCTTTACTATTTAGCAACCTGCCTACTCACACTGCATGACTGGTTTAACGGGATCTGGTCGGACCCAGCATTTAGGCTGGAATTGGGTGATCTGGGCCTATCCAGGATTTAGGCATGCTTCCCTGCGCCATACAAAATGGACAAACAAACTGACCCAATAAACTCCACTATGGCAGGGGACCTGGCTCTGTGAGGTCAGTGGCCTAGAGGGATTCAAAACCTGGGACCTTATTGGCATCTCGCAGCTTGGGGATGTGTGGGCGGGTGACCACATGTGTACCTTCCAGGACCTACAATCCTGCTGTTCCCTGCACCCCTAAACAGTGTTATAAATATTTGCATAATTTTCCTTTCATTTTGTTTGGAACCATCTGCTAGCACTTGCTCTGTTGCTTCTCCGATTCTAGCCACCAGCGCTGCGAGACCTCAGGGTAGTTTATGCGCTATATAAATATAATTTTCATTTCATTTCATTTGCATCTACGCCATGCCCTTTACACACATGTACGCTAGTGCACATCCCTCCCAGAGTATAGCCCACCAGAGGCGCAGATTATGACAGGTAACCTGGGGAAGAGGATGTCTCTTGTATTTACCAATCTCTCACCAACAACACTCCAAACACACTAGATCGGATTCAAAACTTATGGGAACAATGGGTGGGACCCCTCGAAGAAGAGGACTGGAGAGATGCCACTGATGGCGCACAGGACAGTTACCTCCTCCGCCTGGCTCCGACTGGTTCAACTATGCTACTTACATGCTACCTACTTAACGACCAAATGCTTTTTCCAGGCTAGTTTTAAACCAAATGCCTCTTGTGCATGATGCGCTTATGACCCGGCGGACTTCTTCCATATGGTATGGGCCTGCCCGATCATCATGTGCTACTTGGATTCCATAGAAAAGGACCTCACGGAGGTCCTGGGCTGGGAGATCCTACATAACCCCCTAAATATACTCCTGGGAATCACGGATGGCCTTGATGGCTCCTGGGCTGCCAATCAGTTCCTTAACACACATCCATAATGGTAGCCAAGCAAGACATCAAGACTAGTGGGATTAGTCCGAAGCCCCCTGGCATTTCGAGATGGCGCAAAGGTTTAGACTGGTGTGCTGCGAAAGAGAAACCGTTGTATAAATCCAGAGGGTGTCCAGCGAAATACTGAAAGGTCTGGGGCAAATGGGCGGGGCAGATAGATTCAACGTGCCTGCCTGTAAATGTATAACTATATAAAACTTGCAGGACTGTGTAATGCAACCTTGTCTCCCTGTGCATGGAAAAGGTGATCTCAGACAAAGGTTGCCATATATTGTTCTTGACTGCTGCTGGTAGTTTTTGTTTAAAAAACAATAAAATTGTTTATTACAAAAAATAATATGGCTTATTCTCACCTTTCTCCCTGCACTTGGGCCGTTTTGGCTACCTAGAGCCAATGCAGGCTTTCTTGCACCATGGTTCTACAAAAGAGGTCTTCAAACTTTTGGATGCTGAGACCCCCCTGTCAACATTTCTAGGTGTAAGGACCCCCTCATGACAAAAATGTCTAAACCTGTAGGCAGGGCTACTGGTATTATGAAGCAGGTGAGGACCAAATTATGAGACCGGCTTGACTAAATTGTGTTGGAAGAAAATGTAAATGATGTTATGTGATGCCGTGTATTTTGGGATAGCATTGCTTCATTATTTTGAAATTAATTTTTTATGCACAGTAACACTGAGTAAAGATTTCACCTCATCAGTACCTCTTAATATCCAAAATACAGAAATTAACATCAGAAAGATTTCTACTCAACCTTTGTGAAGGGCCTTCCACTCCTCAGGAATACGTGCTGCCACATTAGAACACCGCCTGGCCCTGGCCGGGAGAAGCAGGGGTCCCTTAAAACCCTGGGGGTTTTGTGCAGAGTTAAGCTGTTTATCCCTGTAGCTACACATTTTTAAACAAGGGCAACAACCACTTTTAGTAAGAGCCAGAGTCAAGGTGAGAAGCATAATGAAGAAAGTGGCAATTAGTTACTCATTTGTCTTCATAGCACCAGAATTTGTGGGTTCAAACATGAGTTTCCCACCACACTGTAAACTCAATTCACAGTTACACAAATCACAATAACAAAGAGTTTGTCCCACAGAAACTCTACAAATATTCACAAACCACTAGGTCCTCCAATAGAGCTAAAGGGACTCAGATAACAAGAGACGGAAAGTCACTCCTTCATGAGGACCTGTAATAAAGAAGTGCTTAGCTAAGAACAATATTCATATAAAATCAAAAACATCATCAATATGTAAGGACAAACTCATGAAACAGGTATCAAGATACGTTTATCAAACTTCAAAGCACAAAAATATATTAGAATCATTTAATGACGGTTATTCCTTTGTATACAGGTAAAATTCACAAACATCACAGTTCAGAGCAAATACATCACAATTTAAGTACCTGGTGGAAAGGTGAGAGACAGAGAGAGAAAATACACAATGCAATTACAGTATGCCATTGAGAATCATACGAACCAAAGATTCGGTTCTAGATTTATCAAGACCTGGACATAAGAATCGACACAGATGGACGCTAGAAAACAGTGTGCAAAATGTAAAAGCTTGAGTCATTAACCTTTCAGCCAAAAGGGTTTGGTCTGCTTGACTTCACCAGTCGGTAAAGTGCAGAGGAAATCGGGAGAGTTCAGTTCAGAGAAATCACGGTTCAAACTGACAGCAAGTCAAGCCCAGTATGTGCAAGGGAAATAGCCACAGAGTAATTATACTTCCAAGCACTCACAGTTCCGGCCCTCAAGGTAACTTTTGTGCTATTTGCATGATTTCTCTTGGTCTAAAATCCATGGTACAAACCTTGCTAATGTAGTTGTTTTGATATTCGTTTTTAGGAGAATGTATAAAATGGATGGTTCCGAGACTGAAAGCCTACCTACACGAAGGTGTTTATGTACTTGCTTTTGTATTTTTGTTCAAATATTTGTCTTGTTAGTATCATAATAATTGTGCCTCATCCCATTTATCCTATTAGGTCTACTAAAGAACATGTGAGCATGACTACTGATTTAACAAAAGTCCTTGGTAGAGATATGGATATTAAACAATTAACAGGAAATAACTTACATCAAGATAAATCAATTAATGACTTTTCGTTAAACTGAGTATGTTGATACTATGGATGCAAGAGATTATTATGTGTGTATGCAATTACCAACATCTGTCTCTGAAGGGGTAACTTACCATCTACCTCCTTTAATGTGGAATCTCTTATAGTGTAATAACCAGTTTATTCTATGGCAAGAAGCAGTTTCAATATTGTTATTCTGTTATGATCTAATTTTTTTCGGAAGTACATATTAAGAAGAACATGAACATAGCAGCTAGTGTGAAAAACAATCATACTACTAAGCCAATTGATACTGTATACGCACATAGAAACAATTTGACGCACATTTTACAAAGTGAGAAGAAATTAAAAGGAAAGCTGTAGAACAGAAATCTGGAATACTTCCTTGGGCTTATAAGGAGGGTGATTACAAGAAAGATTAGACTGATGCTGCAATGACTCTGGACTGGCATCACAAGAGAAAGCTCTGCATACTAAGTCAAAAGACAGAATCAAAGAATTAATTCATTGGTTCCAGTGAGTGTGAACACACCTTCCTAATTACTGGGGGTTAAAATTTAAATCTGTATTTGTAAAGCGCAAAAAACTCACCCTTATAGGTCTAAAGGCACTGGGGGCTGTCGTGGAAATTAAGTGAGCTATTGCCCACAGTCACATGGTGCTGAGCTGAGCTGCCGCCGAGCCGGGGATCAAACCGTGAACCCTGTGCTCCAAAGTCAGCTCTCCTGGCCGCTGCACCACACCTCTTCATTAATAGATGGTACTGATCCAGTTTTCCCAGGGGTATATTTTGTATGTGATAAGAATGCTTATTATAAATTGATTAAAACATTGGTATGGATGTTGTTATATGGGTATTATTTTCCCAAAAATATACCAAGTGAATGAATATCATGGAACCAATGAAAAGGGGAATAAGTGCAGCAGAAATTGTGGGTGATATATTTGGTGCGATAATACCTTTATTGGGAGTGATTCTGAATGCACATAAAATTAGAAAGCTGTCTACAGTGGTTGATCATTATCAACGGATACCACTGGTGGGTTCTTAGTGATTGATACTGAAATGGTTGGTATTAGATCAATGGCTTTGCATAACCGGCTTATGTTGGATGTATTGTTGGCAAAACAGGGTGAAGTCTGTTGCATGCTGAAAATCAACAATGTTGCACTTATATCCCTGACAAAAGCATGTCATTAGTAAAGTGCATTATTCTATATGATTCCAACAAGATTGGAAATCCATCTCTCATTATTATCTCTCTAAGTAGCAGTTCAGCAACAGTTAAGCTGTCATTTCATTGTGTAGGGTATGCCTCAACCCAACGTGAGACTAAACATACAATCACAAGAACATATTTGAATCCATTACAAGGTGGCATTTTCTATGAAGTCCATTTGCATTCGAGTAAATAGACCACCTACTCTTCCAATTTGACCCAAATTATCAAATGTTTTTCTCCCTGCATTTTGTTGATAACACATTACACATCTTTGGCACAGACTATCTGCAATGGCTCTGAACTTGGCATTGTACCATGTCTGTTTAAACAGTCTCATCATAGCATCTCTGCCTACATGAGCTGGGCCATGGCAAACTCGTGCCATTGGTGACAGTAAACTATGGCAACACAGGTCTCCCTTCTGCGTACACCTACACTTCGTATTATGGTATTCGTGTACATCCTGCTTTGATCCACCCTTCATTTTCTGCCTCACTAACTGACTCTTGTAATTCTCTAATCTCTTCCCATGTTTCAACAATTGAAAACATTAGTCTGCATTCAGATTCATCAGATTGCTCTTTCAATGATTCCCCATTGATTTCATGTGAATTTAGAGTACAATAGCGCACAATTTTGTCAGCATATCTTTTGGCAACTGCGACATAGTCACTGCCAGATGTATGAGCTGTATGAGCTGAACATTTTATAACCAAAATTTGGGCTGGCAGCTGTAGTGCCATCAATAGGTTCTTTACACACTTTCTGTTTCGTATTGGTGAACCCGAAGAGGTAATAAGCCCACATTGAGACCACAACTGCCCAAAATCATGCACCACCCCAAAACCATCATGACTGTCTGTAAATATGGTAATTCACATCTGTTCTGTAACAAAATCCATCACCGTACAAATTGAATATGCAGCTCGCAAGGTACCTTCAATGTCTCTCAAGAATGGCCATTCCACAACAACACATGATCAGATTCAGTTAATGGAGTATCCTGTATATCAGGTCTCGGTTTTGAACACAAGTCAGTCACATCAACCACTTCACAACTGGGAAGTGGCAACAAAGTAGCCAGATTCAGAGTTGTGCATCTTGTCACAGATACATTTCCACACCCAAAATCATCTGTTCATATTTTTTTAAGTGACTGCTTGTAAGATGCTTTGTGCAAGTTTGCGTTAACAAAATCTCAACTGAATGTGGCACATACACTTTCAATGGATGTCCCATCATAATCATTTCACGTTCTTCCAAGCTCACACATGTAGCAGCAACTGCTTTCAAAAAACAAGGTAAGGAAGCAGCTACAGGATCCAATGTGGCTGAAAAATATGCCACTAGATGGCGTGATGTTCCGTGCATTTGCGTCAGAATTGAAAGTGCACAAGAGTGCAAAATTCTTGTTGAAGTCGGACATTCTCAATGCTGGTGCTCGACACAAATTGCCTGAGTTCAAGAAATTAACTCATGCATTCTTCATCTAGATGAACAGGATCTGACACATCTTTGTGTGTTAGCCTTTGCAATGATGTGGCTATTGATTAAAAATGTGGGATGCACTGCGTGCAATATCCGACTATTCCCAGGAACATTCAAATCTCCTTGTGTGTACTCGGTGAATTTGAAAAATTGCATTGATCCGATCTTGAGACAATTCTCTGACTGCTTTCACAATGTTATGTTCCTAACAAAGGACCTCTTTTTGACAAAGTTTTAACACTTTATGCCCACCTACTGGCAAATGGTTCAGTAGAGCAACTGTACCCGAAATGCAAGCCTGTTTGGTTCCTGATGCAACTAACAAATCATCAATATATTGCTCTAATATTGAATTATTAGGCATTATCAATGACTCAAGACTTTTTTTCAAAATCTGATTGAAGATTGAGGGGCTTTCAGTATACCCTTGTGGTGCTTGCCACCATGCCAAAACATGGTTTCTGAACTGGAACGCAAATAAGATATTAACTATCCGAATGCAAGGGTATAGAGAAAAATGCTTGACACAAGTCAATCACTGAAAACCATTCTGCTTCTCACGGAATTTGGTACAGAATCACAGCTGGGTTTGGCACTATTGGACAACAGGGTATCACAATCTGATTGGTTTTTTGAGGGTCTTGAACTATTCTGTATTTCCAATTAGGTTTGCGAATTTCCATGGTAGGGGAATTGCATGGACTCCATAAAATCTCTTTCAGAATACCTTGTTCAATCAAAATCTTAATCACAGGAGTTACTCCTCCAATTGTCTAAGTACTCATTTTGTAAGCTTGTGTTATCAGGAATTCTGCATGTGGTTTTACAGTAATCCGAATTGGTGCAACTCCTTTCATCAGACCAATATCTTTTCCTGAAAAATCCCAAACATCAGTCAACAGTGTATCTTTCAATTCAACCTCGTGAACCTCGTGGTAATTTGCGAAAAAGGTTTAAAATACTCAAATTAGCATTTTAAACACTGTCATGTTACAGACACACATGTCCTTAGGACATGTGTGTGTGAAACATCCATTTGAAAATACATTTCAGGGGTGCAGGGGGGGGTCCTTTGGGCCCCCCCCCTGCACCCATGGAATGCACTAACATTTTGCGAATTCCAATTTGCGAATTCGCAATTCCCATTGATTCCTATGGGACTTTTGGCCCATAGGAATCAATGGGAATTGCGAATTTGCAAATTGGAATACGCATAATATTTGCTATTCGGTAAAAATTGCGATTTTTACCGAACTGCAAATTTTATGCACTTTCAATCATGCATCCCGTTTTGCGATTCCTTATTTGCGATTCGGTAAAAATCGCAAATTAGGAATCGGAAAACCGGACTTTGATGCATGTGGGCAATAGACTATTCACTTACATTTCCTGTTGTGTCATTTTAAACACCACATCCCCATCTTCTGTATGAAATGCAGTTCCATCAGGTGCACAATAAATGGAACAGTTCATCTTTCTCAATAGGTCTCTACCTAACAGGTTAACTAGACTAGTGCCACACACCATACATTTGAGTAAATCTTCAAAACCTCCAATTTGTATTTTCATAGGTTTGGTCACTGGGGTTCTAATAAATTTGTTTGAAACTCCTACAACTTGGATATGTTCTCCTGAGAGGTGTAGGTTAGGGATTTCCTCAGTTCTCACAGTGGAACGGCTGGCACCAGTGTCTAGGAGGAATGTAATAGACTTTCCATCAACCTTGCCATCCACATAGGAACCTCTCTGGTCTACCATCAAGAATGCACCAAGCATGCATTCTTCCTCCCCTCTCAGGTACCGTCTTTGAGATATATCTGAATCGCTCCCATTCAACTCCATGAAGTACTGTGAAGACAACTGCATATTTGAATTCAATTGATCATTTGTATAGAACTCCACATTTGTATTGTGCCTTTGCACTTGACCATTCACACTGTGCATATGGAAAGGGGAGACCACTCGGTCCCCCCGAACGTATGGTGGAGTACCCCGATCTCCCCGGGAAGCCATTTTGGGCGGGAGGCGCGTCTCGGCTGGTATGCCCGAAGCGGCGTAGCCGGGGCGCGCTTTTTTCCCGCCAAAGTGTGGGTTGTACTAGACACTGAAGCCGTCAGCCACGCCCCTGGAAGCGGGAGGAGGCGGGTTTACGCCCGCCCAGAGAAGAATAAAAGGAGCAACAATCCAAGGAAGCATCCTCTTGTTCCTGTGCTCTGAAGCTGCACCTCCTCGCTGCACGTGAGCTCGAGACGGAACGAAGAGCCAATTTTTGAAATTTGTAATTTCTCTCTTTTCTCTTTCAGCACTACAAATCGCGTCAGGACCTTTCACCTACGTGGGGAAAATGCCGGGCAAGAGAGTCGCAAAGAAGGTCAGCACCGACCAGATGCTCCGGATGTTGGTGAAAGACATGGCAGAGATGAAGAGAAAAATGGCGGCCAGGGACGGTGCGGGAAGGCCGAAAAGATCCAACCCGGCGGAGACCCCGGCTGGAAGAAGGAAGAGGGCCAGGAATGGGTCAAATGAGGACGAGGTCCCAGTTCCGGAGGCTCCCCCAGCGAGCCCTCCTAGACCAGCGGAGATTCCCGTGCCGGCTCCTGCCGAGGGTCAGCGGATCCCCGTTGTGGTTACCCCAGTGAACGAGGGGGACATGCCCCCAGAGTTGGCTGCCCAGCTGGCGGCATGGTTGGGTAAAAGCAGCGGGGGTCCTGTGGTTCCGGGGGACACGGCCGAGGAGGCCAAGCAATTAATGAGGCAGTTGCGGCAGTCACGGGAGGCCGCGAAACCACCTTGTCCGTTTGTTTCCCCGCAGGCTCCAGTAGAGCAACCCGCAGCTGGCACGAGTTCGGCAGCAACGGCGGTTACAGCTTCTAGCTCAGGTAAGCAGCTAATGCCGATTGCGGGGAAGGGGTCAGTACCCTCGAGAAGGGAGAAATTGGCTCAGCATATCCCGATGGAAATCAAAGAACGGATATGGGCTGAGAAATATGTAAACATGTTCTCCTTGCTAACTGATCATTATGAGATTGAGCATGTGAAAGTCCAGAAAGAACTTATGCATCCGAGTGTTTGGCGCGCAAAAATGGCCGCCTTTAGAGTCGATGAGACGATAGGTAATTGGGGTAGAGCATTTGGCATATTCACTTCGATTATGGGGGAACGGAGACCTGACTTGTTGACCGAGTTACCTGTGTACCAGTCACGTATTATGGAATTTTCTCAGACATATACGGGCAATGAGTGGTTTTGCTATGATAATATTTTTCGTAAGGCTAAAGAGTTCGACCTGACGTGGGATTGTTACGACTCCATTTCTTGGCAAAAAATGGAGAACTCAGGCATGTTAAAGGCGCCATTGTTGGGGGGGGGGGTGGGGGTGAGTTTTCCCGCCAACCATCCGGGGCGCCCTTTCGGGCAGGGGCAAGTAATGAGCATCACCCAAGGCCGAACGGCAATACAGGTAAAAAAGGGGTATGCTGGAACTTTAACAGGGGAAAGTGTACGAGGCCCCAGGGGTCATGCAAGTTTAGGCATGACTGTGGGGGGTGTGGACAGTCCTCGCACCCCGAGACCATGTGCAGAGTCAAAACGGGTGATAACGGAAGTAGGGGAAGCGCCAAACAGGTCTGACATAGTCCGAGGGGCGGCTTTACCTACACCAGTTGATACCATGGCAATGATTCCTTGGCTCAGTGAATACCCTGATCATGTCTCCGCTGGGGTGTTGCGAGATGGTTTTTCCTATGGTTTCCGCATCCCGGTGGGGAATTTTCAGGGTAAAGCACAGTGTAGGAATCAACTATCGGTCCTACATAATACGGCAGTGGTGCAAGCGAAGATTGGGAAAGAGGTAGCCCGGGGTCGGGTTGCGGGACCATTCAACATGCCACCAGTGCCTAATTTTGTTTGTTCACCCTTGGGAGTGGTCCCCAAGAAGGACCCGGGTGAGTTTAGACTGATACATAATTTGTCAGCCCCGAGAGATTTGTCAGTTAATGATGCGATAGACCCAGAGCTTTGTTCGGTGCGGTACGCATCCTTCGATGATGCAGTCGCCATGTTGAATCGCCTGGGGCCCGGAGCGCTGATGGCAAAATCTGACATCGAGTCCGCGTTCCGGTTGCTCCCGGTACACCCGGACGATCAGCGTCTCCTGGGCTTCATGTTTCAGGGGCGCTATTACATGGATAAATGTATGCCAATGGGCTGTTCCATATCTTGTGCTTATTTTGAAAAATTCAGTTGTTTCCTGCAGTGGGCATTCACAAGAATGACGGGTTTTCAGCATGTTATGCATTATCTAGACGATTTTCTGTTTCTGGGGGCTGCCGGGGACACAGAATGTGCACAGGCTTTAAAAGAATTTTGTGATCTGATGAGACAGTTTGGTGTGCCATTGGCGCCAGGCAAAACTGTGGGGCCATCAACTTCGCTCGAGTTTCTTGGAATAGAACTCGATTCCGAAGAAGGTTGTTTCCGGTTGCCAGAAGAAAAGGTGCGGAAATTCAGGGCTTCGCTTGAGGCATGCATTAGAGAAACTAAGGTGAACTTGCATCAATTACAGCAGATTGTGGGTCAGTTGAATTTTGCCCTTAGAATAATGCCAATGGCCCGCCCCTTTTCCCGCTCGATTGCACAAGCCATGGTCGGTCTTAAAGAGGGGCACCACCGCACGAGGCTCTCGGCTGAGATTCGCCAGGACATGCGCATTTGGTTGGCATTCCTGGCGGATTTCAATGGTCGGGTTGTCTGGACCAAGCCAGCGGTGTCCTCCGAAGAGTTGGGGCTGTGGACAGATTCGGCGGGGAGTATAGGCTTTGGCGCCATATTTGGCAATCACTGGTCGGCGCAAACATGGCCGTCATGGTGGCACGAGTGTGGACTTACAAGTAACATTGCTTTTCTCGAACTGTTCCCTATTCTGGTGGCTTTGAAAACATGGCCTGAGGGGTTTAGGGATCACTCTGTGGTGTTCTGGTCTGATAACATGACCGTGGTTGAGTGTATCAATAGTCAGGCAGCACGATATAAATGGATTCTGAGGTTGCTCAAAGAAATTGTTTTACTATGTATGCAATTGAACGTGCTCTTTAGAGCAAGGCATGTGCCAGGGGTGCTGAATCAGGCTGCTGATGCGCTTTCTCGTTTCCGTATGCAGGCCTTCTGGGGTTTTCTGCCCACAGCGGACCCGGTGGCGGCACCATTCCCCGAAGCTCTCTGGTCTCTCGGTGCCCCGAACTACAAAACCTCGTGGGAGAGAGTTTAGCACCCAGGACAAGGAAGGCATATGAAGGGGCGTTCCGTACCTATTGGTCCTTTTTGGGTTTTGCTAGGAGGGAGCTTTGGGGCCAGGAGGAATTTGTCATAGAGTTTTTACGGTCATTACGCAGGGAAGGCAAATCGGTGGCTACGGCCCAGAGGCATCGGGCCGCCATTTCCTTCATGGCGCGGGCCCATGGTATCCAGGATCCTACAGCGTCTTTCGTAGTACAGAAAGCGCTGCGTGGGTGGCAACGCCTTGAGGGTCGCAGAGTAGATGAAAGGCACCCGATAGGTCTGGATAGGTTGGCCCTGGTACTATCCGTACTCCCTGCAACGTGTTCATCCCAGTCGGAAACAGTGTTATTCCGGGCCGCTTTTGCATTAGCATTCCATGGGGCTATGCGGGTAAGCGAACTGGTGGCAAGAAACAAGCAGGATACGGGGGGTGGTTTGTGCCGAGAGCACATTCAAGTAAAAGGGGAGACGATGATTGTCTCGTTTGTCAGGTCCAAGACAGATCAGGGGGCGATCGGGGACAGTGTAGTAGTCCAGCGGATTCCCGGATCTCCCATGTGCCCGGTGGCATGCGTTGAGGAGTATTTGGCGCAGAGGGCGGCATCATGGGGGGGGACATTGCTGAGGCACGCAGATGCCGCCCCACTGACAAGGTTTCAGTTCCAGCGGGTGTTTGCAATGGCAATTTCGTCCGCGGGCTTGAACCCGGGCGAGTTTGGGACTCATTCCTTCCGGATAGGGGCTGCTACAGAGGCTACAGCCAGGGGTCTGAGTGTGGAAAAAGTGAAACAGTTGGGGCGTTGGTCCTCGAATTGTTACAAAAGGTATGTGCGGTTGCACATGTTGTGAAGCTGATATCATGTACTCACGCTTCTTGTCTTTGTTTGGTTACAGTTTCGCAAACCTACGAGGCGGGGCGGACTGTGCAGTTGACCCGACACCTGGGAACCAGCGGTCAGAGATCACCGGCTGAGGAAAGAGTGGTGTGGGTCGTGGGCCACTCATACGTGAGGCGTGCCGCGGACGTATTCAAAGCAGGTGACATGATTCACACAGCTGGGGAATACGGGTACAGGGTGACCTTCTACAGAAGGGGCGGGCTCTGTATTGACCAGTTTCAACATTTTCTCGAGGGTTTGTTAGGGCGGACAAGGTCACCGCCATCTATACTCATAGTACATCTTGGGGGCAATGATTTGGTGACCACTGGTAGACGACTACTTCTCGAGGCGATACTATCCACAGTAAGTTGGTTGGCGAGAAGAGTTCCAGGGTGCACGATTGCATGGTCCCATATGATTCCACGAAAGGTATGGCGGGGGGCTAATTCAGTGTCTGCTATAAATCATTCTGTGAAAAAGGTGAATAACAAGCTTGGTAGACTGTTCCGTACCAGTACATTGCATTCGATTCCTCATGGTTGTATCAGGGGGGACAATATGTTATGTTATGTTATGTTATGTTATAACAATTTATTATGCGCACAGCGACTCCAGCGAAGGAGCATCCCGGCGCAGAGACACTAAGCAGTCATAACACAGCATGGAGACAATGCTACAGAAAAGTACAAAAACAGGGAAGCTAAAATAGGAAGGTTTTTATGGCTCTACGAAACGACAGCAAGTCCTCTATCAGCCGAATTTCAACTGGGAGGGTGTTCCAGATTGACGCGGCTCTCACCCTGAAGGAACGGCCCCCCATCCTGCTGAGCCTAAATCTGGGGACAACAGCACGGGCCTGCCCTTGAGATCGAAGATTGCGGGTAGGGACATAGAAGGAAATGGAGTTGGCCAGGATCTCGGGACCAATGCCTCTAAGGATTTTGAAGGTCAGACACAGGACCTTGAAAAGAATACGCTTTCTAACCGGGAGCCAGTGCAGGGAGCGGATGACATGAGACACCGGGCAGAACTTAGGAAGTCCAACAATGGCTCTCGCTGCGGCGTTCTGCACCCGCTGCAGACGGGTTAACTCAGCCTGGTTGGCCCCCGCCAGCAAAGAGCTGGCGTAGTCCAGACGGGAGATGATGGTTGCCTGGACCACAAGCTGTCTGGTAGGGGCGTCGAAGAACTTAAGCACCGGCCTTAACCCTCTTAGGAGACCGAAGCAACAGGCTGCGATTTTTTTAGTGTGCCCTGTGAATGTAAGACCAGCGTCTAACCAGACCCCGAGGTTCTTCACCTCCGACACTGGGGTCGGAGTGGGGCCCAGCTCCGAAGGCCACCACTGGTCGCCCCAGAGCTCCACTCCCTTCCCGACAACCATAACCTCTGTTTTTGTGGCATTAAGCTGGAGACAGTTACCTGTCAACCAGCTGGCCACCGCCTTCAGTCCGAACTGAAACCTGGGGGCATCCTGTTCCGCATCCCCGCTGAGAGTAACCGCCAGCTGTGTGTCGTCGGCATATGAGACCATGGTTAGGCCCCACTGCCTTGCGACATCAGCCAGCGGTCTCACGTAGAGATTGAACAACGTGGGACTCAGCGAGGATCCCTGCGGAACCCCCATGGCCAGAGGCTGGAACCTGGACTTGAAGGGAGGGATGGCAACACAGAAGGAGCGGTTGTCTAGGAAGGAGCGGAACCATTGCAGCGCCTGGCCGCCGATACCAGTCTCCTCGAGCCGCCTAAGGAGGATGCTGTGCGAAACAGTATCGAATGCGGCGCTGAGATCTAACAAAATCAGCGCCGCCGTCTGCCCATCATCCAACCTAGCACGGATATGTTCCACCATCACCAGAAGGGCAGTCTCTGTGCTGTGGCCAGCACGGAAGCCATTCTGTGTGGGATCGAGGGCATTGGACCGGGCTAAGTGTTCAGACAGGGCCAGGTTGACATGGGCCTCTGTCAGCTTAGCTGGCCAGGGCAGCAGCGAGATGGGACGGTAGCTTTCCGGCTTGGATGGGTCAAGAGTTGGTTTTTTAATGATCGGAGACACCACCGCCTGCTTCCAGCTGTATCAGGGGGGACAATATGTATCTAGAGGATGGGGTCCATTTGTCCCGGGTGGGGAATTCTTTACTCATAGGAGACTTCGTAGCCTGGTTGAGGAGTTTACAGCATGACCTTTAGGTAGGAGTTTTGTGGGGGGTCCGGATAGCCGGTCAACTATCCGGCCTGTGGCGGTAAGGTCATGATCGGTGAGCAGTCATTGGAAGATCCCTAGGGGGGGGGCGTCACCCATTACGGAGGGGAGCGCCCGGGGGGAGGTGGCCATTGGCCCCTCAATGGGGAGGCGGTCCCTTCTAAAGGACGGGACGCCTAAAGGAAAGGGAAGGCGGTCAAGGCCCCTCCCTGGATAGGAGGGGCTACGGGCCCCTCCTGGGAATTTCCCGGGGCCAGGACATCTGCGACGGCAGATGTGGTAAGTGTGTGGGGTGGGGAGGGGGGTCTACGCTACCTTCTAGACACCTCACACGAGTCCTCGGACGACCACGTACATGGCGTCGAGTTAACAGGGGCCCCCGTCAAGACAAGGGAAATTGGTATGGCACATGAGGTGCAGTCCTCTGTGCGGCCGCCCCTCACAAGTGAGGGGGGAGTTCTGGTTTAGGGATCTGACACCGGTTACGACCTTGCCGTTGGCCCTTAACGTTAGGATGTACAATTTCAAATGCATTTTGTAAGGATGTTAGTATCGGCTAGGAGAACCTTTGTATTAGATATGTGTTAAGGTTAGCCAAACATCGTAATGTGGATATGAAATTGTACATGATATGAAACTGTTATTTTAATGTTTTGATTTTGTTTCATATTTTAATAAATACGGCCGGGAGGGTAACTCCCTCCCGCCTTCCAAAAGTTCAGAACTGTTTCCGGTTTCCCAATCCTTGGGGATAGTGTTGAGAGGGGGTGGCGGGTATCTCAGCCATACGAGCTTGGGGCATTCTCTGATCCTGCCCTCTGTCAACTGTCATCTGCTGATTCTGATTCTTTTGATTCATTATCTCATTATTCATTTATGTCTTTCTCATTCCATGTACTCCTGTGTTTATCAAGTGTACACTTGTATTTCCAATGCCTGAATTTGTCGCACACATGACATGGAAACTTCTTCATTTTCTCCAAATTACCACCACAACCACTCCCTTCTTGTATCAAATTCGACACAGTATTTGTCACTACAACTCTCATTCCAGCAGTAGACTGACCATTTCCCTCATAAGCACCTGTAAAATCCGTAATCATTTCATTTAATAAATCTTTATTTCGGTAATATTATCACCATAAAAGATACACAAGGTACATTCATCATTGATAAAACAGTAAAACTTTAAAACATCACAGTTCATCTTAATTCAACAAATTTACAATTACAAGATTCGGGATCAGAGTGCACTTAGTGACCAGCCTTAAGACTCTGTATCCTCAGCGTCCACATTGCACCTAGATATTTAGCTACAGCAAAAACAATGTGGTCAGTCATATCTGTCTTTAGTACTCTGAACGCGGCCAAACACTCTGCAAACCCTATGTTCCTACATATAGGGACAATCCATGTCTTTCTGGGAGCTTTATAAGCTGGGCAAAAAAAGATCATGTGGAGCTCTGATTCAGTGGCCACTCTGCAAGCCGGGCATATACTGATGGTTGTGTCTCTCCACTTACTAGTTAGAGCTCTTAGTGGGAGGGTCCCATGCCTCCACTGCAAGTAGAGTTTTCTGAGTAAGACAGGGTGAATTTTTTTCCAAGGCTGGTTCAAAAGTGTAATAATCCTTAATACTTAAAAATGCATCCGTAAGTGTCCCCAGTGTTGACTGTCGACAGAGTGCCGCTAATTTACTGTCATGGTAGACCTTTGCCAGCCTCTTCTTAGAAATTGATGGAGATACAGTCAAGGGATCAGACCAGAGTGTCGCTAGGCCTATATCCTCCAGTTGAGTTTTTAATGAATTTTAGCCATTTGATTTTCCCCGCATTCTGGATGGCTAAGACCTCTTGTAAACCCTGCCTATAGCTGGTCAATCCCGGGACAGCCCACAACCTCCACCAATAAACTAGGGGGCACAATGCCAGTTCTTCGCTTAAAGGACGCAGCCCCAGATCTAGCCTTAATGGGACTAGGGGTGTACTGGGCGGGAGTCCCGCCAACCGCCTAATGAACTTGTTCTCCTCTTTCACTAAGTCTGGGGAGACTTCATGACCCCATAGCTCGCAGCCATACATAGCAGCCCCCCTTGCCTATGCCTTGTAAATCTGGAGTGGTGGACCAACGGGTTTGATAGATGACCTGTTATTCCGTATTAACTTCAGAACCCCTCCCGAGTACTGGGTCAATTTAAGTATTGCTTTCTGTTGGTGTGAGCACCAAGTCATTTTTTCATTTATCATGACCCCCAAGATACTCAAAGGTGTCTACCCTTTCAAGACTGGTCTGACCAATGGTAGGTGTAAAGCGTAGTTTATGTGGGGGATTAAAGACCATAAATTTGGTCTTTAAGGTGTTGATTTCTAAGCCATGTTCCCCACAGAAATCTACAAAACCATTTAGGACACGCTGTATCCCCATTGGAGAGCAGCAGGGTGTCATCGGCCAACATGATCGCTGGCACCCTGCTGCCTGCCAGCTTGGGATCGTCTAAGTTGGCGATTCCGTTGAGGTGAGCGAATACCCCATTGACGTAGAGGCAGAACAGGGTCGGTGCGAGCACACAACCCTGTCTTACCCCCCTGTCAACGGGGAATCGATTAGACAGCGCCCCATCCTTGCCACACCTCACCTGAGCAAAGTTGGCCGTATGGAGATGGATGATCATCTCTAACAAGCCCCTGGGGACCCCCAGTTTGGCCAACACTTTCCAAAGTTTGCCGCGGGGGACCAGGTCGAAGGCCGCCCTCAGATCCACGAATACAGTGTAGAGGCTGCCACCCTCCAGTTGTACCGTTTTCCAGAAAATGAGGGCAAACCGGAAGACCTGGTCTGTGGTGGAGGTCTTCCCTCTGAATCCCGCCTGGAGTGGGCTCAGAATAGAGTGGTCCATGATCCAGTCCGACAGACGATCCAAAAGTAGCCTTGTAAAGAGTTTCTGAGAAACATCTATCAGGCTTATTGGCCTGTAGTTGGCTGGGAGCAGAAGCGAACCCTTCTTAAATATAGGCACGATCTCTGCCCCCAACCAGGTTGAGGGGATCATCATGCCGTCCAAAATTGCATTGAACAGCATCCTTAGGTACGGTGCCCAGATCATTACTTCGTGCTTGTAAAGCTCTCCTGGGAGCTTGTCCAGGCCTGGCGCCTTTTCAGCCGCGAGACCCTGAATTGCCATTTTAAGTTCATCCAGGGTGAACCCGTCCATTTGGGCTAGGGTTTCGGGGGTTCGGTCCATAGCGGGTTCGGGTGGATTGCCTACTTGGCTCTGATCGGGCGGACTATACAAGGATTTAAAATGGTCCTCCCACACTGTGGCAGAAATGTTTGCATTTACTGCCGCTAGTGGTTCAGCTGATCCATGCTTGACGATCAACCAGAACTTATGGGCATCATGGACTGCTAGGGCAGCCGTCATTTCCGACCAGTTATCCTGGTCCCATTCTATTTTGGCTATACGAATGATGGACTTGTAGGTCATCCGTTTATCCCTGATCTTACTAGGAGTTTCCCGTGTTTTAAGGGACTCCAAAAGGGCAGCCTTTGCTCATCTGCAAGTAGCATTGAACCAGGAGGCTCTTTTCCCCTTAACCTTTTTCACCCTGACCTCCGGGTTCAATACTTTTGCCAAATTAGTACAGAGCTCGAAGTGAATATCCTCGAGCGCACTGTACTTATCGGGGTTGGAAGACTGTAAAGGGAGGTCCCTGACCTTTTCAAGGGCGGGCACCACTGCCTCATATAGCCTTTGGATATTTTGGGGGTTCTGCACTAATGTTGGCCATCTGATTCTGCGTCTGTTGCAAGCTGAAACTAGGCCCTCCGTGGGTGTTAAATTTATATCTGTATTTGCTATCGGGACACCCTGTATAACTAGTCTCAGTGACAATGCATTATGGTCACTGTCGGTCCTACTAAGTATTGTGAACTCCCTCACTTTGGCCCAATCCTTAATTGACACCAGGATGTAATCTATCCGCGATTCGTGTCCTGGTCTGTTGAAGGTGTGCTGGGGTGGGATATCTCCCTTGACCCGCCCGTTGCAGGCCCTCAACGAATGGGATAGGGTGAAGGATATTATTTGTGTAACTAAAGGTGACCATGCTTTTACAGGTGGACCCGGCACGGTGGGTATCTCCGAGAGAACATCCTCTTCATAAATTACCCCTTCCATGTGATCCGGGAGGGGCTCAAACTGAATGTTGAAGCCCCCCCCCAAATACGAGTAATGGACAAAGGGTCGTGGAATCAATAAATGCAGATAAGTCCTCGATCGTTCCCGAGGTGCCCGTAATGGCAACTGGTCTAGAGTACACGTTTATTATTGCTACTCTTGCTCCAGCTGGCCACTCTAGGACAACGCACAGTAAGTCCGGTGAGTTAGTTTCGATGTTTCTTGCCCTGCAACCAAGATGGGAACCCACCCAAATCGATAGACCGCCCGACGGTCGGCCCTTCCCACCCCATTTAGCCATAGTCTCGAAGGTTGCGTAACCTGTACTAGAGTGTTGTTCTCTTGCCCACGTTTCCTGGAACAGGGAGATATAATATTCCTCTATGAATTCTGCCTATTTCTCGGAATCCAACTAATTGGCCAACCCAGCCACATTCCAAGAAAGTATCGAGAGTGTACCCGATGCCCCCTGCTCCTCTCTAGGATTAGGAGGGTATCTGCGCCTACTTATCCTGGACTGGCTGATGTTTGAAAATGGCAAAGCCTCTGGTGCCAAACAAGGAGTTACGTTACGCACCTCAGGGGAGGTTTTGTCCTTGTCGATATAGCCAACTATGCATGTGTTGGTGGTAGCGACTTTATCTTTCTCATGCTCAGTGGATGTGCCCCCCTCCAAATGATCATCGGGCTGCCCCTTCATATACTTATTGTCACCCGTGATTTGTTTATAGTCTCCCGGGAGATACGGTTTTGAAGGTGTGGCTAAGCATGGCAAGGAACAGTGTACCAGTGGCAGTTTCTCAGTAATCCTATGTGTTGATGGTGATACAGGGACAAAACAGGGAGGGGGATCCGACAAGGAGCTGTGCGAGTCTAGTGATGACGGGGTTTCATTTGCACTATATAGAAGTCAGTCCACATCCTCGAGGCATCCAAATCTATTGTGGGTAGGGATCCCATTCCACCCTCCATGTGCACCTTGCCAGAAGTTGGGTACCCCCCTGCATGCCGTTTCGTGCCGGCATCGTGTTCCAATTCCAATTTCCCCCCGTTTGGGCTTGAGACGCGGGGGGTAGAAATAGGTTAGTGATCTAGTTGCAATGGGAGAATTCGCTCCATGATTACTCCATGAAAGTGTGAAATGTGCAGTTTTGGGATCTTCAAATGAGAACAAAACACAATCACCTGGGATAGATTTGTGCGATGTGCTTATCCAAGGGACGCGTCGCACCATGAGAATTTTACTTCTCAGGTGATTGGGTAGAGGTCTATTCACATTGAGCCAATGGATGACCTTATTTTTTAAAGACCCAAAATCCTTCTGCTGATGGTACTGAATTTCAGGCACCCCTGTGAGCACTACTACGTATGGTCTAACCTCTGGGGGGTGATCAACATAACCCCTATGACGATTTTTCGAATATTTATGTCTATGAGCATACGTATCGTGTTCTTTATCCCCCGGGGCAGCCGGTGCTTCCGGAGCTGATATGGGTGGAGCCGGCACCTCATTTGCTCTTCCCGCTACTCTATTATCATTGGTGGTTGCAGGAACCTTATGCCGGGGCTTTGGAACAGGTTTGGTTACCATAGGTACTGGCGGGGTGGCAACCACTACTGGAGGAATATTGGTCACTGGTGGTTGGCTAGATGGTTTGTTAGAAGGGATGGTCAGGGAGGCAAGGTTTAGGATGCTTTTTTCCGTCTCGAGGAGCTGGGTTTCTATACGGGAAAGTCTGAGTTCTAAAGATGTCAACAGTTTTTTTAATGTTTCCCACACAATCGTTAAGAATTCAACATCCTTCCCTTCAATCATACATAGTGGCACCCCACCATTTTCATTTTCAATTACAAGGTTCTTGTGTTCCCCCATCAACCTCACTGGACTAGAATCTTGGACTGGGGGAAACCCATTTATCTTGGGAGCGGATATGTGGGAAGGCTGGGCTAATGCTTGAGAGGGCAGCTGGGCCTTTGCAACCTTGGCGTTTTTCCTAGAATAGGCGGTAGTGGTATTCCGCTTCCGTTTTTGATTGGGGCCCTTTAGGGAATGGGGGGGGTACTCGCGCTCCTGCCCTTAGGTTCTGTGGTTGGTGGAGTACCCGTGGGTGGCCCGTCTACCCCTCCCACCCTGGGTAGTAGTAAGGGAGCTTCCTGGTGAGCTTCAGCCTCCAATACTAGAACTGTGGGAGGCGAGGCTGGTTGATGGTGGATAAGTGCCTGTGTTAAATTTGGTGCTGGACCCACTGTACGGTCCGGTGTTTTCGCAAAAGCAAAGTGGCCCAGAGAGGATTTCTTGGCATTACCCTTCTCCTGGGAGAGCCTTCTGGCAGCATCTAGCTCAATGGAGACCCTATGCTGCATCTTATTGATCTCCATGTCTAGTGCAATATTGGTTCTGGTGATAAAGTCATCAAGTGTTCCATTTTGCAGCTTCCCCTTAGCTGCCCTGCTTCTGTACTCGCGTGTAGACATCGCACTTTAGCCGCTGCGTGCACCACTGAGTGAAATGATGGCTGAAGCGATAGAAGTGGGGCCAAAGTGTATAGCCCGGACCGGACTCTCCCGTACTCGAACGGCCTCAAACGGCCCGCTCTTTGCCCGGTCTTCGCCCCGAGCTCCGCCCCGCGCGCGTCCCGTGATGCGTGTTAGCAGGCCCACTTTTAGTTGACAAGGAGGCGTGGCACTGGGAGGGGGCGCGGCTCGGGCGGGAAGAGGAACCAGCTGCGGATGTATTCAGGAATGCTGGTCCTCGCAGTCCTGCTCGCCGCGCCTCTCACCTCCTCTGCGGCCACGTAGAAGTGTCACAACCCTCCTCACTAGTCCAAGGGCAAGTAGAGACCTCTGTGAGCTACTCCAGTAGCAGGGAACAGGATTCGGCTGTGCAAACCTCTCACGAGCGGCTCCCGCGGAGCGGGGGCCACGAGAGGTAAAAGGCTGTCAGGAAGGAGGCGTGGCACTGGGAGGGGGCGTGGCTCGGGCGGGAATAGGAAACAGCTGCGGATGTATTCAGGAATACTGGTCCTCGCAGTCCTGCTCGCCGTGCCTCTCACCTCCTCTGCAGCCACGTAGAAGTGTCACAACCCTCCTCACTAGTCCAAGGGCAAGTAGAGACCTCTGTGAGCTACTCCAGTAGCAGGGAACAGGATTCGGCTGTGCAAACCTCTCACGAGCGGCGCCCGCAGAGCGGGGGCCGCGAGAGGTAAAAGGCTGTCAGGAAGGAGGCGTGGCACTGGGAGGGGGCGCGGTTCGGGCGGGAAGAGGAACCAGCTGCGGATGTATTCAGGAATGCTGGTCCTCGCAGTCCTGCTCGCCGCGCCTCTCACCTCCTCTGCGGCCACGTAGAAGTGTCACAACCCTCCTCACTAGTCCAAGGGCAAGTAGAGACCTCTGTGAGCTACTCCAGTAGCAGGGAACAGGATTCGGCTGTGCAAACCTCTCACGAGCGGCTCCCGCGGAGCGGGGGCCACGAGACGTAAAAGGCTGTCAGGAAGGAGGCGTGGCACTGGGAGGGGGCGTGGCTCGGGCGGGAATAGGAAACAGCTGCGGATGTATTCAGGAATACTGGTCCTCGCAGTCCTGCTCGCCGTGCCTCTCACCTCCTCTGCGGCCACGTAGAAGTGTCACAACCCTCCTCACTAGTCCAGGGGCAAGTAGAGACCTCTGTGAGCTACTCCAGTAGCAGGGAACAGGATTCGGCTGTGCAAACCTCTCACGAGCGGCCCCCGCGGAGCGGGGGCCGCGAGAGGTAAAAGGCTGTCAGGAAGGAGGCGTGGCACTGGGAGGGGGCGCGGCTCGGGCGGGAAGAGGAACCAGCTGCGGATGTATTCAGGAATGCTGGTCCTCGCAGTCCTGCTCGCCGCGCCTCTCACCTCCTCTGCAGCCACGTAGAAGTGTCACAACCCTCCTCACTAGTCCAAGGGCAAGTAGAGACCTCTGTGAGCTACTCCAGTAGCAGGGAACAGGATTCGGCTGTGCAAACCTCTCACGAGCGGCGCCCGCAGAGCGGGGGCCGCGAGAGGTAAAAGGCTGTCAGGAAGGAGGCGTGGCACTGGGAGGGGGCGCGGTTCGGGCGGGAAGAGGAACCAGCTGCGGATGTATTCAGGAATGCTGGTCCTCGCAGTCCTGCTCGCCGCGCCTCTCACCTCCTCTGCGGCCACGTAGAAGTGTCACAACCCTCCTCACTAGTCCAAGGGCAAGTAGAGACCTCTGTGAGCTACTCCAGTAGCAGGGAACAGGATTCGGCTGTGCAAACCTCTCACGAGCGGCTCCCGCGGAGCGGGGGCCGCGAGAGGTAAAAGGCTGTCAGGAAGGAGGCGTGGCACTGGGAGGGGGCGCGGCTCGGGCGGGAAGAGGAACCAGCTGCGGATGAATTCAGGATTGCTGGTCCTCGCAGTCCTGCTCGCCGCGCCTCTCACCTCCTCTGCGGCCACGTAGAAGTTTCACAACCCTCCTCACTAGTCCAAGGGCAAGTGGAGACCTCTGTGAGCTACTCCAGTAGCAGGGAACAGGATTCGGCTGTGCAAACCTCTCACGAGCGGCACCCCCGTAATCAAATTCATGAAGCCTCTTTTCTTTGATGCTTTCATCTGAGCCAACATCAATTTCTCTTTTAAATTTTTGTGATGCAAATCAATATTGTCTCAACAATATTTTCTATAATGAAGAATTTCGTCAATCGACTTGCTTTAGCAACAAATCAGATGCTGTTGAGTCATGGCCCTTATTTCTGGCCTCAAACCATCACATTTCTTTCTCAGAAACATTCTCAATACCAATATACTGTTTATGCCTGCAAAAGCCTTTCATATTACGCATGAACTGACTCCTTCAAATCCTGAGTAGACCTGTCCATTTTCACCAGTTACTTTTGGCAAAATAATCCCCTTCAAATAAGTAATAACATGATCATATTTTTTCATGACTTCTTCTGATGGAGCTCCTCTTTTTGGATCTCTCTGATATTCTTCTTTTGGCCAGTCTATAGCAATTTTGCACTCGATCCACAAATCAGTCGGAACTACAATATCAAACAATGCTTCCAGATCTTTCCATAAGACTTTAGAAACCTTAACAAACCTCTCCACTTGTTTGTACCACTCTATTGGCTTCCCTCTTTACCTCGGGAACTCATCTGTAAATGATAATATATCCTGCCTGGACTAAGGTACATGAACACACCCAGCTCCTGCTACTTCTTCGTAAGGACTGGTGCATTTGCTTCTCCAGTTTCTGCCTCCCTCACAGTATACAGAGGTAAAATTACTGACATGCCGTCTTTCCTTTTTGCCCATCTGCCTTCCTATCAGTTCACTTCACCCCAATAATTTAGAGTGTAAATCAACTCCTTTATCTGCAAACGCTTTCCTGAAACATTCAAACTCTCTAATTCCTCGTCACTAAAATCCAATCGATACATCTTTTGTAAAGCTTTGCACTTCTGTATGGCAACTACATACTTTTAAGCAATCTCAGCAAATCTCTGATCTGTATTTCTCATTTTCCGGGTAATATCCTTACACATAAAAAGTAATTATTCAACGTGGGCTAGTTGTTCCCAGTATCGTTTCATCGATTTTCACCTTTAATTTGCTCACATCTATGTTCATTTCTCAGGAAGAACAATTATTCTGTTTGCTACAACCAAGTGCAATCTCTTTTATCAACTCATCTAACTCTTCTGGGGAAGATCCTAAAAATGTACCCTGTCCTGATCTCTAATTTCTTCACTAACTCCACCTGTCTTTGACCCTTCTGATGACAATGTCATCCATCTCTCCATGTGCAACATCCTTCTCAGATCTATCTGTGAACCTTTTTTCAGAGTTTCAACTGTTGTGTCTGAAATACGAATCAACGGTTATAACTCTTCTACCATAATAGCATTGGCTCCATTATGCTCATTTGACCCATTCCTGTTTGTCATTTCCTGATTTCTTATACCTGTTCCTTCCAAGATGGTTTAAACTCCCTTTATATTTCTAATAGGAACTGTTAAAGTATGAATTTGCGAAAGTCTTTGTTCATTATTATATAATGGAACAATTGGACCTATAGTTACTGGGACCGATAAAGCATCTGGGTAAATTGATGTCATTTTTGGCGACTCTAACTGGAGACTTCTCATGTGCTGTATCTACATACACTATGGGGGCATTTGGTTTCTAACCAAGGGGTCTTGACTCCACATGTTTCTGCTCTTCATGGTAAGGTGGAGGTCTGTTCAAAAGTCATTCATTCAAGAAATCATCACGTATAGCTGCAGCTTCCTCAACAATTAAATAAGTGTTTTTAGACTTCAACTCCTCAACATGCTTCTTCTTTTCTTTATATTTCTCCCCTTCACTGGTCTCAGCTACCATGACCGGAAACATTTGTTCCCCTTCAGCTATAACCTTCCTCAACATTTTCTTCTGTGCATTCCATTTTGCCTCTGCATATCGGCTCCAAGTATTCCTGTACCTACTCTGATGTGTTTCTCTTTTCCATGCTTCCTGTTCCCACTCTTCAAGAGCTTCATACTGCATAGATCTAGAATTTGGTCTCAAGCTATTCATTTGATTCCTACATTTTCTAAAATTCTAGTATTAAAAGTCCCATTCTCTGGAAATGCTAAACTACCATCTTGCTCAGTATATTTCATCCAGTTCTCCACCCACGTACACATGCAATAGCCCTTCTCTAATGACATAAACGAAGCAGAGGTTTCCCGAGCCACAGGAACTCCTCCTCTAATTGGTATTGGCTCATCTTTACTAAACAGGGTATTTAACAGTTTTAAAAACATCCTTAATCTCTACGCTAAAAGTCAAATCCTTACGAGGAAAATCTTCAACAATTTATTTTTCCCTGTTATGTTTCTCTGTCACCATTCAAAGCTGATCACGCTGTCCAATACCAGCGTGGCTCCATACCAACCAACCAAAACCAGTGCGGCACCTGATGACAATTTCTTACCACTAACCAATACCATCGCGGCACCTAGTGACGTCAGTTTAAATCCTCCCTTCACAAAGTCATTGTCGTCTTTACAAAGTCTTTAACAAAACAAACAACATAAAGTAACTTGTCTGCTCAGCTAAAAGAAAAACAATAGATGCACACAATCTGAGAATTTCTTTGGCTTCCAGCAAAATCTTGACCAGCTTGTTTTCACCCTCACTTAAATAAGGATTTTCAAGATCTCTCCAAATGCACTCTTTTGAAGAAACCTCAAGAATCTCCACTTGTCATACTTTAAGTTCCCTATTCTAGCACCAGCAAGACTTATGTACAGTACTACTTCCACAGCAAACAAAACACGCTTAGTGTATGCCAAAATAATACCACCCTTAGGCTTTATCCTGGGATCTTAGGTCAATGATGAACCTGTTTACTTTCCATTAAGGTCAATGACGGACCACAACATTAAACACAAAAGAACACATTTTTCTATAGTCTCTCAATGTCTCTTAACTCCGTCTCTTCATTACCTAGTATTTTTTTGTCAAAATAACCATCTGATTACGCTACCAGAAAACCGATCCAGCGGAAGCGGTGTAAAATTTGTGGGCTCAAACATGAGTTTCCTACCACACCGTGAACTCAATTCACAGCTACACAATTCTCAATAACACAGAGTTTGGCATATACAAACTCTATAAACATTCCCAAAGCACAAGGTCCTGTGATAGATCTTTGTAGGAGCTAATAGAGACTCAGATACCAAGATAAGTAAAGTCACTCCTTCATGAGGACCTGTAAAAAAGAAGTGCTTAGCTAATAGCAATAGTCATATAATATCAAAAACATCATCAATAAGTAAGGACAAACTCATGAAATAGTTTTCAAGATACCTTTATCAAACTTCAAGATGAATGGTCAAAGAACAAAAATACATTAGAATGATTTAGTAACCGTTATTCATTTGTATATAGGTAAAATTCACAAACATCACAGTTCAAAGCAAATACATCACAAATTAAGTACATGGACCTGCACCTTCCTGTACATAAACAATCACTACAGGCATTTTCTTCTTTCAATGTGTGCTGTAGAATGTAGAACGCATTGAAAGAGGAAAAAACGAGGCAAAATGAAAACATTGGTCCTTGTTGCGCCTCGCTACGCCACTCCTAGGTGGGCGTAGCACTCAGATGCATTTCCAGATTCACGATTCCTCGTAAATCTGGAAATGTGACTTGTTCCTTGGGTGTTGCGTGGGAACACCCACAGCAACAGCCATGGAATGCCCCTTTCTTGCAAAGTGTTGCCTGTAAAGGGGCCATATTTACAAGGACAGGAAAAGCCACGCAGGCTGGCTTTTCCTGTCCTTGTAAATATGGAGCAGTAATGGGCGCCACCAGTAAGTCACAAAAAGTGACGTACTGGTGGCGCAAGCGGCTTGTTATTCTGCCCCACAGTTCCTGCCTACAAAGTAAATTTTGTGCTGGTTGCATGATTTCTATTGGTCAAAATCCATAGTACGATTGTGGCATGTTCATTCTCTAACCCAAATCGTCTGGAACCCACATGTAATACCTTTGTTTCGTGTTCACTATTTTCTAAGAATGTAAAATATCACTTACCTCCGGAAAATACACTTGTAACTTAGTATGTCCGATCCACACACTCTCTTCCGAACTTGCAACAAGGTTGACACAATTTATATCAACAAAGAGGATGCCCATAAGCCAAACTGTAGGAAAGAAATTTCAGCGATAATACTATAGTTACAGTACAATCAGGTCAGCATTTTCTAGTGTATTCGAAGGAAATAATCAACAGATTGATCATCTTTCAGATTTAAATATGGGAGAAAACAAAAGAAGGAATCATTTTCCTTGAGCATTTTCATAATCATATTTGCTAAAACCACATATTGCATTATTACACTTCCCTTTATTCTTTTAGCACATTAGTATATTGTTCTCTCTCAGGTATGAATGACTTAATCTAAAACCAGTTTGCGACCCTTCTGCATGCTTTTACGATGCAGTTTAAAACTTTCACGAGTTTCACAAGACACTCTGTTAGTCATTTTTTTTTAAGCAGGTATTAGTATCACACCCGAGCAGGAATTGATTGAGGAAAATATTCTTAAATATCGAGCTCCATCATTATGCATGATTTGAAAAGCAATAGCAGCTGTAACTCTTTAAAAAAGGCCATCAACCACTTTTAGTAACAGCCCAGGGTCAAGGTGTGGAGTATAATGATGAAAGGGGCAATTAATTACTCGTCTATCTTCCTAGTACCAGTTTTTATTCCATTAACTATCTTCTCAAACATGAAAAGTATACTCTTAATAAGTGCACCTCTTCGTATGTGTCATATAAAAGGGATCTGCCTTAAACCTCCTCCTGTACTTTCTGCTTCATATATAACAGACAACTGGGGCATATTACCAAGCAATAGTGATAATTATCGCTATTGCTTGGTTAGCGGGAAAAAAATATCGCCGAGCACCGAGGATTTTTACCGCTGAGATACCTTGATATTATCAAGGTTTATCTCAAAAGCGGTAAAAATCCTGCGAAATGCATGAATATCGCTGAAAAATCAGCGATATTCATGCATTATCGTGACAATGCTCTTAGCCATGTTATCCACCTTCCATTGGATAACATGGCTATGAACTGCTTTTAGCAGGCGTTAGCTTTTGGAGATATTCGCGCTTAGCGCGAATATTTCCAAAAGTTGTTAATAGGCGTTAGAGATGTTAGCGACTGTTTTCAGTCGCTAACATCTTGACACGCCCACTTTGCATGTCATTAGCGATAATTATCGCTGACATGCAAAGTGGGTACCTAAATGCCCGCTATCGCCTACCAGCTGTCGCTAACTGGTGTTAGCGACAGCTTGGTAATAGGGCGATACAATTATCGCTGCATTAGCGGGAAAAAGTCCCGCAACTGTTTGTTATTTGTGCAGGTGACTGAAAACATATTCCCCATATTTGTTTGAACTGTTGACCCCTGTGTCCCTGCTCAGGGATCTGACATATCAGATATTTCTCTGCATTTCTGTATGATCAAGGAGAACTTGCTTGAGTGCTCCCCGACACAGCTACCCCCTACATTTTAATGACATTGCCCTCTGTTTCCTTGTGCCTCCCAGCAGATTGGTGGTATTTGTATGGGATGGGTGGTCAGTGAAGAGGAAGGGTGAGTGAGTCCTTAAAATCATGCTCATTGTGAGGGGCAGGATGTGGTTTGTGTTCTGCTTCTCCTTTGCTAGACTGTACGAATACACAGACTCATGGTGTCTATTCCTGGAACCTGTTTGAATTTGAACTTCTTCGCTATTTTTAAACTGGAGTTTCTGAAAGTAATCTCCATTACCTAGGTTGAATACTTGTTCCTCAAGGGTGTATTGTGAAGCACCACTAAGTTCCAGCAAGTGATACAGTAAAGAGACTGACTGCAGAGGGCTATGAGCTAACCATTCAGACTCAATTTCTGGTTTAGGCCTGCTCTCAATTGATGCTCTCACATTGTGTAACTTAATAAATCCAGCTGTAAAGACTGCTTTCAGTGTCTTGAGAGTCCTCCTCTTCTGAGGCAAACCAAATAGGCAGCTTCTCCTGACCCAGATAGAGATGTCTCTGAAGAAGATATGAAACAATGGTGAAAGTGCATGATTTTTTAGAAGTTATTCAGCATATTTTTCAAGCATTATTAGAAGAAGGAACTTCAGCGTACTGCGCTGAATAAGGCTAAAATTCCATTAGGAATTTTCATCGGTTGTTACGGTAGATTTAATAATGGGAGGTATCACATCCCAACTTTGGTTTCTCGCCCATACATTCAGCCTTTCTAGTTAGCATTGAGCACTCCAGTCTCACAAACTCTTGTGAGTGTCCACAACATTTTGACTCGTGGACATCTGACCTGGAGTGGGTATAGATATTGCACCCCAGCCACAAAAAGCTGATTCTTGGCCTTGAGAACTTTAACTGAGAGCAGGGGCCCGTGATCTCTGCTACTTACCTCGTGCTCAAGAAACCTGGAACCACAAGACTTCTGCTTTTGGTCGCACCTTGAAAGAAACTCAGAACAAAATTAGGATACAATTCACTGATTATCAAATGTTTCAAGAGAACAGGTTAGTACACTAACCCAAGGACATCATTGTAGTGTGCACAAACTCTGACAATGTCTGGAACAGTTCACATTGGAAACAATTGCTTCTAGAGAATTCCACAAACATTCTTAGAATTGATAAAGACCTCGGACCATTGTGTTGTGAAGTCAACAAACCATAATGGGCCTAATAGAACAAAGATTGAACCCTAGGTTGTGAAACCAACAATCTATGTTAGATACTTTATATCCCGAAAATTAAAGAACAGAACTGAAAGCTGAAAGACCTTAAGAAAAAGTTAGCAAGGAAATTGTGTCATCTAGAAAAAGTTGATGTGCTACGTAATATTGCAGTTTTCATGTCTTCAAGTGGCTCCTTTGTGTTTACATTCAAGGCATAAAGACAGAAGCGCGATACCCCCCATTTAGAAGGACAAACTAGCACATCCCCAAAGACTCCTTCTCTTAGTCCCCAAAATAGGGTCCTTGCCTGAGTCCCTTAAAGACGAAAACGAATCTCTGTCTCCTTTCCTAAACTCTACTTCCCCCTGTGGAACTTTACTCTGCATAAATACCTCAGTTTGCAAAGTGAGAATTGTTTCAACAAGGATTGGGCAGACTTTCTCTTCTTCTGCAGTGGTCGAACAAAAACAAGGTGAGAGGAACAGTGTAACACTGCTTGGGAAGAATTTTCAGCGCACAGATTGCTTATCTTGATTTTCTATGATGGAGCAACACGTCAGATTTTTATCAGGAAATTATATGGATTGACTTTGTGTTGTAACTTCCACTTCTTGATCCTCAGTTGCAGACAAACATTATTTTTGTACGTGTGACTTGGAAAGCAGACAGTTCAGGAAGTTGTCCAAGGTCATCTCCCCTTGTTAAAAGTCCTTGAAAAACATCGACTGAAGACTGAAAACTGATTATTCTGGTTCACCCTTCAGGTTGTACAGTACAGATGCCACAGGTTATTTAGTTCTCCTCCTTCTCAGTGTTCTGATCCTCTGCTTCAAGGCATGTTTTATGGCTGGAGAGGCACCTGTACTTACAAAACCTCCCTTCATCATAACATCGGCCTATCAACCTGCTCCTCTCAACTTCTGACTGTGTTGAGAAAGTGAGGGTAAGGCCTCTGCACTCCTGAATGCCCTGGCAGACCTCTTTCTTAAAGACTTGGGTTCTTCAAATCATCTTATTATGATATCAGATCAAATTTCTAGGCGACCACAAAGGACTATTTTAATGCAGCACCAGGGACTCTCAGGGTCTTTCAGGGTCTTCTGCAAGAGTCAATCTCATAAAGGGCACCCATATAATAATAATTTGAGGCTCTGAAATGGGGGAACACAACATATAAAGATATTCACTAGTAAGAATTCCCACTTAACCTGTATAATTCTCATAATCCGCAATAGGCACGGACCCAAAAATATTCACAAAATCATTTTGTATTTTACTGCAGAACAATGTTTGTTACTTTCATATCTCTGTTAGCTAATTTACAGTATACAACAAAACAATATAAAATTTCTCTACATTACAATACATCTCATAATTTCATGAACTTATCGAACAATATAGGGCCCGATTCACAAAGAAAATTGAGATGAAAGTTTAACTTTATGACTTTCGGTATTCACGATGCCCTTTGTGAATACCGAAAGTTGTAAAGTTGGACTTTTGTCTAACTTTACCTTTGTGAAACGGGCCCATCGTATTTAGGCATCACAAAACCCACTTCTTTATACTATTCACACCCCATGCCCTGAATCACACATACAGTTATACTATGCAGAAGTGGCGAGCAGTATCCCAGCCGAAACATCCTTCGTGGAGGCTAAATCATATAAAAATATAATGGAGCATTCCAACAATTTGAGGGCAAATAACCAGAAAATTCAGTCCATGAGTCCAAAGTCATCTGCTATGTTTTCATCATCTTGTGTTTACACGCGTCCACCCAAGTACATGCTCATCAGCCAACATGTGTTTTGCTCCCAATGCAAATTTTCAGAGCATTTGACTACAACCTGTATTTCTTATTCCGCTAACAATAATAGATGAAGTAAGGTGACATAGATCTTCCCTTGTGTCAGATTGTTGGTGGTCAATTTCTGCTATGCAGTTATATAGGTCCCTAGTTACTGGCTTGTAAAAAAAGGTCTATACTGTTTTTCGTAGGAAGTGAAGGAACACATTTTGATGTAGATTTTAACCCACTGTCTGTGCTGAGTTGTGAATGTATATCTAGTTTGGAACTTAGCTGGGGCATGCTGACAGTACCACATCCCCTGTCAAGTAGGGAAATTAAACATTGCATGTGTTCTACGTCTTTGATAGATCTGTTACAAAGTGAGGTAGAGGAAGTAGTTTTTGGGGGTCTATGTTACTCACTTTGTAACAGATCTAGAAAGATCTAGAAATCTGATTAGCATTGCACATCACTTCCTCTGGATAAGAGTATAGAACTTTTCTACAAACAAGTAACTAGGGAGCTATCTGAGCAGAAGAGGGTTCAGAAAAAAATAAGCTACAATTGTTATATAGAGGAGAACAAGGCCTTAAACCTTTAAAAACCTTGCCACTAACTCCAATGTCAAAGTAAAAGAAGTAGATAAAGGCAATAACATTGTGGTAATGGACAGAAAAGACTACATAGAAGAACTAGACCGCCAACCATAATACAAGGGAAGAAACTCACACTCTGGCACCTATATCATCTAACTTCGGCTATTATTGTTAGAGGAATAAGAAAAACAGTTTGCAGTCACACGCCATAAAAAAAGTCCCATTGGGACAAAACACGAGTCAGTTGATGATCCTGTACTTGGTTGGAAGCGCGTAAACACAATAAATATAACAAAAATATATCACATGACATTGGGCTTAAGGACATATGGACCGGCTTTTTTCGTTATTTGTCCACAAACAGTGTTATTTAAACAAATTGTTGGAGTCCTCCAGTATATTGTTTTATGATTTAGTAGTTTGTTATGCTCTGAAGTCACACCATCATTGCCCTTACAGAGAGTGGAGTTTATACTGTGGTAGCACCAGTCTTGGAACAAGTATTATTTCTGCAGAATTTCTACTCTGACTAGTTGAGTACTGTGTGACATCTTTTAAGTATTGTCACAGCTACCTATATGTATATAACATCCTTTATGTATGTCTTGACGATCCTGAAACTGACGACCGCCCTAAAAGTTTCAGTGGATCACAAAATCACACTTGAGAAGATATGGAAGGCAATCAAAGTAGTGCCCTCAGGGAAACCACCTGGTGAGGATAAGTTCCCAATCTATTTTTACTTAACTACAACCTCATCCTTCTTCTTGGTCAAAGTCTTCAAGTAAGCTGAGGACATTGGTATGCAGCATCCTGAGTCTAATAAGACTTACATATCCTTGTTTCCAAAGCCAGGTAGAGACACGCTCCACTTCACCAACTATTGAACAATTTTGCCCCTGACCTGCAGCATAACATTTCTGGCAAAGATATTTGCTAATCACCTGCAAAGGTGTTTCCACTCCTCATCCACAAGAACCAAGTTGGTTTGGTGCCTGGCAGATCTTTGAGAAATCTCCGCAGTACCTTGCTATACCTCCTCTGGCAGGTGCAAAATGACGTTTCAGAGAAAATGACTCTCCCCATAGATGCAGAGAAAGCATTTTAACAAGTCATGGGCTTCAGCATGCTGTTCATCAAAATGGTACGGATTCTGTATACAAACATGTCAGCATAAATTGATTGAAATGGATTTCTCTCAGAGACGATCCAAATTGGCAGAGGTACTCTGCGGGGTTGCTCACTCTCCCCGGTTGCTCACTCTCCCCTTTACTCTTCTTGCTAGCCATGGAGCCACTGGCGATAGCAGTCAAACAGAAGGTTGACATTGAGGGGATGCTAACTTCTTCTGGGGAATTAAAAACTCATGCTATATGCTGATGACATTTTGCTAACTGTATCCTCCCTTGACTCTATCCTCCCCTGCATAACTCATCTCAGCCCTCGGGCTACAAAATCAACTGGATGAAAAGTGATGTCATGCTGATAACCAATTCTAACATGATCCACACTTTGGATGGCCTCCCTTCCCAGTGAGTGGGTCCCTAACAAACTTAAATATGTGTCAATCTTGTTCAGTGGGGACTTCCAGTGGATGGTGCATGACAACATTACAGTCCTAATTGACTAGATGCAACATGCATTTCTCATTGTAAACATCAAAACATCTCTCTGTGGGGATGAGTTCAAACAGTTAAAATGGCCATCGCTCTTTAATTCAACTATGTATTTGGCATGCTTCCTTTGGTTATCCTAGGCTCAACCTTGCTCACTATTGACCAACAAATAGGGACCTGCATAAGGGATAGCATGAAGCCCAGGCTGGCAATGCCTAAATTGTACACAGACAATACTTCAGGTGGCCCATGGCTCCGTAAGCTGGAGCATTATTATGCAGCCCATCAACTACTGTAGCTCGATTTCACCTACCCCTTTCAGGACAACCTAGAAACCCCAGACTGAGTCAAAATTGAAAGATGCCCACAAAATGAGCCGAGCCTAAAGGTTCACAGGTTGCTAGAAAAGCAAAATGTGATCCTTAGCAAAAATGTTTTGAAGGAAATGTTGTTTTATAGAATAGAACCCCTGTTAAATTAGCAGTTTTAGATTTCCCTGTTCCTCCTATTACATGAAAGCATGGTCCTAAGCGTACAATGTAGGTGCTTTTATTAAGAAGAATCATTTTAGAAGTGTCTGCAGTCCTGTACAAGTAATGTAAAGTTTATGAGCAAAAGTGGAGTACAGGAATACACCAATGCAAGGATGTAGGGTATGTCTGTGTTGTTTTTCTCTTTTCCTCTGAGTTTAGTAAATTAATACAGACTTCCTTGGCTGCTTGGGATTGGGTAATACTCTTCTCAGTTCACCAAAGAGTTCCTTTTATACTTCCCAATAGTTCCAGGCTGTTGTTTTTTTTACTCTCACATAGATAGATGGAAGTGGTTCTTGGGTGCTTTGCTAATATATGGTAATACAAACATATGGTATTATATGGGGCATCCCAAGACTAGGACATATTTTAAGACTATCCTCTCTGTTGATAGACTGTTTCTGTGCCTTGTCTCAAGACCTTTTTGTTCAGTCCACCAATAGATATTTGCTGCCTTACAACCATTACCAGAGGGGCCCAGACATCAGATTCAGCGTGGAGAGTCAGCGTCAGCATCAGTACAGCTTGAAGCAAAAATGAAGTTAACCAGCACAGGCATTGCTGGCAACTAGGACCTCAGTGAAGGCGGAAGCCCTGGAATGAAGTGTGTACCCCTGCCACTGTCTTGGGCGAAAGACAGGGTCACAAACCAGAAAGGAGAAATTGTGAATCAAGTTTGATGCCCAGCTGAGAGTCACAGACCGACCAGAATGGCGAGGAAGCTTTGCTTGAGGTGACCCCTTTTGAAACAAGGGTTGCTTCAGAGATCCTTGCATCAGGCCTCTAAATCCTGGACCCGAAGTGAATGCAAGTTTTCTCCTTTGTGTGTTGGTCAAGAGATATCTGGGTACACTGGATGCAATGTGTGGCCCCAACAAATAAGCAGTGCGCCAGCAGAGCAATACAGGAGTTAGGGAATGACTTGAGTTTAGGGTACAGGTGCCATGTCTCTGGTGCCTGTTAGATTGAAGTGAAGGAAACTGGTGCACTGCCTGAGACACTGGGCAGGATCGCTAAGAGCATTTGCCCTGGTGGGTGACTGCCCTATCCTGAAAGAAGATACTTTTTTCCCTTGAAACTGGGTTGTGAATCTTGAGTTGCGAGTTGTGCAGCTCCACCGTGGAAACAACAAAAGCCTGCCTGTGAGGCTCAAACGGACACATGGAGAGACTCCCCTCTGGCTTGGTTGTACAGCGGCTTCAATTTCCCTAAGAACTTCTTCTTTTTCTTAATAATGTACCCCGAAGGATGTTCCGTTTTCAAGGAGGAGCAGCCCTTTGCAGCTCTTTGTCCTAATTCCTATGGCCCTGTGTGGTCCTCCTGGTCCCTTGGAGCCAGGATTGTTTTTGTAATAATCTGTTTAGTAGCTTTAATAATTGCATTAGTTATATTTATTATGCACGAAAAGCATTTTTCAAAGCAATTGAAAAATGTGACTTTGCCCTTTCCTTGAATGTATTAAATTGATGTTCTAGCCCTCATAAAAGGAAAATGTAACAGTCAATTGGAAAATGTTTTTATTAGAGATGTCCTGTTTGCTACTCTGAAACTGAAATGCATAGGAGCCCTGAAAATGTGTACTTGATGATTTTAGGATTTGCTTTTGCTTAGGACTAGAAAAATGATAATTATGTTTGTAATAGTGGTCATTACTTTCTCCTGCTATCTGTATGTTAATGATGACCCGATGCTTTGTTCCCTTTGTATTCGTGCTTATACTTTATACATACCCGCTTATTGAAATGTTTAGATTGGAAAATGCCCACCTAGCAATGACTTAGGAAATTGATAAAATTATGAAAGTTAATATGCACATATTTTCTATGTTCCTACTGGATCATAGGAATGTCTTTAGCTCATGCTAAAAAGACCATCTGTTAAATATTGCAGGGATTTGTTATCATGAGCAGAAAGCCATTTTGTATTTCTGGTAGCCATCTTGTTTGCCATGTGCTGCCATGTGCTCGCCATGTGCTCTGTCCTCCCTCAGTGTTGACTGCTCTTTTAATCTGCCTAGAAACGAACTACATTTAGCATCTTCCACCTTCGCACATGCTCAGTTGAGGTTGCAGCTGTCCTTGCAACTTTTCCTGGTCTGTAAATGTCAGGATGTGTTCACAAGAATTAGCAACTGTTAGCTCCTCCCACTTTGTTGAGCAAGCAGATCTTGCATGCCCATATTAGTCATTTTGCATGCTTACATGAGCCAGGACTGCCCCTTGGTCTTATGCTGACTATGTAACCCTAAGCATATATAAGGCCCCAGTTTTCTGTACTCCTTAGACTGCCTCATTCAGTTGCTAAGGATTCTGTGTGATGTAGTCTCCCTCATTTGAGGTTAAAAAAGATGTTACTTTTATATTTCAGCTTCTGTGCAAATTTCTTCTTTGTTGGTTTAAAAGGACAAAGTATCAGTGGGACCCCTTAGAAGGTTTCTATTTTCTACAAGGATACCCCAGTTTAAGATGGAAAATTGATTATGAATTAAAAAACCTGGTCCCAAAATGTTCCAATGTGGTGCACATTCCATGATATTTAGAAAATGTTTCAATTTGCACCCTAATTTGCAAAAACCCAGCATTGGAAACAAAAGAATTGCTGTGCCATTAGCGTGAACATTCATATCAGTGGGTGAAAGGGATTATGTTGTTAGATAAATCTATAAAGCCAACACAACTCTGTTGTGGCTTCATTTCCAATTCTTTGAAACTGAGCTTTTAATTGAAGGTGGATTGAAGAAAAAACCAGAGGTAGTTGTAGGTGTGCACCACGGGGCATAACGCAGGCCCTTGCAACCCTAGTGGTTCAGGAGGGCAGCCTTCCAGGGGGTGACAAACATTCATGGAGCTCCATTGAGCCCAAAACCACTGCATATCTGTGAGATATGGGAGACTCGGGCCCCTTATCACATTGTGCAGAGGATCCACCATTTTTCGTTATGCTACTGGTCTGCATAATTCACAATTTAAGACCATTCACTAAGACTGCAAGATATCCCTCACAAAATATTCAGACTTTAGATTTAGCTGCATTCATACAAACAATTTGTTTGTGCAGTTTGGCAGGCATTGCTAGCCTGTCACACCTGTCCAGTAAAGCATGTCACCTTCCGATAGCAACATAGCTAGTGAATGCTGTAGAAGTTTGTGGATTGGTGATTAACTTGACCAATGTGCCCTACAATATTACCAATACATAAACAATAAGGATGATCAATCGATGAACAGTTGCGAGTATCGATGACTGTGTATTGCCCTATCTTATATTTCATTGACTGCCCTCATATCTTTGTACAGAAATCTTTATTTTAGCAAAAATGGCCAATTCCAATTTGATTTAAGATGTCTTCTCAAGGCATCTCAAGTGGTGACAAAGTCAATTCTCCTAAAGTGCATACTTTTGTACCCAAGCAAATATCTCTCTCTCGCTATTACTCTACTATATCGCTCTACATCAAGGTCTCTATCTCTAATTTCTTTTCTTTTTCTCTCTCTCACACATACTTATAAAGCAATAGAAAGTGTGTATATGTATCTCAAAATGTGTCTGGCTCTCTCTTAACCCCTTTATCATTCTCTCTCGCCCACATGCACTCTCTCTCACACAAAAACAATAACACATGCTCATGCATAATAGACACCTCAGCTATTATCACAGCTTCTTTACTAGAAACATCTGCCAATGCAGTACTTCTGTCATATTACATTTGCATTGGCCAGCTTTCTACCAGTTCAAGCAGGTCTTCAATTGTACTATGAAATTTCAATGTTTGTGCACCTTCTTGCCCATCAGAGCTTGCTGGTGCAACTTTCTGATTATTTGTGTATAAATTAGGCCTATTCGGAGTGACAAATAAACTCTGCCAGGCTCTGAGGAGTTCTGCAAGCAGCAGAATGAGGTAAGTCATCCTGCTCGCACTGATTTTTAAGTGGGCACAGCTTCTTTCTGCCTCTTGGTAGCTTCCTCAACGCGAGCAGCAGATTTCTCAACTGCGCGCTGTGGCGTCCTGCCGTAACCGCCCTAATGAGAAATCTTGATGGGTGGAGGTCTAGCATTGGATTTTCCCCCATTGCACTCACCAACTTAACCATGGCGAGCAGCGAGAGAGGAAAAACTCCTCTATGCAGACTTTTGCAGCACATTCCACTCAATGCAGAGTTCAAAAAGCTCTGGAAACTGTAGTGGAGTTTACCACCCAGGCCTAGAATAAATGGGTTTACAGATATTAGGCAAAGGACAGCCTAGAACCGTGTGTTTGTCGTCCACATGTGTATAGGTCACTAATCACATGCTTGAAGTCACTAATATGACAAGCGCGGAGAATCACGCCGCGCGCACTTAGGACCCAGCCTCTCCGGACCCCGCCCGCCCCTGGTCTCTGGTGGTTGGTCGGGCGGACGGCCCAACCGGCTGACCCATTTCCAGTCCGGCGATGTCGCGTGACCTGAGGGTCAGGGGGTGGAGACTCTGGGCCTATTTAGGGTCAACTCCCTGTGACTGGGGTCTCTGTTCCCGCTATCACTCCTGGATACCTGACTGCTCACGCCGGCACCTGGCCATTTTCGTGATCCGGGCCGGCTTTCCGAAACTATAGAAGCAGAAGGATCGAGCATCGTTCGTGTAGCGCCAGGTAAGGGGTCGAGTGCCTCGGAGGGCCTCGTGGGCAGCCGTGAGTCACGGTGGGTTCTGGGTAGGGATAGGATTGTTGCTGCCTTACAGGGCTTACGGCTGTGTGCGGGGTTCCTCGTGGTGCGGGCTCCTGCCGGGCGGCGTGAACGGTGCTTAGGGGTGCGGGAGCAGGGAACTCGGGGCGCGTTAGGTGTTATAGCAAGGTAGTGCGAAGCGCGATATAGTTAGCATGGCGCCCAAAAAGGGAGGACAAAACGAAAAGATTCTGAGCCTGAATTGGCACAGATTATGAAATTACTAATGAAGACGTTGAGCAAGGAGGCTCCCGATAGCGGGGATGAGAGCGATTCTTCCCGGAGGGAACAGCCCGAGGTCGTAGAGCGGCCGCGCAGGGGGGTGCCACAGAAGGCCGCTTGTCCGCCATTAAAGAAGAAAGCCAAGGCACAGCCTAAAAGAAAAGGGGGAGCCAGGCAGGGGAAAAGTAGGCCTAGCCCTGTCAGGAGGAAACGGGACGAGGGATCAGTAGGTCCCGTCCCCACGCCTCCGTTAGATGCAGAGCAGGTGTACCCTTCTGACCCCGTTCCAAATGTACCCGCGTCAGTAGACCCAGTGGGTTCAGTTTTGTCTGAGATTAGGGAGGCGCTGAAGGCGTTGGCCCCGGGAGGCCCGGTACCAGTAGTTACGGTCCCCCCGGCCCCACTCCCAGCGCAGCCGGTGGCCGCAGTGGCAGCCGCGTGCGATCCGTTAGATAGCTGGCTGGCATCAGTTTCCACATTAGTTGGCCAATTATCAGCTCCGGAGAAAGTATTGGAGAAAGTGAGTGCTGCAGCGGTGGCACCGTGGGTCCCCTCAGGCCACAGAACAGGGGGCGTTGCAGGACATTCAGAGGCAGTTGGCCCTCTTAGTCGAGTCGCGCAAGGCGTTGCCCAGTGTAGCGAATGGAGCCCATCCCCCCGCGACAGCGATAGCTGTAACACCTACAGGAGGTAAGCCTGGTGACGCTACAGCAAGGAGCAGCGAGGTGGGGGTTAGTCAGGGGAACGTATTGTCCCAGTCAGGGATGTTAGTTACGCATGTGAGTGTGGAAATGTGAGAGAAGATTTGGAAGGGTGCCTACGTAGACATATCCCCCTTATCAGGCCGAAGAGAAGAGAGGAAGATTACAAAGACAGGGAGGGGAAAGAGCACTCCTTCTGAGATCGGAGACCTAGGATTGAGGAGTGTTGTTGGAAAGAAGGCCAGAGTTGGCGATTCCGCTGGTGTTTTATACCAATAAGATCGTGAAGGCCCACTCCACGCATGGTGGTTCAGCCTGGTTGACATATGATAGGGAGTTTCTCTGGGCGAAGGAGGAAAACCCCTCCATTTGTTGGGATCAGGTTGAGGTCAATGCCTGGTTGGAGAGCGTGAGCAATAGGGAACACCCGGCTAGGCAGCCCTTTCGGACTTCCCAGGGAGGGCCGGGCGAGAAGAAAGGTACATGCTGGGCATTCAATGGCAAAGGGTGCACATGGCCCCCCCGGGCAGTGCAAGTTTAAGCACGCATGCGCCTACTGCGGTCACCCATCCCATCCCGAATCAAGGTGCAACAAGAAATCGAAAGAACGGGGGGTACAGCCCCTAAGGATATCAAGTCTCCCCAGGTCTAAACTGCCTACTCCTGTGGATATTGAAAAGATGATTTTTTGGTTGGGCAGGTACCCAGACAGGGCAGCTGCTAGGATGTTGTTTGAGGGTTTTTCCAGTGGTTTCCGTATCCCAGCATCACAGGTCCCCCCTATTGCGCAGTGTAGGAACCAAGTTTCAGCAAGAACTCATCCCTCAGTAGTGGCCACAAAGGTGGAAAAAGAGTGGGCCTTAGGCCGAGTAGCAGGCCCGTTCCCGGCTCCTCACTGGGAGAACTATGTGTGCTCCCCTCTGGGGGTAGTGCCCAAGAAGGAGCCGGGACAATTCAGGATGATCCATAACTTATCTGCACCGAAAGGTGCATCTGTAAATGATGCCATCGACCCGGCAGTGTGCTCAGTGACGTACTCGTCCTTTGATGCCGTGGTTCACAAAGTGAGGGAGCTAGGTCGGGGGCGTTGCTAGCAAAAACCGACATTGAGTCAGCATTCCGCTTGTTACCAGTACACCCCGAGGATTACCATTTGCTAGGCTTTCAGGTCCAACAGCAATTTTATTACGAGAGATGTATGCCTATGGGTTGTGCGGTCTCCTGCAAGTACTTTGAGACCTTTAGCTCCATGCTGCAATGGGTGTTTTCGCAAAAGTCAGGATGTACAGATGTGGTGCATTACTTAGACGATTTCATGGTGATGGGCCCCGCATCATTGGATGCCTGCGCTTTGCCCCTAAGTCAGCTGGTGGCTATGTTGAAGGATTTTGGGGTGCCGCTGGCACCGAGCAAGACGGTCGGCCCTGACACGTGTATGTCCTTCCTGGGCATCGAAATTGACACAGTAGCGGCGGAATGTAGATTGCCAATGGATAAAGTAAGAGCCTTTTCCCTAGCCATTGAGGTAGCCTTGGCGTGTCCAAAGGTGACGTTGCATCAGTTACAAGTTCTTGTGGGTCAGCTAAACTTTGCTTTGCGCATCATTCCCATGGGACGCCCTTTCTCGAGGTCTATAGCCAGAGCGATGGTAGGTCTTACCCAGAAGCATCATCGGGTGAGGTTAAAAGCAGGGGTTAAGGAGGACCTCAAGGTGTGGCGGGACTTCTTGGCAGATTTCAACGGGCGGGTAGTGTGGCCTGTGCCGCCAGTGTCCAGTGTTGAGCTAGGCTTATACACCGACTCAGCCGGGAGTGTTGGTTTTGGGGCAATCTTGGGCCCTGCCTGGTGCGGGGCGGTCTGGCCAGCGGTGTGGCACTTAGCAGGCTTGACAAAGAATTTAGCTTTTGTAGAGCTTTTTCCCATTTGGGTGGCAGTTACGGTTTGGGCGGAGCGCTTCAGGGACAGGGCTGTGACCTTCTGGTTGGATAACATGGCGGTGGTTCAGGTTATCAATCGGCAAGGGGCGACTTGCCCACATGTGCTGAGGTTGCTGAAGTTGTTGGTGTTGGCATGCTTGAAATTGAATTTGACCATTAAGGCTGCGCATATACCTGGTGTTGATAACCATGCTGCTGACGCTTTGTCTTGTTCCAAGTTGCAGGACTTCCGGAGGTTCCACCCGCAGGCAGAAGAGCGCATGACGACGTTCCCTACGTCACTGTGGAAAATTGGAGCCCCGCTTTAGCGGGGCTGGTAGGTGCCGCTCTGTGTGACCGCACCAAACGTGCCCATCAGTCACAGTTTAATGTTTACAGATCATTTGTGGAACAAGTGGGAGATGTGAGGATCTTTTCAACTGAAATGATGTACGCCTTTTTACAGGTTCTGCGGGATCATGGCAAAACAGTGTCCTATGCTAGGGCCTCCTTGGCAGCGATAGGCTTCTTCGCTAAACTGGCGGGGGAGCGGGACCCTGGGACTTCATTCTTGATCAGGAAGGCCTTAGCGGGATGGGCCCGATTAGACGGGCCACGCGGGACTGTCGTAGGCCTTTGGATGTCCCGACCTTGATTGATATTTTGGGGGTACTGCCTGTTATTTGCCAGTCACCGTTCGAGGGAATCATGCTGGGGGCGGCCTTCTGCCTGGCCTTCTACGGGGCCTTTCGCCTGGGTGAGATAGTTGGGGCCCCAGGGTAGCCAATTGGGGGGGCTTGCAGTTCAAGGATATCTCTCTTTCCTCGGGGGGCCTAGTATTGCGGTTGGGACGGTCCAAAACAGACCAAACAGGAAAGCCCCAGGGATAGCTGCCTGCCCCGTATCCCGTATGCAGGCGTACCTGGCCCGACGCCCAGCAGGGGGGGTCAGCTCTTTTCGTCCATGAAAACAGGGATTGCCTGTCTCAATACCAGTTTAAGGCAGTATTTGGGTTGGCCCTGGGGAATCTGTGTCTGGGAGCGGTAGGCTATTCTTCTCATTCATTTAGGATTGGCGCCACAACTTTGGCGGCAGGGGCCGGTCTCGCCCCCAACGTGGTGAAAGGTGTAGGTCGTTGGACCTCTGACTGCTATAAGCGATATGTGAGGCCTGAATTGTTGTAAAACATATGTGTGCAGTGTCTAACGGCTTCATCTCTCTCCTCTCTGATTAGTATGCCTGCTTCTGTGGTATGGGTACTCGGGCACTCTTTTGTGCGTCGCGCGGCGGTGCGCTTGCAGCGAAGAGAGGTGGTGAAACCGGCCGCATTGGGCGAGACCGAATTCGTATGGCACGGCGTTGGAGGGATGCATATCCGACACTTGAGGCGGATCGTCGAGGAGCTCAGGGCACGAGAGCACAAATCGCCGGATTGGATTATTCTGCATTTGGGAGGCAACGACATGGTCGACAGAGGGCGCTTGGCTGTCAAGGAAGCCCTACTAGCAGAGTTTGCCTGGCTGGGGCATGAGTTCCCATCGACGAAAATAGTCTGGTCTGGCATGATATCACGCAGGGCATGGGGCCCAGGAGTGCGTCCTAGATCTTTGAACGTCTCGGTGAGGCGATTGAACGGCGAACTACCAAGGTTGTGCTCAGTGAAGGGCCGCTTGCGCTACCTCCAGCACCGGATGATTTCCGGTGAAGCAATGTACCACCAGGATGGGGTACATTTGTCGGACTATGGAACTGATACTTTTATCCGAGAACTTTGGTCATTTATTCTGAACGCAGGTGGGGAGGGTGTCAGACCTGTGGGCCTTGGCCACCCTTGTGGCGGAGAAGAGACCTGCGATCAGTAAATAGTGGCTAAATAAGATGGATGGGAGCCCGCTTGCCGGGCTCCATAGGCCAGCTCTGAGGGGGATATGGCAATCTCTCCACTGGGAGGAAGTGACCACCGGCTGGGGAGGCAAGGCGACAGATTTCGAGCCTCCCGGGCGACTCTGGGCAGCCTGGTGGTCGAGAGGTGGGCCCCAGTAATGGCGGACAAGGATAGAAGGGCGGGACCCACCACTCTAAGGGGCAGGTGCACGGCACTTGGCGTAGGATACCCAGTTGCAATATGCGAACCAGATGGTGTTCCTCCCTTAGGGTTGGGAAGGTGATGGAGCATGATATGCTCATAAATGTAGTAATGTTATAACTTGTGATTTTAGATATGCATGTTATTGCTTGTCATGTTTATACAATGTGGTGAATAAACATGGCCTTTTTAACCCCACCTGAATCTCTGGTGATTTCAAAATGTGGGGATCTTGCATGTCTAGGGTAGTTGGGCGGCGGGGTAATATCTGGAGGGTACGGGTCCTATGACAAGCGCGGAGAATCACGCCGCGCGCACTGAGGACACGGCCTCTCCGGACCCTGCCCGCCCCTGGTCTCTGGTGGTTGGTCGGGCGGACGGCCCAATCGGCGTCCGGCCGACCCATTTCCGGTCCGGCGATGTCTGCGTGACCTGAGGGTCAGGGCGTGGAGAATCTGGGCCTATTTAGGGTCAACTCCCTGTGACTGGGGTCTTTGTTCCCGCTATCACTCCTGGATACCTGACTGCTCACGCCGGCACCTGGCCATTCTCGTGATCCGGACCGGCTTTCCGAAACTCCCACCCACCCGTCCCTTAGATAAATGGTTTGAGGGGCGTTCTGCGGAGAAGAGACCTGCGATCAGTAAATAGTGGATAAACAAGATGGATGGGAGCCCGCTTGCCGGGCTCCATAGGCCAGCTCTGAGGGGGGATATGGCAGCTCTCCACTGGGAGGAAGTGACCACCGGCTGGGGAGGCTAGGGCAACAGATTTCGAGCCTCCCGGGCGACCCTGGGCAGCCTGGTGGTCGAGAGGTGGGCCCCGGTAATGGCGGACAAGGATAGAAGGGCGGGACCCACCACTCTAAGGGGCAGGTGCACGGCACTTGGCGTAGGATACCCAGTTGCAAGATGCGAACCAGATGGTGTTCCTCCCTTAGGGTTGGGAAGGTGATGGAGCATGATATGCTCATAAATGTAGTAATGTTATAACTTGTGATTTTAGATATGCATGTTATTGCTTGTCATGTTTATACAATGTGGTGAATAAACATGGCCTTTTTCACCCCACCTGAATCTCTGGTGATTTCAAAATGTGGGGATCTTGCATGTCTAGGGTAGTTGGGCGGTGGGGGAATATCTGGAGGGTACGGGTCCTAAGAAGGTTGACAACGAATTATGTTATAGATTTAACAGCATCCTTGTCTAAAAGGGCGCTTGGTGGAGCTTGCAATTGAGAGCGCGACTGCAGTCTTCTCTGTGGACAGCAGTACATCTATCCTAAAGACATGTGTCAACAACGTCTCCTCGGCATGCTTCAACATCCTACGCATGCTACGGAAGATCTTCTGGTGGATCCCCACCGAGACCAGGAAGACCGTCACCCAGGCCCTCGTCACCAGCCGACTGGACTACGGCAACGCCCTCTACGCCGGGACCACCGCCAAGCTCCAGAAGAGACTCCAGCGGATCCAGAACGCCTCAGCCAGACTCATCCTCGACATCCCACGAACCAGCCACATCTCCGGACATCTGCGAGACCTTCACTGGCTCCCCGTCAACAAAAGAATCACCTTCCGCCTCCTCACCCACGCACACAAAGCCCTACACGACCAAGGCCCGAGCTACCTCAACAGCCGAGTCAACTTCTACGCTCCCAAACGCCACCTCCGATCAGCCAACCACGCCCTCGCCGCCGTCCCCCGCATCCGAAGAGCGACTACAGGAGGAAGGTCCTTCTCCCACCTGGCCGCCAAGACCTGGAACTCCCTCCCGACCGACCTGCGCCTGACCCAAGACCACCTCTCCTTCAGGAAGAAGCTGAAGACCTGGCTGTTCGAGCAGTAGCGGCTCCCCCCCCCCCCAGCGCCTTGAGACCCCACGGGTATGTAGCGCGCTTTATAAGTGTCACTGATTGATTGATTGATGTGTTATACATCTCATTAATCACACAGTCCACCTGCAAGAGCTATAAATAAAGACATTCACATAGTAACGCAAACCCTGCAATGAATTAATGAGTCACTCACGCGAAACATCAGCCTCTGTATACCTCGGATTTGTAGTGTCTGAGGTGGCCATAGACTAAATTACAATGGTGAAAAATGTACAATCGTGCCGGGGAATTGTTTTGGGCGCTTGATTCTTTCAGGCGTGTATTTGAATTTCGGAGTCTTTTTTTTCTTTTTCAGCTCACATCGTATCCTGTTTGAAACAAAATGAAATGACCCAGTGTTTGTGGAGAAGACATTTTGAGAGGCAGCCTGCTAGTCAAAAATAATTTACATACTTGTCAGTCCGCGTACGGCTTTTGACAGTTCCTGGAACAGTGAAGGTTAAACTATTCCAATGTCGTCCCACATTGATAAATGGCGTGCGGCTCGAGGTATACGGTAGATCTGGGCGCAGTAAATACTGGTTCAATTTATCACTGGCACAACGTACCGGGAAAAAAAAACACTTTACTTCCGTTATTATTCAGCAAGTGTGTCACAGATGTATGTATCTGTTTTCTTTCCGGTCAAATACAGCTTTTCCCACGGTCTACCGTATCCAAGTGAAATATGCTCATTTAGGGAGTTCTGTAATCTGCAATCAAACAACTGCAATGGGGCTCCTTGTATGTACATTCATTCATCCATACATATATAATACATAGTTAAATGAGGAGACAAACTTCACTATAGCTCTGAGGCGCCACCGTTTGACAGTGTTTAACTGCAGCCTGCTGGTAAGGCTTCACTCCTCCGAAATCAGCATCTCCGACGAAAACGGACATCACAAACCTGTTCCAGGAATATTCGTGGAAACCTGCGTGGCAGAGCTTTCCAGGTATACCGTGAAAACGTTACCGGTTCCTAAAAATCTTAAAAGTACCTCCTTCTCTGAAATCTCTGAACACACTTTTAGGCTTTTTTTTGTGCTTCGGAAACTGTGGGAACTGAACCCTTCGAGCTGTGACTAAGCAATCAAAAGCTTGGAGTGGGAGGATGTTTAACCTTTTCTCTTGCATAGGAACAGATATTGTTAAGAGAGGAGTAGCAGGCATAACGAATCCATAATCCAAATAAATATTTCATCAAGGCAAATGAATACTCCCCCGAAAACAAAAGAAAAATAAAGGAAGCTTCTGAAAATGCCATACAGTTCTGACAACCAATTAAATATTAGAACTGATAAAATGCAGTTTGCAAATGTTTTGCAAGGGAGAACATTTTGGTTTATATATTTTGCTATTCCTGAAACTGATAATCATCAAATATATTCAAAACCAAGATGCCTTTTTTATTATTAGTGTACTTTGTTATTGTTTATATTTTAATGAAAATAATTAACAGCACAATAAAAATGGAATTCAAAATACTCGTCCTCTCCTTGCAGTAAAAATAACAGTTACCATGATGGAAAGCAAAAATACAGGCAATAACCGTGATGTCATACAAGTGCAATGTGCGCTATTTATGAAATGGGCCTGATGCTGCGTAGAGACTTCTCATTTTCTGCACGACACATAAACCTATAATGAAATGGATGTGCACATTGCACGTCTTGTGAAAATAACAATGATCATGAGAAAACTTTAGTCAATGCAGGATAAAAGAGTACTTAAACTGTAGAAATATTGAAGAATCATATATTGTGCATTTTACGTATAGTTCTAAAACATCTTTTGAAATTAATTAATTAATTATTCCTTAGTTCGCTATATTTCGATCGCATAAATAGTACAAAAAATTCATACCTTACAATAAAATAATATACCATATAATATATTAATAAAACAATTAAACTCCTAAAAACCACTCTGAATTAATAAAAGGAGGGAAAGTGCAGGTGCAAATATAGAGTTAAACTTCATAGACATTAATATTCAAATCCCGGCCCTACGGTTGGGATCTCCTGCTCTTTAATGATAACCGCCAAAAAGATGCTAAACAATAACATGTGAATGGGTCAACCATCGTTTGTAAAAAATATAGTGCTGAGCGACATTGCCTGAATTTATATTTATGAATGATCAGGAGGATATATCTTTTCTTGTGTGCCAAATAAAATTTACACAAAAAATGATATTCATATCTGATTGTGAGTATATACCATCACACGGAAAGCCCGTACTGGCATTAATGGTTTAAGTGCCTGTTGGATGGCCCATCATAACTGGAATATAGTTTAGTGGGAATCTTACTAAGAAGAATCGATGTTACGAATTTGTCATAAAAGTTTAAAAATAATAATTTTTATTGAATAATTTAGAAATACCAAGGATACATGGTGCGCAAGAAAAAGAAATAACATGTTAATAAAAACATCAAAAATACAACCTTATTTGAAAGATTAAGGGAGAAAAGAGTAAAACACCTGTGAGAGCCACATTGTTATATGGTCCCCCTGGGCCTCCAAACTCTTTTCTAAAAACTTTTGACAAAGCCATTGTGTCAAGAGCCCTACACTACTCTAACTATCTACTGTTCAGCGATTTGAATATTCACTTCGATTGTAGAGAGGCTTCCGGCACTCGCACCCTTTATGAGGCCCAATTGACCCAATGGATCAACTCCCCTTCTCATAGTGGGGGACATACCATTGATGGGGTCTGTTCCAACGTCCCTCCAGTAGTTCAAGATCCCCTTCCTGTCTCTTGGTCTGATCATTTTTTAATTCAATTCTCTTGGACCATTGAGCTATTCCATTCTTCCACTAAGACTTTCGAGTCTAGACCCCCCTCCCCGTATTGAGCCTGATGGCTTTGTCCGAGATCTGGCAGATACCCGCCCAGGTACTTTTGGGGGCCTATTGGAAGCAGTGGACGGATTTAATACTTGGGTGGCCAAAGCAGTGGCGCATTTCTCTGCTCCTCTGGGTAACAAAAGAGTGAGAAAATCTCCATCCCAACCCTGGTTTTCAAAGGAATTAAAAGAACTAAAAACATCCTGTAAAAAGCTTGAGCGCTATTGGAGACAGGCATATTGTCCCCTAGCTCAGGAAGGCTCAGAACAACTATTACTCCATGGTTAAGTTGGCCAAAGGCCACTTCCTTGCAGAGCGTGTTGCCCAATCAAAAAATAATTCAAAAGAAATATTTGCAATTGTTCAGAGCTTCCTGAATCCATGCGTGGAACAGATGGCTTTGCCTGTCTCTAACGATTGGTGTGAGCAGCTGTCTGGATTTATTATTGATAAAATTCAGGCCACATAGGATAGTTTTGGGACTGCTATTCAAATCAGAAACCCGTAAACTCTGATCAAGTCCTCCCCTATTTGACTATATTTTCCACTATCCCGCTGGCAGATACTTTAGCAATCCGTAAATGACTTAAATCAAGGTCTCCTACGGATCCCAGTCAAGCAAGGTTATTGGCGGAAGTAGCGGAGGTAGTTAACCTGGAAGTCAACAAAATAGTCAATCTGTCCCTCTTGACTGTAATGGTCCCGCCTGAGTGGAAACAAGCAAAACTCCTCCCTTTGTTGAAAAAACCTATATTAAATCCCACTACCCCGGCTAGTTACAGCCCTATTTCACTCCTCCCGGCTGTGGCTAGGATGTGTAAGAAGCCCACTCACAAGCTGTTCTCGGAGTTTGTGGAGACTTCTGGTGCCCTTCCCCCTGCCCATTCGGGTTTAAGGGCCTCTCATAGCACTGAGACAGCCCTGGTCGAGGTGGCGGAGGCGATTAGGGAGTGCCTGGATGCTGGCGGCAGAGCAGCTTTGGTGCTATTAGATCTCTCCGCCGCTTTTGACACTGTGCCATACCGCCAACTGTTGGCGCGGTTTTCTCGCATCGGCATCTCCGGTCAGGTGTGGGATTGGATTGATTCTTTTCTTGCCAATAGAACTCAGAAAGTATGGCTGCCTTCTTGCTCCTCAGCTCCACGAAGTCTGACCACAGGGGTTCCTCAGGGCTCTACATTGAGTCCTCTTTTGTTGAATGTATATCTGACACCCGTTATCTACCTGGCGGATGAGCTGGGTGCTAAGATTGTAGCTTATGCTGATGCTACCCAGCTCCTCTTCTCGTGATTTTTCTCCGACCATTGCTAAAAACTGTCTTGGGGAAGTCTTTAAATCGTTAGCGCTGGCCCAACTGAAGTGCAATGATGAGAAATCAGAGGTGCTCCTTCTCAATGGGTTTTTCCCCCCATTTCAGAGAGGACATCTGGCCTGTGCCTAATCTTGCCTTATTCTATGGGGAACCCAGCAAAAAATCTGGGGGTCTGGTTCAGGGAGGAATTAAGATTTCTGCCTCAGATTAATACATTTGCTGATGTGTGCTTTGGCACACTTAAACATTTAAAGAAGTTCCTGCCCCTATTGCCCAAAGGGGCCAAAGAAATGGGGACCCGCTCGCTCATCCTGTCACGACTGGACTATGCCAATTGTTTGTACATTGGTCTCCCGGCATATCAGCAAAAATAGCTGCAGATTGTCCAGAACGCATTAGCAAGAGCTTTCTTGGGGATCCCTGGTAGGTCTAGCGTAAGGCAGTTACTACTGGATCTGCACTGGCTTCCGGTTGACCAACGGATTCTGTTTAAGGTTCTTACTCTGGCCCATGGTGCCCTCTACAAGGCAGGGCCACAGTATCTTAGGAGACACTTCATGTTCTATATGCCACCTAGACATTTGCTCTCCACAGGCCAATGCCTAGCTGTTGTACCTAGGTACCGTTTGGCTAGAATGGCAGCAGCTCCCTTTCTGTCAGAACGGCTATGGTGTGGAATGCCTTGTCCTTTGAACTTCGCAACATCGGTGACCTCAGGCTGTTTAAAAAACATTTTAAAAATCTGTTATTCAAGTAATCCTTCAGGCGGGTTGGCTCCCTTCTCTCTCCATCCTTTGGCTTCCACACCAGGACACTTCCGAGTAGTTTTGCACATTATAAATGGAGGTTAACATAACATAACATAATAAAATAGTAATTGATATCACTTTTTTAAAATACAGGAAAGAGAGAAAAAAGCAAGAAACAAGAAAAAGAGAAGAGGAAATAAGGAAACAAAAGAGGAAAAAAGAAAGAAAAGAGGATATTTGTATCGTTATTAGTGAAGAAATGAGTGTGTATGTAGATAGGAAAGTAGTAAAAGGTAACCATAATAATTATATTTAATATTTTGAGACAATGATGAAGATGAAACGGTAGAAATTTTATGTTCATTGCAAATAAAATATCACCATACTAGCATACATATTTTAGAGTTGCTTTTCCAGCAGAAAAGAATGACTTTAAAAGCAAGAGCAACAAAAAGGTCAAATAATTTTAACTTCAATGAGGTCAGGGCTTTAAGTGGAATGAAAAAACTGGGGGGTCTCTCAAAGGGGCGTGGTCAATGTAATTAGGGGCGTGGCTTAACACATAAACTTAAAAGTCTGTGGTTAGCATAGTGTGCCGCCCGACGTGTATTTTCTGTTCCTGTCATTACATCTAGATATAAGATACAAGTAACAAAATACCTACTACAAGGCAGGACTATCGGCTTTGTCATTGGTTGTAAATTGCATAAGACAAATAAGCAGCAACTAGGCTTGCATAGAAAGTGAAAAAGCTTCCACGTCTTAGAGCCCTGGTGACACCACAACAATGTTCCTATTCCTGACCTTCAAAAAGATAACTGACCATTTGTAGTATGGGCTGTTCAATAGGGCTCCCTCACTCGTACCAGCACTCGGAGTCGTGTGTGTTAAAAAAGCAGACACGAGATGTAAAAAGCAAGGACTTCCCTTCCCTTTAGGTCGTGCCGTAACTTCTCCACTAGTGAGAAGTGAGCAGTGTGAGCAGCGCACATGGATGTGCCTGCTGTCTCTGCAGTCTGGAAAACAACAGGGCACAAAACAGAGCCCGATAGAGACCCGTTTCGAGGCCCCTTTTGAAAAACTGCCGGTGCTCAGACCCCTTGAGACCCGGCCCACTTAAAGCTCTGAATGAGGTGTCATGGAAATCAGCAGACATAGATCCAAGAAAAACATTATGAATTGATAATGAAATACAAATAGAAATATCTCGGAACATTTAGTCCATATGGATTTCCAAAACTTGAAATCATTAGGGCAATGATATAACACATGAAGTAATGTACAATTAGAGGAAAGACTTGACCAACAGAGAGGAGAAGGGTATAAATATGGGTGTCCAAACGTCTCTATTATATAGGAAAAATAACAATTTAATGATATTAGCAGTTCTAGCGGTGGTAAAACATTTGTGCCATAGTTTGTCCCATTTTGTAATTGAAAAATATATCGAATGGTCTAGTAACCATGCTAATTCAATTGATGATTTTGATCTTTCAGAATTAGGAGTAGATAGACGTTTATATATAAGAGAAGCTTTCGGGTAAGAATCAGGAGGGATATTATACAAAGGAGTCAAAGGAGTAAATGGACGAACGTTAAGAGTGACATTTTTGTTTGTTATAAATGATTGAAGTTCCTGTGATAATTGAGAATATTGGGCTAAGCAATAGAAAGGTAGATCATAGCAGTCTTGTAATGTGGTAAAGGATAAAACAGAATTATGTGAAACAAGTTGGTGAATATATATAATGTTCATCTCCTTCCAGTATTTGACGTAGAAGGATTCATGAAGAAACATAATTAATTTATTATACCAAATAGAGGAGGCAAGAAAAGCTTGCTAAAAATTAGAGCCATCTGTAAAAAGTGAGTGTGTCAGGTTTTGGGAGTATTTGAAAATAGGATTATGAAATAAAAGTGCAATTGGACATAAAACAAGTGTCATAAAAAGAAAATGTATGTATTGTTCAAAATTGATCCAGCTAGGTATTGATTCATCATGGTATTGCCTGCTCAATGCGCAAATTTGTCTAATTAAAAAAGGGGTGTGGAAATCGTACACCACCTTCGTTTTTATATTTCATTAATTTAGAGCAATATGAGCAGATTTGTTGTTCCAGAGGAATTTAGTACAAAGGGAGTTGATTTGATTAAAATAATAATTGGGGATTTTAAAGGGTAATGTAGAAAGTAAGAATAGGGTGAGTGATACAATCATCCTTTTGATGATATCAAGTCTACCCCACCAGGATAGATAGAGGGGGACCAGGAAGAAAATACGTTTAGAATCTTGGTTTTTAAAGTATTAAAATTGTGGGACTAGGTTTGAGAAATGATAGAGGAAAACCAAACACCTACATATTTAATTTTAGAAGGACACCATTTAAAGTTTGTATCAGAAAACATAAATTGATAGCATAAGGAATTTAAGGGGAAGATCTCAGTTTTAGAGAAATTCAATTTATAGCCAGATACGTTAGAGTATAAGTCAGTTTCCTGTAGAAAAGAAGATAAAGAAGTTAAGGGTTCTGAAAGTTAATCAAAATATCGTCTGCATAAGCGGATAACTTAATTTCATGGGAGTTCTGTTGGAAGCCTGTTATCAAAGGATTACAGCAAATGTGTTCAAGAAAAAGTTTGAGACATTAAAGGAATAAAAGGGGTGAAGGAGGACAGCCTTACCTAGTCCCCTTTGCATGTTAAAATTAGAGGATAAATAACCATTAACAGAAACACATGCACTGGGGTCTGAATACAATAGTTTGATGAAAGAGATACATTTAGGGGCAAAACCAAACAAGTGTAGAGTTTTGAACAAAAAATGCCAGTTTATACAGTCAAAAGCTTTTTCAGCGTCAAGGAATAATGCAGCTAGAGGATCTGGATTTTGTTTTGCCATAGTAGGGATATTGGATAACATTCTAGCATTATCTGAGGTAAGCCTACCCTTACCAAAGCCAGATTCATCAGCTTTTACCAATAAGGGAATAACATCTAATCTGGAAGCGAGGATTTTAGCAAACATTTTGCAGTCATAATTGATAAATGAGATTGGACGATAATTTTGACAAAGGGAGTGATCTTTATCTGGTTTGGGAATAATTACAATGAAGGAACCTTCAGGTTTGGAGTGTAATAGAAAAGAGGTAAATAGCTCAAGTAACTGTGGAGCAAAAATGGATGAAAAGAGGAGATAAGTTCAATAGGAAAACCATCAGGGCCAGGAGCATTAGCTCTCTTAAGAGATTTAATTGCATCTAGAATTTCCTGAAGTGTTATATCTTTTTCCAGGAGGGCCATAACATCCAGTATAGAATGAGGAGTAGGGAGACCATCAAATTTTTTTTGAGTATTGTTTTCGGTGGGATGGGTGTCTTCCATATATAATGAGTGATAGTGGGACTGGAATGCATTGACAATATCTGAGTAAGAATTTAGTGAAGTGTTAGTACAGGTATCACAAATAGCTCAAAATGTTTCCTTTCAGATTTAACTTTGAGATAGTTGGCAAGCATTCTACCCACTTTGCCCTAACCCTCATGGTATTTTGATTGTATTTTAAGTGGAATATTACAAGCATCAGTTGTAGCCAGTTTGTTTAAGTTAGTTGTAGCCTTGATGAGGTCTTGAAAATGATCAGAGGATTTAGTGGTATATTAAGCATGTTCAAGGGTTCTGATATGTGTTGGAGTGGAAAGGTATTGGTAATTTAATGAATTTTTCCTTCTGGCAGTAGAGGCAATGGTAAAGTCTCTGAAAGAAGATTTAAAGGCATCCCATTTATTGTGAACAGAGGTCTCATGTGGCTTGTTGAATTAGAAAAATTCTATTATAAAGGAGGTAGCATCTAAAATATAATTTTGGTCAGGAATTATTGAATCTCCATTTAGCATGTTTGGGTACAACAAGGAATAAATCAAAAGAAACTGAAACAGGGGCATGATCAGAGATACAAATGGAGCCAATCTCAGAAGTTTGGAGTATGGGAAGTAAAGGTTTCAAGATCAAGATTTAGTCCATGCGTAACATAGTGTGATGAACATTTGAAAAATATGTATACTCGTGTTTTTCAGGATTACTCGTTTTCCCGGCATCATAGAGTGGATGAGAGGCAATAGCAGCTTGAAATGCTTTGGGTGCTCTACCTGGTTTCAATTTTCAATCTCATTTTCTGTTGGAAAACGGGTCCATCCAGTTTTTGAAATCACCAGCAACAATAATATTGAGATTAGTGATTGAGAATATTTTGAAACTAATAAAATGCCAAAAGTCTGGATCAGATTTAACTGGTCCATAAATATTGAAGGAGGTGACCTGTTTAATATGAACCGTAGTATTAAGTATTATCCATTGTCCACTCGCATCATTTTCATTAGCTGCAATTTACAATTTTAAAGATCTATGATAGAGGATGGCAACACCACCCTTACAGTTGACATCTGGAGAAAAAACAACCTGACTCACCCATTGACGTTTAAGTTAGAGATATTCTACATCATTGCAATGGGTTTCTTGCAAAAAAGCAATCTGGCATTTAAGTTTTGATAAATGATAAAGTACCTTTTGACGCTTGACAGGATGACCCAGACCACGAACGTTCCACGATACAACATTAAACATGCTAATGTTTAAGAAACAGGGGTACAGATATAATGATGACAAGCTGCAGGGATAACAATGGGAATAAAAAGACACCAATCATCATAAAATGGATATACATGATGAAATTAATAGGCACATAAGGAGGTACAACAAATATGCACTTGTGTGAATATAAGGAGAATGAGAGAGAGGGAAAAGGGATAGAAGGAATGAAAGGGGAGTAGAAAAAATAAGGAAAAGTAGGGGCAGATCAAGGACAAAAAGCCAGATCTGAAGTAAGAAGAGAAAAAAACATGAAACGGGCATCTTGACACTTGGAAACAAGAAGAACTACGGAAAAAGAAGGAACTAAAAGAGGTAAGAAAATAAAGATAATCAGATAACTAGGCCTCATAAACTATGATGAGTAGTCTAGGGGCATTAACAATTTAACAATTTAAGAACATTAAGCATTTATGTCAATAGGTGCTCTAGTGATGGATTGCAAAAACCTGTTTAGATGGATCTTCAAAAGAGCGAGATACACCTTCATGTGTAATTGTACAAAGACAAGGGTTTCATATGCCATAGCAGAGGTTCAAGGATCTTAAATGAGGACGAAGAGGTAGGAATTCCCTGCTTCTGGCATTGGTTGCATTGGAAAAGTTCTGTGAGATGAAGATACTATGACCAGACCATACAAGACAACGTTTTTCTCTGGCAACTGTTAGTACCTGCATCAAGTCAGTGAATTCTTAAAAGAGCATTATGATACCACGTGGTGTGCTGGATTGAGGTTGAAGTTGACCAAGACGATGTGCACGCTGGTTATTGGGAGAAGTTGAGAATTGAAGGTTAAGACGGTCAGACAAAAATATCTTTAAAAAGCTAAGAAGATCCGTCCCCTCAATATTTTCAGGCAAGCCATACAATTGAAGATTGTTCCTTCCACTACGATTTTCTAGATCCTTGGTATGAAGTTTAAGCCTATGAATTTCCTGTTCCAGCAAGGGTACTTTAGTCGCTAATTTCTGCAGACTCCATGTTAATCCGTCTGTCCTCAATCAGCTGTAATTTTTCATTAGTGGCATTCAGGAACGGTTTTAGAGCACACAATTCATCTACAATTGAGTCCAGGACCGGATTTGAGGATGATTGGACCAGTGATGGAGGGTCATTTTTGGCTCTTTTTGGTTTAGTGCCAGATGAAGATGTTTTTGTGAGAGGCAGGGAGTCACTTGCAATCTTGCAATCTTAATGATATGCATTCATCGTTGAGGGAGTTTTTTGATGGTGGAGGTCCTATCCATAAAACAGATGATCAATGATATAGGTTTCAGCTGAAAGAATTATATCAATTTAGCAAACTATTTAGTAGGAGTAGTAAATGAGTCCCTAAACTTGGAGACGAATAGGGAGCATAATGTGAGGCTGAGGTAAACCTCAGAACATATGAATACTTATCATCATCCCCTCAAATTAATGAGGGAATTAGAATGGGACCGCTTCAACAATGACAATATGATGCATATACAAGTCGATTATATGGGCTCTGCAAACATGGCTGTGAGCAGTGAGACAAGTGCAGGCCCGACTAGATAACAAATGCCTCGCTCAGCAACACCGTGGGCAGTTTCCAGGAATGTGACACAGAATATGCTGACAAAGCAGCTGGTAGATTTTCCTGACAGGTAAGTGGATATTCCTGTTGATGTAACCTTGTGTTTGCTCAAAGTGAACAGTGAGTGAGCGAGCTGGCACTAGCAAGAAAAATTCCCTGTCTTTCAAGATCCATAACATTTTCTTTTTCTTACCAAGTTCTAACTCAAAAGCAATCGCGGTTTTTGGTTTATTTTTTTGGTTTATTTTATGAAATCTGTGATATTAAATCATCTCTAATAATGCATTTGTTTGGCAGATAGTGAATCCAATCAACAGGAGAGTGTAGACAGCATGCTCAATCGAAACTTGAGTAGAGCAGGAATGTAAGACATGAAGCCGGCAACAAAATGGGTTATCTGATGGTTGTAGATACGGAAATACCAGGATAATTAAGAGGAAAAAGAACAATTGATGGACAGAATGCAGAACAATGTCATACACCCCAGAACAGAGATCTGGGCCTAAATCCATTGTTTTCCAGGACAGGTCCTCCCTGGACTGGAAACAAACATACTAGGACCGTTTTCGGGGTTTTACCCCTCATCAGCCAGGATAGCTTGACTCCAGACTCATGGAAAGCACGGGACCCACCTCTGGGCATACCCGTCCCACTCGGGGTGACAAATACAAAATAACAATTGACGGACCTAATGCAGAACAATGTCATACATTCACCGCAGTACAGTAATCTGGGCCTAAATCCATCATTTTTTTTGCACCCCATCCAAATCAGTTTGAACCCAGCTATATGCAAATCAGTCTTGACCCTGCGCCCAATGGAAACAGTTCAGCGCAAACTGCCAGGCCAGGTCCTCCCAGGACTGGAAACAAGCATCCAAGTAACGGTTTGGGGTTTCACCCCTTATCAGCCAGGATAGCTCGGCTCCAGTGATATGGATAGCACAGGACCCACATCTGGGCATTCCTGTCCCACTCAGGGTGACAAATTCAAAAAGAAAAATTGATGGACAGAATGCAGAACAATGTCATACATTCCCCCAAGTACAGAGATCTGGGCCTAAATCCATTGTTTTTTTGCTCCCCATGCCATTCCAGTTTGAAACCAGCCATATTGAAATCAGTCTTGACCGTGCCCCCAATGGGAACAGTCCATCCCGAACGGCCAGGCCAGGTCCTCCCTCGACTAGCAACAAGCATCCTAGGACTGGTTTCGGGGTTTTACACCTTATCAGCCAGGATAACTTGACTCCGGAGGCATGGAGAGCACGGAACCCACATCTGGGCAGACCCGTCCCACTCTGGGTGACAAATGCAAAAAGAACAATTGATGGATAGATTGCAGAACAACATCATACATTCACACCAGTACAGACATCTGGGCCTAAATCCATTGTTTTTTTGCTCCCCATGCCATTCCAGTTTGAACCCAGCCATATGCAAATCAGTCTTGACCCTGCGCCCAATGGGAACAGTCCAGCCCGAACTGCCAGGCCAGGTCCTCCCTGAACTGGAAACAAGCATCCTAGGACCGATTTTGGGTTTCAGCCCTCATCAGCCAGGATAGCTTGACTCCAATGTCATGGAGAGTACAGGACACACGTCTAGGCATACCCATACCACTCGGGGTTAAAAATGCAAAAAGAACAGTTGATAGACAGAATGCAGAACAATGTCATTCTTTCACCCCAGTACAGAGATCTGGGCTTAAATATATAGTTTTTTTGCTCCCCAGGCCATTCCAGTTTGAAAGCAGCCACATGCAAATCAGTCTCGACCCTGAACCCAATGGGAAAAATCCAGTCCAAACTATCAGGCCAGGTCCTCCCTGGACTGGAAACAAGCATCCTAGGACCGGTTTCGGATTTCAACCCTCATCAGCCAGGATAGTTCGACTCCAGGGACATGGAGATCACGGGTCCCACGTCTGGGCCTTCCTGTCCCACTTGGGGTAACAAATTCAAAAAGAAAATTGATGGACAGAATGCAGAATAATGTCATACATTCACCTCAGTACAGTTATCTGGGCCCAAATCCACTGTTTCTTGCTCCCCATGCCATTCTAGTTTGAACCCATCCTTATGCAAATCAGTTTTGACCCTGCACCCAATCTGAACAGTCCACCCTGAAATGCCAGGCCAGGTCCTCCCTGAACTGGAAACAAGCATCCTAGGGCCGGTTTTGGGGTTTCGCCCCTCATCAGCCAGCATAGCTTGACTCGAGAGGTATGGAGAGCACGGGAACCAAATCTGGGCAGACCCGTCCCACTCTGGGTGACAAATGCAAAAAGATCAATTGATGGACAGAATGCACAACAATTTCAAACATTTACCCCAGTACAGAGATCTGGGCCTAAATCTATTGTGTTTTTTTGCTCCCCATGCCATTCCAGTTTGAACCCAGCCATATGGAAATCATTCCTGACCCTGCTCCGAATTGGAACAGTCCAGCCCGAACGGCCAAGCCAGGTCCTCCTTGGACTGGCAACAAGCATCCTAGGACTGGTTTTGGGGTTTTACCCCTCATCAGCCAGGATAGCTTGACTCCAGTGGCATGGAGAGCACGAACCACACGTCCAGGCATACACGTCCCACTTATGGTGACAAATGCGAAAAGAACAATTGATGGACAGAATGCAGACCAAAGTCATATATTCACCCCCGTACATAGATCTGGGCCTAAATATATTGTTTTTTTTATCCCCAGGCCATTCCAGTTTGAACCCAGCCATATGCAAATCAGTCTTGACCCTGCTCCCAATGGGAACAGTCCAGCCCGAACTGCCAGGCCAGGTCCTCCCTGGACTGTAAAGAAGCATCCTAGGACCAGTTTCAGGGTTTCACCCCTCATCAGCCAGGATAACTTGACTCCAGTGGCATGGAGAGCATGGGACACACGTCTAGGCATACCCGTACCACTCGGGGTGAAAAATGCAAAAAGAACAATTGATGGACAGAATGCAGAACAATGTTATACATTCACCCCAGTACAGAGATCTGGGCCTAAATCAATTGCTTTTTCGCTCCCCATGCCATTCCACTTTGATCCCAGCCATATGCAAATCAGTCTTTATCCTGCGCCTAATGGGACCTAACTCCATCGTTTATTTGCTCCCCATGCCATATGCAATCAGTCTTGACCCTTCACCCAATTGGAACAGTCCAGCCCGAACTGCCAGGCCAGGTCCTCCCTGGACTGGAAACAAGCATACTAGGACAGGTTTCAGGGTTTCACCCCTCATCAGCCAGGATAGTTCGACTCCAGTGGCATAGAGAGCACAGGTCCAATGTCTGGGCATTCCTGTCCCACTCTGGGTGACAAATTCCAAAAGAAATTTTGATTGACAGAATGTAGAACAATGTCATACATTCACCTTAGTACTGAGATCTGGCCCTAAATCCACTGTTGTTTTGCTCCCTATGCCATTCCAGTTTGAACCCATCCTTATGCAAATCAGTTTTGACCCTGCACCCAATCGGAACAGTCCACCCATAAATGCCAGGCCAGGTCCCCCCTGACTGGAAACAAGCATGCTTGGACTGGTTTTGGGGTTTCATCCCTCATAGCCAGGATAGCTTGACTCCTGAGGAGTGGGGAGCACAGGACCCATGTCTGGGCAGACCCTTCCCTCTCTAGTTGACTGTTGCAAAAAGAACAATTGATGGATATAATGCAGAACAACATCATACATTCACCCCAGTACAGAGATCTGGGCCTAAATCGATTGTTTTTTTGCCCCCCATGGCATTCCAGTTTGAAACCAGCCATATGGAAATCAGTCTTGACCTTGCGCCCAATGGGAAACAGTCCTGCCGAACTGCCAAGCCAGGTCCTCCTCAGACTGAAAACAAGCATCTTAGGACCGGTTTCCAGGTTTCACCCCTCATCAGCCAGGATAGCTTGACACCAGTGGCATGGAGAGCACAAGACACATGCCTAGGCATACTCGTCCCAGTCGGAGTGACAAATGCAAAAAGAACAATTGATGGACAGAATGCAGAACAATGTCATACAAAACTTTTTATTGTGATGCATTGCTAAGCTTTATTTGCAAATTAAAATGATTCATTTGTGGAATATAAATGTGTTATGGTTTCAAAACGATTCTTTATAAAACTCTTTGTAATGTACCATTGAATAAGGAAAACTCGGTGCAGAACTGTTGTGCTAGTAGTTAGAAATCTTTATATGTGAAGAGTCTTACATTTCCTAAAATAAAAAAAATTATATTATGTATACATTTTTGGTACACAGATATATGTTTCCAAAATGCAGTAATAGGCTATATCTACTATTTAATATTTACATGAAACAATCCATCATATTGACTGCATCGACTAATGAGTACAATTAAATCATACATCCTTATGTTTAAATGTATACTCGTTTAATAATTATGCTATATTATGTTAAAATGCATGTAACTTGAAATAATCATTTTCTAGGCTTGACACTTTCTCATGATTTCTGTGAAAAAATATTTGATGACAGCTTGGAAAGTTGATACATTTTTGATACGTTTTTGGGCTCACTTCAAGATGGCGGCCATTTCAGATATGTGTTGGCGGCCGATTTGATTAGAAATTGTCCATTGTCGAAATTGCGAGTATTGGACACATGAGGATGTTTAATGTAGATTTTCCTAGTATTTATGACGGAAAGTCTTAATTTTATTAAAGACACGGAGGCGAGTATTATGCCTTCTTTTCTTGCTTTATTTTCAATAGCAGCAAGATAAGCAACCCACTACAAATACCCAGAAGGCACAGCAGGAAACTACTGGCCAATGGGATTAGAGTAAACAAACAATGGACCAATCATAACCAGGGTAGTATATATGGCCAGCTCTGACCACACGAAGTCCTCTTTTCTTGAGCGAGAAGTCAGAGAATGCATAAACAATGGAAACATAGACAATAAAATGCAAAAAGTTATAATCCAAGCCAGAAGATCCTGTAGGAAACCCAGGATTGCAGGATAGCACTGGAGGAAACTCCTATTGTAACGAGGTGAAGAGCCAGATGAAGGAAGTCCATCCACAGGAACAGATGCAGAGTTAATTGGAGGCTGGTGGTAAAGCCGGAGTTCCTAAGGGTGGGAAAAAACAGACAAAATTAGTAGAGCAGAGGTGGGATAATACTCGCATCCGTGTCTTTAATAAAATTAAGACTTTCCGTCATAAATACTAGGAAAATTTACATTTTATGTCAAGAACGGAGGCTCCTATTATGCTTGTTCAAAGCATATCAACAACTACAGAAGAAGCAGTAACAACAGGTTTGCAATAAAACGATTTGAAAATAGTATTATTAGACCAATCTGCTGATTTCAGGATATCCTCCAAACGAGTGCCTGCCCAAAAGGCTTTAGAGGCCATAGCACCCCTGGCGGAGTGAGCACCAAAAGCAGTAACATCAATGCCCGTGAGGGACATGATCCACCTCACCCAACGGGCTAAAGTGGCAGAGGACACAGGATGATGGGGTTTGCGAAAAGAAATGAGCAATTGCGAATGAGAGGAAGACCTGAGATCAGTAGTTTTCTGTTTGTAACTCTTTAAACATTGTCCAACACAAAGTTGAGGTTGCGAAGGAACATAAGGATAAAACACAGATTGTAAATTAGTTTTGGTACGCCTGTAAACCTGAAACAAAACACCAGAAGGTGAAAACTGTCTGCAAGACAAATCCAAAGCTCTGACATCAGAGACACGTTTGATTGAAATTAAACATAACAACATGGTAAGTTTGGCTGAAAGCATTTTGAGAGAAAGAGCATCATTGTCAGGCCATGAGATAAACAATTTGAACACCAAATTAACATCCCACAAAAAGGAATACTTAGCCAACGGAGGTTTTGAGAATCGAACTCCACGAAGCAGCCGACACACCAAAGGATGGGAACCTACAGGTTTATTGTCAATAGGACAATGATTCAAAGAGATAGCAGATCTGTACAGATTAACAGTGCGATAGGATTTACCCGCACTGGCTTCTGAAGCCAGGAAATTAGCCACGAGGCTTAAAGGAGCTGAAAAGGGATCGACAGACCGTTCCATACACCAGCTTGCCCATAAAGACCAAGCTGACTTGTAGGCTCTGGAAGTACCAGGGGCCCAAGCTCTGCTGATAAAGATTGAAGCTTCCTGTGAAATGATGACGTCAGACGAGGAAGTCCGGAAATCTTCTAAGCTGACAGAACCAGAGATCTGTCTAGAACCATGGCGTGGGGAAGACCCTTAGGGCCAGCAGGAGATCTTCGCTGAATGGAAGAAGCACCGGAAAGTCCACTGCCAGCTCCAAGAGAGAGGGGAACCAGATTTGAGCCTGCCAGAAAGGAGCCAGGAGAACCAAGGATGTCGACTGGCGACGAACCTGGGCCAACACCCTGTTGATCATCAGGAACGGAGGAAACGCATAGTTGAGATGCAGGGACCAGTCCTGTAGAAAGGCATCTGTTGCGAGAGCAAGTGGATCCGGTCTCCAGCTGAAGAAAACGGGAAGTTGGGAATTGAGACTGGAAGCAAAAAGGTCGATAGAAAAGGGACCCCATTTCTGGGAGAGAGAAAGAAAGACGGAGGGAAGCAACTTCCAATCGCTTGAATCTCGAAGGTATCGAGAGTGCCAATCCGCTATGGCATTGAGACTGCCCGGAAGATATTCCGCTCGAAGAGACAGTTTGTGTTGAAGACAGAATTCCCAATGACTCTTTGCTAGTTCCGCTAGAGGTTTTGACTTTGTGCCACCTAGATGGTTTATGTGGCGGGCCGCAGAAACATTGTCCATCCGAAGGAGAATGGAACAACTCGCCTTGTTCTTTGCCAGACTGTGGATTGCAAAGGAGCCTGCCAGCATCTCTAAACAGTTTATGTGCAATGACGACTCCTCTGGAAACCAGGTACCTCCAGTCGAGATTGAACCACATCGGGTGCCCCAACCCGACAGGCTGGCATCTGATTCTAATACAAGATCTGGGGCCGTTGCAAAGATCGTCCTCCCGTTCCACGCATCTAAATTGTCTGTCCACCATTGTAGTTCGAGACGGGACTCTAAGTCTACCTGGATGAGATCTGAATACGCCAAGCCTTGGCGAAGATGACAAATCTTTAAGCGCTGCAGGGCTCGGTAGTGCAGAGGACCGGGAAATTTAGCTTGAATGGAGGCTGACAAAAGGCCTACGACTCTTGCAAGAGAACGCAGAGACACCTCGGAAAGGTGAAGAATTTGACATAACTCTGACCGAATGGCTGAGACCTTGGATTTTGGAAGATAAAGAGACCCATACTGACCAAGAACATTAAAGTACTTTCCCCAAGAGGCACGAACACTCTGGGAGATAGCCGGTCCGTCCCCGGAGGGGAAAGTACAACCCACTTGCCGGAAGCAAGCGCTTGGACAGATACACACATTTTTATCTAAAACAGAAATGTACTTGTACTTAACGCTGGATGAACATTGTCCCACTTTTTATGGTCTTAGACCGACCTTTTTAACCTTTTTTTTTTTTAACTAACCATTTTCTTTTACTGCTAAAAGCTATTTGTAATGGTTTTTATTAACTGTACAATAAAGCATTTACTTACTTTCTTACTTACACTCTGAGAAGGGGCTAACATAGATTTCTCGGAATTGATGAGGAAACCCAGATCGAGGAGGAGAGACTGAACGACATCGAGATGGGAAAGAAGAGTCTGCTTGTCTGAGTGGATGATCAAGATATCGTCCAGATAAATGATGAGACGAATACCTAGGGAGCCCAGATAGGATACCACAGGCTTCATCACCTTGGTGAAGCACCAAGGAGCGGAAGAAAGTCCGAAAGGAAGTGAGCAAAAGCGGTAAGTGACACCGGACCACTGAAATTGTAGATATTTTGTGTGGGACTCGTGTATAGGAATTGAAAGATATGCATCTTGAAGATCGAGTCTGACCATCCAATCGGATTGGCGCAAGGTATCTCTGAGATGGAGAATGGTCTCCATCTTGAAGTGGCGATAAACCACAAACTGGTTGAACCACTTGAGATTGATGACTGGACGAACTTTTTTGAAAAGAGGGAGCTTAGAAAGCCTGAGGGATCGAAGGGAGCGACAAGAATGGCTTGTTTTTGTAGAAGATTTTGAATCTCTTGAGAGACGAGCAGAGCTACATCTGTGGAAAAAACCAACGGAGGAAGAAAAATAGCCTGGGAAGGTTGAGCGTAAAACTCTATGAGATAGCCTTGGACAGAATTGAGTACCCAGGGGTCTGCTGTGTGTGCGTGCCACCTGTGAAGAAATAGAGCAAGAAGACCTCCGATAGGAGGGGGAGGGCTCACCTTGGTTGTTGACGTTGTTGTTGTTGGCACGGAAACCTTTCTGTCCTCGGCCCCTCGGCCGTCCTCTTCGGGGGTAAAACTGCGGCTTGAATTCTTGATAGCCGGAATTGGCTGCACTTCTGGAACCTTGGTTTGGATAACCGCGGCAGGAAGAGTGGTTCCTGCCTCTGCCGGCCCTGCCAAAAACCCGAGGGGCAAACACTTTTTTGATGGAAAATTGGGCCTTATCCAAGGAAGCAAAAGTGGACACGTAACGGCTGAGATCCTTGACAAGGGAATCACCAAACAACAGTCCGTCAGCCTTGACACCCGGATCCTGGGTAGCCAAGTTGGCCAACTTCAGGTCCAATTTGATCAACAGGCCCTTACGGCGCTCATGAATGATTGCTGCATTGGCATTACCTAACAGCCAAAAGGACCTTTGGAGCCACAAAGAGATTTCTTCTGGATTCAAGTCCAAACCTTCCAAGCGGGCTGTCTCCGCCATATCCAAAACCCGGGCCAAGACAGGAAGACACAGAGCACAGTCGAGCTGCCGGTGAGGAGCAGGGAGCGGGAAGCGTGTGCTGCGGTAAGAACCACACGCTGCAGCGTGCAAGGGGGAGGCACACCTGAAACTGGACCGGAGAAAAAGCTTGAAAAAGCGAGCGCGAACGCGCTCGAGGCAATATACGACTATGGTAACAGTTAAGCAACAATTAAGCAATAGCAACGAAATAAACCCATAAACAGTTAATTCAATAGAGTAAATAGAAAATGCGACTTATCTGACTGCGTAGCAGCAAGAAAAGAGGACTTTGTGTGGTCAGAGCTGGCCATATATTCTATCCTGGTTATGACTGGTCCATTGTTTGTTTACTCTAATCCCATTGGCCAGTAGTTTCCTGCTGTGCCTTCTGGGTATTTGTAGTTTGTTGCTTATCTTGCTGCTATTGAAAATAAAGCAAGAAAAGAAGGCATAATAGGAGCCTCCGTTCTTGACATAACATTTTCTTAAATATTGGAAAGAGGGGGGCAAGATGGCGGCCGAGTGAGAGGTGGTGTGTGAGGGCTCCTTACCTGATGCCGAACTACCCGTAATTACCCGCAGCTCCTGTCCCCCGGTGGAGCTCTGAGTTGTGGTTTTCCTGTTCTCGAAGTGCTGTGGTACGAAGAGTCGCAGTCGGTCTGCAGTGCGGAGTGTCGATATAGTGGAGTGAGCCCTGCAGAGTTCGGCAGTCAAACATGACTGCTTCTGCCCACCTCCGGCTCTCACTTGCTGCGGTGGCCGAGTGCCGAGTGCCGCTGGGAGCTGTTTGTGTGCCACTGGAGCTGCTCCGTGTGCGGTGAGCGCCCGGATCCCTTTCTGTGGTTTTGATTCAAGGTCAGAGCGCCTTCAGCATTCCGAGCTCCCCGGGGACTGTCTTGGTGGTGATCTTTCCTTGGAAGCCCTTTCCCTCCCCCGTCAGGCTCACCTGAGTTGGAGCAGCTGCGGCTGGAGCAACGTCTGCAGCTCACCGGAGCGGGAGTGGTCTAAGCTGCGCTGAGTTGACGCGGAGTATCAGACATCGCTGCAGAGCCGGTGTGTGTAAACGCGGTAGCAATTACTCGCTTTTTGACTGTCTTGTGGTGATTTTGTTTTAGGGAGAGATATTGTGAGGGAGATAGCGGAACGGATCCGCAGTGGAAAAAGCCTTTTTGCCTTCATCGTCCTGCAGTGGTGCTGTGTGGTGATTGGGAGGCAGGCCCTGCTCGAGGCGGGCTGGGGAGTGAAGCTTCAACGTCCTGGGTCCTGTGTCAAACTGAAGTAGTGGTGAAGCTGCCTCGAGGTGCCCTGGCTCTTGTGATTTGGAGGCATTTGATGCTGAAGCATAATAATATCACAGCATCCATGGAAAGTGGATTGTGTTGCTGTTGCATGAGCTTTTGAACGTTTATACACTAAGACATACCACTAAGACATTCCAAGAGACATATCAAGAGACATTGAGAGCCAGAAGTTTACAGGATTTGCAATATTCAAACGCTTTTTTGTGACCCAGTGTCTAAAAGGAATCCTATGGCTCCAAAGGGAAGCGGGGCCAAAGCAAAGGCTGCCACTGCGGTAGCAGCTGCAGCCTTAAGTGGTACTCCGAATACAATTGCTTCTGGTCCTCTAACTAATGATGCAAGTGCAGGTTGCATTCCGGAATTAAGTAGCAGCTCACGTATGGCCCTTAATGGACACTCGATACCTCTGCCGGATATGGGTACAAAGGAGCTCACGGTATCTGACTTTTTCAAGAAAAGGAACGTGTCTGGCGCTAAAAATACCACTCAAACTGCCCTGACATTGTCAGGTCAAGGGAATCAAAATAAAACGGCTATGGGGCCAATCATGGAGCAGAGCATATTGCAAAGCCCGTCTCTGTTGTTGGTGCCAGTAACAGCAGCAACATCAAAACCTGGTGAATCCGGAGTGTCTGGACTATCTCTTGAGATGGATGCGGATGAAGAGCTGGCTGAGATTTGTCTGGCGGTGGGAGAGATCAGAGTCTCACCCAAGGCAAACATTAATCCTATCCAACCTTCTACAGATATGATTCTCTGTTCAGCTTCTGAGACTTTGGGCATTTCCGGCGCTTCGGTACCCTCTGGAGTGGCTCCCCAAGTGATTAAAAATCAGCCTATTATTAGTCTGGATAAAGGCAAAGACAAAGATAAAGATACAGGGAAGGCTTCTGCGAATGATGGGGAATCCGTTGGCTCTGGGGAGCAATTCTACTCCATGTCAGATGTCTCCATTATGTCAGAGGGAGATAATGATAACAATAGGTTATATTTCTCAGGTGACTGGGCGGATGATGGCCATCTATCTCTGGAAGACGACATCTTAAGCCTAGATTCGCTGCGAATGCTGAGGCTCTCGGTACAGTTCATAAGGTGCCTGATTCGATGAATGCATTGCCCAATGCTAGACCAAGTATGATCAAACAGCCTCATTGGGTTGCCGTGACTGGCCTGCAGGCCACCCAAGGTGAAACCTCTGATAATCCTGATAATCCCGAACCAGAATGCGAAGGTGAAATCACGCTCAAGTCTATTTACAGCTTACAGTCTTCAATCTACAAAAACATTATGGCTCATAGAGAGTAGACCAAAGCGGAAGGGCTCCGAATCCAGGGAGCAGTTTGTATGTTACAGAATGCAGTCCGTCGCTCCGCTAAGTCATGCACAGAAGCCACCACCAGAGTACAGGAAGCAGAAGAGCGGATCTTTTCTGTCGAGGATGAACTTTCCACTCAAAAATATTCTATTAATGTATTACAGAAGACCGGTCAGGATATTGATTGGAAACTCACCGACCTAGAAAATCGTGCACGACGTAACAACTTACGTGTTCTGGGTATACCGGAAGGTGCCGAGGGAAAGGATGTTCGACGTCTTGTTGTGGAACTTTTTACGACGGCGTTCCCAGATTTGAAGGAATGGGACTTGGAGAAGGAGATTATAAGGGCTCACCGGTTCCCGTTTATGCAAAGACAAAATGCAGGAGGCGGGGATGGTAAATCAAGAGCAATCCTTATTTGTCTTCACAACTACCTCCTTCGTGAAATCCTATATGACATAGAGAGGCCTGCACGGCCTAGGAAAGGCAATGACTGGGATTTTTTTGTTTGTCCGTACTTCTGTCAGGTGACTGTGCAACAACGATGGCGACTTAAGCAGTTAATATCGCCTATCCAAGCAAAAGGGGGGCAGGTGTTCTTATTAAACCCCGCCAAACTCAAGGTCCTGTATAAAGGGAAAACGATTTATTTTTTGTCTGAAATTAAGGCACAGGAATTTTTTGATACAATGTGATATAGGTCTATTAAGTGATATTGTGAAAATTCTCAAAGTTTCTTTGGTTCTGCTGTAGTCTGCAGTTATGTTTTTTTTAGAAAATAAGTATATGGATTTTGGTATCCATAGGTGGGGTGATATTTCACAAAGTACTATAAATCAGGATGTAGGGTTTAGGCCGGCATGGGTAGGGTCCTTTTCTCACTACACGACTAATCACCATCATTGAGGACATAGTCCTCACGCCTCTGTTGGGTGAGTTCACTGAGGGTGGGGGGGTACCTGGGAGGGAAAAGGAGGGGGTGGGGGGAAGGGGCTGGGTGTTGGGGGCAAGGAAAAACAGTAAAAGAATGGTCTATGCAAATCAAGGTCCAAAAGGTGTCAAGTTTGTTATTGTGTGACATGGTTTATTCAATGTTGGTGGCCCACTAGTAGCATCATTTTAGGGCTACTCATGTGGGTGGCACAATCAGTGCTGCAGGCCCACTAGTAGCATTTGAATCACAAGCTAGTTAGATGAGAGGCAACATATAACAACAGAGCAATATGTAAACATTTAATGAGACGACATATTGAAATTCTGTTATTCGTCTTTTATTTTCAGTATGCAGAAGATGAAACCAGCCAACGCGTTTTACCCAAACATGGGCTTCTTCAGGGCAAATAAGATTATTTGGTGATGAAGGAAATCCAATATTGTGGCGAAAATTGTCACTTCTGTTAAGATTTTATAAGAAGCTCTTGGGTAGGAAAGGGATTCTCTTAGAGTAAACCCGAATAGTGTGTACGTCGCGAGGTGTCAGTGGAGCCATGTCCGGATTGCCATCTGTCAGGCAGTGAATTTGGCGTGACAAACCATCACCAGCCCTGGCACACTCAGTGCACTTTACTAGGGACTTCTTGGTGATACAAATACGCCAATCATGGATAACCAATTACAATAACAATTTACACAGGAAGCACTTGCACATTGTTACCGATCACCAGTGGCAAAGTGCCCAAAGCATCTAAACCAGCAAAGACGAAATCCAGCACAGCATCAAAAATACAGGAGGTAGAGGCAAAAAGACATTGGAAACCACGCCAAAGATGCCAGGTCTAACAAAGCCTCAAAGGGGGCTGTTCGCACGGCTTCCGTAGATGCACTGACTCGTTCAAAAATGAGAATAGACAGAGATATAAAAAGAGCTGTCATCGCATCACGCAAAGGCAGCACAGCAGTACCTAAAACATTTCCACTGAAATACTCCTACAAGTTAGATGGACAAACATTCCATATGCTCAGATTCCTGGAGTGGAGGATAGAGTAATACCAAATATGGATCCTGGGCACAGTTTAATACTATCTTCACATGAAGGTTTGGGCTCTGTGCACACAGGCATTACAGTGACTATTTCTTTACTGAAACAGCGCTATTGTTGGACAGGGTTAACTAAGCAAACTAAAGACTATGTCTTAAAATGCGACATCTGCCAGCAGATGAAAGGCTGCACCGTTGCAAGTCCAGCACAGACGCCATTACTAAAGTCTGACAAACGTCTTGCATGTGTGTACTTGGACCCCTTAAAAATGGCCGGGTCTTACAGGTATATCATGGTAGCAGTGGATTTATGCTTGAGATTCCTATGGGTATAGTCTCAGCGTTCTGCTGACTCTCAAACTTTTATAAAAGATTTGCAAGTCTTTATCGGTACATACACAGTTAGCACGTTACACTCTAACCGGGGCCATACATTTAGCTCTCGAGTTTACAAAGAGGACATGGAAGGAATGGGTGAAGCATTGCAGTTCTCTTATCCGTACCACCCCAAGAGAAATTTGGTTGTGGAGAGAAAAAACAGGACTTAAAGCAGTCTTTAACAGCTAGGGTATTGGGCAAGGGCATTAGTTTAGTCACACACCTTTATGGGGTACAGCGGGCATTAAACAACCAGCCAAGAAGCTCTCTGGGGGGGTGTCAGTCCATATGACGTCCTCTTTGGGACACAAATGTGGACACCTGATCTTGATTGTGAAGGCTCAGTGGAGTATGAAATAGCATTTTATATCCATGATCGTTTGGCTGCTTTACAGGAGCTAAATGTATCCTGGACAAAATGAAGCATTGTCCATCTATAAGCAGACCGCCACTGAAGAAGTCAAGGTAGTCACAGTAAGACCAGTCTGGATCCCAAAAGTCTGGGATCTGGTCAGAGAGAAAATTGCAGACAAAAAGGAATTTGGACCTTCTTACAGACAACCTGTACCAGTCCTTGCAGTACACAGAACAAGAACTGTGCTGCTCCCGTCTCTTGCCAGAAAAAAGGAGAAAAGATTTGTCTCAATCGACCTAATAAAACCACATTATGTGGCCGATAATAAACCATAGGCCTAGTGGACTCTGCTGTTGCAGACGCCCTCCTCTAGCTACAATCCAAGTAGTTCAAACAGAAAGACTCATCACGTTTGAAGAGCCACCTTTAAGGAATGAAGGACTAAGCAACAATGCTGTGGAACTTCTTCCACTTGAACCAGACATTCAAATTCAAAATGAAAATCAGTATAATTCACAAGTTGCAATTAGACCAAATACAGATGTCTACATCAACCTACCTCGTCGAGAGGAAAATAACATTTCAACTAATCCCAATGCAATTCCTACATTTGATCGAACAGCTTCCGGCTATTTCATTAACTTTGACAATTTTTCTCTGGATCCAAGCAAGCCGGAAACTACGCCAGCCAAAACACCATTCAAGCAATAATTAAATAACATTTTTCTCTTTCTTTAAAAGACATACCTGGTATCACCTTGGACTGTACTCTGGGTAATTTCTGGGATATTGTTTTTTTCTTTTCAGGCTAGGCTTAGTATTGCCTTTTAGTATGCTTATGAATGGACACTATCTACAACAAGGTTCCACAGCCCAAAAGGTCAACATCCTACTGAAGCCACATCCATCATCACATGAGATTTGTCATCAGTGAACATTACAGCTGTTCCTATACCCGGTGGTATAGTATGGGACAAGGTTGATTCCAACATATTCTGACATACCAAACTTTTAAAAATTAATCATGTATTTAAAATCCCATTGAGTGATTTCATTACCTTCAGTACATTTTCTGATGATTGGGACACTGAAACAGTAAATAACATGTCTGATGTCGAGAAAACTTCTGCATTTTCTCATAATGAAATGTTAGGTGGTTCATCAGACTATGACAAATTGGACTGTTACAAACATTTTGGTCAACATTTCCTGCCCAAATCCATTTTGGTTAGGAATATTTTTGAGTACTATAAGTGGGAACATTGCCCAACACCTACGAAAAGTAGTTCACAAATGTTTGCACAGAAATGTGCATACTTTTCAGGGTTTAACACCGCAGATTCAGCCTCATTTTATTATAAGGTTGCACTAAAATGAGCATTGAAAATTATGTTGACAAACACTAAACAAATTTACTTTACTTCCTTTTTGGCCCAATTGGCTGAACAGGGTTTTAACCTATGGAAAGACAAAATTGACCCAAAACAATTTGAGGTTCAAGAAACTGACAAGTCCAAGGTACAGAGGCACTATTTGGAGCATGCCTCATTCCACAGCATATGATCTTTTTTAATGATACTGTGCAACAGACATCCTGTCTTGGAATAGCCAAGATAAAGGACCTGAACATTCTAAAGTTTCCTACACCATCACAGGGGTGGCTGAATTCTTCTTCAAAGGAAGGGGCAACAATTGATGACGTACTAAATCACAATAGATCCGACCCAAATAGGAAGGAGTGGGTGGTTTGGCCCTTAGACACAAACAAATATCATAAACGTACCTGCACATCACCAAGGAACTCAGTATGCATAGGCCAGATTCACAATATGTACAGAGAGAACATCCAGGGGTAGTGACATCCTACAGTGTTGGGAAGTTGTGCCTAGAATGGCTAGAAACCTCAAAACTTGCAGAAGTGAAACAACACATATCTTTACTCTCACAAGACATGGATCTTAGGGGCTTTCTACTAAGACCTAGGAAACAATGTCAAAAACGTTTCATATATGCAGGCACTTATGCTGCTTATAATGAAATCTGGAAGATTTCCCCTCAAGAAGCCACAGAGAGAATACGGGAAATAGACCATATAAACTTAGATAAAGCATTAGCTGTGGTGGATAATGGGTTGACAACTTTGACCTCAAGAGTATATTCATTGGGCAACATTGTATCTTCTGCTATTGACATACTGGAACAGGATTTGGCAATATTACAACACAGCCAGTCTCAGTTACGTACTATTGTGTTATTGAGCTGGACTCTACCATTTTTGCGTGCAGACTTTGTGCCTTGGCGTTTTATAAACAGTACGTCTCTGTTTTCAGAATACAATCTAACTTATAAACAGATAGAAATTGCACAAAGGAGAGAAAAATTGAAATGCAGCAAATTAAAAAACTTGACAGGCTTCCATTCATAGTGGCTAATCCACGGCCAAATCTCTCTCCCGGACACAACCTTTCAATTTCACTATTGCCTTGAACAAGGGCAGGCAGGCAAACATGAACAATTGGGTAAAGAATACATTAAGAAATCCTGGTATTTACCATATGGATTTCGTTGACAGAGTGGGGATCAAGAAGTGTTTCCTAGTGGTACTAACTGCAGGAACGCTTTAAGCGGTTCTCTCAATTGCCAAGATATTGTTTTGCTTGGGGTCTGTAATAGTTCAGTTTCGAATCTATCTTGCCACATGAAAGGAACTTAAGCTGCCGTGATCATGCCAGTGTTCGAGTTACTTTCGAATGGGAGTTACTTGATGCTGAGCGATCAAGTTTGTTGTGGGATGCTCCCGGGCATTGCATATCTGGTCACTGTGAACACCAGGGTTACGTGCTGTATGCAAGTATTGTTTCCTCCGACAAATACTGTCAGGGAGGCGCCAGTATGGCCTTCACTGAATGTTTCTTTTATACATTTTGATGCTTTGAGAAGAATGAAAGCCATGCTTTTACAGCAAACCGTGCCATTGACCTCTGCATGAGAAACCTGTGAACTTCCCTTCTTAAGTAATGCATTCCTCAAGGATTCGCAGGTGCCCTTGACTGAGTTGGATTTCAGCACCACTCTTGGCTCGAGGTATCAAATACAGCACCGGCTGCATCACCAACAACTGTTGGCAGCACTTACAAGATTCATCTATGCGCACTTGACGTGCTATGCGAAACACTACAATGTTTGTCCCTTATGACAGCACGCAATGACAATATTATGTCTCCCAGACAGGACATATAATCTAAATGTGACTCACCGTGAGCTGGGAACAAATTCAGTTTTTTCTTCCCCCTTCTTTTTACTCAAAAGAACTTATTAAATTGACACTTCCTATACAAAAGCATGACCTACTAAGTACGCTTGCAGTAGTTCAACTTGTGTGATCGAGCTCATTTAGAATTGTGATTTGCGGAACTTTACTACAAATGTCGTACTTTCACAAAGAACATTTTACCTCATGTTTGACATTTTAACGTTTTTAGAAACATTTTAAATGACTGCTTGATAATGTTATGCACTGTTATAAATGTGTATCTCAAATGTGTATTATCATTGTTAAGCATAAGGTGGAGTGGGTGTTATAATCTATATAGGTACCCTGATATAGGTCCTTATACTGACAAAACTCCAAATAAGGACAGACTACCTTGTATGGACATAACGCCTTATGAGGACTGTAGCCTTTTATGGGCTAAACCTTTCACCTAGTTCAATTACGAGGGTGGGTTTTTCCCAATCGATATTGCTAAGACGTCATCCTTAGCACATATGAATAATTTATGAGTACACTCTCCAGGAGGTATGCTATACCTCTCCCATCGACGCACAAGGTTTAGTCCCCAATGTCATCCTCACACTGAACAATGGGGAACACACACACATAGACTGTATAAATACAGCACCTCTTGCCATCAGAAAGCAGGAGGGAACCAAGACTTCAAGGCAGACACACTGACCAGAGACATGCCCTCTCTCCAGCTGACAGTGGTCTGACAATCCCTTGCGGGGTGTCCAGCTCAAGTCCAGGACAAAATACCACACTCTCACTATTCAGGTATTGGGGTTTGACTAAATCCTAGTGGGATTCTTGGCACTTGGACTTAGGCTCTTATACTTAGGTTCTTAGACTTAGGCTCTTTTGAACCTACCCACATGCTAAGTACACTTAGGTACATCTAGACAGGCATCTTAGGAGTGCGCACTTTATTTTATAAATGCATTTTATATTCATGTGTGTGTTTGACTATTGTAAAATGGTAGAACAATACTATTCTTTTTTATTCACCGTACTGCTGGTTCTATATCTCTGCTACTGTGTTACAGTTGTAGCAGCGCACATATTTTACATGAGAAGAACAATGGTACAATAAATTCTTATTGTAAACAAGGTCAACTGTTTCTTCTGTGTATCTCTCTGAGAGCAAAACAAGCAAGCCTGAGTGACTGGGTGAAAAGTAGTATATTTTTTCCACAAGTCTGAGGTTATTATGTTCTGAGGTTGCCAAAAACGAATCTCTCTGATAACAGGAGATTCTAGTAGCACTGTGAGCTAGCTAATGTGAAAACATTGACTGACATATTCGGTGGGGTTGTATAGAGTCAGTTTGCCACCAAGCCCACCATAAATGTTATCCGTAAACAGCGTAGGTCCTTTGTGAAAGGGTACTATCGTAACTACACTACAAGACACTACAAGTGTGGCAATTCAGACTATTAACGGCCCCCAAATCTATGAAGAACTGCTTGGACAGCAGGTATTAGTCATCTTTAATGTATTTTCAATTAATATACAACTGTTGTTGTGCTGCTCTACAAATTAGACAAACAGCACAGTCATGTGACAGACTGTCCAAAGTGCCAGTTCAGACAATTAAATGGCGGTGCCGAGCACCAGAAACCACCAGCACAAATTAAACACTGTAGAGCCCTATCAAGAAGTCGCCATCTTGGTCCATGGTGAGATCCCTGTATATTGAATTACAATTTTACAGTTACTAGTGTTGACTATGATGAGCAAGGAAAGTGTTAGAGCTATTCTGCATCTCTAAGGAAGCAGGAATTAAGTCAAATATTCAGAAGTTTAGAAGTTTTCAATCAATCGAGAGTCACTGTTTAAGTAAAAATAACTAATTATCTAGGCTATGATTTCTTGAACAGCAACATTTATCTGCCATGAGTGTTTTAGTTAACATTCTCCAGAATGTGCATTTAAACATTTTGCCAGTCATCTGATAACTGTAGCTGCACAAAGGAGTTTCCAGGAGTAGGGGTGTAATTTAAGCAGATGCTGGGAGAAAAGGGGGTGGGGGTTGGATAGTGGTTTTTTCAGGCTGCAGACTGCAAGAGAATGAAAAGAAGAGTAAAATGAAGCAGGCAGGTAAAGGCATGACAGTGCTCTAAAAAATGTGAATAATTATTTGG